>NC_137598.1:1320229-1920229 GCF_963210335.1 Falco punctatus
TGCTGGGGGCCCTGACGGCCGCGTGCTGCCCCCTGCCCCCCCAGGAGCAACGTGCCTGCGCAGAGCAGCAGGTGAGTGATGGGGGGGGGGGGCATGGGGGGGGCAGGGGCTCAGGGGCTTTGGGGGACACCCCCAGCCACCCTAACCCCCCGCTTGGGGCTGCACCGGGCAGCAGCTGAGTGCTGGGGGGGGCCATGGGGGGGACCAGGAGCTTTGGGCCCCCCCCCAGCCACCCTGACCCCCCTCTCGGGGTTGTCCCCAGCTGTCCCAGGGCATCGAGACCCTCTGTGCCACCCCACGGGACGTCTGGCGCGACCCCCAGCGCTGCTGCTCGCGGGGGGGCCCCGAGCGGCGTCGCTGCTTCGATGCCACCTACCTGGCCCAGGTGACCCTGGGGGCGGCCGTGGCCCCTCCACCCCCCGGCCACGACGAGTAACCCCCCCCCCGGCGCGAGGGGGGGCAATAAAGGAGCTGTGCTGTCACCTCCCGGTGCCTCGGGGTCCCTGGTGTGTGTGTGGGGGACACAGACCCCCCCCGCCTTGGTGTCCTCGTAAGTGGGTGCCCCCCCGCCACGTGTCAGCGTCCCCCCAGTGAGTGGGGTTGTCCCCCCCTGTGTCTCGGGGTCGCCCCCCCCGATGCCTCGGTGTCCCCCCATGAGTGGGTGACACCCCCCCTTGTTCCCAGCCACAGCCCCGGGTGTGTCCCCAGTGTCGGGGTGCGCCGGTGCCGGCAGTGACACCCGCGTTTGTGCTTTGGGGTGTGCCCCGCTCTCCGCAGGGACCTGCTGTCCGGGGGGGGGGGACATCCCCCCCGTGTCCCCCGGGGTGTCCCTGTGTGTCCCCCCCCGGACTCCTACATTCTCATGTCCCCACAGTGTCACTGTCACCTGTGGCCCCCACACTGCCATGATCCCAGGGTGTCCCCTTGCCCCCCCCCGTGGTGTCCCCATGTCCCCCCCCGTGGTGTCCCCATGTCCCCACATACCCCACGGTGTCCCCATGTCCCCACATACCCCACGGTGTCCCCATGTCCCCCCCCCGTGGTGTCCCCATGTCCCCCCCCCGTGGTGTCCCCATGTCCCCACATACCCCACGGTGTCCCCATGTCTCCCCCCCATGGTGTCCCCATGTCCCCACATACCCCACGGTGTCCCCTTGCCCCCCCCCGTGGTGTCCCCATGTCCCCCCCCATGGTGTCCCCATGTCCCCCCCCATGGTGTCCCTATGTCCCCACATACCCCACGGTGTCCCCATGTCCCCCCCCGTGGTGTCCCCATGTCCCTACATACCCTATGGTGTCCCCATGTCCCACTCAGGGTGTCCCCATGCCCCCCCCCAGTGGTGTCCCTCTGTCCCCACATACCCGACAGTGTCCCCACATACCCCATGGTGTCCCCCTGCCCCCCCAGAGGGTGTCTGGGTGTCCTCCAGTGTGCCCTGGGGTGTCCTCCTGTCCCCTGTGTCCCACAAGATTGCAAGTGGGGAAACTCGGGGGGGGGGGCTGCACCCCTTTTCACACACACACCGGTTTTACCCCCCCTTTTCACCCCCCTTTCTAACCCCCATTTTTGCAGCCTCTCTGCTTCTTCCCCCCCCCCCTTTTTTGCACTCTTTCTGCTACTCCACCATGGGTGGCAGGTGTTTGGGGGTCCCAGGGGGCTGTTGGGGTCCCTGGATGGTGTTTGGGGGTCCCAGGGTGCCATTGAGGTCCCTGGGGAGGTGTTTGGGGGTCTCAGGGAGACATGGGCATCCCTGGGGGGGTGTTTGCGGGTCCCAAGGAGCTGTTGGGGTCCCAGGGGGGACATGTTTGAGGGTCCGAGGGGGCTTTTTAATTCTCTGGGGTGTGTTTGGGGGTCCCAGGGGAGCTGTTGGGGTCCCTGGGGGGGTGTGTGTTTGGGGGTCTCAGGGAGATGCCGAGTTCTCTGGGGGATGTTTGGGGGGTCCCAGGGAGATGTAGGGATCCCTGAGGGATGTTTGGGGGTGCCAGGGACATGTAGGGGTCCCCAGGGGGTTTTTGGGGGTCCCAGCAGACCACCCACCTGTCCCTCCTCCTCCTCACCATCCACCTGCCACCAGCTGCCCCAGCCACCCAGTGCTGTCCCTCTGTCCCAGTGTCCAGCTGGGGGGTCCTGGGGATGGGCAGGGACCCAGGCGAGGGCTGGAGCCCCTCTGCTGTGCGGCCAGGCTGGGGTGGGGGGCTCAGCACGGGGGGGAGGGGGCTCCGGGGGGACCTTATCCCGGCGAGGGGGACGAGGGGGACGGTTTGAACTGAAAAGGGGAGATTCAGGCTGGGGGTGAAGAAGGAATTTGTTGCGCCGAGGGTGGTGGGACCCCGGCAGGGGCTGCCCAGAGAGGCGGTGGGTGCCCCGTCCCGGTGGGTGCCCCATCCCTGGGGACACTCCAGTTCAAGCGGGACGGGGCTCTGAGCACCCGCTGTAGCGGGAGGTGTCCCAGCCCAGGGCAGGGGTGGCACTGGGGGGGTCTTTACGGCCCCTCTCCCCCCAGAACTGGGTGTTAAGGGCAGATTCGTGGCTGTTTCAGCCGTTACGTTCCCCAGTAAGCGAAAGAGGATTATGGCTCCGTAATTAACATGTATGGACAGCAGAAACATATTTTTTTTCCCTTTGTGAGTTTTAAGGCCATGTAATACATCTGCTTTTCGCATTCCTGAGCTCTGGAAAATTTTAAACAAGTGAATCTGACAGCGATCGCTTCTCTCGAGCGGTCACCCCTTGGGCTGAGGGGACAAAGAAGGAAACCTGGATGTGACTCTAGTAGCGCTACTTGAAGGCAGCTCTCTGGGAATACTCGGCCATTCAGAGCAGCCTCCCTGGATTTCCTTCCTTGTGGGATATTTCCACCCTCCTGCAGGTTTCCACTGTGAAACCAGACTGGGATGGCGCTCTGGATCGTAGAGGATTCGGTCCCTATGCGTGGAGAACACGCCATGACAGCGGCGAGATCCTACGCTGCACACTCAGAGGTGGTTTTGTTGTTTCTGACCTGAATAAAAGCAAGCATTTTGTCTCCAGTGTCATCTCCCAGCACTTAACTGCCAGAGGGAGATAAAAAAAAAAAAAAAAAAAAAAAAAAAGCTTCAGAACTACTGTCAATCCACCCTTCTCTTGCAGGGAAGAACCAGAGCACTGAAAGCAATGGATTTGTATGTATTTTATCCAAAATTTATTGGCGGCGAGATGGGTAGGGCTACGGGGACAGTATGAAAATCACATTTGCAGCTGGCCTTTCCGTGGAGACCCGCTCGGGCCGGGCCTGGAGACGCAGCTCTGCGGCGGCAGCCCCTGCCCTCACGCGCCATGCGCTCTGTGCAAGTCACCTCCATCCGCGCTCCCCGTGCTTAATGCTGCTTTCGCCTGAAAGAGCAGCCTGAGGGAAGAAAAGCCAGGGAGAGGGGTCAGAAAGGCTGCAGACCCCTCAACCCCCACCCACCCACCTACCCCAGCCCCCACCCCGGGGGTCTCGTCTCGCCAGCCCCAGTTCAGCACGTTTCTCCTTGTTTTAAGATAAAAGCACCACCCCCATTCTGGAAGCGCCTGTCAGTAGCTTTTAAAAATCTTCCAGCCCAGAAGAACGGCAGCTCCCCCAGCCCCCCCCCCTCGCCCCGGGCGATAAGCCGCCCCCTCCCGACCTTCTGTCAGCCTCGCCTTGCCCCCGGTGGGCTGGCACAGCACGGTGGAGCAGCCCACGCACAAAACGACGGTCTGAGCGTGGCTGAAGACGGTAGTGATCTTGTAGCAACCTGCAAGCGAGGAGGGAGCTCGGAGGGGGGGCCGAGGGGCCCCGGGGCCCGCTGCCCCCCCAGCCGCCGGGCCCTCCCCGCCGCCCCCCGTCCCGTCCCGTCCCACCGCCCTACCCGGGCACTTGACGTCCATGAAGTAGGAGTTGGGGCTCTGCACCAGCCGCTTCTTCTTGTGCTTCCTCTTCTCCTCCTCAGGGGAAGGGTGCAGCAAGTCCTTGGCCAGCTGCGGGGACAAGCCCGGTTAGCGCCCGGCCCCCGCCCGCCGCCATCTTGGGGCCCCCGCCGGGGAGATGGCGGCGGGCACGGCCCACCCCCGCGGCCCCGCCGGGCCCCCAACCGGGCCTGGCCCCCGCCCTCAGCCTCCCCCTCCCGTGCCGCTGTGCGTGGCCCCGGCCCGGCCCGGCGTGGGGGCGGCGGGCGGGGGCCAGGCCTGGGGCCGCGCTCACAGGCATGTTGGCGTGGAGGCAGCCGCGACCGAAAAGGGGGCAGGCCGGAAGCAGGCGCCGCTATATCCGCTGAGGGGTTTCCCCGCACGGGCGGAAGTGAGGCGCGGCCGCTGGGGGCGGCCATGTTGGAAGAGCTCTGGGGGCGGCCATATTGGAAGAGCGCTGGGGGCGGCCATGTTGGAAAGGTCGGCTCTCCCGCCGCCAGCTCGGGAGAGGCGCCTGTGGGAGGGAGGAGGCCGCGGGAGCCGTGAGGGCGGTTGCTCCCCCGGTGGCGTCACGGTAACGTCATGGCGGCGGGGCCGGGCTCGGGGCGAGTCCCCGCCTCGGCGGGGTGGGCGGGGGCCGGGGCCGGGCCGGGTCCCGGGGGCGGCGGCGGGGGCGAGCGGCCCGGCGGCGGGCGGGGGCCATGGCCAAGGCCTACGACCACCTCTTCAAGCTGCTGCTGATCGGGGACAGCGGCGTGGGCAAGACCTGCCTCATCATCCGCTTCGCCGAGGACAACTTCACCAGCACCTACATCTCCACCATCGGTGAGTGAGCGGTACCCCCGGGACCCCCCCCGAGACCCCCCTCGGGCTCGCTCACCGAGATCCCCCCGGGACCCACCGGGCATCCTGTCCGAGAGCCCCGTCAGGGACTCGGCGGGACCCCCAGCCCCAGGACGCACCGAGGACCCCACCCGGGACCCCCCCCCGACTTACCGGGGTGCCCCCCCCCGACTCATTCACCGGGACCCCCAGTCTGGGACCCAGTGGGGATCCTGTATGGGAGCCCCGTCAGGGACTCACCGGGACCCCCAGCCCTGGGACCCCCGGGACCCCGATCCAGGACTCACTGGGAACCTCTGGCCGCAGGACTCACTGGGACCCCCCTCAGGAGCCAGCAAGACCCCCCACCCCGGGACTCAGTCACCGGGACACCCCCAAGACTCACTGGGGTTCCCTATCTGGGATCCACCGGGGATCCCCACGGGGACCACCTGGGACCCCCACCCAAGACTCACCGGGGAGCCCCCTCAGCACCCACCAGGGAGCCCCTCCCCAGGAGCCCACTGGGACCCTGGCCTCGGGACTCACTGGGATCCCCCCGGGACTCACCAGGGACCTTCACCCAGGACTCACCAGGGATCCACCGGGATCCCCCCCTGGACCCCGCAGGACCTCCAGCTCTGGGAGCCGTGCCTCCCCCCTTCCCCCCAGCTCCCCTCCACACACCCCGGGTGGCCGGACAAGGGTGGGGGGCAGCCGCTGTCCCGCTCATCCTTCCCCGGACCCCAGCACCGCCACTGGGAATGGCACTGGGAATGGCACTGGGAATGGCACTGGGAATGCCACCGGCAGCTCCGTGCCTCACGCCAACCAGCGAACGGCAGGCCGAAGCCATTTCCAGGGGCTGCATCTGCAGGGAAGCCGGCGTGGCACGCTGCTGCCGGCCGCGGCTCGACGCTGATCCTGCCCTGCACCGCCAGCGAGCCGTGACCCCGGTGCGCACCGCCCCGGCCGCCTCCGCGCTCCCACCGCGCTGGTAAAGCCGTTTCCTGAGCCTGGAGCAGCCGCCCCACCACGGCCCATGCCACAAACTCCAGCGCCTGCTCTGGCCCTTCCTCCTCCTCTTCCTCCTCGCCTGCTTCAGCCTCTGAAACAGGGCTGAGCCTGGGGGGGTTGTAGAGATACGGGATTTGGTCGGGGGGGGGACACATCTGCCAGCCTTTGGCACTGGTCTAATTGATGGGGGGGGTCCGGTGGTCTCTTCTGCCACGACATGGGCAGCAGCGTGGGCAGCTGTGTGGGGTGATGCCGTCCTGCAGGGATGCCACGGACGGTGGGATTGGGGATGCAGCTCACCCTCTCCCACCCACTGCAGCCGGTGCCAGGCCTGGACTTTGCCCCCCACACACACACCCCCCACCCCCATTCCAGATGCCAGATGGTTACTAGGAAACTGGAGACTGGGACTGGGAGTGGAGGTGTTTATGGCATCCCCTCCCGGCGCTGGTGCATCACCGGTCCCTGTCTCTCTCTTTCCTTCCCAGGGATTGACTTCAAAATCCGGACGGTGGACATCGACGGGAAGAAGATCAAGCTGCAGGTCTGGTAAGTGGATGGGGGGGGGGAATTGGGGTCCCTCCCCAAGCCCCCCCAGGCCACCTCACCCCCCTCCCCTGCCTCTCTCACAGGGACACAGCGGGACAAGAGCGTTTCAAAACCATCACAACAGCCTATTACCGTGGAGCTGTGGTACGGTGCAGGGGGTGCCAGCAGCCCCCCAAAGGGCTGGGGCAGCTCTGGGGGGGACCGTGCCTGCCTAGGGATGAGGAACCCCCCCCCCCCCTCCAGAAACCCAGGCAGAGGGTCCCTGCCCCACTCACTGTGCCATCTTGGCAGGGCATCATCCTGGTGTATGATATCACTGATGAGAAATCCTTTGAGAATATTCAAAACTGGATGAAAAGCATCAAGGAGGTGGGTGTGCATGGGGGCTGGGGGCACAGGGCAGGGGGATTTGGGGGGCTGGGGTCCTGCCCGTCCTCTCCTGCCTGCAGAACGCCTCTGCCGGGGTTGAGCGTCTCCTCATTGGCAACAAGTGTGACATGGAGGGCAAGCGCAAAGTGCAGCGGGATGAGGCTGAGAAGGTAGGGGGGGCACTGTGGGGCTGAGGGGGGGGTCCCCCCGGCACCCTGGTCAAACAGGGGTCCCCTTGTCCGACAGCTGGCGAAGGAGCACGGGATCCGCTTCTTCGAGACCAGTGCCAAGTCCAGTGTGAACGTGGAGGAGGTGAGAAGGGGCTCCAGATGCAAAGGGGGGGCTGCATGCCCCCCAAAGGAGGGGCAGAGGAGGTCCCCCAGCCCCAGGGGGGGTCTCCGAGCACTGACACCTCTGAGCATCCCCTCTCCCTAGGCCTTCAGCATGCTGGCGCGGGACATCTTGCAGAAATCCTCCCGGAAAGCGGTGAGCGGGACTGGGACAGGGGGGGCCGGGCGAGGGACCCCCCCCTGCTCTGGCCCCCACCCTGACCTCCTCCCCTCCCTCTTCCAGGCCCCCAGCAGCAGCAGGCCCCTGCTGGAACCTGGCCCCCCGAGGAAGGCCGGGGGTAAATGCTCCCTCGTGTAGGGGCGCCTGTCTCCCCCCCCTGCCACCACTCCCCCCGCCTGCCCCGGGGCAGCGCGGGCGCCTCTCCGGGACCGGGGGGAAGGTGTCCGGGGGGCTCCTGGTCGGAGCAGGGCTGGGGGCTGACCGCCCCCGGTCCACACCTTGTGCCATAAAGCCCAGCTTGTGCCTTGCCCCGTCTCTGGTGTCTCTGTTGGGGACGCGGAGGGGGGCGGGTGGGAACGGGCCCGGTGGGGGGAACGGGCCTGGGGGCGGTGGGGCGAGCCCCGGGGAGAGCGCCGGCTGGAGCCACGCCCCTTTGCTCCCAAGCCACGCCCATTCGCTGAAAGTACCGCCCATTGCACAAGCCGCGCCCCTTTCCTCAACGCTCCGTGACTCAAGCCCCGCCTCCGCCGTAGACCACGCCTTCCGCTGACCCCGCCCTTCCCGTCGGTCCGCGCTCCTCCCATCGGCCCCCGCGCGTCAAGATGGTGGCGCCGCCAGAGAGTCGGGGCTCGGTGCGGTAGTTCCGCCGCGCCGATGGGGCCTCGGGCCCGCGCCGGGCCGCGCTGCTGCGCCCTTTACGCCGTGTTGGGCGCCCTGGTCTGCGGGCTGCGGTGAGCGGGCGGCCGGAGGCTCGGGGCGGGGGGGAACGCGGCGCGGGCAGGCCCGGAGCGCGGCCCTCACGGCGTCTCTGCTCTCTCCGCAGGCCGGCGGCGGCGATGGCGGTGGGCGACGAGAAGCGCTCGGGTGAGTGCGGGGCCAGTGCTGCAGGGCCGGGGATGTGGGGCGCTCCGGGGCCGGGGGCCTGCGGTGTTGCGGGGCTCGGGGCGCTACGGGGCAGGGCCAGGGCCTCAGGCCAGGCTGGTGCTCAGCAGCCATGCTCTCTCCGCAGTGAGCCCCGTGGTGGCCACGCTGTGCTGGCGTGTGGAGGACTTTGTGGTGGCACAGGAGTGCACCCGCTGCTCCAGCTTCCAGATGGTGAGTACCGGCAGCGGAGGCGCTGTGCTCACCTCCTCACCTGGTGGGCTGGGGCTGGGGGGTCGGGGGGGCCGGTACTGCCCTGACACAGCCACTGATGGGCCCCTTTCGGTTGCAGAAAACAATATCGCAGTGCAGCCCCACGGGCTTCATTGAGAAGATCAACTGTGCCACATCCAAGAGAGATGAGTATAAGAGGTGGGTGCATGCTCTGAGCAGGGGAATGGGGCAGCTGCGAGCCCCTGGGAGGTCACGGGGAGATCGGATGGGATTTGGGGCTGAGGCTCTTCCCTGTGGTGTTTGTTCATAACTCTCCCTGTGGGTGCAGCTGTCGCTCTGCAGTGATGGAGGCGCATGTTTTCTGGAGGTTTGTGGGTACCATGATGTGCGTTGCCACCGTCTTCGCGGTGCTGGTGGTGTGTCGCCAGCGTGTGCTGGACAGGAAGGCCCTGGAGAAGGTCCGCAAGCAGATCGAGTCCATTTAGCAGAGCCCGGCTGCCCTGGAGCAGAGGACTCTGCTTGCCCGCAGCCCCCAGGAGGCTGGAAGGAGAAACGGGTGCCCTGGGGCTGGCCCTGCCCCACTCTGTGAATGTGGAGTCCTGCCCGGAGCTGCCCTCTGCTGCCTTGGACACTGCTGGGGCATCCCGTGGGACTGGCTGAGGGGTGCCCTGCCTGCCCGGGGGGTGGCCCCCGGGGGGTGTGGTGTGTAATAAATCCTGATCGTTGTCACCGGAGCAATGTTGGCGTTTGTCCCTGGGGGGACAGGAGTGACGCAGGGCTGTGCCACCGGCTCCGCTCCCCCGTTGGAGCCCGGAGGGGGTCCCTATCCCACAGGCAGCGACACGAGCTCAGTGCTGACCCTCCAACACGCGGTGTGGTGCAAACCAGGCATGGTTTTATTCACCAGTACACAGAGCTGCCGGGGGGGGGGGGGGGGGGGCACATCCAGCACCCCCTGCCTGGGCTGGACTGGGTGTTCCCCATCCGGGGGCAGCTCCCAGGGCCCCAGAGGATGGACAGCTCTCTGCTGTCTGTCACATCTCATCACCGTGTCCCCGTTTTGCTGCCCTTGCCAGAGTCCCTGCATCCCCTGGGGGTACCTGGCTTGAGTTGGTGCCCAGTTCCCTGCTGGGGGGGTGCCTCCCATCCCCCTGCCCCCCCTCGGCTCCATCCTCCACGGCAGGTCCTGGGTCTTCCACCCACAGCGACCCTGGTGCAGGGAATGGAGCTTCTCCAGGCAGTCCCAGCAGTTCGCCCTGGGTCAGGATGTTCCTGGAAATCACTGCAGGAACAGGGAATGCCAGGGTGGGCAGTGCTGGGGCGGGGGGGGCACACCCCAGCAGCCTCCCCGTTACCTCCAGTGGGCCTGCTGCTGCCTTGCATGGCCCCTGTGCCGCGGCGGAAGGGGCTGTAGCTGGGGAAGAGGATGAGTCCGAGAGAGAGCAACAGGATCTGTGGGGGGGGACAGGAGCTGTGTGCCACCGAGCGGTGCCGGGGGATGCTGGTGTGCACAGGGGGACTGCGGGGCATGTGCCGTACCAGGACACAGGTGCCAGTCTGGGCGGCTTTGTTGGACGTCTGCTTGATCAGCGCCTGCAGCTGCCGCAGCAGGGACCTGTGGGACAAGGGGTTGGGGGGCGCCTTGCCCGGTGCCCCCTCTCCCACACTTACCCCGGTGCCGTGCCCATCCCGGTGGCCCCTGTGCCGCGCTCACCCATTGCGCTTCTCCAGCTCCTGGACTTTTTTCCGCAGCTCCTGGTTCTGTGCTGAGCATGCGGCTGCCCTGCCCGGGCAGAGACGGGGACAGGTGAGGGGACGTGCCAGGACACAGGGGACATAGCGGCTCCTGGTGCTGCTGCCACCCACCTGCTCTCCAGCCCGTCCAGGTACTCCTTTTTCCTCCGCCGGCTGTCCTGGGCCGACCGCTTATTCCGGATCTTTCTTCTCACTTTCTTTAGGATCCGTTCCTCGGCCTGGGGAGGCAGAGGGGTCAGCCCTGCCCCACACCACACCCCAGCCCCCACCCCCCCCACTGTACCTCAGTGAGGGGCAGGGTGCTGGGCAGCGTCACCCCCTCTTGCGCCAGCAGCCGCTTCTCCTCCTCCGTCAGGCACAGCTGCCGAGAGATGGGGCGTGCGTGGGGACGGGTGGGGGGTGCTGGGCAGCAGGGGGGCACGGGGGGGGCTCTGAGGACTCACTGTGGGGCTGGGCAGGGGTACGGCAGGCAGCTCGTTGATGCTGCAGGAGCTGGGGAGCAGCGGGGGGCACAGCCAGTTGTCTGCAAGGGGGAGAGGCAGCAATGCTCTGCCTGCTCCTGCCCGCCTGGACCCCGGGAGCCGCTCTGCTCCCTGCCCGCTGCCGTGCCGGCAGGATGCGGCCCCCTGGGCTGAGCCCTGCTGGGGGCCAAACCCCACTGACCCAGCTGGATGGAGACAACGTGGCCGTGCAGGGGGGTGCTGAGGTCGCAGACCACCTCGCAGAGAGCGGCAGCGGGGGGCTCCAGGCCAGAATCCTGGGAGCCATGGCTACCTGAGGAGGCGATGTGGCCACCCAGGCCGCAGATGTCGTCAGGGTTCACCATCAGCTGCAGCAGCTCCTCGGCTTCACTCCCCTGTGGCCGGAGAGATGCTGGCAGGGGGCACGCTGGGGAGACGGGGACCCCCGGGGCTCCGGCGCCCCTCAGGGGGCTCCTCTCTGCCGTGCTCCCCCCTCGACACCAACTCACGCCATCCTCGGGGAGCAGCCAGCCCTCGAAGGCCGACTCCGTGCCGCCGGGAGACGGGACCGAGCTGGGGAAGGGGGGCTCGGGGAAGCTGGGGCCCGGGCCGAGGCTGCCTGGCGGCTCCGGTGCCTCCGGCTCCATCACCGGGTGGGAGCGGGGGCTGCCGGGGCCCCTCCGGGACCGGGTGCCGCGGGTGCTGCTCCCACCAGATCCGGGCGCCCCGCCAAGCTCGCTCTCCTCGGGGTGCCCCTGTCCCCGGTGGCGCAGCCGGCCCCGGGCCGCGCACCAGGATCTCCGGTATCCTGGGCCGGCCCCGCCAAGGCCCGCCCCGGAGCCTCACCCCGGTAGGGCTGGGCTCCCCGCCCCCCGCCGCCTCTACCAGGGCACAGCGAGGGGCAGGGGGGTCTACGGGGGGCAGCCGGGCTGGGGCTGCCCCGGTACCGAGTCCCGGAGGCCGCGGCGGAACCGGGACCCCGGGCCCGGGGGCCGGTTGGCGGCAGCGGCCGGTGGCTGCAGAGCCGGGCCGGTGCGGTCCCGCCCGCCGGTAACGGGGGGGGGGGGGGGGGGGGGGGGGGGGCGGGGAACCCACCGACCGGCCCCGGGGCAGCCGCGCCGCGCCCAGCTCGCTCGCTTCCTATTGGCTGCCGTGCCTGTCACTCAGCGCCGCTGGTGGGGTGTTCCGCGTCTCTATTGGCTACGAGCGCGGTGGCGGCTCCGCCCCCTGGAGCGCCGTGGCCGCGCGGATACGATGTAGAGATCGGTGAGTGCGGGGGGGCCGGGGGGGCCACGACACCGGGACCTTGGACCGGCCCCCGATCCCGGGCCTCGGTCCCCGTCCCCGATCCTTGATCCCGGCCCCGAATTCCCGGTGCTGGGTCCCCAGTCCCGGTACTTGATCCCCGCTCCCGGTCCTTCATCCCGATCCCGGTCCAGTCCCGGTACTTGATCCCCGCTCCCGGTCCTTCATCCCGATCCCGGTCCAGTCCCGGTACTTGATCCCCGCTCCCGGTCCTTCATCTCGATCCCGGTCCAGTCCCGGTATATGATCCCTGGTTTCGGGTTCCCCGATCCCAGTCCTTTATCCCCTCTTCCTGATCCTGGTTCCGGGTCCTCGATCCCAGTCCTGGTCCCCCGATCCTGATCCCAGTCCCTGCCCTTGATTCCGGTCCCGGGCCCCCGATCCCGGTCCCCGATCCGGATCCCTGCCCTTTATCCCGGTCCCGGGCCTCTGATCCCGCTCCCGGTCCCCGATCCCTATCCCGGTCCCTGCTCTAGATCCCGGTCCCGGGTCCCCGATCCCGGTCCCTGCCCTTGATCCCGGTCCCAGATCCCCGATCCCGGTCCCCACTCGCGGTCCCTGCTCTAGATCCAGGTCCCGGGTCCACGATCCCGGTCCCTGCCCCTGATCCCGGTCCCGGGTCCCTGATCCCGGTCCCGGTCCCGGGTCTCCGGTGCCACTCCCGGTCCCTGCCCCTGATCCCGGTCCCGGGTCCCTGATCCCGCTCCCGGTCCCTGCCCCTGATCCCGGCCCCCCCCAGGGCTGCCCCTCCCAGCCTGCCGGGGCAGCGGAGCGGGGGGGCGCGGCGTGGGGGGGCGCGGGCCGGAGACAGCGGGGTGTGACTCACCGGGCCGGGGGCCGGCCCTGACCGCCCCCCCCCCCCGTCCCGCCCCCCGCAGCCCCGGCCCCCCCGGCGGAGCGGAGCGCGGAGGCGGCGGGTCGGATCGTGCCCGCGGTGGGCGCTGAGGCGGAGCGCGGCGGGATGGCGGCGGGGCCCGGGCCCGGCGGGGGGGCGCAGCTGGCCTGGAGCCCCGGCACGGCCCCGCGCCCCCCGCCCGGGCTGGAGGCGAAGCTGGGTTCGCTGCTGCTGCTGCTGCTGCTGCCGCTGGCGTGCGGGCTCGGCCCGCTCTGCTGCTTCCGCCAGCCCCCGGGCGCCGCCGGTACGGGGGGCGGGGGGCAGGGGGGCCTGGGGGGCTGGGGGGGTCCCGGGGGGGCTGGGGTGTCAAGGGTGTAGGGGTCTGGGGGGTCCCGGGGGTACTGGGGGGGTCCCGGTGGGGCTGGGGTGTCAAGGGTGTAGGGGTCTGGGGGGTCCCAGGGGGCCTGGGTTGTCAGAGGTGCAGGGGGTCCGGGGAGGCCTGGGGGACCCAGGGTGTTAGGAGTGCTGAGGGGTCCCAGGGGGGCTGGGGGTCCGGGGGTGGCAGGGGTGTAGGGGGCTGGGGGGGCTCAGGGGGTTCCCAGGGGGGACTGGGGGGACCTGGAGGGCCAGGGGTCTTGGGGTTGTAGGGGGCTGGGGGGTCTCAGGGGAATCCCAGGGGTTTAGAGGGGCTGGGGGTACCAGGGGGCCTGGGGGTGTCTGGACATCTCAGGTTTTTGGGGTGGTTGGGGATGTATGGGGGGTCCTGGCGTTTTGGGGGGGGTCCTGGGGGGGCAGACGATGTCCAGAGTGTCCTGAGGAGTCTGGGGGGGTCCCAGAGGTTCAGAGGGTCCAGAGGGGGCCCAGGGGGCCTGGGGGTCTCCGGGATCTTGGGGTCCCAGCAGAAGGTCCAGGGCTCTCAAGGTTTTGGGGAGTCTAGAGTGGTCCTGGGGGTCTGGGACCAGCTGGGGACAGGGCTGTCACTGTGGGCAGAGCCGGGTGGGTGCTGGGCTGTTGTGGGGGTCTCGGCGGGGGTCTCAGCCCCCCTGCCCCGCAGACTCCCGCAGCCCGGTGCTCAGCCTGGTGAGCTGCTTCGCCGGCGGCGTCTTCCTGGCCACCTGCCTGCTCGACCTCCTGCCCGACTACCTGGCCAGCATCAGCGCGGCGCTGGAGGGGCTGCGCATCACGGTGAGCCCCCCCCGGGACCCCCCGGCTCCTGCCTCCCCCGGGGACCCTGCCCAGGGGGACCCCGGCTCTGCCACGGGGTGACCTGCTGTCCCTGGCCCCGGGGTTGGGGTCAGCAGTTCTGGCTGGGGTGGGGGGTCAGCTGTGCTGGGACAGTGGGGGGGGGAGTGGCCGGGGGGGGGGTCAGTAGGGAGGGGACATCCAAGGGGGGACAGTGGCGAGGGGATGGCTGAGGGGGGGACACGACGGTGACGACAGTGGGGAGGGGGTGGCCTGGGGGTGTGTCAGTGGGGAGGGGATGGTTGGGGGGACAGTGGGGAGGGGACAATGGGGATGGCACAGTGAGGAGGGATAGCGCGGGGATGGGATGGAAGGGAGGGCGATGGCGGGGCAGGGGGGGACGAGACGGGGGTGGGGGTGGGTGGGACACTAGGGCAGGACAGGGACAGGGACGGGGGGCCGCGGTCAGCGAAGCAGCCGGGAGGGGCCAGCGGAGCCGGAGGGGCCTCGTGTCCTGCCGTGACTCATGGAAAGATCCTCCCTCTGCCCGGGGCTTCCCGGCAGCCACCGCCGGGCGGGTGCAGGCAGGGCCGGGTGCAGGCAGGGCCAGGCACAGGCAGGGCGCAGGCACAGGCAGGGTGCAGGCAGTGCTGGGCACAGGCAGGGCGCAGGCAGGGCGCAGGCAGGGTGCAGGCACAGGCAGGGTGCAGGCAGTGCTGGGCACAGGCAGGGCGCAGGCAGGGCGCAGGCAGGGTGCAGGCAGTGCTGGGCGCAGGCAGTGCTGGGTGCAGGCAGGGCGCAGGCAGGGCGCAGGCGCAGGCAGACCCTGAGCCCCCTCTCCCCCCCCCGCAGCTGCAGTTCCCCTTGCCCGAGTTCATCCTGGCCATGGGCTTCTTCCTGGTGCTGGTGCTGGAGCAGGTGGCGCTGGCGCAGCGGGAGCCAGGACCCCCGCCGGATGAGACCCGAGCTCTGCTGCCCTCCGCCTCCATCCAAGCCCCTTCCCCGGCGCCCCCCGCCCCGGTGGGGGCCCGCGGCGCCATCCGGGCCGGTTTGCTGGTGTTGGCGCTGGCGCTGCACGCGGTGCTGGAGGGGCTGGCGGTGGGGCTGCAGGAGGCGGGGGGGGCCGTGCTGCGCGTCTGCCTGGCCCTGCTGCTGCACAAGTGCGCGGTGGCATTCAGCCTGGTGCTGCGGCTGCTGCGCACCCGCCTGCGCCCACCCGCCGTGCTGGGCTGCCTGCTGCTCTTCGCCACCATGACGCCCTTGGGTGTGGGGCTGGGGGTGGCGGTGGCGGCGGGCGCGGGGCCGCGGCAGCGCTTGTGCCGGGGGGTGCTGGAGGGGCTGGCGGCCGGGACCTTCCTCTACGTCACCTTCCTGGAGATTTTGCCCCAGGAGTTGGGGGTCCCCCAGCATCGTGTCCCCAAGGTCATCCTGCTGCTGGCCGGCTTCGCCCTCGTCACCGCCATCCTCTTCATCAAGATCTGAGAGCCGCACAGGGGGTAGGGACCCCCCCATGGGGTAAAGGACCTACCCACCCCCCATGGGGTAGGGGACCCAGCCCCCCCCCCCCATAGAGTAGGGACCCCCTCATGAATGGGGTAAAGGACCTACCCATCCCCCATGGGGTAGGGCCCCCCTCTACATGGGGTAAAGGACACCCCCATCCCCCATGGGGTAAAGGAATGCCCCCCAACACGTGGGGTAGGGGACCCCCTCCCCATGGGGTAAAGGATACCCCCATCCCCCCATGGGGTAAGGGCCCCCCCCATCCCCCACGGGGTAGGGGACCCCCCTGCACACATATGGGGGAGGAGACCCCCTCGCAGCCCCCCAGGGGTCCCCTCTGCACCATATGTCAGTGCCAAGCTGCCCTCAGCCCCCCATGCACGGTGGGGGTGGGGGGGTGGGGCTGCCTTGTGCCTCAGTTTCTCCATTGCACAGGGGGAATGGTGCTGCCCCCCTTGACACACCAGGTGGGGGGGATGCCCCCTCCCCCCCAACCAACACTCACAAGTGGCCTTATAGCGCAGGTGGGCCCAGCCCTGGCCCCCTGCCCCTGTCCCCCCCTGCCGGGGGGGGGATGCTGTTGGAGGAAGCAAATAAAGGATTAGACTGAAGGTGCTGCCTCTGCCTTGGGGGGGATATGGGGGGTGGGGGGGTGGGCACAGTTCCCGGGGGGTCACACTGCCTCCCCCCCCCCCCACTCCCGGGACTATATGGGCTGGGTGGTTCATGACCCGCTCCCCCCTAGTTTTGGGGGGTAGGGGTGGGCTGCTCTGTTCTCAGCCATGGGGAGGGGGTGACACTGCTATGTTCCCCCCCAGCACCTTGTCATGCTGCCCCTCCCCCGCCCTCCCCCCCCAGTCCCCACATCGTGATGCCCCCACGTTGCCATGGCCCCCCATCGCCGTGCTCCCCCCATTGCTGGGTACCCCCTCCACCGTGCCGCCATGTCACCGTGTCCCCCATTCTGCCGCCTGCCCCCCCCCCCTTGCCATGCACCCCATCCTGCTTCCCCCCGCCCCGGGTCCCCCCTTGCCCCGTGTCACCATGCTCCCCATTCTGCTGTCCCCCTCCCCTTGCCGTGCCGCCCCCCCCATCCTGCTGCACACACACCCCCTTCCCGTGCCTCCCCATCCCGGTGGCCTCCCCATCCAGCTGCCCCCTCCCCCCCCCCCCATCTCGGTGCCCCCCGCATCTTGCTGCCCCCCCCCCCCCCACCTTGCCGTGCCCCTCCTCCCCCCATGCTGCTGCCCCCTCATCCCGGTGCGCCCCCCCATCCTGCTGCCCCCCCCCATCTCAGTGCCGCCCCCCCGTGGTGCACCGCCCCCATCCCCCGCCGTGCCCCACGCTGCCCCCGTCCTGTCCCCGCCCCTTCCCGCGGGTGGGCGGCCGCCGGCTGCGCGGTGCACGCCGGGAGCTGTAGTCGGGCCGGCGCTGGGCGGGGGCGCCCCCTTCCGCCAGTCAGCGGCCGCGGACTCCACTTCCCGGCGGCCCCTGCGGGCGCGCCGCAGGGGCCGCCGGGAGTTGTGGTCCCCCGGGCGGCTGCGGCCCAGCGGCGGGGCCCGGCCCGCGGACTCCCCGCCCCAGCCTGCGCCGCGCGGCGGCGGCGGCGGCGGCGGCGGCCGGAGCGGCCCGAGCAGGGAAGATGGCGGCGGCGGGCGCGGGGGCCGGGCCCGGGCCCGGTGCGGGCTCCTCAGCCGGGGCCGGTGCTTCCAACCCGCGGAAGTTCAGCGAGAAGATCGCGCTGCAGAAGCAGCGGCAGGCGGAGGAGACGGCGGCCTTCGAGGAGGTGATGATGGAGATCTGCTCCACCCGGGTGAGCGGCGCCGAGGCCTCCCCCCGCCGGATGCGCGGTGGGGCCGGGGGCTGGGGGGGGATGAGGGCTGTGTGAGGGGCCGCGGGTGCGGGCCTGTGAGGGGGGTGGGCGCCTGTGAGGCGGCCGGGGGCTGGGGGGTGCGGGCCCGTGAGGGGGTCGGGGCCTGTGAGGGGGCCGGGGGCTGAGGGAAGATCTGGGGGGGGGTGTCAGAGGGGGCTGTGTGGGGGCTGGAGCGGTGCAGGAGGAAGGGGGGACTGGGGCTAGTGAGGGGCCGGGGGATCGGCTGGGGGTGCAGGGCGGGTGGGGGGCCAGGAGGCACAGGGGCAGCGGGTGGGGGAGGCTCAGGCGGGTGCCCGGGGGGTTTGGGGTGCAGCGGAGAGGGGGCATCACCCCCAGCTTGGTGGTGGGCCTTCACTGGGGGCACGGAGGGGACGGGAAGGTGCCCCCCCCCCCCCCCCCGAGAAACGCTTCCCCCCCGGGTGCCCAGCTGCACCCCGCTTCTCCTTCCCGTCAGTTTATTTTGATTTATTTTGGTTTGGGGGAGGGATCGCACGTGGCTCGCTCCGGCCCATGGCCACCGTGCGTGGGTCCTGTACGCCTCCTCCGCCGCTGAGCACACGTCCCAGCCACCGGCCGCAAAAACCCACTCGCCACCTGCGGCACCTGATGGTTTTGCTGGGGCTCCTGCCGGGGGGGGCTCGGAGGGGCTCCCCGTGCCCCTCGGCTCTGTGATGGGCTCCTGTGGTGTTGCAGCCTTGCGTCACCTCTACCCGGCCATCCTCTGCCGTCCCTGGGGCTCTGGGGGGTCTGTCTCTGGACCCCCGGGAGGGTTGGGTTGGTCCTTCCCACCGACGCAGCCGGCTCCCGCAGGAAGCAGTGGATGCTTTGTCCCTGGAGACGTTTAAATTTAGTTTGGCTGGAGCCTGAGAAAACGCAGCGTTGGGGACCGCAGATGGCCCTGCTGGACCTGAGCCGGCAGAACTGTCCTGCTTGATGGCTTCTGGGGAGGGGGAGTCATCGTTGCCTGCGGGCTGAGGGCTTCTCGGAGGGACCGCGGCGGCAGGAGGGCTGCTCTGGGGTGCTGGCAGAATGACGGTGGAGCGGGGAGGCCGGGAATACCATGGCTTGTCTTCAGGAGAGCGGTTTGCCAGGCAGGGGAAGCCGTCAGGAGGAGACGGTCAGCTCCGGTTTGTGTTTTGCTCTGCGCCGGCCCCGAGGAGTCGGCAGGGATTGCGCGGCCGTTTGCCAAGATCAGGGTTTGGCCAGATTTCAGCTCCCGGGGAGGCAGGTTGTGCCAACGCCGGCAATGGGGCTCTGCAGCGTTGCGGGTCGCCGTGCCGGCAGCTCTGCGGGGTCCCGCAGCCAGCACCATCCTTCCTGGCAGAGGTACAGGGATGGATGAGCGAGGGGAGAGGAGTGTGGAGTCGAGGGAGCTGGCGTCACAGGGAGGCTCTTCCAGGTGACAGGGACCACTGATGGGGAGGCTTGCGTGTCACCCTGCACGCGAGGTTGGTGGGACTGGGAGGAGAAGGGAGCAAAATACATCAGACCTTGAAAAATGGGGTGTTTGGGTCAGAGAGCACCGCTGGCACCCCAGGGCTGGCGAGACAGCGGTGACCTGACACCACGGCGCCAAGATTGGCACTGGAGGGAGTGATGGGGACAGGGTGCTGCCGACCCCCGAGGACCAACGCGTGGCTCTCCGCACCGAGCCGAGAGCCGCCGTGTCCCAGTGAGCCAGCAGAGCTCCCGAGCGGGGACGCCTCTCTGTGCGCTTTGTCCGCTCTCTCGCCGGGACGGCAGGCGGGAGCCGCGACCTGTGCATCGCCGGTGAGTTTGGGAGTGGGCTGAAGCCTCCCGCAGCGTGTTTGCACAGTAAACAGCTGGTTAATGTGCAGCAAAGCTGGGGGAGAGGCAGCAGGACTGTCCTCCCTGCTAATCCCTGTCCTGGGATGCTTTCTCTGGGAGTTTATTTCACACACATGGAACTGGCAACCCAGGAAAGGCGCGGAGCAGTCCAGAGCTGGTCCCAGAGTGGGTTCCAGCCCCACGGCTCCTCTCCATCCTTGCCCACAGGGCTATGGGCAAGGAGCTGGCAGTGGCCATCGCGCTGGCAGCTTGTGCCCCACACAGGCACCTCTGTCTCGTGGCTCCTCGCCAGGGGAGAGGTGGCTGGGGGGGCTGCTGCCCAGCTCTGGGGTACCCCGCTCCCACCGCGGGGGTGTAGCAGCCCCTCAAGCCTTGCTTTGTGTTGCCTGGAGTTTTTTTCTGGCCGCTTGTGAGCTGCTGCCTGATTTCAGCCTCGTCTGGCTCCGCCGGCTCCCGCAGGGACCCTGGCTCGGAGAACAGAGCAGGATCCCAAGACCTTAAGCCCCAGCGCAACTCCTCGCACTAATCCTGCAGTGCCAGCGCAGCCAGCTGTTGACTAAATCCCCCATTTTTTTTGGGTTTTTTTTTGGTGTTTTTTTTTTTTTTTTTCCCCCTGGATCTGGATTTTGCTGGTCTTAAGCTTGGGAATTTGCTGTCGCAGGTTTCCCGGCTGCAGCCCATTTCTGAGCTGCTTATTGTGCTTCATCTTCTCCTTCCCTGGGGTTTGTCCAGGACCAACGAGTGCTGGCGCTGGTTGGTGCATGGGGCTGCTCGGGACACCCCGGGCCCAACGGGAAGGTGTGAATTTGTATGTGCTTGGCCTTGGCTCTGTGGGTTTGGATCGGGGAAACCTTCCTTCCCCGCTGAGATGCTGGAGGGAGGGAATGGGACACCCCGGTGTGCCGGAGGGGGTGATGGAGGCCGTGCCCTTCACTGGGCTGCGGGCAGCGGAGCGTCTTCCTGCTGCTGCCAGGATGAGGAAGTCTGTGCTGCTCATGACGGGTCAAACCCCTGCCCGGCTGGGCTGTGGGCAGGCTCCTGCCTGCGGGGCCAGGGCAGGAGGGGGCTTTTGGGGTCGGCCCGGTGCTGGTGCTACCCCAGGACCCTGGCTCTCCTGTGCTGTTGGCTTTTCCTCCACTGCCAAGCGTGGCGGGTGGGTGCCCAGACCCGGTTATCTCCCGCCTGTGGTTTGCCATGACTCTTTCCCTCGGCCTTGAGCAGCGCCGGGAGCCGGCGGGCTGTCGCGCCGAGCCAAGCGGGCTGTCCCGCTCGCCCTCCCGGAGCCCCGGTTGTGATCTCTCCTGGTTTTTGGGCTTCAGCACTGGTGTCGCTGACAGCCCCTGGCTTGTCTTTGGTGTGGATGTGGTGCTTGCTGGAAAACCCAGCACCTCCAGATGGAGGGGGACAGGCTGACCCACCGGCTGCCAGTGCTTGGGGAGCCCAGAGCCCTCTCGGGTGGGCACAGGGGCTGTGGATGGGAGGGGGGCTGGGGGTGCTGCAGCCTGCGGGAGAGACGCGGCTTTCCCCGCGCTGAGCTGCTAAACCCAGCGGGGGCTCAGCATCCTTCCTGCACTGGAGCACCCACGGAGGGTGGAAAGTCCCTTGTGGGGCCTCCTCTGCACTTGGTGGCTTTGAAGCGGAGATGTACCGGGCACCTCGAGCCCTCCCGGCCTGCTCCTTTGTGGTTCCTGCGGCCACGGGAGGCTCCTGAGGGTCGGACATGCCTCGCTTGGGGGCTGCCTCCTCCCGTGGGATGCCCCGGTGGCTCCATGGCATGTGCGGGGCAAGCTTGGGGCTCAGCTGCAGCAGGGAGAGCGTGGGGATGACCCTCTGGGATGGCAGCTCTGGGGTGTAACAGGGCAGTTGGGAGGCCCACCAGCTCCCCGGGGGTGTCTGCTGCCCCCCCTGACCTGCCTTCCCTCCCCCGGCCCAGCTGCAGGCACAGAAGCTGAGGCTGGCCCACAGCCGGGGACCTTACTACAGCGGCTCGCTGCCCAACGTCAACCAGATCGGCAGCGGTGTCTCTGACTTCCAGGTGAGCAGCGCCCACTCTGCCGGCTGGGGTGGGTGTCTGGGGGCGCTTCCCCCTCCGGCACAGCGGCTGCCGCCCCCAGTGCCTTGGGGAGGGGGATCAGGAGCTGCGTCCGCACGTGGGGTGGGCATCGGGGAGGAGGATGAAGAGCGGCGGTGTGGGCTGCTGTTGGGGACAGATGGGACAAGGGGATGTTCTCCTCTAATCCCTTTGCCTGGCCCCAGCTCCATCCTGCTGGCAGTGCTGCCAGCGACAGGGTGGTCGGGGGGGCTGATCCCGAGACCCCTGCCCTCGCAGCCAGGGTCTGCGGTGGTTACCCAGGCGGTGGGCTAACCCCCTTGTCTCCCCCCTGCAGGGCCCTTTGCACTCGCCGCTGGACTCCACGCGCAGCACCCGGCACCATGGCCTGGTGGAGCGAGTCCAGCGGGACCCGCGTCGCATGATGTCCCCCCTTCGCCGATACGTCCGACAAATATCCTTTATCCTGCTCCCCCTTACCCGGCGGTGGGGGCAGGCAGCCTTTTCTCCCACCACTGGGGCTCCTGCCCCGATCCCAGCGCCCCTGCTGCTCGTCCCTTTGGGATGAGCGAGCATTAGCGACGCGTGCTGCGCTGGCCTGATGCGGCGTTGCAGGCACGTTGCAGTTGGGTGCCTGCGTGCCCGTTGCTCAGCCCCTCGCTCCCTGTTTGGCCCTTAACTTGCCTCTCACATCGACAGTTCTCCCTACGGACCGACCTACCTGTCGCCTCCGCCTGAGCCTAGCTGGAGGAGGTAAAGACCCCGCGTTTTCTTGGCTCCCGCCACTTGTTTTCCGGGTGCCGGTTTCCAGCCCGTTGCCTCCCGGTGTCTGCGGGGTCGCTGGAGCCCGGGGCTTGCTCCAGGTGGTTTGGAATCAAGTGGGCTGGCAGAAGCCCGGTGCCGGAGGGTCCCTCACAATGGGCAGCCCTCCCGGGAGGATTTACACAGCTTCCAGACCGGGGGGGGGCAGAGAGAAACGCTGAGATGCCGGGAGTGGGGCTGCCAGGTCTCCCACCTCTCTGATGTCGGGTGCTGCCCGCACTGTCCCGCAGCGAGGGGGGATTTTTAAGGAGGAAGGATTTCATCGTGCCCAAAAGAGCCGGCTCCGGCACGCGGGGCGGCAGGCACCTGCTGTGGCAGCGGGAAGAGGGATCCTGCCCGGGGTGAATCACCGGGCGGCTGAGCCCCTGTGTGCTCCGGCCCTTGGCCCCGGGGGAGGCGAGGACGGGGGCTGGCCGAGCCCGAGGGTGCTGGGCTCAGCGTTGCTCAGGGCGCCTGGGCTTTCTGTTGAAGGCTGCCCTGGCTCCGAAGCACTGTGCTCAGCACAGCTCTCCTTCCCTGGTCCCAGCACCGTTCTCCCGGGGAGACTTGCTGCCGATGCTCCTGCCGTGTCCACACCTCGGTGCCCGGCACGGCTCCACTGCTGTCCCGGCACGCTGGGAGCTTGAGGGGCCGCGTGTGTCCCCTCTCCCCAGCCCAGCGGGGACACTGGTGGTGGCAGGGGTGGGGTGGCAGCTCTGGGTTGTGCCAGGCGACGCCGGGGCTCTGCTGGATGTCAGTGTTGTGTCTTGCACTTTGTCCCCTGCCATGAGCCTGGGCACCGGTCAGTCCAGAGCGTGAGGAGCACGGCCTTGCCCCCTGCCACATCTTCCCCCACCCTGCTGTGCCCAGGCCCAGCCGGCGGGTGCCCTCTCTGCCATCCTCCTCGACCTCCTGGGGCAAGGCCCTGGCTTTTTTCCCCTTCTGAAAGAAGAGGTCGAGTCAGATCTTCCTTGTCACTCGCAGCGAGCACAGCCGCCCTCCCCGCAGGACCTGGGGCTCCGGGGAGGTGTCCCCAGGAGCATCTCGCTGCGAATCCTGCTGCAAATTCCTCACCCCAGGCTCGGGGGGGACCTTCATCCTTCTTCCAGACAGCTGCCTTCACTTGGCTCGTGCTCCGTGACGCTTCCCTGGGCACTGCTGGAGGGGAGGGTGGTCTCTGGCTTGCGGGCCCCCTGCCCTGGGGCACGGAGACCCTCTGGTGTTGCCCCAGAGACCCTCTGGTGTTGCCCCAGCACGCCTAAGCCATGGTGGCATCAACTCTTGGCTGTGATTTGCCCAAGCCGGGCCAGCCGCTGTGGTTTTGGCTCCCCGAGGCCGAGCCGCCCATCGCTGCGGCGTCTGGGCTGCAGGCAGGGGGCTAAGGCAGGGGATAGGGTGAGGATGGCAGGGATCGCCCCCGACCCGGTGCCCCCCGGGACCGGCAGAGATGCTCCAGCTTGCCCAGGCAAGCTGCCTGCCTCCTCCTGCTGTCCTTGGCCTCCCCCCCGCAGGGGCAGTGCCCCCCTGCGCCCCCTCCCTTGCCCCCCAAGTAACCCTGCTGTTTCTCCTCACAAAGGACCATGCCCTGGGGTAACTTTCCTATGGAGAAAGGACATTTGTTTAGGCTGCCGTCGGCTCTCAACAGGTGAATGATTTTTTTTTTTTTTAATTCTCTTTTCTCTCTCTCTCCCGGTCTCTAGCCCTTCCCCAGGACCCCCAGGGTGGGCACAGCCCTGCTTGTAGCAACTCCAGCCCCCCCGGAAAAGGGAAAGGGGTCTGCAGGCTGCCCTGGCCACTGAAAGAGGGGGACCCCCAGGGTGGAGGTGGCCCTGTGTGCCCTGCGCCGGGTGCAGCCCTCGCGCCTCCGCAGGCTGCGTGGTTCCGCAGCGGCTCCCAGCTCCCTGAGGAGCTGCTCTGGGGGGCAGGGGGCTCTCAGGTGCAGGGCAGGGTGTCCCCAAGGGCTGCCCTGGCTCGCTGCTAGCTCCGGGGACGAGGAGCCCGCTCTGCCCGCTGCTGTGGCTGCTTGGTTTCGCGCCGGCGCAGCACAAGGAGCAGGAGCTGGTGCAGCCCTGGGGGATCGGGCCCCCTCTCTGGAGCCCGGTGAGGTGGCAGAGCCGTGGGGTCCCGGTGGGGTCCCGGTGGGGCCCCGTGGGGTTTGAGAAGGGAGATGCTGCGGAGGACGCACGGAGAGCTGTGGCGTTGGGGTGTCACGTTCCCCAGGCTGGGGCACAGTGGGGTCCCGGCAGGGCCAGCAGGGCTCAGGGTGGGCGCGTTGCTGATGCCGCAGGGATGCCCAGCACGGGGGGCTCATGGCAGCCCCCGCTCTGCCTCCCTTGTGCTGTGTGGGCACGGGGCTCGGTGCTGGCAGCGGGGCCCTGGCTGTGCCATGGGCAGGCGCCCATCGCTCCCCGGCTGGGCCCCGTGCGGGAGGGGGCTGCGTCCCATGGGCCGGGGGGGTTGGGGGGGGGGGGGCTTCCTGCCTCCCAGCTGCGCCGCAGCTGAACAATATCCCCCTTGTGCGCTCCCAGGACGCGTCATTAGCTCGAGCGGCCTTTTCCCAGCCCCTCCCCACGCTCATCCGCTTCAAACCAACTAATTGGGAACACAATGGGTGTAATATCCCTGGGTACGCTGCCCCCAGCCCCTCCAGGGCCCCCGGGGGAAAGAAAGGGTCCCAGGGGTGCCCGTCTTCCCCGTGCCAGGGGTGGCGAGGGCTCCGGGGCCATCGCTGCAGTGGCAGGGCTGGAGCAAGCCCCAGCGTGTCTGGAAGCGCAGGGCAAGGGACCCCACTGGAGCATCACCTGGGGAGGGGAGGGGAGGGTGGGGCTGGCAGAGGGGGACGAGGACCCCCAGAACCCCTTGGCGTCTGCCCCAGGGTTCGTCCCGGGCACGGCGAGCGTTGGGCAGGGAGGGCTGTGAAGGAGCCGGTTGTTCCTCCAGCGAAGCCCCACCGTGCTCCCTGTTCTCACCCTGCTCTTCCCGTTTTCCACCCGCTGCCCTGGCCCTGTGCTTGCCCAGCATCCCGGTGCCGGCCGTGGGGGGCTGCCACAGGGGTGCGGGGGCCGAGGGCTGAGCCCGGCCCCGTCTGACCGTCACCTTTCCATTTCCAATTAGAACAAATTCCGACTCGGCGCTTCACACGAGCGTGATGAACCCCAACCCCCAGGACGCGTACCTGGGCCCCTCGCAGGGCGCCCCACCACCCGGCCGCCGGAGCGGTGAGTGTCCCCCCGCTTTCCCCAGCGGGACCCTGCCGTCCCCACCTGCACCCGGCTGCCTGGGGACCCCCCGCACCCCTTTCACCCCTTGCGGACCCTTGGGGGGGCCGTGTGGAGCCCCGTCCCTCCGTAGCGGGGTCACGCAGTGGTACCCCTGTCCCTCCATGGTGCTGATTGATGTCCCCCGTGTCCCCCTGTGCTGCCGCTGACTGTCACCTGCTGTCTTGCAGGTTTTCTGGATGGGGACACGGACAGCAAAGGTGAGCAACTACCCACCCCCGGCAGCGCGACACCAAGCCCGGCACAGACCCCCGTCTCCCCACCTTGCTGCCTACAAAGTGTCGGGGCGGTGGGTGGGATGTGGGGGGCCAGTGCCTGGGGACCCCTCTGTGGCAGGGGGTCTGTAATGCCCCACTCGTGACGGGTCAGTGCCCCCTGGCAGGTGAACGCGGGTGGGCTGTGCTGCTCTCGTGGCGCTGACCCTCGCTCCCCCCTCGCCAGTGTTTCTTTTCCAAGTGCCTCCCATCGAAGAGACCTTCGATGACAACAAACACGCGCTGAAGCCCTGGGACACCAAGAAGGTGGGTGCCGAGGCAGGATGGCGAGGAAGTCGCCCCTGCAGCCCCCTGCCCACGCTGCTCGCATCCTGCCTGCGGGGCGGTGCGACACCGGGGTGGCTCTGCCCCCTTCCTGCCCTCAAACCGCGGCCGGCCCAGGGCTGGGGGGGCGCAGGCTCAGCACCCCGGCTTCACCGCGCTCCTCTCTTTGATTTCGCAGCTCTCGTCATCCTCGGCCCGGCCGCGCTCCTGTGAAGTCCCTGGGATCCAGTAAGTCCTGGGCTGGGCTGGGGGGGGGGGTGCTGGGGAGGGGGTCACCGCAGGAGGCAGCAGCATCCCGACACGGGACGCGTCTCTCTCTTTCCCCCAGCATATTTCCATCCCCGGATCAGCCTGCCAACGTCCCCCTCATCCCCTCGGCCCTCAACACGGGGGGCTCCCTTCCCGACCTCACCAACCTGCACTTCCCCTCCCCGCTGCCCACCCCTCTCGACCCAGATGAGACCACCTACCCCAGCCTGAGCGGGGGCAACAGCACCAGCAACCTGGCCAACACCATGACGCACCTGGGCATCAGCGGCAGCATGGCACTGGGGACGGGCTACGACTCGCCAGGTGAGGGCTGGCCCCGTCCCGCCGGGAGATGCCGGAGCAGATGTCCTGGGGTGGCTGGAGCCGCCAAGACGCGGAGGACCGGCGTGGGGAGCCGGGAGAGAGACCCCCATGGTGGGGAGCTGCTCGGTGGGGCCGGGGGAGATGGGATCCACCGCACCCCAGAGCCGGCTGCGGCAGCGCTCGGCCTCTCCGGGTGGTCCCGGCCTGGGATGGAGATGCTGCAGCCTGGGAGCAGGGTGGGGAGCGCTGCGGGGTCTGACAGCACCGGGGGGTCCTGGGGGGGTGTGGGGGGGCGGCCGCGGCCGCCTGCCCCACTCCTGCCCTGGAACCCTCCGCTTGCCGAGCCGGAGCATCCTGTGCCGCCGCCGTTCCCGTTCGCGGGGTGTGTGTGTGTTTCTGTCTTGTCTCCATCGTTTTGGTCGCCTCCGTCACCTTCCATCCCACCCGGGGCAGACGGGGAGCCCCAGCCTGGCCCGGCCCGGGGAGGAGAGCCTGGGACGCGGGGCGATTCCGTGGGGTAACGGTGGTGTCTCTTCTTTTTTGTCCCCACAGGACTTACCTCACCTATGCAGAGCTCCCTGAGTAACCCGTCCCTGCAGTCCTCGCTTAGCAATCCCAACCTCCAGGCCTCCCTGCGAAGCCCCTCGCTCCAGTCCTCCCTCAGCAACCCCTCGCTCCAGTCCTCCCAGAGCAGTTCCTCCATCCCTTCCTCGCTCTCCAACCAGTCCCTGCCCTCCTCCCTCTCCTCCTCGCTCAGCAACCCCTCGCTCCCCACGTCCCCCCGCAGCCAGCCCATGCAGTCCTCCCCCAGCAACCCCAGCCTGCCCTCCGGCTTGAGCGGCTCGTCCTACGCCCCCATGGTGCAGGCGTCCATAACCACCTCGCCCCGCCGAAGGGTCCCGCTCAGCCCCCTCACCCTCCCAATGGGTGGCGACTCCAGAAGGCAGCACCCCAAACAGTTCTCACCAACAATGTCACCCACATTGTCCTCCATCACCCAGGTATGCATGGTCCATCGCCTGCGCCGGCCCCGCGCCGTGCGCTCGCCTCCATCTCCTCCCTCCGCTGCTCTCGTGTCTCCATCCTCATCCTCAGCCACACGCCAGGGAAGCCCCTGGACCCCCCCACCCACCAGGAGGGACCGCTGCGTGGTTGGGAATTGAGGGGAGGGGACACGCACACACACACACAGAGGACACGGGATGTGGCGCATCCCTGCATCCCAGCCAGGGCTCCCCCACCCCGGGGTCTTGCTCCGGGGGGGGTGCCCAGCCCGCTGTGGGTGCTGGGTGCGAGGGCTCAGCACCGGGTGCTGCCGGCGGGGCTGGAATTCCGGCTCTCCCGCATCACCGTGGGCTCCCCAACCCGCTGCCGGTGCGGGGGGACGCACCGGGGGGGGCTGGCAGAGGTGGTCCCCATCCAGGGGGGCTGAGCAGAGGGGCCGGATCCTGGTGGGTGCCGGGGTGGGTGCAGGCTGACCCCCCCCCTCTTTGCGCTCTCTCCGCAGGGGGTGCCCCTGGACACCAGCAAGCTGCCGGCCGACCAGCGGCTCCCACCGTACTCCTACAGCCAGCCCGGCTTGCTGCTGCAGTCCCAGCCGAGCCAGAAAGCCCTGCACCAAGCCGTGCCGTCCCCCCCGCAGCCGGCGTTGCCCCCCGCCCCGCCGGCGCGACCCCCACCCCCGTTGCCAAGCGGGGCCGCCCAGCGCCCGTACGGCCCCCAGTACCAGCCTAACGCCCCCCTGCCGCAGCCCCCGCCGCTGGGACAGCCCCTGAGCGACTTCGGCTTGGGCAGCGTGAGTGCTCGGGGGTGGGGGGCACACAGCTCGGAGGGGGGGCACCCCCCGTATTCCCCCCCTAACCCGCCTCTCCCCACAGTTCGAGCAGTTCGGGATGGGGGAGAGCCCCACCGGTAACAGCAGCGGTTTCCCCGAGGAGCTGGGGTCCCTGAGCTACCCCCCGGCCGAGGGTGCCTACGACCCCCACGTCCTCAACCGGCAAAACCTGAGCAACTGCAGCCGCCACGGCCCCATCCCGAACATCATCCTCACAGGTGGGTGGCACCGGGTGCCCACGGAGACCCCCCCGGCGGGCGGGATGTCACCTAGGGGGTGCTGAACCCCCTGTTATCCCCCCCCCCTCCCCCAAATAGGGGATTCTCCCCCCGGCATCTCGAAGGAGATCGCGACGGCGCTGGCCGGTGTCCCCGGCTTCGAGGTGGACGCGGCGGCACTGGGGCTGGAGGAGGATCTGAAGATCGAGCCCCTCACCCTGGACGGACTGAACATGCTGAGCGACCCCTACGCCCTCCTCACCGACCCGGCCGTGGAGGACTCCTTCCGCACCGACCGCCTCCAGTGAGGGGCCAGGGGCTCCACCAGCCCCCCCGGCCCGGCCCGCGGACCCCCGGTCACCACCGCCCCCTCCCCAATTCCCACACCCCCCCCCCCCCCCCCGCCTTTCACTCCCCTTTTTCACTTTTTTTCCGGACAAATGGGGCCGCCGCCGGCTCCCTCCCCGGAGAACGGGGCTGGGGGACACCGGAGCCGGTGTGAATTTTGGGGGGGGGGCACAAGCCAGGCACTCTCCAGCCCCATGGCACCCCAAACCCTGGCGGAGAGGGGGCTCCCAGCCCCCTGGGGGCGGCTGTACATAACCCCGTAGGTAGAGACCCCCGGGGAGGGGGGTGTAGGGGGGGCCGCTTCTGTTTTTATTTTATTTTTTTCTGGCTAATCATCATGTTTAAGGAGAAATCCCGCTCCCCCACCCCGAGCTGCGCCCCATATGTACCCCCAACCCCCCGCCCCTTACCCAGCTGCCGGGGACCCTGCAGGACATGTAGAAAGCACTTGTAACTTTGCCCCCCCCCCCCCCTTACACCCCGAGGGGAGCGTGGGGGTCCCGTCTGCGGGTGGGGGGACCTGGGGCCCCAGGACCCGCGTTCCCCCCAAACCCGGGAGGGAGCCAGAGTGATTTATTATTATTATTATTTTTTAAAATATATTATATGTTAATTAAATGCCCTCTGTGATGGTGTGTGGCTGATTTTGGGGGCGGGGGGCGACACAGGACAGACAACACACAATGGGGGAGGCTGGGGGTGGGGGGCTCTGAGCCTCCCTGGGGAGGTTTGGGGGTGCAGAGAGGGGGTTCAGTGGCTCCAGCCCCTCTCCCACTTGCCAGATCTTTAGGTCTGGGGTCCCTTATGGGGGGGGCAAGGGGTCCCCGTAGTTCCTGGGTGTGCTGGGGGGGGGCATGGCGGCTGCGGGGAGCTTAGGGGGGTGCCTTGAGGTTCTTGGGGGTCCCAGGGGGATGCTGGGGGAGCTCCTAGTAGTTTCTAGAGGTGCTGGGGGGTCCTGGGGGTATCCTGGTAGCTTTGGGGGGTGCTGGGGTGGTCCTAACAGCTTCTGAGGGTGCTGGTGGGGGGTCTGAAGGGGTCCTGGCAGCTTCTGGGGGTGCTTGGGGGGGACTGGAGGGGTCCTGGAGGGTCCTGATAGCTTCTGGGGGTGTTGGGGGGGGTCTGGAGGGGTCCTGGAGGTTCCTAGCAGCTTCTGGGGGTGCTGGGGGGGTCCTGGCGGGTCCTGGCAGCCTGTGGGGTGCTGGGGGCTCCCTGCGTGCCCCGGGGACCCCGCGGGGGTGGGGGCGCCCCCCGTGTGCCAGGAGCCCCCCGGGCCGCCAGGGGCCGCTGTGGGCGGCGGCGGGGCCGGGCGGGCGGTAGCGGCCCAGCGGAGCCCAGCGGCGCGGCCCGGCCCGGCCCGGCCCGCAGGTACCGGCGGGGGCGGCCGGGGGGGCCCGGGGGGGCTGCCTGGCTGCAGGGCCCGTGGGGCCGGCTGTGCGGCCGGGGGGGCCGACTGCAGGGCCTGGGCCGGCTGTAGGGCCTGTGGGGCCGGCTATAGGGCCCGGGCCGCCTATAGGGCCTGTGGGGCCGGGTGTGGGGCCGGATGTAGGGCCTGTGGGACTGGCCCTGGGCCTGTGGGGCCGGGTGTAGGGCCTGGGCCGCCTGTAGGGCCTGTGGGGCTGGCTATAGGGCCTGTGGGGCCAGCTATTCGGCCTGTGGGGTTGGCTGTAGGGTCTATGGGGTTGGCTATAGGGCTTGGGCCGCCTGTAGGGCCTGCGGGGCTGAGTATAGGGCCTGGGCTGCCTATAGGGCCTGTGGGGCGGCTATAGGGCCTGTGGGGCCGACTGTAGGGTCTGTGGACTTGGCTATAGGGCCAGGGCCGAGTATAAGGCCTGTGGGGCTGGCTGTAGGGCCTGTGAGATTGGCTATAGGGCCTGGGCTGGCTGTAGGGCCTGTGGGGTGGCTATAGGGCCTGTGGGACCAGCTGTAGGGTCTGTGCACTTGGCTGTAGGGCCTGGGCTGGGTATAGGGCCTGTGGGGCGGCTGTAGGGCCTGGGCTGGGTGTAGGGCCTGTGGGGCAGCTATAGGGCCTGTGAGATTGGCTATAGGGCCTGGGCTGGCTGTAGGGCCTGTGGGGCTGACTGTAGGGCCTGTGGGGCCAGGAATGTATACAGGGTGTATAGAGCCAGCTGTGGGGTATTGAGGGCTGGCTGGGAGTGTGTGTAGGGCTGGCTGTGAAGTGTATAGGGCCGCCTGTAGGGGCTGGGGGGGGCTCTGTGGCCAGGCTGACATTTGCTGCCCCCCTACCCAGGTTTCCAGCCTGAGATGGAGGGTGGGGGGTGCTGGAGCCCTGCCGGGCCCGTGGGGTGCAGCGAGCCATGGGGCAGGGGGCACGTGGCAGGCCAGGGTCCCCAGGCACCATGGGGCAGGGGCTGCTGGCGACGTGCTGCTGCCTGGGGACCCCCGGCGCTCCCCTGCCTTTGGGGCGCTGCCATGGGGCAGGCTCGCCCCATAGCCTGCCCAAGGAGTGGGGTGGGGGCACGGATTGCTGCCCACCCGCAGTCACCGCTTCCCCATGGGCAGCCCCGCGGTGGGGCCGGTTCCTGCTCTCAGCACAGCTGGGGGTCAAGTCCTGCCTCCCCCACGGGACCCCGCTGTGGGGCTGCCCACGCTGGGGGTCACCGGGGGGTCCGTCAGCCAGGCCGCCGCCATGTCCTGCTGGCTCCCAGTGGGGTGCCCCACTGTGGGGGCCCGGCTGGGAGGACCTTTGAGAGAAGGGAGGTGTTGGGAGGGGGCACGGGGCAGCTTTGGGGACCCCCCCTGGTTTCTCCCCACCTGAGGCGGGTGGCAGGAAGCTAAACTGGGAGCCGGGGCTACATCTCCGCGGCTTGGCCATCGTCACGTGGTGCTGGGCTAAAAATACCCTTTGGTGGTCACCTGTGGGGCCGGGGTCCCGGGGCTCCAGGCTGGGGGTCTCGGGGGGGATGGGGTCACGCTCCAGCCGCCGCTGTGGGCCTGTCTCTTCTGACACGGGAGATGCTGGCATGGCCCCAGCGGAGCGCGTCCCCCCCAGCTCAGGGGGCTTCTTCTGGGGTTATGGGGCCACCGCTGTGATGCTGCGGGGGGTCTGTGTCTGGGGTTGGGACTGGTTCCCTTCCCCCCCCAGCCCCGGTGTGGCTGGGGCAGAGCTGGTGTTGCGCCCCGGTGCCCCGTGGAGGGGGTGACGGCCGTGGGGGTGTGACGTGGGTGTTTGTGGCCTTGTCGTCCGCTTCCTTCCCCTTTCCAGCCCGCTCCGCGCAGCTCCGACGGCCTCCGCGGACCCTCCCCTGCGGCGCCCGGGCAAGCTGGGGGTGCTGGGGAGAGGGAGGGGGTGCGTGGGGGGGGAGGGGGCCTGGTTGCCTGCTTGGGGGGCGCAGCCACCCCCCGCGCTGTGCGGTGGGGGTCCTGTCTCAGGGGTGCTGCCCCCAGGGGTGTCCTTCTGCAGCCGCTGTGCTCGGGGTGGGGTGCTGCCCCCCCCCCAGCTGTGGGGGTCCCCATTGCATCGCCCTGTGCCACACGGCGTGACCGGAAGCCTCCTCCCTTCCCGTCTCTGGCGCTTTCGCCCCGTCAGCTCCGCCGTGCCCCACAGCCGCCCGCTCCGCCGTGGGGCACCCCACGCTGCCAGCCTGCCCGGGTGAAGGAGCTTTCCCTGCTCTGTGGGGCTCCGGGGCCGGCTGTGGGGCAGGGTTGGGGTGTCACCCATCCTGCTGTGTCCCTCCCTAGATGCTGAGCCATGTCGGACGAGAAGCCCCCGCAGCTGGTGGACTACTTCGTGGTGGCTGGCCTGACCGACACGTCGCGGCCGCTGGAGGAGGAGAGCCAGCAGCACCGCCCGGCGCGCCCCAGCGAGCCCATCACCGACGTGGCCGTCATCATCCGCTCGCAGGGCGAGGAGGTGCCCCACGGCTTCACCTGCATCGAGACCACCACCTCCGGCCACCCCGTCGACCTCAACGCCGGGCTGCTCAACAACCCCCAGATGTTCATATGCTACAAGCGGGGTCGCGACAAGCCCCCCCTCATCGAGCTGGGGTGAGTCCTGGGGACCGGGTCTGTGGGGGGACGTGCACGAGCTCCCTGGGGGTCCCCCTCACCCCCTCCTCTCCACCCAGGGTGCACTACGAGGGCAAGGACCGCCCGAAGCCGGGCTATAAGATCCTGGACACGACGCCCTACAGCCGTTCAGCCAACCTCAATTCGGGGGGGCCGGGACACCAACGCACCTTCCTGACGTACCGGCGGGCGGCCGAGCCCCACGGCCACAACACGCTGGGGGTCACCGACATCTGCCTCGTCATGCCCAGCAAGGGCGAGAGCACCCCGCACACCTTCTGCCGGGTGGACAAGAACCTCAACACCAGCATGGTGGGTGCCAAACTTCCCCCACTCTGGCTGCTGCTGGGATGCCCCCGCTGCCGTCCGGCCCACGCTGACCCCCCCCCCCTCTCCTTCCAGTGGGGCCCTGCCCTGTTCCTGTGCTACAAGATTGCCATGGCCAAGGCCAACACGCTGGTCTACGAAGCCGGTAGGGTCTCCCGTGGTGATTATGGGGGGGCCAACCCACCGTGGGGTCACTTGGCAGGCTGCTGGGTGCCCACCCAGCCGCTCCCTCCCTCCCTGTCCTCCGCTGGAGGGGGGAGATGACAAGGTGAGGCTCATCCCTCTGTCTGTCCGTCCATCCAGGCCTGCTGGGGCGTTATCCCGAGCAGGACAGCGAGTCCTTCCCCCTGCCCGAATCCGTGCCCGTCTTCTGCTTGCCCATGGGGGCCACCATCGAGAGCTGGCCGGCCGACACCAAGTACCCGCTGCCCGTCTTCTCCACCTTCGTGCTGACCGGTGCCTCGGGCGACAAGGCAGGACGGGGGCCTGGGGCCGGCGGAGGGGAGGGGGCTGGGGTTGGGGGATCGATCCTGATCTGATGGCCCGTCCCACGCAGGTGTACGGGGCGGCCATCCAGTTCCACGAGGCGTTCCCCCGGGAGCGGCTGTCGGAGAAGCAGAGCCTGCGCCTGGGGCTGCTGAGCGTGGTGGACCGACGGCCCGTGGCCGGCCGCTCGCTGCAGACCCGCAAGAGCATCTGCGTCCTCTCCCACTGGCCCTTCTTCGACGTCTTCCGCAAGTTCCTCATGTTTATCTACCGCTACTCCATCTCGGGGCCCCACGTGCTGCCCCTTGAGACGTGAGCGCTGGGCGGGGGGGACTTTTGTGTGTGTGGGGGGACACGGGGGACAAGGGGGTGGCCCCCGTTGCCTCCCCCCGCCGACGGGCCCCTCTGCCTGCAGGCACATCTCGCACTTCATGCACAACGTCCCCTTCCCGTCCCCGCAGCGGCCGCGCATCCTGGTCCAGGTGAGTCACTGTGTGTGTCCCTCCCCTCGCCGTCCCCATGCTGGCTCCCCCCAGCCCACCCTGTCCCCCTGTCCCCCCAGATGTCCCCGTATGACAACCTGCTGCTGTGCCGCCCCGTGTCCTCCCCGCTGCCGCTCAGGTAGGGATGGCTGTGGGGTGCTGGGTAGGGGGTCCGGCTCCAGGCTGGGGGGCACGTGGGGCAGCTGAGTGACGTCCCTCCCCCCGCAGCGGCGCCAGCTTCCTGACGCTGCTGCAGAACCTGGGCCCTGACAACGCGGTGGCACTGCTGGTGGCCGTGCTGACCGAGCAGAAGCTGCTCATCCACTCCCTGCGCCCCGACGTCCTGACCAGCGTGGGCGAAGCCCTGGTGGCGGTGAGTGCCGGGGAGGGGACGCCGCGGGGGACGCGCCGCGGCGCTGGGGACCCCTGGCCCGCGGCACTGACCGCCCTTGTCCTGTCCCCAGATGATCTTCCCCCTGCGCTGGCAGTGCCCCTACATCCCGCTGTGCCCGCTGGCGCTGGCTGACGTGCTGTGTGCCCCCGTGCCCTTCATTGTAGGCATCCACTCCAGCTACTTCGACCTCTACGAGCCCCCCAGGGACGTCATCTTCGTCGACCTGGACACCAACACCATCTTCCAGTGAGTGACCCCCCCAGGTTTTGGCTGTAGGGCGGGGGGTTTCAGCCCAGAGGGACGCGGGGGGGTTTAGGGCCACCCTCCCCTCGTCCCTCTGTCCCCTCGCAGGAGCGAGGAGCGCAAACTGCTGTCCCCCCGCTCCCTGCCGCGCCGGCCCTGCAAGGTGCTGCTGGCCTCGCTGCACAGCCTCTCCCAGCAGCTGGATGAGAGTGAGTGGGGGTCCGGGGGGGGGGGCCCGGAGCCACCTACGCCCCCCACCCCTAACCTTCCCCCCCTTGTTTCGCAGTGTACAGCGGGCCGGGGGAGGAGGCGTCGCTGGAGCTGCTGCTGAGCGATGCGGAGGCGGCGCGGGGCCGGCGGGCGCAGCTGGAGCTGGAGGCGCGAGCGGCTTTCCTGCGCTTCATGGCCTGCGCCCTGCGCGGCTACCGCTCCTTCCTGCGCCCCATCGCCCCCGCGCCCGCCCCGGCCGGCCGCGACGCCGGCAGCCTCTTCGCCCTGCAGGGTGGGTGCTGGGGAAATGGGGGTGGGGGCTGGGGGGTTGGGCTCGATTGAACCCCCCCTGCCCTGTCCCCTCAGGGTTCCTCAAGTCGCGGGAGCGGGCGTACCACCGGTTCTACGGGCAGCTGCTGCGCACCCAGCTCTTCACCCAGTTCATCGAGGACTGCTCCTTCGCCAGCGACCGAGACCCCTGCCTTGAGTTTTTCGACACCTGTGTGGATAAGGTGGGTCCCACCAGCTCCGCGTTGCGTCCCTGTGTGTCCCCCCCCACCCCCAGTGACACCCTGTGCCCCCTCCCCAGGTGCAGGCGGAGCTGGAGAAGCCGGAGGACATCCCCCTGATGGAGCTGGACGACCCGCGGGGCGGCGAACACACCGTCTTCATCACCCCCCCCGAGCAGCCGGCGGGTCCTGATGGCACCGAGCTGCCGGCACGATACCGGTGAGACACCCCCCATCACCCCCCCAGCCCCGCTGCTCCCCGAGTCCCCCCAACTCAGCCTCTGCTCGTCCCCCCCAGTTACGATGGGTTCCCCACACTCCGCCCCGAGCTGCTGGAGCCCCCCCGGGACCCGCTGGTGGCCCAGCTGTGCCAGGCCAGGAGCAGTGCCCCCAGCAGCCCAGCCCCGCGCAGGACCAAGCAGGTGAGTGAGGACAACGCTGTGACGAGTCGGCCGGGCCTCAGCGGGGGGGGGGGATGGTGAGGGGCGCGGGACGCCGGCTGCCCATCCCAGCTCCCTCCTCTTCCTCCCCTCGTCCCCAGGAGATGAAGGTGGCCCAGCGCGTGGCCCAGAAGTACTCGTCGGTGCCCGACATGTGGGCCAAGTGCCTGCTGGGGCATTGCTACGGGCTCTGGTTCCTCTACCTGCCCACCCACGTCCGCGCCGCCCCCGCCAAGCTGCGGGCGCTCCAGCTGGCCTACGAGGTCCTGCGCAAGATGGAAGCTCACAAAGTGGTGCTCCCGGATGAGGTAGGTGGCGTTCGGGGCAGGGGGGGCTGCCTAGCGTGGGTGGGGGGACCCCGGCCACCCCTGATTGATGGCAGCTGCCCCCCCCTAGGTCTGCTACCGCATCCTGATGCAGCTCTGCGGGCAGTACGGGGAGCCGGTGCTGTCGGTGCGGGTGCTGCTGGAGATGAAACGCGCCGGCATCGTGCCCAACACCATCACCTACGGCTACTACAACAAGGTGATGGGGAGCACACGTGGCGGGGGGGGGGGGTCAGGGGGGTCCCCACCGGCCCCTCACCGTGTCGTGCCCCCCCCCGTCGCAGGCGGTGCTGGAGAGCAAGTGGCCGGCGGGCACCCAGAGCGGGCGCCTGCGCTGGGCCAAGCTCCGCAACGTGGTGCTGGGGGCCGCCCAGTTTCGGCAACCCCTGCGGCAGCGGGAACGCCGGGCCGCCGCCACCGCCGCCCCCCCAGGTGGGTGGGGATGGGGGGGTGCGGGGGGGGGGGGGCAAGGAGGCCGCTGTGACCCTGCTGACAGCCCCCTCCCTCCCTCCCGCAGGCGGCCGAGCCCCCCCAGCGCCCCGTCCCAGCCTGCAGCGACAGACCACCTGGGCTGGGCGCAGCCTGCGGGACGCCCCCCCGGCCCCCCGGCTGGTGAAGAGCGGCAGCCTCAGCTTCCCCAGCAACACCCACAGCGAGGGGGGCCGGGGGGGGCTCGGGGAGCCCCCAGCCACCCGTCCCCCCCCTCTTCCCATAGCTCCGGACCCGCTGCCTCCCCGGCTGCGGGGTCCCCCTGGCTCGGCCGACGGGAGCCTGTCGGACATCAGCTTTGCCACGGACGAGAGCGACCGGGCGGACGAGGGGCCGGTGGGCAGCGGGGGGCCGGTGGGGGGCACGCCGCGGCGGGGGCTGGCTGCCAAACTGCAGCAGCTGCTGTCCCCCGGCAAGCGGCCCCCGCTCCGGCCAGCCGCCAGCACCGAGCTCCCCGCCGGAACCCGCGACGCCGCCGACGCCGCCTGCCCGCGCCGGGGGTCCGAGCAGCGCGATGGGGAGCCCCTGCCGCGCCGCGGCCCCGCCGAGAGCCTGCTGCGCCCACGGGAGCGCCCCGAATCCACCGCCTCCGAGGTACCCGGCTTCTCTGCGGCCGCGGCGGTTGCCCCTGGGCCCGGCCGTGCTGCTGACGCCGCCTGTCCCCCCAGAGCTCCGTCTCACTGGGCAGCGAGCTGGACCTGTCCGACACCTCGGTGGGCAGCGCCGGCGTCCCCAAGTCCGAGCCGCCGGCCGATGGGGCCACCGGGCAGGAGCCGCCTGCCGTGGAGGTGAGTCTGGGGGGGGGGGTGGGGGTCTCCATCCTGCTGTGGCCACCGCCCCGGTTTCCACCGCCGGGGCTGACGGTGGTGCCGGTGGCGGCCAGGTCCTGCTGTCCAGCTGCTCGCGGTGCCAGGGCTGCGGCGCGCTGGTGTACGACGAGGAGGTGATGGCCGGCTGGACCTCCGACGACTCCAACCTCAACACCACCTGCCCCTTCTGCGGCCGCTCCTTCGTCCCCTTCCTCAGCATCGAGATCCAGGACTTCCAGCTGCCCCCCAGGTGGGACCCCCTGGCCTGCTGGGACCTTGCGCACCCCCCGTGTCCCCCGCGAGCAACCCTCCTGTGCCCCAGCCTCCCTGGTGCCCCCAGGTCCCCTCTTCAACTGCCCACCAGTGTCCCCTGTCTTCTCCCTGGGGACAAACCTAATGTCCCACATATTCTCCAGTGTCCCTGGTGTTCCCAACATCCCTCCTTGCTGCCAACCGCTGTTCCCCTACCTTCCACCCTCTGGGGGAGAATGCCCATTTCCCGCATCTGTCCTGGTGTCCCCAGTGTCCCTCACCCCCCCACCCCCCACCCGCTGCCTACAGGTGCCCCCATCCTCTGGGAGGAACCCCAGTGTCCTCACCCACCATACCCTCCCCCCTTCCATCCTCTGGGGAGATCCCCAACATCCTGCATCCTGCCTGGTGCCCCCCCCCCATTTCCATAACCCCCCCTTTGCTGCGCAGCACCGCTGAGGACGGCTCCCTCCCTGCTCCGGCCGCGCAGGGACCGGTGCTCAGCGACCGCCGCCGCTGCCTGGCGCTGGATGAGGCCGAGCCGGAGCTCTGCAACGGCTGCCCCGACGCGGCGGTACGGTGCCGGGCATGGAGAAGGGGGGGCCCCACGTGAGGGTGGGGGGTCCCAACTGGGGGGTGAGTGTGTCCCCCTTCTCCCGCAGGTGCCGCGACGGTTGGAGCGGGTGGCTTTCGCCTACTTGAGCCCCTTGGTGCTGCGGAAAGAGCTGGAAAGTTTGGTGGAGAACGAAGGCGGGGAGTTCCTGGCGCAGCCGGAGCTGGTGGACAGCCACCCCATCATCTACTGGAACCTCGTCTGGTACTTCCAGCGCCTGGGGCTGCCCAGTAACCTCCCCCGCCTCCTCCTGGGCTCCCAGCACGTCACCCCGGCCCCACAGGTAAGGCAGGAGGGCTCTGGGGTGAGGTGGAGGGTCTCGGGGTGGGGTGGGGTGGTCGCTAACCCGGTACCCACCTGGCTGTCCCACAGGCGCAGCCCCCCAACTCCCCCTGCGTGCGCGTGCGGCTGCTCTGGGACGTCCTGACCCCCGACCCTGACAGCTGCCCCCCGCTTTACGTCCTCTGGAGGCTTCACAGTGAGTCGGGGGGCGGTGGGGAGGGGGGGGACTGGAGTGGTGGGGTGGCACTGACCCCTCCCCATCCCGCAGGTAACGTCCCCACGCGGCTGTGGTCATGGCAGCCCCACGGCCACCCCTTCTCGCTGGCCTTCCTGGAGGCCGTGCTGAGCCATGTGGGGCTGAGCGAGGTGCACAAGGCCATCGCGCTCTTCCTCGAGACACTGGCAGCCCCCGGGGGACCCCGGCACCTGCAGAGGTAGGGCTGTGACCCCCCCCACGACCCCCTCCACCAGCCCCCCCATCCCCTCCTCTCACTGCTCTGACTCCCCAGGAGCATCTACCGGGAAATCCTCTTCCTCACGCTGGCGGCGCTGGGCAGGGACCACATGGACATCGGTACGGGGCGCTCGGGGAGCGGCTGGGGGGGGTCTGGGCAGCCCCCCTATAATGCTGATGGCTGGTATGTCTGTGTTCCCCCCTCCTCGCAGCTGCCTTTGACAAGAAGTACAAGTCGGCCTACAACAAGCTGGCTGGGAGCCTGGGGAAGGAGGAGCTGCGGCGGCGGCGGGCGCAGCCCCCCAGCTCCAAAGCCATCGACTGCCGCAAGAGCTTCGGGGCCACGCTCGAGTGCTAGAGGTGCCCCCCCCAGTCCAGGAGGGGGGGTCCCAGGCCAGCCCCTCTGCTCCCCAGTCCAGGAGGGGGGGTCCCAGGCCAGCCCAGCCCCTCTGCTCCCCAGTCCAGGAGGGGGGTCCCAGGCCAGCCCCTCTGCTCCCCAGTCCAGGAGGGGGGTCCCAGGCCAGTCCCTCTGCTCCCCAGTTCCTGGATTGTGTGTGTGGGGAAGCCCCTGCATCGCCCCTGGCTCACAAAGGGTTTTATATGTCAGTGTTAATATATTTTTATTTATTTATTGCCCCCCCCTCCCCCCACCTCAGCACCCCCTCCTTGCTTGTGCCGGCAGCTGGGTGAGTGCCGGGACAGCTGGGGGGGGGGCCTCTATGTATCGCCCCCTCCCCATCCCCCACCACTGCCCCCCATATACCTGCACCTGGGGGTGGGGTGGTGTTGGGGGTTATGGGGGGGGGGGGGTTTGGGGGGCGCCCCCCCCCTCGCACTGTGCAATAGGAGCCCCCTGCCCCAGGGGTCTGTAAATAAAAGCTGCTGCTGTATTTTCCCTGCCGCCTCCCCGGGCGCCTTCTTGGGGGGGAGGGGGGCACCCCCCCGGGGGGGGCGCAGGACTCGGGGCGGGGGGGGGGTGGGCGGCAGCCATCTTGGGGCCTGGCAAAGGCCTGGGGGCTGCTGCGAGGCCTCCGAGGCGCCAGGGCCCTGCCGGGGGGTGGGAGGGGGGGCCGAGGCGGGGGCTGCGCGGCCTTGCCCGGTACCGGAACCTGCCCCGCCCCGCCCCCCCCCAGTGGCGTCGCACTGGGCCACGTGCAGGCCGGTACCGGGCGCCACGTGGGCCGGGCGCGGGGCAGCTACGGCGGCCGCTGCGGGCCCAAATTCCCCCGCGAGCGGAGGCGGGGGGGGGGGATTGCCCGCGGACACCGCGCGCCGCCGCGGTACCCGGATGTCCAGGCTCGGGGACCCATTAAAGGCGCCCCGCGGGGAAGCTGGGCGATTTTCCATTGGTGGAACAACGCGCCAATCTTCGCCCCCACCCACCATTAAGAAGCGGGGGGTGGGCTCGGTGTGGAAGCGAATGGATTCGATTGGTGGGGCGTCGCGTCCGTCGTAGCGCCGCGCCAATAGGCATCGCGGCTGGGGTCGGGAGGCGGGGCGAGCGCGGCGGGGCCGCTGCCCAATCAGCGGCATTGTTTGTGGTGGTGCCGGCTGCGCTCCGCGGCGGCTGGTGGCTGCGGCGCCGCGTCTGCTCCGCCCGCCCGGCCCGGCCCGGCCCGGCCCCGGCTCGGCCCCAGGGCCCCCCCCAACGGCGCCCCCGGCCCCAAGGGCCGCGCCCCCCGAGCCAGGTGAGGGCTGCGGGGGCGGCGGGGCCGGGCACGGTCGCGGGGGAAGGGGTGCCGGTGGGGGCGGGGCAGGGCCCGGCCCGGCGGGGGAGGGGTGGGGGCAGGGCTCGAGCTTTGAGGCGGGGGCGGGGGGGGGGCTGTATTTGGGGAGCAGCACCCGTGGGGCCTGGGGGCTTCTGCTGGCAGGAGGTAGAGCCTGCGGGTTGGGGGGGCGGGGCGGCAGAGCTCGGAGATTGGGGGCGTAGAGCAGAGGGGTTTGGGGGGCAGGGGGGCAGAGCAGGGATTTGGGGGGGCAGAGCTCAGGGGTTGGGGGGCGTGAGGCAGAGCTCAGAGATTGGGGGTTCAGAGGGGTTTGGGGGGGCAGAGCAGAGGGGTTTGGGGGCAGGGGGGCAGAGCAGGGATTTGGGGGGGCAGAGCTCAGGGGTTGGGGGGCGTGGGGCAGAGCTCAGAGATTGGGGGTTCAGAGGGGTTTGGGGGTTCAGAGGGGTTTGGGAGGGCAGAGCCCCCGCCTTCTGGGGTTGGCAGTGCAGACTGTGTAGGGGGATGGGGAGCTACAGAGGATTTTGGGGAGGGGGGGTTGCAGTCAAGCCCAGGGTTTGGGGGGCAGGCCCAGCCCTGGGGCATGGGCGTGGATACCCCGCGGTGAAGCGGGGTGCTGGGTGTTGGCTCTGTGGGGCCGGGGGCGCCGGTCCCTGCCCGGGGGGGGCTGCCTGGGCCGGGGTGGGGCCGCCTGGGCCGGGGGGCGGTGGGGCAGCAGGGGGTGGGCGCTGCCTGGCTGCAGGCCTGGGGTGCGTGGGGGGTCCCTGGGGCGGGGAGGGGGCAGCCGCCTCCCCCTCCCCAGGGCGGGGCGGGATGGCTGCCTCCCCATCACCTGGAGGGTCTGGGGGGAGCGGGGTCTGCTCCCCCCACCCCGGCGTTGGGTACCACTGCTGGGTGGGGAGCGCTGGCGAGTGATGCTCTGATGGAGTGGCCCCCCCGATGGCGGGGGGGGGGGGGGCTTGGGGCTGGCTGCTCCCCCCATCACCCGGGGGGACACCCTCTTTGTTCCCTCCTCTTCTGCCGGATTTCGGGAGCGATTCCCGTTTCCTTCTGCGTTGCCATCGCGGCGTTTCCCTCTTCCCTGGGGAGGGAGGCGATGGGAGCGGGTGATTGTCCCTGCCTCGCTTTGCTGCTGCTTGGGAAACCAGGTTTTCTGCCCTGCGGGATTCCTTCCTTCGCTCCCCCCCCCCCCCCCCCATATTTCTTGGTGCTGCTTCCCCACGGCAAAACCAGGAGGGGGGCAGCCAGGAAAACTTTCACATCTCTTACCATGGAGCAGGAGAGTCCAGCAACTCCCTCCTCCTTCCGTGTGGGCAGCCCTGCCCGCACCCCTTCCCCTTTTACCCTGGGGGCTGGGGGGGTGAAAATCTCATTTCATCCCTCTGGCTTGGCGTTTGGAAAGCTGGGCAATGTGCTTTCTCTCCCCTTTTGCCCAATTTCCCGAAAGATGAGTGTTGGAGGCGTTGAAAGGTGCTTTGCCTTCCCCTCGGCACCCAGGAGGGTCTCTCCGATGCTGGGGGGTGCAGTGCCAGGGAGGGGGGAGGAGGAGGAGGTTTGGGCACGCGGAGGGTAGCTGGAAGCAAGGAGGAAGAGCGACAGCATATGGATGCGATCGGATCGATTTGCTTTAGCTGCCTTTGCCTTCCTCGCCTTCTGTTTGCTGAAATCACCCCTGAAAAGGGTTGGGTGGGTTTTGGGTTTGTTTTTTCTTTTTTCTTTTTTTTTTTTTTTTTTTTTTTTGAGCCTGCCTTGGCTGCTGACAGGCTGGAGGAGGAAGGGGGGGGGGGGTACGAGCCCGCAGGGAACGGCGTCCTTCTGGAAGAAGGTGTGGGAGGTTTTGACTCTTTTTATTTCTCGGTGTTCTTCAGTGGGGGTTGGGGAAGGATTGCAACAACAAGCGGTTCGAGAGGACAGTGGTTTGGAAGGTTGGCTACCGGCAGAGGAACGCGTGCCTTCTCGCCGGGGAGCCGAGGGCCGGCCGGCTTTGTGCTGTCAGGGTGTGCAGGGAACCCCCCCCCCCCCCCCCCAGCCCCCTGACACGCTGGTGCCCTGCTCTGGCACATCACTGGGTTGTCAATGGCTCCAGGTACTCCTGTCACTGAGGGCAGCCGTGATTCCAGCTCCTGTGGGCATCCTGTGGCCGGCGAGGGGCCCGGTGCCCTTGGGGTGAAACGGCACCTTCACCGCGTTTGCACCTGATCCGAGATGGGGTTGGGGTCCCCTTGGATCGGGGGCCCTAGGGACCCTCCTGCCTCCCCGGGATTTAGGAGCATGCCTGGAATTTGTTGCATTCCTGGTTCTCCTGGATGCATCATCGGAGCTGCCGATCGCCCCGGCAGTGGGAAACAGCCATAAAGACCCGTGCCGGGGCCGGCGACCTGATTTCCGAGCCGTTAAGATCTCCAGCGCGAGGTGCAACCTTCGCTTTGGCGCTTTTCCTGATCACGAGGCTGCGTGAAACCGAATGTGACGTGCAGCTGACAGGGAGCATCCATCTTTGCAGCGCTGCGGTTTGCCCGTGCCGAGAGCGGCCTGGCTTCCTCTTCTGACGGCTAACGGTCCCCGCTCGGAGCATCCCGGTCCCCGCTCGGAGCATCCCGGTCCCCGCCATGTTCCCAGCCACTCTGGCAGAGCAGCAAGGGGATCGCTGCCTCCCTTCAGATCTTTCTGGGTGGGGGAGAGCAGCAGCACCTACTCGGCAGAGTTAATTAAACTTAAGATGCTCTTGAAAGTGGTTTTTCTGCCAATGTTTTCTTCCGAGGAAGCAGCGCAGGGCTGGTGATCGGCCGCTGGTGGGATGCAGGGGGGGTTTAAAGGAGAGGAGCTTTCCCCATTCATTCACTCCGCTGCTTTCATCACTTGCTAGTCCCTTCAGCAGTTAAGGAAGAACAATCACTGAACCTTTTATTTTTTTTCCCTTTTTTTTTTTTTTTTTAATTATTTCCTCAGTAAATGACAATTCCCTGCGCTTTCTTCTTCCTCGCCCAACAACAACCTGCTCACCGACCCCTGGTCTTGCAGGAGAGGGGGGTTAAGGGGCCGCAGCCCTTCCACGTGGGATAACTCGGCCCTTTTTGGAAGCCAGCTGGGGTGAGCCTTTGTCTGGCGAGCAGCCCCGCTCGTCCCAGCTCGGGAGTCCTGTTGCACCACTCAGCTGTAAGAATCACCGATTTTTCAAACGTTTGGGCAATAACAAGAACTAGGGATGTGATGGCGGGGGGATAAAATAATCCCTGTTATTTTTACAACCTCTGATATTACCCCACAGAGGGAGACCTTTTTTTCTTTTTTTTTTTTTTTTTTTTTTAAATGGGCATTTGGTTCGGGTGGTGTTTAAAGCTGCCGTTGTGCGAGCACTGAACGCGTGGCTCTGCGTCGTGTTTGTGCCGAGGCACCACAGCAAAATGTGTTGTGTTTTTCTTTTTTTAACACACAGGAGAAAAAAAAAAAAAAAAAAAAAAGATTGGCTGTAAATCTAATCCCCGTGTAAAGCTATCCACCTCGCGCACAGAAATTCAACCTATCAGGCCGTGCCACATGCCGCTGCCGTTTTATAGCGTTGGATTGACTGCTGGAAGATGGAGAAGAAACTTACTTTTTACGTGGAGCCACCGTGCCGAGACCTCACCGGCGCTTCTGCGCGGGCAGGTCGAGCGTGGTTTGGGGATCCGTTTCCTTCCGTAGCTCCGCGGGGCCATGAGCGATCCCTCCGCGAGGCGCCGTGTTTTTGGGTTTCGCCCAGAGACTTGTGGATTTCTCCTCCTTAATTTCCAGGTGGTTCGGAGGAGCCCGGTTACAGATGGCTGCGGTTTCAGGGTTTCATTTGCTGTGACTTTGTTGTTGTTGTTGTGTATGTAGGTTATTTTGCAGGGTTTTTTTGTTAAACACGTGGGATGCTATTTCACTGTTCGGTAACTTAGTTTGCAGCATCTCGGGGTGATGCACCAAGCAATGAGATGTTGCGATGAGCCTGCATTTCTCTCCTTCGCTGTTGCGCGTAGACTTCGAGTTGTTTCTTTTGATAGTTTCAGTATTTCAGGTGATATGGCTATTAAAAAAAAAAAAAAAAAAAAAAAGGAAAAAAAAATCACAAATATTTTCTGCCTCAGCTGCGCTTTCTTCAGGAGGTTTCCGTGGAAAAGCAAGGAGCTGTGCTCGCACGTGTCCCTGTGGACCATCTGCCTGGGGAGAGGCTCGTTTTGCCACGGCGTGTACTTGCTGTGAGAGCTGGAGTTGAAGTGCTTATCTGGGTCATTTGAAAAAGGGATATTCTATTTTTTAATTCTGGCTTTTTTTTCCCCCCTAAAGAGCATGGCTCTGAGTTGGGACTTTGGCGAATACATCAGCTCGCCTGGTGTGAGGGTTGGGGCGGCTGATGAAGGCTGGAGGGCTGCTGGTGGCCTGGGGATGTGCGGTGCCTCTTGTTTTCCTGCTTTTTTTTTTTGTTTTTTGAGCTGGAAATGAATGGATGGAAGGTTTCATGAACCTTCAAATGGAGCCACACGCCCGGTGCTGCCCCGGCGGATGAGCCCGATGGTGCCTTTCCCCCCTCCCCGAGCGTTGCCAGCCCAGCGCAGCGTGCCCAGAAGGTGTCGGGAACACGAGCGTGCTTCCCTGCTCTCTCCCGGGCTTCCAGCTAAACTGGAAACCAGCCTTCAGACACCACCAGCGTCACGCGCCAAACCCGATTTGGAGAGAAATTACTTGGCGGGTTAATTGGGCAGAGGATGGAAGGCGCCGTGGCGGTGCCTGGCTCCAGCGATGGACACGGCTCAGTCTCAGTGGGGCTATGGAGAGAAAGCGCCTTGGGCTGGGGTCTGGGGACCCCCAGGTGTTGGTGGGGGGGGTCATTTGGGCATCACAGGTCCCGTCCTCGAGCTGCACAGCTTTCTCATCGTGCATGCATTCCCTCGGAGGCATTCCTTGCCCTTTGCTCTCTCCCCTTCAGACGCCCAAAGAACGGCGTTAAGATTTTTTTATGGAATCGAGGACAACTGAAGTTGTTTCAGGGTTTGGGTGATTTTTGTCGTCGGTTTTCCCCCAGCGTGACCCACGTAACTGGGACAGTGGGCTCTGTGTAACGAAGGCAGGTGAGGTTCTGCCTCCGTTTGCTCGAGGTGCTGCTTCAAACAAAACTCAGCCGTGTTGTCCAGCAGAGCTCCAGCCCACGTGCTGGTAACGCTGCCCTAAGGTACAGCGGCTTCCTCGCTGCGACTGATCAGTCCCCTCCTGTCCCTTGTGCCAACCCAGAGTGGATAATTATCCCAGGCTGGGTGTTTTTAGGTTTGTCAAGTGCCTCATTGCAGGCACAGACCTGAGAAAGCTCATCCCCATCCGTGGGAAGCGGGTCGGGGAAGAGGCTACCATGCTAGGATTTTTTTTTTTTTTTTTTTTTAATTCTCCGTGGTTTTCGTATAAATGGGGCATATCGCTTCTAATTGCTCGCCCTCAGCCCTCGCAGAGACGGGGTTATTTAAGATGTGTTGAGGAAAGGGGGATAACACTAAACTTCAGATCGCAATTAGTTTTGCAACGCGGACTATTATCCGGTTATTTGTGATAACGGTATCCAGAATATGCCTGAAATCCTTCTGAAGACCAGCACCAGCATTTGGAATTTGGAGGGTGTGAGGAGAGGCGCTTTCAAGCCTTCTCTCTAAAATTAGACCCAAGACCGGCGCAGAGGAGTCTATAAAGAGCCTCGAGGGCTTTTTGCCGTGGAGCTTTGACACGACCGTTGCGCGTCGGTCCTGCGAAGCCGCATCCATTTTGTTTCATCCCGAATCAAAGCCCTTCGGTGCGGCGGTGGCAGCCGGTATTTCCAGATAGGTGGTGCCAGCTCCGCTGGAGCCGGGCACGTGCCGGGATGGCTTAACAGCCTTTCGCTGGATGGAGGCTGCTACTGCTCGGGTTTGAGCGCGGTAATGTTGCGGTTGAACCCTGAAATCGCCCCATTTCAGGGTCCCGGCGGTGGATTAGGGGCAGCCCTCGCTTACAAGCCCTGCCTGGAGGTTGGAGGAGCATCTTGCTGGATGATGGAAGGAGCCGCGAGAGGGGAGGGAGAGGCGTTCCAGGAGCGTTCAGGCGATGTCAGAAAGCAAAAGCCAGAAAATTTTCTCGGTCTGGGCTGAAACGAGCTGCGTCCTCCCATCCCGTGGCACGCCGGGGAGCGGCGAGGGCGGAGGGAAGGTGCCCTGTTGTGCCCGGAGGGGCTGGGGGAGCTGCCCCGCGCTGTCCGTTTCCCCCAGTTTATTGGCATCTGTCGCAGCAGTTGGCGTGCTTGTAGCGGTTCTTTTCCTGCCTACGTTTGCCATGCCTGGTCTTTAAAGGCAGACCTGGCTGCTGTTGGGTGGGCGACGGCGCGGTGCCGGCGCTGGGGTGGCTGCCGGAGCCAGGCGCTGGTGCCTTTCGGGTGCCTGCGTCCCAGCATCAGCTCAGTACAGCTGCGCGGGGGCCCGACGGTGCTGATCATGGGAGAACTGGTAGCCCCGTGCCTTTTGGTGCGATGGAGGAGTTAAAAATGCCTTAAAACATCCAGGTTGGGATCCTGTCGGGGCGGTGGTGGCGGTGCCGCTGGACGTGGGCTTCTGGGGGAGATGGTAGTGACCAGAAGCTCAAACCGCCTGAGGCTCAGGAGTGTGTTTTTCCAGAGTATGTTGGATTTAGACCTCGTTTTCATTGAATCTCAGAAAACGCCTGCAGGAACAACCCTGTTTCTTTGGGATTAGACCTAACCAGAACCCATCTGTCACCGCGGGAAGAGGATGCCGCCGCTTACTGCCTGCTCTCCATCTCTTGGACCCACCGCTTCGGCTTCTGCCCTGCCCGTGGCTGGGAGCAGAGCAGCCCTGTGCTTTCACACCACAAAACATTTAAATCCTCCTCTTCCATTCTGGTTAACCCTTTGGTTCGATTTGGGGGGCTGGGAGCAGGGTCTTTGTCCCCAAACCTCCATAGAGAGAAATATTTGCAGGGAATAGAAACGCTTCTGCGTGTGGCAGCTCGAAGCGTTGCCTGTCCCCATCCGAGTCTTTCCCGGCTTGATGTGGTGGTCTGGGGAGGTCAGGGGTCTGCTGGGGAGCAACTGGGCACGTCCCTCCTCTTCCTGGGGTCTCAGAGGAGAGAGGCCGGACCTCTCCCTGCTGCCTCGGTGAGCTGGTGTGTTGGGATCAGGCTTTTTATCCTCCTCCTGCCAAGCCTGGATACCTTTTGGTCGGGTCTCCACCAGCAAGGGAGCAGATGGAAACGTGTTTTTTCAGGCTCCCAGCAAGGAAGGAGGACAGGTCCGCCTGAAACTCCTCTAAATCTGGCTCCTGCCCCCCAAAGCCATCCGCCCTGGCGAGGTGCTTTGGGGTGGGTGTAAGGCAGCTCCGGCTCCCTGCTCCCCTCCGGACCGTGCAAGAAGCTTTCCCAGCGGCATCCCGGCATGAAGACTCACAAAGCAAATGTGGGAGCTCTTGCTCCGCACCCTGGGGTCACATCCCCCCTTTCCAGGGCCGGGGAAGCTCAAGGAGAGGTGGATAACCCGAAATCCTCCTGCCAGCGAGGCTTTTGCTGCTGACAAGTTCAGGGTTTAACAGTTTGCTTGTCTCTCTTTCTTTTTCTTTTCCCGGCTGCCTAACGCAGTTTGGAGGAGAAAGATACTCGCTTGAATGAATTATAAAACTTGTTTCGCTGCAGTGGGTCTTCATTTTTCCTTTTGTCTGCAGCAGAGTCACTGTTTGAGTAGAATAAAATTAACTTCGTCCCTGAAAAGACAAAAGAGCTGAAACTCCTTGCTGCTGAGAGGAGCGGAGGGAGGGAGGGGGCAGGACATTATCTCAAAGGCCCCATGTGCTTTTGCCAATCATAATGTTTTGGGTGTTTTTTTGTTGGTTTGGTTGTTTTTTTTTTTAATAATCTAGAGTTTTAAATTTTAAACACTTTACCATTTTCAAATGGTTCTTTTATATAGAAGTTTTTGCTCTGTTTTCCCAGTCAGTCACTGATAGGCGTGAAATGGAAACAACCAATGTAAAGTTAACGAAGCCGCAGCATCGTTACAAACACCTACAGGTGTAGCAGTGCCTCCGTCTGCGCGCCGGCAGCTCCCCGTGCTTAGCGAGGGACGGAGATGTTGAAGGGAAAAACCTCCTTGTCCTTTTCCCAGGACTGCGGAGCCAGTCGCGCAGGGTAACGTTAGGGTTTGTGCTGTCAACCGTTTGTGGAAGTTGGATCGCTGCCTTGGTGAGGTGGCTGAGTGGAGATCCGTACCAGGCCTTGGGGTGGCTGGAGATCTGGGCATCAGCTGAGCTGCTCCCAGTTTACTCCCAGTTTAAACCCACCCTTTAGATGGTGCTTAGTAGCGATGACGCGTGGCAGCGAAGATGCTGCTGCCGTAACCGGACCGAAGCCGTCTGCTCCTCGAATGCGTCTATGAACGCCCCGCGCAGCTCTGTCACCAGCCAGATGATGCTCTTTAGATATTTGGTTTGTTTGTTTGTTTTTAAAAGGGACTTTTGAGTGAAAGGAAATCGATCAGAGAGATGCAGACTTTCAGAGAGTTTCAAAATGGTTGCTTGGTAATCGTCCCTTGTTGTTGGAAGTCCAAACCTAATGCATTTTCCCGTTCTATGAATCACTCCTTAACTTGCTGCTTATTAAAGTCCCTGATTCCAATTTAATCTTGGAGACCTGACAATTTTAAATACCTACTAGTGCAGCCTGAGCCCGATTTGGCATTTCAATAGCTCATTGTTTTAGTCCCTGCAACAATTTTCGACAAACTGGCGGCCACGCAGAGGAAAGCGGCACTTGGGGCTCCGTGGCCGGAGTCTCCGGTGGCACTTGGGGCTCCGTGGCCGGAGTCTCTGGTGGCACTTGGGGCTCCGTGGCCGGAGTCTCCGCGTTCGATTCGGAGCCACAGGTTTAACGTAACGCTGCGTGTTCGGTAGCCCTGGGAAAACACGTGTCTGCTGAAATAGGAGAGAGACACTAACGGACTTGTTTTTAGAGGGATGGCTTTAACAGAAGATCAGCTCCAGAATTTCTTTACCGTTTTAAAATAACCTCCCTTCTGGGCTCAGCTGTATCTAGTCGGTGTGTTTCACGGAGATTTGGATAAATGGAAGGAACGACAGGTCGGGAAGCTTGCTGCAAGCCACACAGGGTGTCTGAATTAATTGCTGGGTGGCATATGGTGGGTTTGGGTGCTTCTCTTGGTGTGCTGGGGAGCCTGTTTTCTCCGTGCCTTGCAAATGGGGTTTGGCTGGACCACCACCACGCCTGGACTCCTCGCTTTCTCTTCCCTGGACGAGTTTGGTTGTTGTTTCGCTCTCACGCTGCTATCTTTACGCTGATTGTCCTTGCTTTACTCTCAGTTTGCTGCTCCAAAATAAGGTGGACTCAAAGTGCCGCTCGCTAGTTTGACGTTTCAGCGCTGAAAACAACCGGACTGGGAAGCCGGCAGCAGCTGGACACGGTTAGCTTCCCCTGCGTTGTGAGGATAGAAATAGGACTGCCGGCCGTTCGCTTCCCGGTGGGATAGCGCTGCGATGGAAATACCGTGGTGCGGCGACCGGTCTGTTAAAATGGCCACGGAAAGTGAGCGAGGGGAGCCGACCTGGGCACGCGCTGCAGAATCCGAAGGAGATCAGTCAAAGGATGGATCCGAGCCGTGGTTGTGCGGCGTTTTAGGGAGAATTGACCGTTTCGGAGGGGTTAACCCCAGACCTGGACTCGATTTAGGTGGCGGGGTTGTGCCAGCGGGGACAGGCCCATAGAATGTGAAATAACTGCGTTACGGGGAGGCCATCCTGGTGGTCTTTTCCCCGTGAACGTTGTTCTGCTCTGTGGGAGTTTGCTGGTGAAGCCTTGTTAACCCTTGCCTTGAGATGAGCGGGCTTTGAAGTTGTATCGAATGGCAAAATTTAAAAAAAAAATAAAAATCATTCCTTCCCTCATGTAATCATCTTCCAGTTCGACCAAAATATTTTTCAAAGTACTCGTCGTTAGTCTGAAACAGCGTTACAATGATGACAGTCATCTGCTTGCTATTAGCTAATGAGAAGGAAGGAAAGAAAATCCAAAAACCATCAAGAGGAGGGGATTTGATCCAGGAACCCTCTGTTTTGGAGGAGAAGAGGCAGCTTGGGTGACAGATGTCTAACCGAGGGACGGCGCAGGTGGGGAATAAGCAATGAGGGAAGAGATGAGTCCTGTCGAAGCCCACCCTGGCCCCGCTGCTTGCTTGGCTGCAGAAGCTGTCCTGTGCGGGTCCCGCTCCGCTGGGGACTCTCCGGCACTCCCCAGCACCACGAAGAGCAGTCGCGACCCATGGGACTGCTGTTTGTGTTTTATTTCCCCCCCCAAAAAATCATTAGTAGAGATTTATTGTGTTGGATGTGTTGATGTGAAGTAGCAGCGGCAGGGACGCGGGTCTGTATCCTGATGGGCGCTTGGGTTCCTCGTGGAGTCTCGCCTGGAGGCTTCAGCGCGGGATTTAGGCACCACGGAGGAGCGATGCCGCCCGGCGTCCCCATCCCCGCGTGCCACGGGGACAGCACCGCTCTCAGTGGATGACTTTGTTATGGCTGTTCTTAACGTTTATACCGCCGGCAATGGTCTGTTGTGGGATGTTTAGTTCTGGTTGCATTTTAAATTTGGTAGAAGTGTTGTCATTAAACCTTTTTCTCCTCCCCCATCGACTATCATGATAGTCACTGCTCCTCGGATCGCGGGCTTTCAGCTTGTCCTTCGTGGAACGGGACGAGCCTCCCTGCCGTCTGTGTGTTGGGCGTCTTGGGGGCTCACCCTCGCTACCAGCCTGTGCCTTCAAGCCCACCTGTTGCTCCTCCTGTCTTACACCCTCCTCCTGCGCTGTTAAACGCGATGGGCTCATCGCCTGTCCCCGCTGCTGCGACCGTTACCCAATTTTGTTCCTGATTTTGGGGTTGTGGCACCGGCCCGGTGTGTGGTGGGCAGGTTGTGGGCTAAATCTGACCCTGCAGCGCGTTCGTCCTGTAACCAGTGACTTTATAATTCAAACTTCCCAAATATTTCATCCCGATAAATTAACTCCGGGCAGTCGCATCCTACTTTTCTGGTCGGCTGCCTCTTTCTTACTTTCCTGATTAGTTACCTGGGAAGGCTTGAAGGTTTGCCACCCTGCCACCCGTCCTTTGTGCGTTACGCGTAAGAATCGCTGCAAAAACATAAATGCAGGGAGGATGGGGACTTCTGGGCTAATCACCCAGCAGAGCGGATGGGAATGGGGTGAGATTTCTCAGCGATGGATCACCTGCAGATAATGAATTGGGTTCGGGAAACAGAGCCGCATAAAAGCAGCTATTGTTAGCACTTTGGCAGACTTCGTCAAAGGCCTTTTTAGACTGGAAATAGAAGCACCCAGAGGATGGGTCCTTATGAAAGGACCCTAAAATTCAATTAAAATGAACAGTCCAGTGATGTTTTACCAATACCTTTCCCCATCCTGGCCGTAAAGATCTTTCAGAAGCCTTGCAGCAGTGGGATAAAGGACAGGGCAGGAGGAGAGATGTGAGGCATCTTCAACCACCCCTCGTTTGTCGGGAACGGTTTCATCTCTGCGAATCTCTGCCTGCCTTCAAACAAGGATGAAAGGTCTGGAGGAAGATGGGGAGTATGAAAAAAGCGTGAAACGGGCCTAAAAAAAAATAAAATAAAGTAACTGGAGAATGGAAGTGGCTGAGGACATGCTGAAGAAACTTTTTGCTGCGGCAGGTTGATGTCGCTGGGGAGGTGAGACGGAGAGGTGTAGGATGGAGCTTGCCCTAGGGGGAACCGTTGGAGGTGGTGGTGATGTTCCTCTGAAGAAATTCCAAGCTGCCAGGCTGGGCAGAGCCTCCCTGTGGTGTCCGGGGAGGTGAGTACCGGTGCGTGGACACCGAGCATCGTACCGGCTCCCTGCGGGGGGGCTGAAGTTCAGCTGTGAAGACCCGCAGCTGAGGACACGTTGCTCAAGCGTGAGTGTCGAGGGACAGCAAAAGCATCTCAGTTCTGGGTTTTAAATGAGGAGGGGGTCGGCTCTGTCGATAACGGGACTCAAGCAGAGTTCCGGTCAAGGTAACGGCGGTCTGCGGGGGGAGAGGAGAACTGGTGCCGGGATGTGGGCGAGGTGGCAGCCCCCAGCCCCGGCCGAACCTGAGCTGCATTTCCCGGGTGTCACCGTGTAGGTTTTTTTTTCCTGGGATTGACCAAATGCAGTGCAAGATGAGTGGTTGCTCCCTCGGAGAAGCCCCACTTGCCCCGCTGCACGTGGAGGGGGGCCGTACCCCCCAGCGATGCCCAGCTGACCGCGGCGCATCAGCGGCTGCGGGTTTCTTCGTGCCATATGGAAAAGAGCGCTTGCCTAATGTGACACCTTTTTCCCCTGAGACCCCAAAACATGTCATTTTTTTGAGCGGAACCTCAGGATTTTGGAAGATTTGCAGCCGTAATGCCCTTGGGCTTTTTCTTATAAAAAGACTATTTTACCCAATTTCTTATTCTGCGCTTCTCCCGTGACCTGCCATCCAGTCCACACGTTTTCGGTGGACGCAGCCTGGAAACACATCTTATCGGGGCCCAAACTACCACCTCATTAGTTTATAAATCTCTGGTAAGTGCCGTGTAATTAAAGCCTGATTAGTTATTTCCCCTTTTGTAAACGAAATTGTTCCGTTTTATCTAATAAAGGCGAACGCGGGTAGTACCAGTGCTTGGAGTGGCAGTGGAACTCTGCTTAATTACCAGATTCTGTGCAGCCCATAGGTTGACTAAATACATGATAGTTACTGGGTATTGTAGATTACATGGTTATTTGTGTGCTCTGTAATAGCTTTATTTTTCAAGATGATTTGATAAATGCTTACAGCATGTAAACCCAGTGAAACCTGCGCGCGCGATCTCGGCAACAAAAAGATGTAGTTTGTGAGTCGGTCACTTCTGCTCGCTTCGCGAGGAAATTAAGCGTAGTGCTAACGCTAATGACGTGCGGGGAACCTCTCCAAATTGACGCTAGTGCTCTCGTTAACCTTTGATTAGCACCATCTTGTGATTTGCAACCCAAAATGGAAGGTTCCCGTTCTGTCAGCAGTCTCAGCTGCCCAGGCACAGTGGAGACGCCGGTTCCTGCTCCCCGTTCAGCGAGGCCGGGGTTGTGCTGGGATTCGGGGTGATGCGTCCATCCACCGGCTTTGGGAGACGCCTGAACTGGCTCGTTAACGGCAGGGGGTTCAGGCTGGACCCGTCTTAACGAAGGATGCCGCGTGGGGTGGGGGTGAGCCCTGGGTCTCTCCCTTGGGGTGGGAACTTGAAATGGTAAAATAGGAGGAACGGTAACACGTGTTGGAGGTGCCTCGTGGAAAGGATAAGGTTGTTGGGGAAAAAAAAAAAAAATCTGTTCCAAGCCTTTTAACCTGTTTCTGGACACGTGTGCGTAGACCCTTGGGTAGGGTGAGCATCTTCGCTTTGGTGGCAGGCTCCCTGCCTCTCGGCTTCTCTGTTCTGGCTTGCAAAGGCAGGGGAATATTGGTTTTATTTCTGCTTTTAGCATAAAGACACTGAATTCGCTCATTCCGGTTTTACAAAAAGCTGTTGGGCTCAGCAGGGCTGGGCTGAGGTGAATGTGAATCGCTTCTGTGCTCTGTGCTTTCGGAGGAGCTGCGTGGTGGACGCTCGAAAGGCACGTTAATTCCTTTAATGAAGCCTCAAACTTGTTGTCGTTACCGCTGTGTTTCATCTTCACCCGCTTGCTTCCAGCCCTGGGCTTCAGGGCGCCCTTGCCTTCGTGCCGCGGCGTCCCCGCCGCCAGCCAGAATCCTGCCAGATCCCTGCCAGAGGAGGGAAGGTGATGCCAAAGCCACTGGTGGCGGTTTTGAAACCACCCAGGTGTTTGAACCCAGGTGTCGGCGGCTGCTCCGCTCCAGGCTCTGCCAGCCAGGGGTGGGAGATGCTCATCCCACCAGCAGGGATGCGGTCCACCCTCGCGGACCTTCGCCCGCATCCCTTGGCGTTGCCGCGAGGGGATGGAGAGGATGCTTCGACGCCTTTCCCCTGCGGCGGGGCGTACACGCTATGGCCCTGTGCGTGCCGGCTTGGGCATGCGGAGCGTCGAGGGACCCCCGAGCGTTGCTTTCGGGAGCGAAACGGTTAAAATACCATCAGAGGAAAGGAGCTCTCATGAATGAAGACAAAGTTTGGCGGGGGGCCAGGGGCTGCTGGCGGCTGGGGGGGGCGGGGGGTGGCGGTGGGAGGGGGCGGCAGCCAACTGACTCTTATACCACAACCCACTTTAAAAAAAAAAAAAAAAAATTTAAGAGATAATTCCATGTCCTGAGGTTACAAACCGGCTGCAACTGGTTTTTTTTTTTTTTTTTCTTCTTTTTTTTTTTTTTTTTTCCTCTCTTTTTCCCTGCCCCGCGAGGCATCATGGGTAAAAGTAAGCATCCCCCTTTTCTTTTGTTTAATATAACAGTACAGCGCATGATTGGCAGGGAAGTGCCCGTTTTGAGACAGGGTTTCTGCAGGTCCCTGGAGGGGGATGGCACGCGGGGCCGCCCATGCTCTTCCGAGAGGGCTCCTCGTAAAAAAACCTTGGCTCTTCCTCGTCCTCCTCTCCCCCCTTCCCGCTCCACCGTCCCCGCTCCCCGGCTCTCCCGTCCCCCCTTCCTTTCTCCCTAATTTTCTTGACAACTAGAGGAGGCAGCAGGAATATTGTACCTGTAAGTATTCTTTAGACTGTCCTTTTTTTTTTTTTTTTTTAAATATTTTTTTTTAACAGACAAAAGGCTCTTTATGGATTATCGGATCTGCTTTTTCTCTTTTTTATTTTTTTTTTTTTAACCATGAGTTTGGCAGCTAAATGTAATGTCTTTACAGAATATTTTAAGGAGAAAACTAGCACTGTTGCTTGTATTTGCTGTTGGAGTGGTTCCCTCCCCCCCCCCCCGCAAAAAAAAAAAAAAAAAAACAAAAACCACCAACCCACCTCTCTCCAGGCTCCAACCATCGCTATTCTGCCGGAATTCCTAAATCCGACCCTCCCCGTTCTACCGCTGCAAGGCCGATCTCAGGTATTAAAAAATAATAATAATAAATTTTTTTTCTTTTGTTTCTAGCGCTCATGCTTTGCTGTAACAGCACCACCCCCCTTCCCCTTCCATTTTATTATTTGATTTATATTTTTTTTTTTAATTTTTTTTTCCGCTCCCGGCCCCGGCCCCGCGGTGGCCGCCAGCTGACGGGCGCGCGTGGCCGGCGGCCAGCGCGCAGGAGCGTGCGGCGCGCACAAAGGCAGGGCCCGCAGTCGAGGAAATCGCGGCGCATTATATAAGGAAGCCTGCGTCATGCTCAGCCTGACGGATGGGGAGGAGAGGTGGAGGAGGACGGAGGCGAACGCTCCCCTTTCCCCCCCTCCCTTCATTACTATTATTTTTTTTATTAACTGACCGGTTCGTTGAGGGTGGGCAGCGCTTTCCCCAAATCGTGCCATCGCAGCCAAATTCCCCATAAAGCAGGACAAGTATTTTTTGTATATATATATTCCCCTCCCCCCCTTCCTATTCAGGGGCAGAAAGCGGCTTTTTTAAATTTTTTTTTTTTCCTCCTCCCCATCTGCCACGGGCTAAAAATGATTTTACGGGGTAAGGTGTGATGGTTGTGGCAGCCCTGATTACCTCCTAGTAAATTAACTTCGTTAAAAATGCAAACTTAGGAGGGGAGGGGAGGGGACAGCAGCACTTTTGCTCCTCACCATTCGGTTCGTTCTCTGCAAAACTCCACCCGGGGCTGCTCCGAGCCGGACTGGGGGTCTGGGGGGCGGGTGTCCGGGTTGTGTCCCCCCAGCCCTGCCCCCCCCAGCCACGGGTATTTTATCCAGCGAGATGGAGTCGACCGGGAAGTTGCGAGGTGGCTGTACCGACCGCCAGCGCTTTTTAGAATTCGCAGACAAATATTTTGGCTGATGGTTTATTAATTGGCTCGGTGGATGGGGCTCTGCTTTGCTGGGGGGAGGCGAAGGAAGCCGGGGGGGGGGGGACGGGGGACGACACACACCCCGGTGTCTCCCACCGCTCGGGGCTGGGGATGGGAAACAGCCGAACTGTTTAATGAGTTTGCGCCGAAACGACTGTAAGAATTTACAGTCTGCTGCAACCGAGAGACAGCTCCCCGATCCTGTCGAAAACTAGCCTGACGGTTTGTCTTCTAAAATATTTTCTTTGTCTTATTTTCATCCTTCTTCCCCTCCCCGTGCATCTGCACGGCAGGGAGAAACCTGGCTTAACCCCCCGATTTATGAATGGCTCTCCCTTTTTTTTTTTTTTTTTTTTTTTTTTTACGCTCGGTGGATTTTTTTTTAAAGGCTGTCAGCTCTTTTCTCTTTGTTAAGGCTGGAGTTAGGGCTGTGTGTTTCTTTAAAGCCTCCTGCATGTTCTGCTCTCGATAAAAATCGCCACGATAAGGACCCTACGTATTTTTCCTTCTTACCTGCATCAAAATTCCTCCACGGGGCTGTAGCGTAGTATTTCTCTTCGCAGCTTGCACAATCATCCGAGCCCGGCGTAGGATTTCTTGACAACTTACAATCTGTAGCATCAGGATTCAAAGAGCGGCACGTTTTTATTCGAGAGCGGGTGGTTGGGTTGGGTTGTTTTTTTTTTTCATTCCCCCCCCCCCCCCTTTTTTTTTTTTTTTTTTGCATCAGTGTTCTTGCCGATCTCTCTTCGGACCGCCGAGCCGTTAAGTCATAATTACCTTTTTAGGTTATTATCCTTTTTATAGTATTGTATGGAAATGCTCGTCTTGGGAGCCAGCCATTTTGTGTGTGCCGTGTCGAAATGCATTTTACGACGTCGAACGTCGGTTTGTGTTCAGCCTAGATGGAAGCGAAGGCGTCGGAGCGGTGCATGTGCCGGGCTCGGGGCAGCCCCTAGACGTGGCGTTGCATCCCACGGTACCGGCAGGGCTCCGGACAAGGAGCCCAACGGGGTGGACACCGCGGGTCGCCGGTGGGCTACGGCGTCTTTTGAAGCGTGCGGGGGGGATTGTGCCGCTCGGGGGTGCCCACACGGCTTTTGGAGCACCTTCAGGTAAGTCGGACCTCGCCTCCTCTGCGCGGGTAAATGCAGGTCCCGCTCCCGAGCCGCGACGGGCAGGGCTTGAAGCAGCTTTTATTCTACCAACTTGAGTTTTTAATATATAAATAGCGGCGTGGTGTTTGGAGGGACCAAGATGGCAGAGCTGCTTGGAGCACCGTCGCTCTCCCCGGCACCACTCGGGCGTTGGGTCCCCATGAGCGTCGCGGGTAACGTGGGGGCGTTGGGGTTTGGATGCTGCTGCAGGTGCCTGAGCTGCCGAGTCTCTTCCGTGCGATCCCGTGCGTTATCAACGTGTTTGCTCTGGGAATCCAACCCCTTCGCCTTCTTTGCACTAACGCACCCCCCGCTGTTTCTGAGCTGCGTGTGAAGCTGCCGCTTCCCCTCGGGTTTAACTTTGGGGGGGGGGGGGTACCCGCATCGTTTTGGAATCCCTCCTCCCAGCAGGACTTATTCCCAGCATCTGGTGGGAAGCTGGAAGCAACGCCGAGCCGTCGACGGAGGCGGGGTCTGCCGCTCGGGCGGTGGGAGGGCAGCTCTGCGACCACCGGCTTCCCTGGGTGCTTGGGGTCTGCTTGCTTGGAAGAATAAAAAATACTCCGTTGGGATTTATTGGTGGCTGGAGGATGGCATCCTTCTAGTTGATGATGGCGCCTGGATGCTGCTCTTGCCCACGTGGGATGCGGGGGATGCTCTGCCCTCCTGGACCACGTCACGTAGTCTGCCGTGGAGATATCGCTGTACGTCTCTCCTTCCCGATCAGGCTGGGAGAAAAAGCGTCCTCGTCTGTTGGAGCGTCATTCAACTCTAGTGGTCCGTCCAAGTGGATGGAATCACGCTGCGCTTGGGAAGAGTAGAAATTAATCTTTTCTAGAAAACAGCCCTTCTCAAAGGGTTTAGGATGCGTCTGGTCTTCTGGAGTTGCTGCAGGTGCCTGCCTGCCTGCGTTCCATCCTTGGATGGTGCCGACTTGTGCCCCTCCGCTTCTCCGCACCCAAACTCTGCCGGTAACGTTTGCGAAGGGCTGTGCGATCCCGTTCCTCCTCTGAGCGTGACCAGCTTGCTTTTCCTGCGGCCCTCCTCCTTCCTCCTAGCGACCCGCTTGTCAGCGGGGAGGATTTTCCTCTCCTGAAGGCTCATCCGTAACCGTGCGTGCAGGAGACGCACACGCCGTCGCTCCTGCAAAATTTTCAGCGCCTGACTGTGACGTGCTCCATGCTTAAGGTGGAGTGGGGTCAGTGCTACGCCGTCGCGAGCAGCGTGGCTTTCCAGCCAGGATCATCTCTGGAGATGAACTACCCTGAGCCGCTTCCTCGCCACCGGGCTCACCCTCACGATGAGCGTTGAGCATCCCACGGGCTGGATGGAGCTGCTGTGAGCTGGGGAGCGCTGCGAGCATCCTGAACCAGGCAAGGGCTGAAAGATGGGTGCTTCGTCCTCCAAGAGGGACCTGCTGGGTCGGCACCGGCTCCTCGGTGGCTGTGGGCTGGCTGATGGCAGCCGGCGTTGCCCTGGGGCTGCGTGGTGTTGAGCAGCTGGCCCAGGTAGGGTTATAAAGGTGACTTCTTCCCTGGATGGTGAAGAACAAGAACAGAAAATGCGCGATTGGCACGTGGAGCACGTCCCTTCGCTCGGCACTGCCAGCCCGTGGTGCGCAGCACATCCTCACCCTTCTCCTCCGCGGAAGACAAGCGGCTTGGCAAGGAGCAGAGCAGGCAACAGGTCTGGTTTATCCTTTTATTTTCTTTCTGTGCTCCCTTGGAAGCGGGATCCCAGCTGAGCTCTTCCAGCGCTGTCGGCTGCCCCTGTGCAGCGGCTCCTTGTGCTGCTGGAGCAGGGATGAGTTAAGGAAACTGGTTGTTACTGGGCGTGGTGGAACTGGGGAGACCATGTGTCGCTGGAGGAAGATTTTCCTTTTAAGAAATGTCAGAGGAGATCTGGTGTAGAGCCCATCTTGCCTCGGACGCTTGTGACGGCGGCCAGTATAAACGGCTTCGCAGGAAGGCAGGCAGAGGGCTGCCAGGAGGGTCATGCTGCAAAAAGTTTTAGCCTCGACTAGTTGGGAGAGGAGGCGGCTCAGAGATCCCTCGTGGGTGGATCTGAGATCCCTTGTGCAGAGTCTGGAGTGGAGGCAAAGAGGAGGCTTTGCTCTTGCCTGGCCGGGGATGGAGCATCGCAGCGTGTCCGTCTCGGCTGTCCATGCTCAGTGTGGCTGATGCTGCCTGGAGCGTGGCTGGCAAGCTCCAGTCCGGCAAGCTCCAGGCTCCAGCCCAGTAAGCTCCAGCCTGGAAAGCTCAAGCCCCGGAGGCTCCAGCCTCTAGCCCAGTAAGCTCCAGCCTGGCAGGCTCCAGCCCAGTGAGCTCCAGGCTCCAGCCCAGTAAGCTCCAGCCTGGAAAGCTCCAGCCTCCAGCCCAGTAAGCTTCAGACCAGTGAGCCAGGCTCCAGCCCGGCGAGCTCCAGGCTCCGCCCCAGTAAGCTCCAGCCTGGTGAGCTCCAGGCTCCGGCCCAGTAAGCTCCAGCCCGGCGAGCTCCAGCCCCATGAGCTCCAGGCTCCGGCCCAGTGAGCTCCAGCCCAGTGAGCTCCAGGCTCCAGCCCAGTGAGCTCCAGCCCAGTGAGCTCCAGGCTCCAGCCCAGTGAGCTCCAGGCTCCAGCCCAGTGAGCTCCAGCCCAGCGAGCTCCAGCCCAGCGAGCTCCAGCCCAGCGAGCTCCAGCCCAGCGAGCTCCAGCCCAGCGAGCTCCAGCCCAGCGAGCTCCAGCCCAGCGAGCTCCAGCCCAGCGAGCTCCAGCCCAGCGAGCTCCAGCCCAGCGAGCTCCAGCCCAGCGAGCTCCAGCCCAGCGAGCTCCAGCCCAGCGAGCTCCAGCCCAGCGAGCTCCAGCCCAGCGAGCTCCAGCCCAGCGAGCTCCAGCCCAGCGAGCTCCAGCCCAGCGAGCTCCAGGCTCCAGCCCGGCGAGCTCCAGCCTGGAAAGCTCCAGCCCGGCAGCCGGAGGAAGCCTCCAGCAGTGGTGGCGTGATCTCCATGTCGTGGCCTTGACCTCGGGCTCCTCGCTTGGACTCCTGTGAGAACGGAGAAGCGTAGGTTGCACCTCCCGGGCTGGATCGCATCCAGAGGTAGAAACGGGAGGATTTGTCTGGTGTCTCCGCTCGCAGCCTCGCTCTTGGCTCCGGGGGAGCCTTGCTGGGTGGCTGCTGCGTTTTTTTCTAAGGCTTTTCCTTCTGGGTGCTGCCGGCCCTGGCTGGGTAGGTAGGACGGTGCGGGAGCTGCTGTTGCCTTTCAGCTTTGCTGTGCGTCCGCCCATTAATTGCAACCCGTTGATTAGTTCTGGAGGGTCTGAGGCCACCGGGAACAGGGGCTGGAGGGCACGGTTGGTCGCGTAGGAGTCGAGGAAGGCGAAAGTGTGGGTTAGCACCATGGAGGAGCCCTGAAAGAAAGACGAGGAAGGGGTTGTAACCTCTTGGGGTTCCCTGAATAAAGTCGAGTTGAAATCAGCTTCGGTTGCTTGGTCCCACCTTCATCAGGTGAACCTCAGGGGATATTTCTCCGTGCAGGCTGTGCGTTAAGAACCAGCTATATCCCGTCCCCAGCTATACTTGCTTCTCCAGTGTAATATTCATTTTTTTAGCCCAACTCACTTGTTCCAGCTTTTAAAATAGTTTTGTCGGTTTTGTTGTTGGGTTTTTTTGTTGTTGGGGGTTTGTTGTTTTTTTTTTTTTCTTGTGGGTGCTGTATCAAATATAAATGGAAAATTGGGCTGCTGCTTTGTTTGTCTGGGAATGGCAAACCTGTCTTTCGAGCACTGGAGAAGTAAAACCGCCTAAAGGTAAAGGAACGTACAGAGGAGCGCATGATGCTGGAGCTGTTGCCTGCCTTGCTCCCGACTGTGCTGACGGCGGCATCGGCACAGATGGGCACGGGGCTGTGACGCTCTTGTTTCCTCGTGGAACAACGTGCCCGTGGTGTCAGCCGTGGGGATGTCGGGGACCAAAAATGAAGGTGAGCCTGGGAACCGGTGACGCTGGAAATGCGTGGCTCGACCCAGAGGGGCTGCGGAGGGGAGAGCACTGGGGCTTGTAAGCTGGGAGGGGCTGGGGGGACTGGATGGTGCTGGGACAGAGAAGGAGGTTTGAGCATTGAATTTGGGGACCCGGAGTCTTTGGGAAGAGGGTCTGCGCACCGAGGGACGGCGCCTGGTGGGGGAATTGCTGTCGGTGGAGAGAAGGGAGCTGGGTGCTGCCTGCCCGCTGGCTGGGCTGCAATTCCTAGAAAGCGTTTTCGCTCCGACGGCGGCTGGTCTGGTCTTGCTGATGGCGCTGCGTTTCATCTCTCACGTCCCTGCGTCGTGGGGGGCTGAGCAGGGCGTCCCCTCTGTCACCTCCTCCCTGGGAGCCCCTGAAATGCCAGCTCTGATCTGACACCGGCTTTTCTTTTTTTATTTAGTCGGGAAAGCTTGCTCACCTGCCGAGCTGCAACTGGAGATGCTTACAGCCTGTATCAAGCCCGAAACAAAACATGTTCTGTAGCTCTTGTTTCCCCCTGCGGGATTTTGCCACCATTTGAGAATTTTCTTTCCATTTTTATTATTATTGTATTTTTAAAGTAAAGTTCCTTAGGGAAGAGAGAGAAGGGAGAGCCTGTTTCCTGGGATGTGCCAGATCTCCAGGAGCGTTTTGCTGGAGGGAGGCGAGTCTGGATGGTCTGGTTTGTGCTGTGTCGGTGAGGATGTGCCGACGTGCCCGTTGCCTCCCGTCCTTCAGGTGTGACTCGAGCACACCCACGTTGGCTGCTGCAGCTGAACGGCATCGCTCGCTGTGCATCCCTGTAGTGTGGTCCTGTTCCTGTCTGGTTTCTTCTGAAAAGTGGCTAAAATTCAGAGGTGGGGGGGGGGAAAAATCTGTTCTTGCTTAGTTTATAATCCCAGATTGCTGACAGGGAGATGCTCCACAGCCAGTCCTTGCTTGTGAGTCGAACTGGAGATATCTAATCTCTGCTGGTGGTTCGGGTTACGGTGGCACGGAGCGGGGCCGGTACTGACGTTCGTGGCTGTCTGACCTTCAGACTCGCTGAACAGCTCGTGGTTGGAAGAATTCCTGCTCTTGGGATGAAGCTGAGTGCTATCGCCTGGCTTGCCCAGTTCAGCCGTCGAGGTGCTCTGGAAATTCCCAGGGCTCCCAGGAATGCTGCAGTTTCTCCCCTCCCCTCCCCAATCCTCGCAGCTGAGTGCTAACGCTGAAGGGCCCCATTCAATAAAGAATCTGAAGCCTAATTTAGTTTTTATTGAAGCTGGCTGAAAGTGCGTGCTCCTTACCAAGCCTGGAAAGCCTCCTTTTGAAAGGATTAAATAGTTGTGGTACCTGTTTCTGATAACAGCGCTTTTGATTTGTTTCTAGTCCCAAAGCCACTCATGGTAAGGGGGAGGGCGTGTGGAAATCCTGCCGATCCCAGCTCCTCGCGTCTCCTCGCGCCGGGGTTTCATTCATGGTCTGCTGGGTCCTCCCTCCCTGCAGCACGGGGATGTGCGGAAGGGTGCTGCCGCAGTCCCGCTGGCTGGGGACCGTTGAGTCCTGGAGGCTGCTGTCTTGTTTCCTCGGTGTTTTTTCGGCCCTGAGCTCCGTTCCCTACCCGGTACCTTCCTCTTCTGCGTCCTGAGACGGCATTTCCTTAACTTCCCCATGGACAAACCGCTGGTCCTGCAGCTCCGTGCTGGCGGGCGACGGCAAAGCTGGAAGGTGACAGGGATGCTGTGATGCTCGGGGGCGCGGTACCACTCTTGGGATGGAGCAAGAGGCAGGGAGAGGGGCACCCACAAACCCGCTTCGGTGATGGGATCGGTAGGTCCCTGGGCTTCCCGTGGGGAAGGGGAGATGGAAGGAGACCTGTCTTGCGGGAGGCCGAGCAAAAGGGTTGTTGTCCTTCCGTACCGCTGCTGTACCTGCTTCGTGGTCTTGATGGTGGTGGACCCTGGCTGCTGCCCACACACCGGTCCTGCCAGTGCTTCCGTCGCTGTTTTTTTTTCATGCTCCGACTGGATTCGGAGCGTGGCCATCATGCTGCTTGTCGCCTGCGTGTCTGCCTGCAGACCGGGCTCCCCAGCCGCCTTCTGCTCACGGCTCTGCAGGGGCAGCACAGCTCCAAACCAGCACTTACCGGCCCCTGATTTCTCCCCTTTTCCCCTGTAGCAGCTCAGAGGGACAGTGGCGGCCGTGGGTCTTTAAAGGAAAGCTCCTTTAAAGGGTCTTTAAAGGAAACGCACGACTCCGCTCCCATTTTGGGGGGCTGCTTTCACTTGCCCGAACGGCTGCTGGTGAAGGGGTATGGCTCGATGGGAGCCTCGTCAGAGCCCAGCGACTCTCCCTTTGGGTACGTTGCTTTTTTTCTGCACCTTGAGGTGCAGTTGGACCTTTCCTGGTTTTTCAGCGGGCAGATGATCATGATGCTCGATGGTTTTCCACACACGGGTACCTGTCCCCACCCTCCTGGAGGCCAGAGGAAGACCACTGTGCCCTCAGGAAGCCTGAACCTCCTTTGTGTGCTCCACTATCGTTTTATTTTTCGGCTTGCCAGCGATCTTACAGCTGCATTTGTCTTGGTGTCAGAACACACGATGGGAAATACCCATGTGCGTGAAGCGGCACAAGGGTTTTGGGTACCAAGACATATCTCCCCTGCTCTCAGCGCGTGTTATTTGGATTTGTTTTGGGTTTTTTTAAGCCATACATTTAGTTCATGGATCGATGTGGAGTTGATTTCGTAGGGATGAAGCTGCCTCCCAGTAGGGAAGAACCTGCAGGATGACTTGACCGCGCCGTGGGGATCTAGGGATGCTTTTTTGACGTGTCCTCAAGCCAATGGTGAAGCGATGGCCAGTTAGAAAGTGCTCCCTCCCTGTGCATCAGCCTTTGTCTGCCAGGTATCTGGGCTTCTCCCTCCTCCTCCTCGCTTGCTTTTATCTCCCCGGAGCACGAAGTGGAGGAAGCAGCCGTGGAGGCCCTTTCATGGCTGAGTTAATTGGAGCTCGGCGCTTTCCCAGCAGCCGGATCCAGACCGCGGTGCTGGGTGCGGTGAGGCTTCTCGCTATCCCATGGTGTCTTAAATAACCCACCGCCACTCACGGCTTCAATTTAACCTGGGGTCACTTCTTAGGGCTGGGGGTGGAGAGCAGCATTTCATGTGTCTTCCTCGGCTTGCCCGTGCTTGCCTTTCTATATTTGGTTGCAGAAGACGTGCATTTTCCTGCCGAGAGACGAGGCTGTCAAGTAGAAAAGAAGTTCAAGGAGAAAGAAGTCGGAGGTGCTCGCCCTGGACATGGCAGCCTCTTTGAGATCGCGCCGTGCTAGGGGCTTGGTTGGATTTTTTTTATTTTTTCTATTTTTTTTTATTTTTTTGGGGCCGATTTGTATTTGTTTTCTTGCTGCCTGCGCCCTGTTTTTTTAAGAGCGAGGTTTCTCTAGCACGGTTCGTACCTTTGGGACCGCACTGATGCTGTAGTTGAACTTGTGTGACAGCTGTACGTTGGAAGGTGTGTAATTATAGGGAATTTATAACTGAGCCAGAACAACGTTTTCCTGGCAGGAGTTTGGCTCGGCGAAGCGTTATCCCGTGAGCGACTTTAGAGCCAAGTGTAGGAAGCTCCACCTGAAGCCAGTGTGGAGGAGCTGAGGTGCCGGCGATCCGGCCGCCGTGGCCTGGCCTCGCAGCTCGCAGTGTGCAGACCTCACGGACGAGCCCCTGCGAGCCGCTGGTGCGGAGCGAACCACGGTCCCCGCGGCCGTGACAAACCCCGGGTTAATTCTCTCTTATCCCCAACTGTTTGTCATCGTCACCAGCCCCGCTCTGCCTGTCGGTAGGTAAAGACCTCACCGAGCTGGTCTGTCTTTGGTTTTTGTTTTCAGGTGGAGCTCCCTTGGCTACTTTTTTTTTTTTTTCCAGGGGGGGTGGGGGGTGTTGTAGCTAGTTTCTTATCAGCCTGGGAGCGGAGGGATGGGGTTGGGATGGGCTCTGCGGCTCCTTCCTCTTTTTACTGCATCTGTTCGCCGCAGGGCATTTCTGCACCTGGAGGAGAGGCAGGGGAAGATGGAGAGTGAGTGGGGGTGGGAGTGGTCCTGTGCCTTCATCCTTTGAGTGAGAAGGTGCCTCGCATTCCTCACCGACTCGGAGGGCAGCTTCACCCGCGAGCGTGGAAAGAGGGAAAACTGCATGGTAGGGGGATTTTTCTGGATTTGGGGAGCTTGCTACCCAACTCGGCGTGCCGTGGCGTTTGTGCTGAGGGCGGGGGGGCTCAAACCGCGCTTCGGGTCCCCTCGAGATCCAGAAGTCTGCGGCACGAAGCCTTACGAAGGCTGAGGCTGGGCACACTTAGCCGGGGAAGGAGCTGAGCTGCCCTCCTCCTATCCCTGGGGGACTTGAGCGTTTTCCACCTCCCCTTGCTAGTAAATCTCGCCGAGTCGCAGCCGGTGGGCTTTCAGTGCCCAACAGGGGGTTGTGCCCCCCTGTTCTCAAGGGTTTGGGGGTGCTCTCAGCCTTCAGGTGCGTGTGGTTCCTTCTGCTTGGGAAACTCCCTGCCTGGCCGGTTTGGGATCGGGGCTACAAGTGTGAGCACCGCTGCCGGCAGGTCACCGCATGCCGGTGCGTGGGAGGTCGGTGCTCCCTGAGGGGGGGGAGCGGGTCTCGGAGGTCCCCGCCGGCCCTGGGGGAGTTAAGCCGGGTCTGCCACAGCCGTTTTCTGTTTGCCGTGATACTGATTGTGTCTTTCTGTCCACCTCTGTCCCGCAGGATGGACAGAATGACGGAAGATGCTCTGCGCCTGAACCTCTTGAAACGGAGCTTGGACCAAGCGGATGATCGGGATGATGTCCTGGCAAAGCGATTGAAAATGGAAGGACATGAGGCGATGGAGCGCCTGAAGATGCTGGCACTGCTGAAGAGGAAAGACCTCTCGGGCATTGAGGTGCCCCACGAGCTCCCGGTGAAACAGGATGGAGTGAAAGTCTACGAAGAAAAGCTGAATGGGAGCCTGAGGCCCCATGGGGATGGCAGGACTGCAGGGAGGCCGGGGAAGGAAAACATTAACGATGAGCCGGTGGATATGAGCGCGAGGAGAAGGTAGGTGCCAAACGACTGGAGTCTGTAGCTTGCCTGTAGTTAAGCCCGTGCTCTGCCAGTATGTGAGAGCCCAAGTCAGAAATTAAAGTGACATTTTGCGCTCCTGGAGGATGGGGGGAGGGGGGGTTGTCTTCCTGGTGTCTGCGAGGTCCCTTTGGCTGAACACGGAGGAGTGGAGCCTGCCCTCCCAGCAGTGTCTCTGGAAGGCGTTCAGCGCTCTTCTTGCATTGGTTTTGCTTCTGCTGCCCTTCTGATTCCTCCCCCAAACCAGACGGGTTTGGTTTCTTCGTCCATCCGTGCAGTATTACAAGCGGCTGGCAGCGCAGAGCCTGCCGGCGTGCGCGGAGGAGCAGGGTGTCCCCTCCGGCCAGGACCTGTTGTTGGCACCTACCAGAGAGGCAGGAGAAGCCTTTTATTTAGCTGGAGGTCAGTCCTGATGCAGGTGGCACGGACAGTCGCTCAAACCTGACCCTGGCCAGGCTACTCACGCCTCTACGGCGAAGTAGTAACTGGTTTTTCTCGCTGAGCCCCAGGCTGCTGGTGAGAAGCGGTTCCCTGAGCCGGTGAGTTGGGTCTGTTTTCCAGGAGAAGCTCCAGTGTTCCTCACGCTCTCCGCCTGGGCCGTGCACGCACACCTGATTTTTTTATCATCGGTGAATTCCAGCAGCTCAATTTCCGCAGCCAACGCCTGCAGGCAGGTTCTGAAGGGGGCTGGAGCGAGAGGGTCGCACGTGAGAGCCTGTCCCGCGGGCTGCACAGCACCGCTGCGTCCCACCTCTGCCCTTACTTCGGCTTTCTTGGGACCGAGAAGGAAACAAACGTTAACAGTATTGATTTGTGGCTTGATTGGGATGCTGAGCCAGCACAGGCTTGGGCAGACGGGCCGAGGAGCAGGACGGGGGTGTCCTGTTTGAAGTAGGTGCGAGGTGCTGAGACCTTCTTGTGATGTTTTTTGGTGGATGGAAAGCCAGACATGAGCTGGCGGCGTGCGCGGGCAGCCTGGGAAGCCAACCGCCTCCTGGGCGGCATCGATGGGGTGGGTGGGGGGGATTGTGCCCCTCTGCCCTGGTGAGGCCACATCCAGCTGGGGGGTCCTGGGGATGGGCAGGGACCCAGGCGAGGGCTGGAGCCCCTCTGCTGCGCAGCCAGGCTGGGGTGGGGGGCTCAGCGCGGGGGGGAGGGGGCTCCGGGGGGACCTTGTCCCGGCACGGGGGACGAGGGGGACGGTTTGAACTGAAAAGGGGAGATTCAGGCTGGGGGTGAAGAAGGAATTTGTTGCGCCGAGGGTGGTGGGACCCCGGCAGGGGCTGCCCGGAGAGGCGGTGGGTGCCCCGTCCTGGTGGGTGCCCCGTCCCTGGGGACACTCCAGTTCAAGCGGGACGGGGCTCTGAGCACCCGCTGTAGCGGGAGGTGTCCCAGCCCAGGGCAGGGGTGGCACTGGGGGGTCTTTAGGGTCCTTCCCCACCCAAACCACCCGGTGATTCTGTATTTTCGTGGTGCTTCAGATGGGTGACTGCACCTCGCTCAGGAGCCAGGCTGCCACCGTGGAGGCGTGTTTGGAGGAGGCGGTGGTGGCTCCTACGCAGAGTTGTGGCAACAGGAGGTGGCCTGGAGGTAGCCACCGGTGTCCTGGCTGGTTGACTCCATCTTTGCCTGTCGCCAGACGGGAAGTTTGGCTCCTTCAGCAGGAAGGTCCGAGGGCAGGGATCCCTCTCCGTGACGGGTTGTGTGCTGCCAGCATCCTCTGGTCTCATTCTCCCTGTTCCTCGAGGAACTGGGGCTGTGATTCAGCAAAACTGGGATTTAGTCTTTGTTGGTGTGTCGCACCGGGGCTTTGTGGTGGTGGTGGTGACTTTTGGAGAGCGAGGGGGTTCTGCCTGCCCTTTGGGGGGGCTCCTGTCCCAGCAGAGGCTGGCGAGCAGGTGATGGACGGGGGGGTTTGAAGGCTGGGGATGTCGGCACCTCTGGCTCCTTCTGGATGCCATCAGTATAACAAATATTAGAAAGATTAACGCCATCAGTCTTCAGTAATTCTCATCCGTCGCACCCTGCTTTCCAGAGCATCGCAAGTGCGAGCAGACCTGGAGTGCTGGAGGTGGGGAGGGGGATCCCACCTGGATTATTCTTTACTGACAATAGATGTGGCTTAAACCTGCCCAGACACCTCTGCCCGCCGGCTGAAGACCTGCGTGCGGTGAGGCAGGGGTGGTGTTAGAGGGTCCCATGGGGTTTTATCTGCGCTCAGAGCAGTGTTCGGGTACGAGCAGCACCCGTTGTACCTGCCCAGGGTTTACTCGTGTCCTGCTCCGAGCGCCTCGTCTGGGTGTTGCGCCCCTGAAAAGTGCAGCTCTGCCGAGAAGCCCTGTGGGTGCAACGCTGCGGGTAACACTCTTATATTTTATACTCCATGATCATGGCTCTGGGTAAATTAATGCACAGGTCGTCTTCGCCAGGCGGTGCGGAGGGCTGCGTGCTCGCGTGAGGTGCGGGGAATCCAGCTGGGTACCAGCGTCGGGTGCGGACACCAGCATCGCAAACGGTGATTGAAAAGAAACAAGCCCTAAAAAGAGGTAGAAAAAATTCTGCTATGGGTGTTGAAATCAGCGCAAAAACCCGTCTCTTCACAAGAGAAATAAGGCTGGGGGGGGTTGAATTTTCCGAACCCGATCAGAGGTCGCTAAGCTGGAGTCTGCTTGGGAACGTGCTCCGTGTCTTCTCACCTCTGCCTGCCTCCTGCCTCATCGGCGTAGCTTTCCTTCCAGTAGTTTTGTTGCAATTACGCTCTTCCCTTGACAAAAGTAAATAAAACAACCCTGACATACTCGGCAATTCTTTGCAGATGGCCCTTGTTTTCCCCTGTCTGGTTTTGATGCCGGCTTTGCTTTTTTCCCGTCGACGGAATGTAAATGAAACAGCCCTGACTTATCTGGATGCTTGTGCGAAAGAATCATCATCAGCCGTAACGACGGCCCGCATTTAGGAAAATCCTGACCCCAAATCCGATGCTTCGTCACTCTGGGTGTGCCCGAGATGTGGCCGAGGATGCGAGAGGAGCAGGAAAACCTGCTGTGCTCAATGCACCGTTGCCTTCAGTCCCTCCGCTCCCAGACTTTGGGATGCTGTTGCTCAAAACAAGAGCCTCCAGGGGCTTTGCACCAAAGGAAGGGACTTGGGTTTTGTGCCTGCGGGGTCCTGGTGGGGGAAGGGACCCTCTGCCGAAGCCGTTTTTGTTTTTAAGGTGTGATCTGTGCGTCGCGGAGAGCCTCCAGTCCAAACGCTTGGTCGTGGTGGTGTTTGTTGACATTGGAAAGGCCGTTTGGGGAACGGCGGCTGCGAGCTGAGCCGGGACACACGCTTTGTTGTGAGGATGGTTCTGTGTCCTCACTGATAGTTTGGAGATAGGCACCTTGGGTGGCTGGCAGCAGAAGCCAGATAAAAATGCGGCGGGAGGGCACCGGGCCGCTCAAAAGCTGTTGAAGACTCATCCAAAAGCAGCTCTTGTTCCTGGCTGGCTAAATATCAACCTCCTTGGATGCAGGTTGGTTTGCCTGATGGGCTCGGGCTGGCTTTATCCCGAGAGGATGCTCTGGATGTTCTCTGCTGAGCACACCGCTGGGACAGACCACAAACAGCCCCAGCTGGAAGCCCTCCTGCCACCGGTGACCTGGGGAACGTCCTCCTCCGCTTGGGAGAGGGAGCAGCAGCTGGAAAACCCCTGGTTTGGATCCTGCACGCGGCGTCTGCGGGGTGCCGAAGGGAGATCTGCAAGAACAGGGTATCTGTTGATGGGCAGATGCTGTGTTCGCACGCTCAAGGCATCGTTTGATGGCCCACAAAGAGGTTATTGAGGGCTCTCGTCACCCCCAAATACCGGCAGAGCTGCGTCCCGGTGCTTTTGGGGGCAGCCAAGAGCTTTCACGGCTTTGATTTCTTCGTTGGTTTTTTTTGGGATGGGGTGGAGCCGCACTGCTGGGGGCATTTCTCCAGCTGAACGCCAACTCCCTGAGCCACGGGGGTTTGCGGTGGATGTGCGACGGCTGGAGAAGGGGGTGGCTACCCGGCACCAGCGTTTTGAAATGCCCACGAAAGCGGCTCTAACATTTGGGAGATGAAGCTGCCGAAGGCAAAACCTGCTGGGAGACATCGTCCTACTCCGAGCATCCTCTCCGACCCCAGCCCCCTTGGAGCAGCCAAGCCTGGGAGCTGGGATTTGGCTTCCAGGGTGTTCAAAGCTACAAGTTTCAGATAAGATAATCTGTGGATCTCCTCGCAGCAAAGACCTTCCAGTGAGTCCGAGAGCAACAAGCCTGTCTGCCTCCGTGGCAGCGTGCCCGGCACCTTTATAACCACACTGCTCGTGCTGCTTCGCACTGGACTATTTAGCATTTTTCCAAGGCTCTCCAAGCACCAGTACATTAAATTGGTGATAGCAAAGGGCTTTTATTAGTGTCTCCTTACTCTGAATGATGCCACTGTGAGCAGTGCGGGGCGTGGATACTGCTGGATTATAACATTGATTTTACTTTATTTTTTTAAATATATTTCCCCACCCACCCCCCCACCCCGCCCCAGTGATGCGCCGTTGTTGTTTTCGTTTACCAGTTTCTAGATCACAGATCCATTGGATCTTTGGACTCTACGCAGGGTATTTATTCAGCTTTTCCTTTACAGAGTGACCTTTTAAAATAGGTTTGTATGGAGATAGGCTTAGAGTATTTACATTTGTGTTAGCTGGGGGAGTCAGCCCCTTCCCAGCTCCAGCAGGGTGATCTTCCTGGGTAAGCAGGAGCAATCCCAGATCCCAGTACCTATCCCGGTGCCCTCTCCTCTCGGCACCTGGCTACGGGTTAGTTACGCTACGGCTTGTTACGAACGCCCACCTGCTCCTCTCGCAGATGGGCTTTGCATCGCGTGTTTGCTTACCCTGCGCTTAAAACAACCCACCTTTCACCCTGGGGAAGATGACGGTTTGGAACGAATCTCTCCCCTCCCACGAGCCGAGGATGCTTCCGTCCTAAAGCCGGCAGTTGGCTGGTGCTCATCGGCTCCGGTTCGCATCCGTGGGGAAGGGGGAAGGGTTTGTCCCACTCCCACCTTTGCTGCTGATGCCTTGGTGTTGTGGCTCAGTTTTTGTTTTTTTTTTCTCTCCATTTTACTATTTGATTTTTTTCCCTCCCTTCTCTTACGCAGCGACCAGGACAGGGGCCGATTAACCCCTTCGCCAGATATAATCGTCCTCTCTGATAATGAGGCATCCAGTCCCCGTTCCAGCTCTCGTATGGAGGAAAGGCTTAAGGCAGCAAATCTTGAAATGTTTAAGGTAAGAGCTTTCTGTGCTGTCCCGAGCCGCTCCGCTGCCGGCGGTGGGGTGGTGGGGTGTCTGCTTTGCTGAAGAATTTGGGAGTTAAGGGGGTTTCTGAGCAATGTGGGAACTTCTGGGCATAACGAGCCGGTTCTCGCATCCTTGGTTACCTGTGGTACAAACTCTCGCTTGTATGAAATCTGCCGCCTGCTCTCTTGCCACCAAGGCACCGGCAGCAGGTTTCGGCGGTTGGAGTTCTGATTTTCCGCCTCTTTTTGTAGGGTAAAAGCATAGAGGAGCGACAGCAGCTGATCAAGCAGCTCCGGGATGAGCTACGGCTGGAGGAGGCCAGGCTTGTGCTGCTGAAGAAACTGAGGCAAAGTCAGCTGCAAAAGGAGAACGTGGTGCAGAAGGTGAAGCTCTGAGCAGCGGCGCTGGGGGCGAGGTGGGATAAGGGGAAGGCGCTTGGCCTCCGAGCAGCCTGCTAGCGGGCAAACACCAAGAATTTCTCTGCTCTCGGACCTTCCTTTACTCCACATTTGCCCCCCTGTGTGATATTCTTTACCAAAGCGTGGCTGTAGCAAACCCGCATCCCGTCCCACCTAGCGTGCTGCCCTCAGGGCCGGCTGAGAAGATAAATCTCTGCGGCTCTGAAGTATTAGTACTTGATGTAATGTCAGCGAGGCTTGGTCTGCGTCGCTCCTGTGCATGGATTTCCTTTCCACACGCCGTGTGCTGACGCCACTTCTCATTTTCTCTCCATCTAGACTCCAGTTGTCCAGAATGCGGCGTCTATTGTCCAGCCATCTCCTGCTCATGTGGGACAGCAGGGACTGTCCAAACTTCCCTCCAGGCCTGGAGCTCAGGGGGTTGAGCCTCAGAACTTAAGGACATTACAGGTGAGCCTTCCTGATGCCCGTTCGCTGTGCAAAAGACTTAATTGTGCTTGGGGCGCACATGACGCTGCATGTTGGTCTCTGCCCGAGATGCTTTTTCCAAGAGGCAGGTAGATGCTGGCGGTTCTCAGCACCATGAGTAGGACAGCCTGGTGTCCCACAGGTGGGCTGGGACGTTCTCCCTGCAGGCAAACTCATCTCCGGAGCCGATGGGCAGAGGCTGAGCCATCCCTGTGATCCCAGCTCTCGGCTCCTTGCGTGGCGTGTGCTGGGAGGTCGGGATGCTCTGCCGCTTCACAAGGGGCAGATATTTCCAGCAGCGAGCTCTGGAGGTTTGTCCAGCTGATGATTCGGGTTGTGTGAGGTGGAAGGAGCTGAATTGAGATGTGGTGGCCCTGGAGAAAGCTCTCTGCTGCTTGGTAATGCAAGTTCTGGGGCTGCAGGGAGAAAACTGCTCGTGTGCCCGTGCCCACAGGGATGGCCGGTCAGCGGAGCCACTTTTGGAAATGATGCGGAACGGTCAGAAGGGGAAGAGGGCAACGAAAAATGCAAACAAAGCAGGGAAATGAACTGTTTACCTTCTTTGGGAAAGTGCCGTAGGCAGGGCCAGGGTGCTGTCTGCCACAGCTACCTTTCTGCCCGTGTGCTGGGAGGATGCTAATTCTGGATGACACGGTTGTTTAATGTTGCATGGGGAAACGAGGAGCCAGCGGTGTGAGCTCACTGGAAGGAGGGTGCTCGGTCTGCGTGCGCCTGCGGAGCGGGGTGCTGATGCTGACGGGCGATGGGGATTTCTCCCTGCTCTGCTGCAGGGCTTGGGGTCCCCTGCCACCTCGGGGCACGCTCTTCCCCCTCCCCAAGTGTCCCTCTTCCCCCTCCCCAAGTGTCCCTCTTCCCCCTCCCCAAGTGTCCCTCTTCCCCCTCCCCAAGTGTCCCTCTTCCCCCTCCCCAAGTGTCCCTCTTCCCCCTCCCCAAGTGTCCCTCTTCCCCCTCCCCAAGTGTCCCTCTTCCCCCTCCCCAAGTGTCCCTCTTCCCCCTCCCCAAGTGTCCCTCTTCCCCCTCCCCAAGTGTCCCTCTTCCCCGAGCTCTGTGGCATCAGGAAATGGACTCGGTCCTTTCCGCGGGAGGCTGTCGGTTACATTTTTTCGGTGATATATCGGAATATACAAAGTCCCGGTGCTGGGGTGGCGAACCCAGCTGCTGGGGAGATGCTGTACGGGACGAGGGTGGAGGTGATCCTTCAACGACTCTGCCTGCTTTTGCCAAAAGACTTTTCATTTCAGTCTTGCTGATCATTTACTCCCTCCATTAACCATCTCTTTTGTTTGTGGCATTTGTTTTCTTTGCTATGGCAACGATTCGGGGTCAAGTCTATTGTGGCTTCGCAGTGGGATTGGGCTGGTAAAGGAAACGGGCTTTAGGAGAAGAGGAAACGCATTGTTTGCATGGTCTTTGTGAAGCTTTTCTTATGTGTGACAGCGAAGAACCTCGTCTAGAACAAGTTGGAATAAAAAAAAGAAAGGGGGGAGGGAGAAAAAAGTGGTTGGATGGGAGGTGTTTAGTGTTTTGAGATCATCTCTGATGAAAAAAATGGAGCTTTTCTACCTGCCACCCCCCCGATCTGGCGGTGCTGAGCCGCGAGGAGCTTGAGGTGAGCGGAGCCTGGCTCAGGTCTTCCCAGTTCTGCTCTCACGGATCTGTGTGCCCGGTGCTGAGGCCTGCCGCACGCCTCCGCGTTCCTGCACCAGGGCAAACACCCATCTCCCTCTTCCTCAGGACTCAGAACTCGGGCACCGCTGTGAATTCTGGTTTTAATAGCTCTGTGCAGCTGGCCAGCAGCCGCCTCCTTAATTTTTTTTCCTAAATCCCCTCTTTTCCCCTCGCGTTCTTCCATCTCGATCAGATTGACGGCGCTGTTTTTAATGCAAAGGCAGGCCACCTATGTGTGTCTTGACAATTATCTTCCAGAACATCCCAGCCTAGATCCTGAAGGTCCTATCTTCTTCCCAGTGAGCTGGCTGGCTGCTGGGAAGCGGTTGCTTTGTGAGATTATTGCCCCTTGTCCTGACTCAGGTGCAGTTCCAGCCTCTCTACAGAAAATAGGTTGACTTGAGACATCCTCCCTCCAGGCCGAATAGCCGTGATTATTTAAAATAAAGGACAATTAGAGGAAAACTTCAGTTCTTTGAGTGCTGTCTCGCGTTAGAAGTTCACCGGAATTACAGAGGAGTGGAAATGCTCTGCTGTTGCAGAGCCTGATCAGGGAACTCCAGATTCTGGGGTTTTTTTTTTAATTTTTTTTTTATTATTTTATTTTTTATTTTATTTATTTCTTGTTCCCTCTCTCGACAGGGTCACAGTGTCATTAGGTCTGCCACAAACACGACTCTGCCCCATATGCTTATGTCACAGCGTGTGATCGCTCCGAACCCTGCCCAGCTCCAAGGGCAGCGGGTTCCTCCTAAACCTGGCCTCATCCGCACTACAACTCCGAGCATGAATCCAGCCATCAACTACCAACCGGTAGGTTACTGGTTTTTCCCTGGGTTTTGGGCACAGCTGCCTGGTGGGATGAGCGAGGAGGGGAAATAGGAGGAAATTCCGAGTCGGATGAGGCGCTCAGAGCTCAGTGTGAATACGTCGGAGCGAAGCCTGCAGGTGGAAATCTACCCCAAGCGTGGACCAAGACGCCTGTCCTTGACCCGCATGGAAGGATGAAGTGATAAATAATTGTAAAACTTCGTATTGGGAGCTGCTGGCTCCCACAGGGCTGGTTCATCCCAGCTGGAACAGCGACGCGAGGGGACCAGTTCGGGAGCAGCGCTGGTTTCTCTTCCCGCAGCCCTCGCTCACGTGTGCGTTTCTTCCGCTTCTCTCCACCGGCGCAGCGCAGCGAGCTCCCTGCGGTCAGCAAGCTGTGGATGCTTAAACCTGTTTGTTTCGCTTTTGGAAGAATGGCAAGGCTTCCATGAAGACTGGGAATGGAGGGGAGGGGAAAAAGAACGACACTTTCCAGTTCTAGCCCTGGTAAAACAATCCGACCTTCCCGGCGAACAGCCTTGGTCCCTGGGCTGCATCTCCCACGCGTGGGACAGTGTCCGTTCCTCACCTGGGCGGAGATGCTCTGTGCGTGTGCGGGCCCAAATGAACAACCCCTCCTCGTTCCTTTGGGGTTTGTGTCCAGTTCTTAAGCCGTTCAGTCTGCCCTAACGATGGGATGGGATGGGATGATGTGCCAATTATAAACATGACGAGGCAACAGTCTGAAAGCCTTGCAGCCGAACAACTGTCAGACAGAGCTAATTACATGTTCGATCAAAAAATCCCACCCCAACTGCTCTTACAGGAAGAGTTGTAAGTTTTTTGGTGTTAATTCATCAACTATTTAAAATGGCATGAGTTGGCTCTGCTAATAATTTTCCTGGATCTCCATTAGAGCACCGCCTTTGGGATTAGCGTGGTCCTCTGCCTTTTTTCCCCAACCAGCGAAGCATTAGCAGTCCTAAAACAGAAAACTGGGGCAAACCGATGGATCTTCTGTTGGCTATTTGCGATCGACGTGACCGTGGCCCCCGAGCTTTGGCAGCCGACCCCCTTTGAGTCGCTGAGGGGGTCGGTGACTGTTTGGGGTCTTCCCTTTTGCACTCATGGATGTGTTTGTACCCTGGGAAACAGGTAGATGGGGTGAAGGGCTGGCAGCAGCCCTGCCGGGGCTTAAATAGTTTGCAGGCTGATGGCTTTTTGTCACAAAAGACCACGCAAGCCGCATCCTCAGGTCAGCAGAAGTCTTTGTGCTTTGCTGCCGTCACGTGCCAGAGGGACTGCGCATCCAACGGAACGGAGGATGCAGGAGAAAGCTGCTGGAAATGGAAGAGGAGGGAATTGGCACATGCGGAGCACCTGTGTGGGAGGGGACGGCCACCATCTGGTAGCGGGGATGCTGCCTGGGCGCCTGCCAGAGCAGCGAAGCAAGAGGTGGAGGAGCGGAACGCGACAGCGAGCGATGGTGCCTGCGTGTGAATCACGGCGCTCGGTGCTGCCTACGCTCGCTGGTGCCGACGCCGGGTCCCCAGGCCGGGCCCTGCCCCCACCTTCCCTCTCCCGCAGAAGCCCCAGCGCTGCGTTATTGCAAGGACCGCGATGAGCTCCCCGCTCCCGCATCCCAGCACGACTCCCACGGTCCTTGCGGGAGCGTTTGCCCTCGGAGGGTTGTGCGAAGGCGCCTTGGCTCGTCGTCCGGGTGACTTCAGCTGTGGCTGGGGGGCTGTGTTAATTTTCTGTATTAATCCTCATCTCCTCTTCCCCTCCAGCAATCAAGTTCTTCTGTTCCTTGCCAGCGTACGTCGTCTTCAGCCATCTATATGAACCTTGCCTCCCACATCCAGCCTGGCACTGTCAACAGGGTGTCGTCGCCGCTCCCCAGCCCCAGTGCTCTGAACGATGCCGCCAACTCCCAGGCAGCTGCCAAGCTTGCCCTCCGCAAGCAGCTGGAAAAGACACTGCTGGAGATCCCCCCCCCCAAGCCGCCCGCTCCCCTGCTGCATTTCTTGCCCAGCGCAGCCAACAGCGAGTTCATCTACATGGTGGGGCTGGAGGAGGTGGTGCAGAGCGTTATTGACAGCCAAGGTGAGCGCGGGGGGCTGCAGCCTTCCTCCATCGCCGCGCTGACCGCGCTCCCGCCTGCCATTTCCGATTTTTATTTTCATTTTTTGCCAAACACCAAAATGTGCGGCTTGCGAGGCTGGGGGAGCGCGGTGGCTGGTCTTAGCGCAGCCGGGGGTGCAGAGCCGGGTCCCCCCTGGCGCTGGCCAGCCCCATGGACACAGAGCCGGTCTGGTGGGGCTAGTAGCCTCCACATGCCGAGCCTGCAGCTGGCCCTGGGGCTTGTCGGTTGGTGGCCACCTGGGGGAGGGGTCTCCCCGGCTCTTCCCTGGATGAATGTTGGGGAGCTGAGATGCAAAATCCTCGGGGCTGTGACTGCCCGGGGTCCCGTCCTGGTGGGGTTGTGGAGGTTTTAGCTCCCACCTCACCGTTCCCTACGGGCTGTCAACTCCCAGGTGGATGGGATGGGGATGGGGATGAGATGAGGATGAGGATGGGGATGAAGATGGGGTGGGATATGATGGGATGGGATGATGGGATGGAGCCTGTGGTACGCCTCTGGCTCGCCTGTCTCACCCTTCAGTTTTTTATAGTCCTGTAGAGCTGGTCCCAGCACTGCCAGGTCGTTCTGTCCCTGGGGCAGGAATGCTGTGTCTCTCCCAGGATGCTGGGATCTTGCCCAGAGTGGGCTTGACGTTGGTGCAACACTGTCCTGAAAATCCATTTATTTACCGGGACCTGCGTGATGGTGCGCGCGGGGGCCTGTTGCTGTCGTGCCCGGGATGGCGGAGGTGGTGTGGGAATGGGGGGGGCTGTCCTGTTTTCCCCCCTAATTCCCATCGGCGGTGCCTTCGCAGGGAAAAGCTGCGTGTCCCTCCTGCGTGTGGAGCCCTTTGTCTGTGCCCAGTGCCGCACCGACTTCACCCCGCACTGGAAGCAGGAGAAAAACGGGAAGATCCTGTGCGAGCAGTGCATGACGTCCAACCAGAAGAAAGCACTGAAGGCAGAGCACACCAACCGGCTGAAGAACGCCTTCGTGAAAGCTTTGCAGCAGGAGCAGGCAAGTACACAACCCCTCTTGCTTCGCTCCGGGGCTCCCCGCTCCCCTTCCCGTGGCACGGCGGGGTTCCCCCATACGTCAGCTCCAGGAATTTGGTTTCTCTGTGGGGCTGGTGGGGGTGCCCAGCTCGGTGCCCGGAGCTTCTAAGAGCATAAAGCTGGTGCTGAGGATCCAGGGTGCGATGTTTTCCCCCTGGATTCGTAACTGGAGGGCTGGCTGGGGACAGCTGCCTTCCCTCCCTGGCTTTGCCGCTGACTTTCCTGGAACTGTGCGGGGAAGGCGCTTCACCACTTGCTGCCTTATTTGTGGAAGGGAAGGGAATTTGCTAAATTCCTGTGAGAAATCAGGGTTAGAGAACTTGTTTCGAGGCTCTGGGGTGAAATAAACCAGAAGCATCATTTGTGAACGGTTAAAAAAAAAAAAACAAAACCCAAATATGAAGTGGAATCTGGCTGCTGCCAAATGGGATGTGCCTGCTTTGCAGAAGAGTCTTTGGGCTGTTTGTCGCGAGTGGGTGCAGAGATAGAAAAGCTGTTCGTGTTGGCTGCGGCGGGACTGCGGCTCCTTGGGAAAGCTGCAGCCAGAGTTTCGGTGGTTTTCCAATAAAAAAAAGTGTGGGGAGAGGGTCCTGCTTCCCCCCTCCCCAGGAATGCCACCCGTCAGCCCCGCTTGCAGCGCCGGAGGGGTCAGCTTGGGCCCGTCGTTCCCTGCCGGGGAGGTGCGGTGTAACGGGATGGCGTGCGCCTCTGAGGATGCTTCTGCTTCGTTTTGCTCAGGAGATCGAGCAGCGACTACAGCAGCAGGCAGCCTTGTCCCCCACTGCAGCTCCAGCCGTCTCCAGCGTCAGCAAACAGGAGAACATCATGCGGCACCACACGCTCCGGCAGGTGAGCGCCGTCCCTTCTCCCATCGCTCCGGCGCTGCGCGGCCCCTCGGGATGCTGGAGGGAGGTGCGAGCATCCCGCTGCCTTCGCTCCCACAGCAGCTTCGGGGCCGGGCTGCCCTTCCTCCTGGCAGCCGGAAGGTTTGCTTTGAGCCCGAGTCCCCTGCAACATGGTGGCTGCTGGTGGGCTCCTCTCCCACCCCCTCCCCTCTGCATCCCTCCCTTGCCGGTGCCGTGCCGTCCAGTACGGAGCCCGCAGCACAGCACTCTGCTGCCTGCTCACGCGCCTTGAAGAGAGCGATGTGCAAACTATATTTTCCACGTACTGGCCAAAACCGGTGACTGATTCTTCACCCTCTGGCTACGGCTGCTTCCAGGCTGCCTTCCTACCAGCTTTTATTCTCCTCTTCCTCAGGCTCCGCAGCCCCAGAGCACTTTGCAGCGTGGCATCCCCACCTCTGCCCGCTCCATGCTTTCCAACTTTGCGCAGGCACCCCAGCTCTCCGTGGCGGGTGGTCTCCTCGGCATGCCAGGTAACGTCCCCCGTCCATGCCGCGCCGGGATGGGGCTGGGGGCCAGGCGGAGAGCGGGATGGGTCAGTCACTCTGTGCCTGCTCTGATTTTTGGGGAAGGGGGATGCGTTGCCACCAGCACAGGGAAATGGTGATCGTGGTGCTTCGGTCACCAAAGGGGGGGACCTCGGAGCGCAGGGGTGTGTTGGGGGGGTCCCCACCTGCTTTTCTCACCCCTCTGCAGGTGTTAACATCGCTTACCTGAATGCTGGGATCGGAGGCCACAAAGCGTCGAGTTTGGCGGACCGGCAGCGGGAATACCTTTTGGATATGATCCCACCCCGCTCTATATCGCAGTCCATCAGTGGACAGAAATAACGCCTATTGACCGTCCCCCCCTTCCTCCCCACCTCCGTCGCATGCAGTGCCTGTACTGGTGCCTACCGTACACGGGGAAAAAAAAAAAAAAAAAAAAAAAAAAAAAGACAAAAAAAAAAAAGAAACAAAAAACAAATGAAAAAAACCCCACAAAACAAACAAACAAAACAAAAAAAAAAACATTTCAAACCTTCAGCGACCTGTCCTTTTTCCGAACCTTAACTACTTTGGTTTTCTATAGCAGTGAGAGGTCACGTCCTTTGCCCGAGGTCAGAACAATGTCTGCTTGAAATCAGCATTCTCCATGTGTTAAAGCTTGTTTTATGCTATTTTTTTGTAATGACAAAGCATAGAATTTTTAATTGTGTTGTGAGGTTGTTTTTTTTTTTTTCTCCTTGTTTTTTTTTTCTTGGGGTTGGTTTTTTTTTTGTTCCCTCCTCCTTTGCTCAATGGATGGTTAAAACTTTTTTTCCTTTCCAGAGACTTTCTAAGGGCATCCACTCGACTTTAAGTGACCGTTAATTTTTTTTAAAGGGCAGCCCTATGCTGACTTATGGGGAAACGGGGGCAAAGAGTTGCGATGGGCTGGAGCCCGGACCACCGCCCGTGGTGGGGTGCTACAATTCCCTTGGCTTGGCAGACGAAGTCAGGAGCTGCCGACCCCGACACCCGTGCTCCCATCTCTCTTCCCGGAGGAAGGGAAGCCCGGTTTGGTGAGGAGCCGGTGCCCGCGGCCATCAGCACCGACGGGGTCGACTGGACGGTGCTGGCGACCCCCTTGACCGACCCAAGGAGCCCGGCGAGGCGCAGAGGGGTGTCAATGGTACCCGGTGAGCCCCTGGCGTGGCGGGCAGCTGCCGTTGTGCGTGGCGGTGGCGGTGCTTCTCGGCGGGCTCTAGAGCAGACTGCGAATGACCGGTGGCCTTGGGCGCGGTGAGTCCCCCTCCTCTCCTTTCCGCGCTCTTGCATGCTCCGGAGCCGCTTGCGGTCACCGTCACCTGCTGCCAGCCCTCGTGGATGATGGGGACGGCACCGGCATCGCCGCGTGGTACCAGGGCTGCGGCCGGCGGTTAACGAACCCAAAGCAAGAAATAAGCCGCGAAAAGTCGTCTTGAGAAACGCTCGATTTGCACTTAACCTTCACACTAACGGGCCCTCCCCTCCTCTTCCTCCTCCTCCTCCTCTGACCCCTGCCCCAGCCAGTGGGAATCGTGCCCCAGCTGCCGGAGAGCCCCCGGCAGAGGTGCCCCCCCATCCCCTCGCCCCCGCCAGGACCCGTTGGTGCCCAAACCCGAGTGTCTGCGCGGAGGTTTGCCACTCCCGGAGTTTTCTGAGAGTTTTCTGGTTGTTTTTTAAAAATATATTGATTTTTTTTAATTAATTTTCCTTTTTTCATTTTTTTTTATTATTATTATTATTTTCCCCCTGACATTCAAATTTTCTCGTGCAATTTTGAAGCGCCAGCTCGCCCGTGGGGAGCTGCTCGACGGGTGGGGGGGGGCAGGAGCACCCTCCCAGCAATGGGGACAAGGCGTCTTCTCTCCCAAAATGCCACCCCTCCACCAGTGAGGGGGACCCCCACCCCACCAGCAGCCCCCCCCTCAATGAGCACTTAACCCCTGAGGGGTCTGGGTGCCCCGACCCCCCCACCCCCCACCCCGGGGCCCTCCAGAGGCAAAAGGATTATTTTTTTTATTATTTTGGGGTTTTTTTGGTTCTTTGGAAGCTAATGAAGCATAGTGACGTATATATATATACATATATATATATTTTTGTGGGGTTTTTTTGTTTTTAATCTTGTTTAGCTGGCTCCCCCCCTTCCATGCCCCCCCCTCCCTGGGATGCTGAGATCCTTTTCCAAGCTTTTCTCACCCTGCTTCCACGGGAGCACTTTGACGAACTGTTTTTTCTTGGCTAAACCTGAATTTTTGCTGATTTTGGGGTGGGTTTGTTTCGTTTTATTGGCTGATCCTTCATCCCCCCCACCAGGGTCCTTGGTCGAGCCCCCCATGTGCCCCCCATATCTCGCTCAAGTGCCATTCTCCCCTATCAGGTGTTACCGAGAGGTGCGAGGTGACCTGGGCGCATGGGTTGAGGTGAAATTATAAAAAGTATGAAAAAAATTACCCCAACAAACAAACAAAAAAAACCAATGATGAGAAAAACCACAGAAAAAAAAAGTAAAAAAAAAAAAAAAGAAAAAAAAATTCCCCAAAACCAAGTGCAATACTTAACGCCGAGGCTCTCCCGCCGGAGCCGGGGGGCGGCTGGGGGGGGAACCGATGGAGAACAAGACGCCGACTTCATGGTGCTATAAGTGAAATGCGCTCCCGGGGATGGGGGGTCCCGTTTTTTGCTCCCCCCCCTCCCCCCATCTTGGTGGGCCACTGGGGGGGTGGGGGGGTTATGGGGCTGGGCTGGGGTGGGAGCCTTGGCCCTGGGGTCTGCAGGCAGTTCCCCCCCCCGCCCAGGCCCAACAGACCCCAAAGCCGTGCCGGGGGTCTCGCCGGGCCCCCCCCAGGCTTCGGCTGTGACCTGCGCAGGTTTAACAGGTTTTTTTTTGTTTTCTGTGTTTTTGTTTTTTTTTTTTTTTTTTTTTTTTTGGCTTGAGCCCTCCCCACCCCCCCAGCCCCCAGGGATGTGATGTACGGTAGAAATCCCCCCCCTCCCTTTTTTCCCCCCTCCTCTGGATGCAGAAATAAGGATTTCTTCCCGCTTTTGTTGCATTTCTTTTACAGCTAGGGGTAGATCCGCTTGTGAAAATGCTTTTATTGGGATTTTTTTTTTTGAGGGGAGGGGGTGGTGGTGGGGTGGGGGTTGTTTTGGTTTTGGTTTTGTTTTTTTTTTGGTTCCTCCAAAGGCATAACCCGTTCCTCCTCTAACTTCTCCCCCCTGCCCCCCCCCGGCCCCGACCCTTCATTAGCTTATGATATTGCTGCCGAAATGTTATAACAAGGACTCATTCGTGTATATAAGCTATTTCTCGACACGTTAAAAAAAAAAAAAAAAAAAAGATAAAAAAATACAAAAAAGAAATAATAAAAAAAATTGTACATTGTGTAGAAAAAAAAAAGACAAAAGAAAAAAAAAAAAAGAAAAATCCGGAAAGCGAACCCGCCTAGCCATGGGTGTTGTGGAAGTCGTCACGTCCTTCTCGTAGTGTGACCTCGTGTGTATGACATGAAACGTGCAAAAGGGGGGTTCCCGGCAGCTCGGCTCGGCTGGGGGGGGGGGATGGTGCTGGGGGGGGGGACACGGGACCGGTGGCCCCCCCCCGGCCCCGGCGATGCACTGGTGGCGGCGGCCACCTCCCGAATCTGTGCCTTTCACACACACGCAAACTGGGACCCCCCCCGCGGCACCAGCAGCCCCGGAGGCAGGGAGGGGGTGTCCCACAAAAATGAGGGGGGGGGCCAGCGCGCTGAGCACGGGGGGAGCGGGGCCGGGGGGGGGACGAGTATTATAAACTGTAACTGTATTTGCACTGTTTTTATTATTGCATTGGCATATATACAATATACATCTATAACAACCTGCGGTCTGCGGCCTCCTTCCTCTTCCTCTCCCCCACCCCTGAGCCCGCCGCGACCCCCCCTGAGGTTAACCCCAGCCCTGGGGCTTCAGCCTCCGTTCCCGGGGTCTCAGCTCCAATTTGCACCGTTTCAGCTCAAATTTCTGGATTTCAGGTCAAATTTGTGGGATTTTGGTACCAATCTGTGGGATTTCAGCTCAGATTTGCAGCATTTCAGGCCCGCTTTCTGGCTTCTGGGCAGAATCTATGGGATTTTAAGCCAAACTTGTGGAATTTCACCTCAAATTTGAAGCATTTCAGGCCCTATTCTTAGATTTTGGGCTGAATTTATGGGATTTCAGCTCCAATTTCTGGATTTCAGGCCAAATTTGAAGGATTTTAAGCCAAATTTGTGAATATCACCTCAAATTTGCAGCATTTCAGGACCGAATTCTGGCTTTGGGGACAAATTTGTGGGATTTCAGCTCCAATTTCTGACTTTCAGGCCAAATTTGCAGGATTTTAAGCCAAATTTGTGGGATTTCACCTCAAATTTGCACCACTTTAGGACCAGTTTCTGGCTTTCAGGCCAGATTTGTGGGATTTTGGTACCAATTTGGTGGGTTTTAGTCCAGTTTCTGGATTTCAGGCCAAATGTGCAGCATTTCAGGCCCAGCTTCTGGATTTCAGGCCAAATTAGTGGGATTTAAAGCCAAATTAGTGAGATTTCAGACCAAATTAGTGGAATTTCACCTCAAATTTGCAGCATTTCAGGTCCAATTTCTGGCTTTTGGGTTGAATTTGTGGGATTTCAGCTCCAATTTCTGCATTTCAGGCCAAATTTGTGGGATTTTGGTACCAATTTGCAGGATTTCGGCTCAAATTTGCAGCATTTTGAGACCAATTTCTGGCTTTTGGGCCAAATTTGCAGGATTTTAAGCCAAATTTCTGGATTTCAGGCCAAATCTGCAGCATTTCAGGCCCGATTTCTGAATTTCAGGCCAAAATTTTCAGGATTTTAAGCCCAATTCATGGGATTTCAGCTCCAATTTGCAACACCTCAGGACCATTTTCTGGCTTTCAGGCCAAATTTGTGGGATTTTGGTACCAATGTGGTGGATTTTAGGCCAAATTTCTGGAATTCAGGCCAAATTTGGTGGATTTCAGCCTTAATTTGTGGGATTTTGGCTCCAATTTGCAGCATTTCAGGCCAAATTTGCAGGATTTTAAGCCAAATTTGCAGCATTTCAGGCCCAATTTCTGGCTTTTGCGACAAATTTGTGGGATTTCAGCTCCCATTTCTGGCTTTCGGGCCAAATTTGCAGGCTTTTTAGCCAAATTTGTGGGATTTCACTTCAAATTTGCAATATTTCAGCTCCGATTTCTGGCTTTCAGGCCAAATTTGTGGGATTTTGGTACCAGTTTTTAGAATTTCAACTCAATTTGCAGCATTCAGGCCAAATTTCTGGATTTCAGGCTGAAATTATGGGCTTTTAAGCCCAAATTGTGGGATATCACTTCAAATTTGCAACATTTCAGATCTGATTTCTGGATTTCAGAGCAAATCTGTGGGATTTTAGGCCAACTTTCAGGAATTTGGACCAACTTCCTGGCTTTCGGGCCAAATTTGTGGAATTTTAATCCAATTTTTTGGGATTGCAGCTTAAATTTGCAGTATTTCAGCCCTGATTTCTGGCTTTGGGGCTGAACTTGTGGCATTTCAGCCCCAATATCCGCTTTTTGGGCCAAATTTTCAGGATTTTAAGCCAAATTCACGGGATTTTGCCTCCAATTTGGAGCTTTTCAAGCCCGATTTCTGAATTTCAGGCCAAGTTTGCAGGAGTTTGGTACCATTGTGGTGGATTTTAGGCCAAATATCTGGAATCCAAGCCAAATTTCGTGGATTTCAGCCTTAATTTGTGGGATTTGAGCTCAAATTTGCAGCATTTCAGGCCTGATTTCTGAATTTCAGGCCAGGTTTATGGGGATTTGAAGCCAAATTTGTGGAATTTCACCTCAAATTTGAAGCATTTCAGGCCCGATTTCTGGATTTTGGGCCAAATTTATGGGATTTCAGCTCCAATTTCTGGCTTTCAGACCGAATTTGTGGGATTTTAAGCCCGATTTCATTATTTCAAGCTAAATTTGCAGGATTTTAAGCCGAATTTGAAGCATATCAGGCACAATTTCTGGCTTTTGGGCCGAATTTATGGGGTTTCAGCTCCGATTTCTGGATTTCACGCCAAATTTGCAGCATTTCAGGCCGATTTCTGGATTTCAGGCTAAATTTGCAGGATTTTAAGCCAAATTGTGGGATTTCACCTCTAGTTTGCAGCATTTCAGCCCCGATTTCTGGCTTTCAGGCCAATTTGCAGGCTTTAAACCCAATTCATGGGATTTCAGCCTCAGTTTGCGGGACTTTGAGTCCAATGTGCAGCATTTCAGTACCAATTGCTGGCTTTCAGGCCAAATTTGTGGGATTTAATCTCAAATTCGCAGCGTTTCAGGCCCAATTTCTGGATTTCAGACCAAATTTGCAGGATCTTGGTACCAATTTATTGGATTTTAAGTGAACTTTCCAGAATTCTGGCCAAATTTGGTGGATTTCAGCCTAAATTTGTGGTATTTCAGCTCCAATTAGCAGCATTTCAGGGCTGATTGCTGGATTTCAGGCCAAGTTTATGGGATTTTGGTCTTAATATGTGGGATTTCAGCTCAAATTTGCAGGGTTTCGGTACCAATTTGTTGGATTATAGGCCAAATTTCAGGATTTAAGCCCAATTTGTGGGATCTCAGCCTCAATTGGTGGGATTTTGGCTCCAATTTGCAGTGTTTCAGGCCCAATTTCTGGCTTTCAGGCCAAATTTACAGGATTTTGGTACCAATTTGGTGGGTTTCAGGCCAAATTTCAGAATTTAAGCCCAATTTGTGTTATTTCAGCCTTGATTTGTAGTATTTTGGCTCCGGTTTTCAGTATTTCAGCCCCAGTTACTGGATTTCAGGCCAAATTTAAGAATTTAAGACCAATCCGTGGGATTTCAGCCTCAGTTCTTGGGATTTTTGGTTCTAATTTGTAGGATTTTGTGCCAAATTTCTGGATATTGGGCCAAATTGGATGGATTTTGGTGTCACGTGGTATTTCAGCCACAATTTGTAGGATTTTAGCCCAAATGTTGTGGGTTTTGCCCTGACTTGCAGGCTGTTGGTCCTGTACTTTGGGCTGTCAGGCTGGATTTGTAGGGTTTCAGCTCCAGTTTGCAGGATTTTGGCCCAAATTTGCAGGATTTCGTCCCCAGTTTGCAGGGAAATGGCACAAAAGCAGCTTTAGGGGAGGTGGGGGTGAGCATGGGGCAGCCCTGGACCCAGATGGGTTGGGGGGGAAAGGGGGGAGGGGGGGCAGGGTGGTCCCCCCATTCCCGGCTGCCATCAGCTTCGGGCTCCCCCCCCTCCGCACCCCCCATCTCCTTTCCCTGGTGCTTCCTCCTCCCCCAGGTTTGCACCCCACCATCTCTGGTGTGACCCCAATGGGGACATCCCTGCTGTGTCCCCCAGCAGAGCTTTGGGTGCAGAGCTGCCCCCCCCCCAGCTCCCATTGCTCCCTCCCCTTTGGGGTGCACCATGCCATGCCCCCCCCTCCACAATTACTCCCCACACTGCCAGCCCCCCACAAGCTTGGCCCTACTGCTGCCTCCTGCTCCCTCAAACCCACCCCCCAGCTCTGCGGTAGCTTTTTTTGGGGTAGGGGGACAACCATCCCCCCCAACCTGAGCTTGAGAACTGGGGGGGAGCAGCCACAAGTGACCCCCAAACTTGCACCTCCAGCAAAAACGGTGGTGCAGGGAGTGTGTGTGTGTGGGGGCATAGCTGAGCTGATGGGGGTGGGGGGGGGACACCTGGCCTTTTGCACAAATTAAAGGTTTTGGTGGGATTTTTTCCTTTTTTTTTTTCTTTTTCTTTTTTTTTTTTTTTTGCATTGTGTTTGAAATCCGGTTTAATGACAAAGCCAAGCCGGTTCGGCGCTGCCGCCAGGGGCTGCGGCCACTGAGGACAAATAATAAGCTAATTTTTGGAGAAAGGATGAAAATAAAATTAAATAAAAATTTTAAAAAAGCAAAAAAAAGCAACCTTTGTAATATTTATCACTTGCAAGCTATGTTTAATAAAGAAAGGAATGGTTTATAACTTTTGATGCGCTGGTGTGGTGAGTTGGGGTTGGGGGTGTGTGTGCCCTGGCTGGGGATGGTTTGGGGGGGATGGAGCCCCTGAATTGAAGTAGGGACCCTCCTCATCCTCAGGGGGATCACCTGAGCCCCCCCACCCCCAGGGGTTGGGGGGCTGATGGCGTTGGTGTCCCCATCCTGGAGCCTTGAGCCCTTGGGTGAAAAACCCCACCCCCGCCTTGGGGGGGACACCCCCACCCCCAGCCCTGCAGTGGGATGGGGGTGACAGCGATGAGTCTTGCTACAAAAGTTTATTTGCCCAAAAAGAGAAAAAAAAAACAAAACGAAAAACAGTTTGTTCATATAAAGAGGGGGACTCTGGGCTGGGGGGAAGGCACTGGTGGCTGGGGCAGGTGACCCAGAGGTGGGGACAGGGACAGGATGCATGCAGGGACAGTGGGACGGACACAGTGACCCGCAGGACAGACATGGGGACCCCCAGGATGGATGTGGGATGCCTGGGGACGCCAGGATGGATGTAGGGAGCTGCAGGACGGATGTGGGGACCCCCAGGATGGACGTGGAGTGCCTAGGGACAGCAGGATGGCAGGACGGATGTGGGGACCCCCGGGAAGGACATGGGGACAGATAGACAAGGGGACGCCTAGGATGGATGTGGGATGCCTGGGGATGGCAGGATGGATGTGGGGACCTGCAGGACAGATGTGGGGACCCCCAGGATGGACATAGGGACCCCCAGGATGGACGTGGAGTGCCTAGGGACAGCAGGATGGCAGGACAGATGTGGGGACCCCTGGGAGGGATGTGGGGAGCTGGGGACAGCAGAGTGGACCTGGGGACTGTAGGGTGAACATGGGGACAGTGGGATAGACCTGGGGACCTGCAGGATGGATGTGGGGACCAGGGGATGGCCGGACAGACCTGGGGACAGCTGGACGGATGTGGGGTACCCAGGGACGACGGGATGGAGGTGGAGACCTGCCAGATGGACATGGGGGAGCCCGCGTGGCAGCTGGTGCTGGTGGGACAGACCTGGGGTGCTTTGGGCACCCGGTCCCAGGACACCCATAGGTGCAGGGCACACCCAGGTGGGGTCTAAATGCGGAGGCGCCCCTCCAGGACCCCCTCCCAGAGTGCGGGGCCAAGGGGCACGTAGGCTTTGGTGGTCTCATCCAGCAGGAAGAGGGGGTCGGGGACGCGAGCTGGGTCAAAGCCTTCCTGCGCCAGCCGCACCTTCTGCTGCTTGAAGGTCTCAGTCATCGCCAGGCGCTCCTGGGAGGGCGATGGGGTGGGCTGGGGACCCCCTGGTCCCCCCATATCCCCCGAGGACCCCCCAGCCCACCCCGTTACCTGCAGCCGGAGGAAGCGGGGCCAAGCGTAGGGCGGCAGCAGCTGCTCCACGTGCCGGTAGAGCGCGGGCCCGTCCAGCCGGCAGCCGGGGCGCAGCACCAGCGCCGCCATCCCAGCGCGACCCTCGTGGCCTGCGGGAAAGGGCAGGGCTGGGGTGGGGGCACAGCCGGGCTGGGGGGCAGTGACACTGGCCCTGGCATGGGGGGGCATCGGTACCTGGCACAGTGACGCCGTAGACGGTGGCTTCTTGCAGGGACTCGTGGGCCACCAAGGCTTCGGCCACCTCCGTGGTGGCCACATTCTCGCCTTTCCACCTGGGAAGGGGATGATGGGGATGAGCAGGATGGGGATAAGCCCCCCAGCCATGCAACGGAGGGGGTGTGGGGCTGCTGCACTGTCCCCATGGGGCAAGGAAGAGGTGGTGGGGGTGCCCCCCCATAGGTGGGGGGCTCTGGCACCTGTATGTGTCCCCGGTGCGGTCACGGAAGCGGACAAACTGGGCCGCATCCTGCTCCATCAGGTCGCCAGTGCTGAAGTAGGTGTCACCCTCGGCGAACACCCCCCGCAGCAGCTTCTGCTCCGACAGCTCCCGGCTGCCGGCGTAGCCCAGGAAGGGGGTCCGGGGGGTCACCGGGGCGATCAGCAGCCCCGTCTCGCCTGCAGGGATGGGGACATGTGATGGGGGGCACCCATGCGGAGACCCCCAAGCCGACCACCCTCCATCCCTGCACTCACCTGTCCCCACACGGATGCAGCGCCCGGCCGCGTCCCGCACTGGTGCTCCCTCCGTCACGTCGTAGCGCACGATCTCGAAGGGCGAGAAGAGCTGGGGAGAGGGGCCGGGTGGGCGTCAGCACCCTGCTGAGCCGGGCGCGGGGTGGGGGGCCACAGCCCCCTCCCCTTTTACCTTGTAGATGAAGCTGCTGCGGCCCACGGCGCCCGGGGTGCCGGTGTAGTTGAAGAGGGTGACGTTGCCCTCGGTCATGCCATAGGTCTCCACGATGCGGATGGCGCCGAAGCGCTGGAGGAAGCTCCGCCAGACGTCGGGGCGCAGCCCACTCCCCACCGCCAGCCGCAGCCCGTGCTCCCGCTCCCCAGGGCGCTGCGGGGGGGCAGGGTCAGATGCGGGGGTGCCCCCCCAGGGTCACCCCCCACCCCAGCTCCATCCCCCCGACCTGGGGCTGGTTGACCAGGTAGCGGCAGAGCTCCCCGATGTACTGGAAGACAGTGACGCCCTCGGCACGACAGTCGTCCCAGAACTGGCTGGCTGAGAACTTCTCCTTCAGCACACAAGTGGCTCCTGCAGAAAGCCGGGATGGGGTGGGGGATCAGCACACGCTCCCCAGCAACATCACCGTGCTGGCCCTGGCTCCCCTGGCCCTGCTCACCGATGCCGATGCAGCCGACGATGCCCAGGAGGGACCCGGCCATGTGGTAGAGCGGCAGCGCCAGGTACACCACGTCCCGGCTGGAGGCTCCCACCAGCTCATAGAAGCTCAGGCACATGATGGACTTGAGGTGGGAGACGCGGGCGGCTTTGGGGAGACCTGGGAGGGGGGACGATGGCGTTGAGCCCCCCCCTGGCTCACCCAGGGCACCCCACCCCGCCAGCCCCAGGCACCCACCGGTGGTGCCGGAGGTGAAGATGTAGAGGCAGGTGTCGTTCATGTCCTCGGGCTGCCAGACGTCCTCGGGCTCCAGCTCCTCCGAGGCCGCGTCCAGCAGCTCCTGCAAGGCCACGACGCCGGGGGGGTACGGCCCCGCGCCCAGCACCCACACCACAATGTCATCCTCCTGCAGGCTGGGCAGGATGGGCTCCACCGCCGCAAACAGGTCTGGGGTGCAGGGGGGGTACAGGCTGGTGTGGGGTAGGTCCAGGGCGCAGCCCATGGCCCCCCCTGAGCGTGGGGTGGGGATGGGGACCCTCCCCACCCGTGCCTGTGGGTAGCACCCCCACCCAGGGTGACCAGGCAGGGCCCATGTGGGGCTCAGCAATAGGGCCAGTTTGGGGGGGGACCAACACATGGCACAACTGGAGGGACCCGTGTGTGTCCCCCCCATCGCCCCTGAGCTGAACCACCCCCGGACCCCCAAGCTGGCCAGACTCCCCCTCCCCTGGAGACCCCCAGTGCCAACCCGGTGCCCCTAAGCCTGTCACCCACAGTGGCCCCGGCACCACCCTGCTGCCCCCCGGTACCTTCCCCCCCCCCCGTCCCCAGTGCCCACAAGCCCCGTCCTTCATCCTTCGCTTGTGCCCCCGGTACCAGCCTGTCCCTTGAGCCTTTGTCACCCCCAGTGCCCCCCCATCTCCTGCAGCCACCCCCTCGCTGTGCCCCCCCATCCCCGGTCCCGCAGCCATTGGAGCCCCCTCCCCATCTCCCCCCGGTGCCCCCTCCATCCTTGCTCCCCCTCTGCCCCCAGAGTCATGCCAGCCCCATCCCCAACTCCCCTGGTCCCCCCCGCAGCCCCGGTCCCATTCCAGCCCCCTCTCCATCACCTGTCCCCGGTGCCCCCCCCTAGCCCCACTCCGCTCCCCGCCCCAGCCCCCTCCCCGGCTCACCGTCCGCCACCAGCAGCGCCCGCGCCCCGCAGGCGCGCAGGCAGTGCCGGAGGGCGGCGGGGCGCAGCGCCGTGCCCAGGAAGGCCGGCCGGGCCCCCAGCGCCGCCAGCCCCAGCCACCCCCAGACGAAGCGCGGCTCGTTGCCCACCAGCAGCCCCACGGTGGTCCCCGGCCCCAGCGCGCCCCCCGCCAGGGGCCGCCCCCGCAGCGCGTTGGCTACCCGCGCCACCCGCCGCGCCGCCCCCCCGTAGGGCTCCGCGCCCGCCGCCGCTCGCAGGAAGGGCCGGCCCGGGGCCTCCCGCGCCGCCCGCAGGAACCGCGCCGCCAGGCTGCCCCCGCCGCCGCCCGCCCGCCGCCGGCACCGCGCCGCCCGCGCCGCGAACGCCAGGTCGGCCCAGAGGTGCGGGCGCAGCAGCCGCTGCAGCAGCACCAGCGCCAGCACCGCCGCCAGCGCCGCCAGCGCCATGGCCCGCCGCCGGCACCCGCCACGCCCCCGGACCACGCCCCCGCCACTGGGAACGCCCCGGGAACGCCCCCGCCACGCCCCACGCCCCCCGGGGCACGCCCACCGCCAACCCCTCGGACACGCCTCCGGCACGCCCCGGCCACGCCCCCGTCACAGCCCGGCCACGCCCCCCCGCCGTACGTCCGGCACCCCCCGCAGGGACCCCGCGCTCCCCGCCCCAGCCCCGCCCCCCCCGGGACCCCCATTCTAGCCCCTTGTCCCCCACTGTCTCAGCCACCTTCCCCCCCCCGCCCCAGCCATTGCCCCCCCCCAGACCCCCATCGTGTCCCCATCCTCCCACCACTGCCCCTCCCCCGCCATGTCCCCAGGCCCATGCTCCCCCTCACAGCCCCCCCATTCCGCCCCCAGCCCCTCCATCATGTCCCCACCCCCTTCCCACTCACCCCAGTCCCCTCCCCTCCCCCAGCCTCCCCCCCCGCCCCGCTCCCAGCCTTGTCCCAGATTCCTCCTCCAGCTCGGGGGGAACTGGCACCATCACGGGGGGGGGGGGGACACACGGACGGACGGACACCGGGCGCGGGGACCCTCGGGGACACGGCACAGAGCGGTGGCCTCGTTGTACAAAAACATTTGAGAGGTTTTTTTATTGTTGTTTTTTTTAAAAACACTTAAAAACGCTGTAACAGCCCTGGGGGTGACGGGGCCGGGGGGGCAGAGCGGCGACCAAACCGGGGGGCGCTGGCATGTCCCCCCCCACCCCCGCAGCAGCCCCCGCGGGGGCGCTCTGGGAAGGAGCGGAGGCTGCCGGGGGGGTTGGGGTCCCCTCGCCCCCCCAGGCAGGGAGACACGTTCCTCCCTCCCCAAAGCATCCTGGAGCAGCACGTCAGTTTGCACTGTTTATTTACAGTTCTCATACCAAAAATAGGGACGTGTGATGTAACCCCCCCCCACCCCCCCCGAGATCCCCCCTTTCCCCTCGCCGTGGTGCCGTGTCCCCTCTCGGGCCATGTCCCCTTTTGGGGAGCCCTGTCCACGCTGCCCCACGAGTGGGCAGGGGCTGGAGCCAGGTCCTGGGGCGCGGGGTTGCACGCTCCGATCCCTCCCCGGCTGTTGGTAAAAAATCGCGGCCCCCCCCCCCCCCCTCCAAAAAAAAAAAAAAAGAGGTAAAAAGTCACGGGGGGAGGGTGGGTACAGACCCACGGCCACCACAGTGGGAGCTGGGGTGTCCCCCACGGCTCCTGGAGGGGACCGCGCTCTCCTTCCCATCCTGGCGATGGCTTTGTCCCAGCGTGGCAGGGTCGGTGGGCACCACGGCGTCCCCAAAGCGTCCCTTTTTCTTTTGGGGGGGTGGGGGGTGGGGAGTGGGGGGGGCAGAGCCCTCAGTCACTGTCCGAGCCCACGGCGGAGGAGCCTTTTCTTTTCCGCTTGGCGGGTTTGGGCTTGGTGTCTTCCTCCTCCTGTGCCGGGAGAGGGGCAAGTGGGGGGTCACCGCCGCCGGGGGGGGACCCCGCTCCTGCCTGAGCCTCCTCGAGGTGCGGCTGCGGCCAGGGGGCTGCGGGGTGCCGGGGGGGAACCGGGGGGGCTTACCGAGGCGCTGCTGGAAGCCGATTCCTCCTCGTTGTTGGCCGGCTGCGCCGCGTTCTTGCGGCTGCGCGGGCTGGAGAGGGTGGCTTTTCGACGGCTTTTGGGGGGTTTGGTGGAGGAGTCTTCATACTCCTCGGCCAGGGAGAAGAGGTCGCTGAACCTGGAAGGAAGCAGGGGGTGGGGGGGCAGGGTGGGGGTGGCAGGCTCTGTCAGGGCACCCCCATCGTGGTCCTGAGGCCACCCGGCGCTGGACAGGGCAGGATTGACTCACTTCATCTTGTGGGCTTCGTCGCAGCTGGCCTGGACGTGCTGCAGCGCCTGCAGGATCGGAGTTTGGCTGAAAACTGTTGAGGAACCAGAAGAAACGAGGGTCAGAGACCTGACAGCATGTGCCTCCCACCCCCCGCGGCAGTGGACACCCCCCCGCCCCCATCCAGAGCTTCTTATTCAGGCTGCTTTGCAAGGGGCTCCCAGTATGTGGGAGCATCCCGGTTCCCACGCGCGCCCGCGGGATGCGGCGGCTGCACGGTGGTACCCACAGTTCTGTTTGGTGTTGGTCAGGTTGAGGCGGAGGTTGTCCAGGTGCTCCAGGATCTGCTCCAGGGTCAGCTGGGCCAGTTTGCTGCTGGAGCTGCGCAGGCTGAGGGCAGAGGAGCAGCACCCGTTACTGAGCACCCTGCTCCTCCTGCCCACCCCCAGCCAGTCCCCCCCCAAAGACAGGCTGCACCCCGCTTGTGGGGGGACCGAGCACCACGGCCCTGCAGCAGCACCCCCAACCCCCCCAAAAAATGTGGGGTGCAGACAACCCTGCCCCAGGGTGCCCCCCACACCCAGAGCAGGGGGGGGCAGGGATGGATCCTGTGCTGCCCCTCATTTTCTGGCTCTGGCACACGCGGGGTCTGTGTGTGCTGCTCCGGCTCAGGGATTAAGGGGATAAATCCTGCTGAGGGTGCTGGCTGCCTCCATCCCCGCCAGCTCTGGGGAGCACTAAGCACCCCGCGCTGAGCCTCGGCCGCAGGATGGTGCACGGTGCCAGCACCCGGGGTGCTGCCAACAGCCAGGGCTCAGCTGGCTGCCCGCTAATTAGCGGGGATCAGACCTGGACACGCCTGGGATCCCGGAACGGAACCACAGGGAAAACAGCCGCGTTGTTCGGCTGCGGAAGGCCGTTAACGTGGAGGAACAGACGAAGCCTCAGACTCCCCAGTCACCACTTTGGGGACCTGGTGGGGACCCAGAGGTGGCCTTGGCGTGCAACCGGCACCAGCAGCACCAGCACGATCCCGGTGCTGGCAAAGCTCCTGGCAAGGCCCCGTGCGAGCCGGCCGTGCCCCGGGTGCTGGGTGGGGGTCCCTGGGGACCCGCTGCGGTGGGAGCGCGGTGCTGCTCTGCTTTCCCACGACACTAGATGTCCTTCCTACTCCAGCAAAGGGCCGCAGGCACCCAGCCGGCAAGGGGACCCCGCCGCAGCGGGCTGGGGGCTGCTGGAGCAGCCCACCCTCCTCTGCTCCAAACCCAGACCCCGGCCGAGGGGCTGCCGGTGGCGGGGGTCGCGCCCGCGCTGCCGGGACCCAGCACGGTGCAGGCAGCGGCACCAGGAGCCTCTCGCCCTGGCAGGCGTCGAGGGCTGACGCTGCCTCGCAGCCCGATGTTGGTCCTTGAGGCTGGAGCGAGGGCTGGGAAAGAGCCGAAAGCGCCCCCGCCCCGCGCCGAGGGACATTCTGGGGTCGGGGGAGGGGGCATCTCAGGTGTCACCGTGGCCAGGAGCCGGCGCAGCGGTGCAGGAGCAGCTGCAGCATCCCGGTGCTGCTCTCCCGTTCCCCCAGCCCGCCACAGTCAGGTCCAGCTGCCTCCTCCCGCACCCAGAGCTCTGCCCGGGGAGGGGGGCCGGGAACAAGCCCCCTGCCCCCTCCCTCCAAAGGCAGAGAGCAGGAATCTTGCCCCCGGGAGCCAGGATTTAACCTCCGCAGGCTCCGGCTTAGCTCGGCTGCATCCTTTAGTCCCACTGCACCGGGGGACCCCGACCCCATCCACCCCAGAGGCAGCAGCATCCCAGCGGGGACGAAGCCAGCCCCAGCTGGCGGGCTATTTGCACCAAAAGACGCTCCGGCAACACCCAGCCGTGCCGGGGCGGGCACCGCGGTGCTGAGCAGAGGGGGCTGCCCGGCCAGCGCGCGGCAGAGGAGCACCAAGGCTGCTGACAGCGCTTCCCCGCACCGCTCGGGTCACGGGCTCGGGATAAAAGGGTCCTGGCTGGCTGGGGGGCAGCGGCACCGTCCCAGCCTCAAGGAGACAACGGCGTCACCGGCAGGATGGGCTGGCATGCCCACGCTGCGCTCACCGCACGTGGCACCGCGGCTGCCCACACACGGGGCAGCCCGTCCCTCGGCTGCCGGGCTGGGGGGTGCTGTGCCCCCCCCCGGTCCCTCACCTTTGGCGTTTGCGTGGTAAGCTGTTGTTCTTGATCAGCAGCGACTTGATGTGCTCGGCCAGGAGGTCGTCGTGTTTGATGCACCAGTGCCGCAGGATACTGGTGGTGAACTGGTCATCTGGGTGGCAGGGCCGGCTCAGCACCATCTTCACCATCTCCTCGCTGGGCCTGTGGCAAACGGGGACGGGCACGTGAAGGGGACGAGTGGCCTGTACCCCAGTCAGCTGGGGTCCTCTCTTCTGCCACTGCTGCCCACTTGACCCTGATGGGACACTTTGGACCTGGATGTGACCAGCCCGTGGAGCTGCCGTGCTGAGAGGGACCTGGCACAGCCCGGACTGGGATCGAGCTCCCCCAAACGCCGCTCGGGACCCCCACGCTCGGTGGCAGCCCCAGTGGCGCTGGCTCCCGGGCTCAGGGGATGACGGGCACCGTTCACAACCCTCTGCTTCCCTGGGGTGGCTGGCAAGGAATCCTGGGGACCAGCTGCCACCCAGCTTCCTGCCCAGCCCATGTCACCCGTCGGTCCTGCCAGCCCCACGCCCTCCCCGCCGTGGGACAAGTGCCACCACACGCTCGCAGCCTGCGCTTGCCCCTGCACTCTCCGTCACCATGGGCTTTTCACCAACGCCATTTAGAGCTGGGATTAATTAGCCGGCCTCGTGCTAATTAATTCACTGCAATAATGAAAACAAATCAAGGGCGGCGGGATGTGCCCAGTGCCCCCCGCGCAGGCAGAGGCAGCGCAGATCAACGCCGAGGTGGCTCCTGCTCTCCATGAAGCGGTGGCCTCCAGGATGGGCCAGGTGACAAACGGCCCTGTTGGCCCTCGGGCTGAGAGCGCCGGTGCTCGGCAAGTGGTGCTGCCAAAGCTGAGGCACGGCAGGGAGCCGCCGCCACCTTCGGCAAGGGCACTCCGCCTGGGGTCCTGCCTGGGGTCCTGTCACACGTGCCCACCCCTCGCTGTCCCCAGGGGCTCTAGGGCAGGACACGCGCCCCAGGGAGCTGCAGAGCACCAGCGAGAGCCCTTTGCCCCACGCTTCGCATCTCCAGTGGCCCAAGCCGGAGCAGGTGGTGTCCCCTTGTCCTTGCCATGCTGATAGTGCTCCAGAAAGCCACCAGCCGTGGTGTGCCAGGGGCCACAGAACCCTCCACAGAGCATTGCGCTGCCCTGTGCCCCTGCGGCACTTACTTCTCTCGCCTCAGCTGCAGCAGCAGGCAGGATAACGCCTCCGGATGGTCTGCAAAGGAAAGGACACGCTCAGCACGGGAGCTCCTGGCCACCACGGCCCGGGCCGTGCCTCTCCCACACAGGGGACCACTCACCTTTGTATTTGAGGTGCTGCAGGATGGGGATGATGGTCTCCAGAGGAATGCTGTGTGCAAGGAAGAGCTGCCAGGTGCAGTACTGCTCAAAGGTCTCCCAGTCCAGGCTTTGAACTAGAAGGAAGTAGAGGATGGTGAGGAGAGCCCCGCGCGGTGCCCAGAGAACGGCAGGGACTTGCCGGAGCCACCGCAGACAGCTCTGCATGGCCCCGCTGCTCCTGCCCGCCGTCCCCCCCGTGCCTCCATCCCGGGGCGGGGTGCCGTGCCTGAAGCCCCGCGGCGTGTCAGGGTTTGCACCGTGCCAGGGCAGCTGTGGGAGCAGCACAGGCAGCCCCGTGCGTGCCCAGGCCAAGTGGGGGCTTGGGGACCTGGCAGGTGGCACCGGGGTAGCGGGTGGCAGAGCTGCAAAGTCATGAAAGCAGCTGCTCGGGGCTCAGAGGAAGAGAATTAACAAGGCTCTTTAATTAATGGGCTTAGACCGCTGCTTGCAGCTTGTGTAACACCAAAGCTGGATCCAGGCAGCCATCGGATCAGGGCGATGGGGCTTCTCTCGAGAAACACTTGCCGGTCCCCGTGCACCGAGCCCTCCGCACCAGCTCTGCCCTAAACCACCCCGGCCCAGAGGGCTGCAGCCCGGGCCAGCTCCGACGGCGGAGCAGGAGCCACAGGGCACGCGTGGGTGAAACGCAGCGCTGGCTGGGGACCGAAAGGGTTTTTCTACCATGTGAGAGGCAGCGGCTTGCGGAGATGCGAGCTGAAGCCCCATGAAAAAGCCGCATGAGGAACTGGGTCACCCACTGGTGATGCTGGGGGGACTGTGGCCCTGGCAAAGGGCTGGTGGCCCTCTGAGAGGCTTGTTCTGTTAGTTCAGGGTGGTCCAAGGGACAGACCAAACAACAGCGAGGGCCTTTTTGCTCTCGGGGTGTCACAGTCAACAGAAAACCAAAGGGAAATCCCGGCTCCAACTTTTCCGACCGCCCTTTTGCCACCACCTCCCAGCTGCCCTCACCCTGGGAAGAGGTTACTGCTGTCCCCAGAAAGGCCTGGCACCCCCCGATCAGCTGCTGCACTGCGGGGAACTGCCAACCGTGCCGCACCAGCCACGGCTTTGCGCCGCGACGAGATCGCGTCCCCAGAGACGCAGCAGCTGGGACCACGTGGAGAGGCTGCGGAGCTGGGGGACATTGGAGCTGGGTGACGTTCTGGAACCTTCCTCTTTATTTATTTTTTTTTCCCCCTCTCTGCCTGGGCAGGTTGCTGATGTGTGGAGCCCCATCGCACAGCCAGCCCAGCAAAGCCCATTAGAGCTCACAGCTTGGACCACACTGCTAAATCCAACAATCCGGTTTAGGGCACCGATCCTTTAAGCAGCAGCAATAATACCACGAGGAAATCCAGACCTCGGCAAAACACGGAGAGCCCAGGAGCCTCTCTCGGGCGTCGCATGAGCAGCCGGCTTCTTGCAGGGCTCTCTCCTGCAGTGGCGCGGCCACGTGCGGCATCGCTGACCTAGCACAGCTTGACACAGGCTACAGCCCCCTCGATCGCCAAGGGCAAAACCGTGACAACAGCTGCAGCCTTCTCCCTTTCCAGGGATTTGGGGGTCTCTCTGCAAAACGGGGGCCTGATGGGCAGGAAGGCTTGGGGATGCCCGGGAACCGCTCCCTGCTTTCACCCCCACCCTCCCCTGCAGGTGTGCTACTCACTCAGGATGTTCAGCACCGAGTCCTTCCGAAACATGACGAGGTTCCCCATCATCACGTGGCACACCAGCTCCTGCAACTGGGTGGCAGAGAAAAGGGGGTGAGTGGGATGCTGGGGCTCTGCAGAAGCCCTCTCACGCAGGCGACCACCGGCAGGCCCGGCGAGCAAGCACAGAAGCTGTCGCTCTGCCGACATCAGGCATCCCTGCAAGAGCAGAGATCCAGCGGGGAGTCTCAGAAACACCGTGGGCTGCAGGTGGCTCATAAATCAGAGCTGGGTTAAGCAGCACCAGGGACCAGCAGAGGCAAAGAAGTAAGGAGAGGTTAATGGTTTCACACACCCACCCCCAGGCTGGGGAGCAAGTGTCAGACAGGACAGCCAGCAGCTCCCGCAGGCTGGGCCAGGGCGGGTGGGATGGGGACCCGCTCCTCGTGCTCCTGGCACCCCCAGACCCAGGCTTCTGCTGCTGGATGCACAAAGCCCACCCAGGGGCTGGCAGCGGGGAGGGCTTGGCAGCCTGCTGCGAAAGCTCCGACAACCCCAGCCCTCTCTGCTGGGGGCCCTGGGTGGTCCCTGGTCTGCAGGATGGGAGCTGACACTACCCAGACGCGTGGTGCTTCCTGCAGTGACTCACCCCCTTCATCCCTGGGAGAGGTGGACGCAGGGGGCCGGGATGCACGGGGAGCCTTCCCAGGCTGTACCGGAGCAGGGATGGGAGCTGGGGAGCACCATTCCCTGCTTTTGGCTCTCATCTGCCTTCCCCCCTGCTCCTGGGTCCAGCCTGCTCGGGGTGCTGGGGGCACGCCGAGCTGCCCCACGGCTCCGCTCGCAGACCCCAGGCGGGACGGGCGCGGGGGCCACCCAGCCAGAGCATCGTGGGGAAACAGATGAAGAATAACAGGAAGGAACGAAGGAATTGGCGAAGGGAGGGGAGAGGAAACGCTACGGGCCTCTGCTGGGAAAAACAAAACTTCTGCATTTGAGCAGGGGGCAGAGCCCAGGAGCAGGAGTGAGCACAGGGTTGAGCTGGGGGCGGGGGGGGGGTCAGGGCATCGTGACTCAAACCTTTCCTGTACCCAGCTTCAGCTCCAGCCTGCCAAGCAAAACTTGCTGGCGAGGCGTTTTGGCCCCTGCGTAGCTGGGAAAAGCAGGACCGGCCGGGAATGGTGTATAAATAGGGCGAGTTAAAGGGTTATCGGCAGATCACGCTCCAGACGAGCCCAGACAGCAGAAACACGCAGTGCAGCATTCCTGCCCGTGCCCAGCTCCCCCCCCCCAGCTTTCACCCTGACTATTTTTGGGTTGCTCATGGCAACTCGGTGTGACTACGGTGAAAGGTTCCTTCCAGGAGGGTCTAACGAGGGCTTGGCCTTCCACCCCTCAGCCGGCAGCGGATCTCCCACCAGGATGGGGAGAGGTGGGCGCCCGCCGGCCGCAGGGGACGCGCTGCCTGCGCCTACACACGTGCCCCTCGTGCCACCGCTCGTGGCTTTGCATCTCCCCAGCCGCACTAAGCACCTCCCTGGCAATGGGATTATTGATAATTATTATTATTATTATCGACTGCCTGCCGCAGCACTGGCCATGGCAGTGCTTTTTTCCAGCGCCTGCGAAGCCGGACCCGTCTCCCTCGGGACGCCGCTCGGCGGGCAGGGAGATCCCTGGAAAGCAGCAGCGCGGGTTCAGCCTTCTCAAGAGAACCCAGAGGGAACTTAAGGGATCCCTTCTCAAGCAGCAGCTCATGGGAAAGAGATGCCTGGAGGTTTGGGGGCTCCTCGCAAAGCCCCGTGCCTCAACCCAAGCACGGGGGCAAGGACAGGACTAAACATTCCGCCCTGCATCCCCTGCGGATGAGCCAATTCAGGTTTAAACTCCCCGGGAGCGGAGGAGACGGAGAGCTGCCACCTCGGGGATGTGCTGCCTCCTCCCACCTTTGCCACCGGTCCCCTCCTTACCTGGAATGAGTCTATGACAGCTACAATCATGTTGAGCAGCTCGCCACTTCGCAGGGTCTCGTCTGGGAACTGGAAGAGCACAAAAGCAAGGCAGGGCTCAGGAAAGGGCATGAGGGAGAGGCCGGTCGAAAGCTCCCATCGCCGCAGCCGAGGCAAACCCCCTCCTCGGCTCACGGACACGCACACGTTCCTCCTTGTGAGGGGCAGCATCGCCCTGCCTGGACCAGGACCAGGACCAGCACGGCTTCCTAAAGGTGGTGGGGAAGTGGCTGCAGGAAGAGGGGAAAAGGAGCCAAGGAAGTGCAGGAGGGTTGATGGGCTGGTTTCTGTGCGCAGCCTGCAGCGGGCAGGATCAGGGCAAGGGCTGCAAGGCAGCTCGCTGCTCCGGCATCAGCACATGCGTGAGATGCAGCTGGCACCAAGCACCCAGACCCGGCAGAGCCGCGCCAGGAGCCCGGCTGCTTCCCTGGTGGGTGGCAGAGGTCAGCCAGACCCCAGCAGTTCACGTTCCCCCTTTTTCCCCATCCTTGCTAGCTTCGCTCGCTGCTCCTGGGCCTCGTGTGTTACACAGCGCTACGAGGAAATAATAATAATAATAAAAAAGTAACACATGGGGCAAAAGGCCAGGAAAACTGGCGGCAGCGAGCTACGGCTGCACTGTTGGGCTCTGGCTGTCCCGATGGGCAGCTCTCAGGACATTCACTTTAACATTCTGCCTGACGGGAGCTGGTCACTGTGCCCACAGGGGCAGCAACAGCCTGACGCCACTTTGGGGAGCAAGGTTGAACCCCCAGGACCAGGGAGGGGATCCGGCTGCTGCTCTGCACCAGGATCCTGCCTGGAGCAGGCACCACGCTGTGGCAAGGTGCGGTGCCTGCTCTTGTGCAGGTTTTTCTCCCCTCTCCAGGCTGTTGCCGTGCCCCTTTCTCCACCGAAGCCCCTGGGAAGCACTCCTGAGGAACGGGGCTGGACGGCCTCAACACCCAGCAGATGTTCCCGCTGAACCAGCCAGAAAGGAGGGAGGAGTGGGGCCAGCTCATTCCTCCCAGGGAATGAGAAAGTACAGGCAGAACTGTGACCCCTACGTCTATGCGGAGTGCACGATGTTACCCTGCCCCTCTCCAAGCCCCAGCACCGCTCCCTGAAGCCGGGCGATCGCTGGAAGCAGCCTCCACCCTGCAATGTCAGAGAGGAGGCTGCAGCCCGCGTTGGGCAGCGAGCATCCCGGGAACAGCGGGCAGCCCGTGTGAACCGGAGCGAGCCGTGACCCATCCCTTGCAGAAGCCCGGCTCCCCGTCCCAACCGCGCTCTCTGCTCAGTCCCGCTGGCTCCACCTCAGCACCGCACACTGAAAGCATGAAAACCTCATGCAAAACCCTGGGGTTCGGGGCAGGCAGCAGAGCTCGTTCCCAGCACTGCTTCCCCCCCCCCGGCTTCGACACGTCTGCTCGGAGCCTTCGCCTGCTGCTCGCCAGAAGAAAAGCAGCCAAGAGCAAAAACCCCTTTAAGCAGGGAGCACGCAGTGTGGTGCTGGGAGCCGGGCACGCGCGTGAGCCCAGTGCGGGGCAGCCAGGTTAGCACCTCGCCACCCGCGTCAGGCTTCAACGGGGCCACGAGCAGGCAGGACGGCAGCTGAACGTCGATGGCGACGGCGGCACGCTGACCCCCGTCGAGTCAGGCTGGGGGTGGATGGAGACTGTGTTGGGCTCAGCCTGACAGATCTTTTTTTTCCAGGCTCTACGTTTTCTCTGCTGCAGCATACCAGCCCCGAAGCTCAGCAGCAAGGCAGCCCAGCCCCCAGCCAGCCCGCAGGAGGGCGAGGGGATGCCCCGTGCGTCTGAACCGCGGTCCCTGGCGCCTGGCAGGGGCCTTACCTCCGTGTAAATGGAGGGGGTGAGGTAGCAGAGCAGCCGTACATCGTCCTCCTGGCAGGCCTTCATGTCCATCATCAGACAAGTGTGCAGGTCCCCCAGCTGCGTGGCCTGGGCAAAGGACTCGTACAGGTTCATCTTCCCCGCTGCGGCTTTGCTAGAAGGAGACGTGCCCAGGTGAGCCGGCAGCCGGCCAGCCCCGTGCCGCAGCGGGATGGTGGTACGACGCCGAGCTGTCTCTCGGAGGCAGCGCGAGCCAAGTCGGAGCTCAGACGCTTCTCCGCAATCCCCGCTGGCCTACCTGGCTTTTAAATAGTACAAGAGGTGGTAGCCGATCTTGGGTTGCTTCTGATAGAGCTCTGACAGGAGATCCAGCAGCAGCGAGAAGCCGCTGTTATCCTCCTGCATCTGGCAGAGGTTCCTTGGGGAGGAGAGGACAGGGAGACAGCGATGTTACCCGGGATGCCGCACACCAGCTCCTCCGCTAACGACGAGCACCAGCAGCTTGCAGGGAAACCCAGCTTGTGGTGCTGGGTGGTGGCACCCTCTGGGCTGGCCACAGTGGCCACCTCTCCCACCCCAGCCGCAGAGGACGGCAGGGCGTGCAGCAGCTGAGGGGTCAGGAGCCGGCAAACTTCAGTTACCCAGGGATCCCAGGCTTCCACAAATGAGCCGTGATTTTCCTGTATTTTAAGTCTTTCTACTAAACAAAACACAAAACCACCAGCTCCTCCGATTCTGGGATCAGCCCTAGGGCAAGCAGGGGTGTGCAGAATTAGACCCACAGGGTTCACACCCATGGGTGGTCGGGAAGCAGACAAGCAAGCCCTAATTAAATTCTTAAACATTTCAGAACAGACATACCTAAATATTAGGTAGAGGGGCTTCCCCACCGACTCCTCCAGAGACCTGCGGGACAAACGCGACAGTCAGAGCTCTGTGAGCACCCACCCTCTGCGTCTCCCCAACAAGGACTGGGAAAAATCCCTGGACCTCGCTCGCTGCGGTCCTGGGGCCACCAAGGGTTAGTTCTAGCTAACGAGGCAGGAACGGTCCCGCTAACAAAGCCCAGCAGCTCTGACTCCGTGCCCAATATAAAATCCCAGAAAAAGAGCGTAGGGTGCTGGTTTGTGTGAGCACAGCAGGGACCGGAGTATTTTGGATGTCGCGTGCCCCAGTCAGCCAGCCAGAAGCCACCAGAGCATCACCTAAACCGAGTGCGGACACAAGCACCAGCCGGTTTTGCCTGCGCTTGTGGGGAGGGGGAGGATGGTCTCTTTTGAGCCCCTGGATGTGACAACTCTTGAGCAGCTCCACGCTGACCGCTTGTGAACCCTGGATTGCTTTGCAAGGGAAGCTGCTGGCTTCAGCACAGCCTTCCGAAAACGGCGACTATTTTACTGGGAAAAGCCCAAGTCCCAGTGTGAAAGGACGAGACACAAAAAAAAAAAAATAAAAAAAAAGATCCTTACTCCTCTGTGATTTCTTCAGGCAAAACCTCACCACGGAAATGAGCCTTAAATAGCTCCTGGAGGCAGGATGCGAGCACCGAGAGCTGCTCCGAGTCAAAGTCCTCCTGGTAGAGAGAAAGGAAGGAATGAGAGGAGCAAGCGCAAGCTCGAGCCCTGCCTGCCCAGCACAGGTACAGCCGAAGGGGTCCCAGCAGAGTCACTGCTGCAGGGGACAGACCCCCAGCTGCTCGGGAGCCGTTTTGCTGCTGTATTGCAGCACCAGGGGCTGCCCATCAGCAAGACAAGCCTCTAACTGGTGCCCAGCTCTGAAGAGCACTCCGCAATCACACCGTGGGACACTTATCCTCTAATGGCTAGTCATTTACCGAGCTCAGCTCTCCCTCTGCAATCAGGGACCGAGGTAACGAGGACCTAGACCCCGACAAGCCCCTTCCTCCTGTTCCTACAGAGGCGAGAAGCTGCACTCATACTCCACAAGGCCACTTGACTCTCGAGGGGGCTGATTAGAGGCAGGGGATGCAACCCCGCTCCGAACGCTCGGCTCCTGGAAAACACCCGCAGCTCTTTCGCTGGGCAGGGTTTGCTGCAGCCTCTCCTGAGCACAAAGCTCAGGGCCGAAAGCAACGGAGTAGACCCAAGTATCAGCTGCATTTTCTAAACCCAATTTTAGAGAGAGAAACTGCTCAAGATGTTTCTCAAAAAAATACTATCACTTCCAAAGTCTGTGAACATGGGCAGGGGGGAAATAATATTTTGCTAGTGAGAATTTGGTTTTACTAGACAACAAAAATAATCCAAGATGTCCTCTAGAAGTTCCTGGCAGATCCCAGGCGCACGCAGAACCCCCCGAAGCAGCCGCGTGGGGTCAAAGATGTGAGCACGCCTCACCCCGCGTCCCGTCTGACAGCGTTTGTGGGGGGACGTTCGGGCGCAGGGTGTGAGGAAACAGCAGGGACGGAGCGACCTTCCCCTGCTAGAGCCCTGCCGCAAGCAGCGCTCGGGGCTGTTTAACAGCCGCCGCTATTCCTGCGTCGTGCCATTTTTGGGGGGCAGCCCACCGCACCCCAGCTGCTCTGGTTTTACAGGCAGGCAGCAGCGCTGCTCCCCGGGTCTGTGCCATTACCTCCAGGACTTGATCCACGATTTCCTGCATGACCTCACACTGAGCTTCCGTATCGCTGGAGCACAAAAACAAGAGGAAATCCAAGTTATATAGGAAGATACCGAGAGCAGGGACAAGGGGGCTTTGTGCTGAGCTGGCTCGGCTCGGGAGCACCCCCCAGGACCTGAGGGCAGGGAAGGTTCTGCTTTGTGCTGGTGCCAGGCTCAGGGGAAGGCACGGCTCAGCAGCTCATGCTGCAGGCACCCAGCCCTGGAAGAACACGCTGCGCAATGCTACAGCACCTACTTACAAAAGTGCCCGAGGTTGTCTGCAGCAAGACAAATTAAATGACTAAAAGCGTTAGATTAAATGAACTTGAAGCCATAAAGACATAAATTACGTTCAATCAGTCTACTATGCCAAGGTCTGCAAAGCAAGAGCTTTTTCTTAACCTTCTCTAGAGGGATTTAATTCCAAGGTCACTGAAAATCAGAAGTGGAGGTGGAGAAGTCCAGAGAACATGCAGACGCAGGTACACCTCTCCCTGTGGGGAACGTGCCCCATGCAGAGATGTACTGAAACTGCCAGGCAGCAACGGCCCCAAAAGCCCACGCGGGCTCCCCTCATCGATCCACCAGCGGAGAAGGATGAAACTTGAAGCTTTTGCCTTCCTGTCCCTGATCCAGAGAAATGCTGTAGCCCCCAGCAAACTGCTGGTGTGTCCTGGTCTGAGCCTGCTCCGAGGACAAATTACAGGGCTCTTAACCCAACACCTTTCAAAACCACCGGGACTGGACATTTCCCACAGGAATGGTGCAGGAGGACCTCTCTGTGTTAAAGGCGGACAAGCCAGGAGACTGCATGAGCCTTGCTCTGGAGCAAGCAGCATTGTACAACAGCACTGAAAGGTCTCGTGTGTCGTTGCCCTGAAGAGATCAACATGAAATCCAACAGGATCAAACGATACCAACCTTCCCTTCTGCAGCTGCAGGACTTTATCCTTCAGTGACTCATCCAGCTGGTCCAGGAACGGTGTGATATCCACAGGCTCCTCCACAATGGTTTCTTTGATCGGATGAAACCTGAACTCCCTCTTCTTCCCTGCAACAAAGGAAGCAACAGTGGAATAATCTATTTTCCCAACAGCTACGTCTAAGAAGCACTGGAGGCAACCTCTGTCCTAGCAGCGGGAGTTGTGTGGGGCTGCGGGGACAGTCACCAGCCCGGGACAAGCGGCGTGCCCCCAGCCTCAGATCTTGCCTTCACCCTTTGGAGATGTGTCCAGGTCACAGCGAGTAGGAAGGTGGGGTGGGATCCAAATGCAGGGGGTGTCTGGGACGGTGGCTCCCGTTCAGTGCAACCTCCAACCCTGATGCCTCGCCTGTCCTTCAACACGCTCCACAAACTTCGCTAGCCCACAGGTCTCTCTCTACTCCCGGCACAAACGCTCGTGCTCAGGACTCTGGGACTGAGATACCCCAAGTGCTTTTCCACACCTTCGTCCTCCAGGCTCATTCCAGGCCACAAAAATGAACCGCAGCAGAGTCCAGTAGCGCCACGGTCAAGGCAGAAGCCCTCACAAAGCAGCTGCCACGAAGGGACGGGGCAAGGTGGCCGATCCCCTTTGCAAAAATCCTCTCTCGCACATGGCTTTCAAGCCTGTCCCTCTCGGGGGGCTCTAAGCAGCTGGCAGAACTCAGTGGGACTCCTGAAGACAGTGCTACAGCACAGTGTCACATCCCCTGCTCCATCCTGGGCCTGTGCCCCCTCCCCTGCCGCAGGGATAACCCTCCAGCACAGCAGGCAGCCCACCAGTCCCACCAGCACGGCCAGGAACAGCCCGAGATGCCTCTGGCTCCAGAGAGTGAGCAGAGGCAATTCTGGCCTCATGTAGGCTTCTCAGCCCCATGGCTTCGAGAAGGAGCGAGTGTAATGAAAACCGTGTGGCTGAGCAATTAGAAGCCCAAGCCTCATTAGCAGCTGCCCGAGAACAGAGACACCCTGTTCCCAAACCAACCAGCCGGCACGGTATCTGCCACAGGGATGCCCAAGCATGTAGCGCAGCGGGGCTGGGGGCTAATCAGACACCTGGAGAGGACACACGGGTGGAGAAAGCGCCACGCTCGAAGGCTCTGAGCTCTGGGGAAGGAGGTGAAGCCCAGCAGCCTTTCCCTTTGAGCACACATCTCTATCAGGTCTACCGAGCCTGCCCATCAGGGCCAGGGAAGCAGCCGAGCATCGCCCTCACCACCCTGTCCCGCAGAGGGAAACCTGGATCTCGGGAAGGGGGTCCTGCCTGGAGCACCACAATTACTGCTGCTGGTGGGAGAGGGGCTTTGAGGGAACCATGCTTGCAGAAGTCTGCCTGGGGAGTCCTCCATCACGAAGGGAAGGTGCCCGTGAGCCAGCAGGGAAACGCTCTCCGGCACAGAGGCCAACGGCACCGTGTCCCGCTGCGGTGAGGCAGGAGCGCTGGAGAGCACCAGCTGGCTGGCTGCACTCCTCACCTTTGCTGTTCAAGTCGTCTTCATCGTCACTGAACGCGGCCTCGGCGTTGTCATAGCAACTGTCATCCTTTTCTGACATATGATTGTCCATCTCCATGGAAACGGGTTCCTCAATCTTGACTGCAGGAGCGTAGGGAAGAGGTGAGGTTGGGCTGGCTGGGCTGGCAGCCCGGGGCAGGGTGCATCCTGCCCACGGGCGGCAAAGAAATAAGTGTGTTTTGCAAACGGACGGATCCGGCCAAGCGCCGGACCCTGGGCAGCTGGGGAAGGGCGCTCCCGGTGACTTGAGCCATCCCCAGCCAGCGCCGAGCACGGCGGGAGCGGGTTGTTCTCCAGCTCAGCTGCCCAGCACCCTTCAGTGCTGAGCCCCAGCCCCTGAGCAGAGCAGCCCCCCCCAGTTGCCAGCTCAGCGAGGCCAGGAGGCTCAGGGCAGCAGGTCTGGGGGCTGGGGGGGTCCCCCCTCACCCGGCGCAGCCCCTCCAGCAGGAAAACCGGACAGGCTTACACGTACAGCCCCCCAGCAGGTCTGGCAAAGCGGCAGCGCTCTCCTGTTAAATAGGGCTTGGAAATGCTTGCTCTTTGTTTAACCTAATTATGTTAATCAATTAGCCTACAGAGAAGAAAGGCTAAGTAGCCCCCACGGAGCAGAGAGAGGAAGGGGTAGCGTGCATCTTTAGCGTGCAGCAGGGCTGAGGTGAAGGGAGACCGCAACCATCCACCACGAGGAGCAGCCGGAGCCCCCCTCTCCCCGAGTCGCGGTGGGAGCCCCCGAAGGCTGCAGGGCAGCCGGGGAAAGCGCCAGCACCACCGCCGGGAAGGCAGCACCCACCACGGGCTCCCTCCGCACGCACCCTGCTCCCTACCTTCGATGGGGGGTGAGGGCGAACTGCAGAACTCCGGGAATTTCTCCCTCAACATGGCACGGAGCTCTTTGTCCAGCTTGGGGTTGTCGAAGAGAGGGGCCAGATGTCTGTGTTGGGGGGGTAGGAAGGGAAAGGGATGAGAAAGAGCCGGGCTGCAGCGCTCTGCTGCGTAACTTCACCCCAGCAGATGTGCAAGGGGATCCCCCCCTTACGTCAGGGCTCTGGTTTGTTAAGGACCACAAGCTACGAGGTCCCACGTTCCGTCCTGCAGCTCAGCTGAGGCCCCCTCCCTTCGCCACCAGTGTCCCCTTGTGCCACCAGAAGGTGCACGGGGAGGGGAGAAGTGGCTTTACCTCCTGGGAGGGGGAACCTGGCTGGTGCTGGAGCTGTCTGCAGGCTGGAGCACCAGGAGCAAGGCTGCTCCATTCAGCCTGGGGACCCAAAAGGGCTGGGGACATTTCTATTCCTCTGAAGCTACAGCTTTCTTCACCCACCCATTCCCTTGCCTCGAGGAACAGCTCTCAGGACAAGCGTCAGCACCACAAAGACCCAACTATGGCTTCGTCCATGGTTCATACACAATACAAACGCCCTCCGCGGCTCTTACAAAGCCTGGAGATCATTTTTGACTGGTGAGACCCAGGAAAATGGGTGCACAGCAGCTGTATAAATGTAGTAAAATTCAGGGCTGTCTTACGCCAGGACTCGCTTTTCCACAATGTGGGTGAGGGAGTTGAACACGCCTTGCCGGACGTGAGCCTCCAGCGGCGGGTAGAAGTTGGGAATGATCTGAAAAGAGGAGAATGACCGTGTTAGTGCCATGAACCCTCCTGCCTGCCACCGGGTCCGGGCCAGCTGGCGGGACACAGGACTAGCTAAGGCCATCGGCCAGCTTCTTGGGTCACCCTTGACTCATCCCAGCCGCTCTTGACTGAGGGGCAGGAGAGCTCTCCCAGTGCAGCATCCCGGGGAGGGTGGACAGAAGGGGGACCAGCCCATGCTCCTGGCTTTTCCATCTCAAATATCTCCCAGGGATGAGAAAAACACAGAGATGCTGCCTCATGAGCTGTGGGAAGCCGTGGGGCTTGCCAGGGCCACGCTCCAAGCAGCAGCGGCGGCTGCAGGAGTGGGGGGAATACAAGGGCAGCCTAAACGACACTCAGCTGTGTCCACACGCAGTCCTTTGCTTCTGGAGGGAGCGAGAGGACTCCTCCCTGAAATGTGGGTCATTCCAGGAACCTTCCACCTAGTTCCTCCGCCAGCAGCTGCTTTTGGACACGGGCAGCCTGGGGACAGGAGCACGCAGAGTGTGCTGGACGTGAGGGAGGAACATGATGCAACTCGCAGCTCTTCCAGAGCTCGTGCCACGGAAAGACCCCGCTTCCAAGAAACACCATCTGCCCTCCCAGGGACCAAATTACTGGAACCAGCAACTCTGGGCACTGCTTCCCGCAGGACCCAGGGGCAAGACCAGCCCTGCTCCCTGCCCAAGGACAGCCAGCCTTTGAAAGGCAGATGGTGGGTCTGACTCGTCCCCTGCTGCAGTGAGATGCTGTTTGCCCTCGGGGGATGACACTGGGCCAAGCATTTCGTTAGGTACTAAAGGGAACAGTTCAGAAGCCTTTTTCCTACTAATGCTCATCATTCTGGAAGGATTTATTTGCAGAGCTGGGAAGTCTTACAAGCCTTCCCACAGTGGCATTCCCATTAATGAATGACACATGGGCACAACACTCCGACCTCCAGGAACGGCCCTGGATTTATCAAGAGACTGCGGAGGACTCACCAAAGCCTCTGGTGGATGGTTTTAAGAGGAGAGTAATTTGGCTGAGCATCTGTAGCAGTGTGCCTGACGAAACTGGGGAAAATCCCTCCTTGATTTAGCATAGGTAAGGGGAGGTTAAAAGGGCTGCCAGCAGATACTGAGCGACTCTGCCGGCTATTTCGCAATCAAGAGGCTCAGGGCAGAACACACCAGATGATGTACCAAGGAATGCAGAAAAAAAAAGACGTGTGAGCAGCTTTTTGGTTTTGTCTGTGGGTTGTTTTTTTTTTTTTTTTCTTTTCTTTTTTGGCTCTGAAGAATGGCCAGCAAGATGACACTCTTTTGCTGTTCCAGTATCACTGGCTCTAGGGATTCATGAAATTCCCTTCCTGTGGGGTGGAAAGGCAATGGGCCTTTGCCTCAAAACCCTCTGGGGAGTGAAGGCATCTGTCTTGCCTGAGCCTGCGCTACCATTCCTGCCCTTGGCGACTGCTCAGCGCCGAGCAGGGGCAGCCCGCAGGGAGCAGGGCTGTGCAGCTCACCCCTTGGCTGCTCCCAGCTTCTGTCTTGGCAGAGAAGCAGCACTGACCGACACCACCGTGCTGCTGCAGCGCTGACGGGCGGTGGGGAGCGCTCGGAGGAGAGCACGGCTGGAGGGCTGCAGTCCCTAAGGGAGCACCTCCTGGCCAGCACACTGCCACCGCCCTGCACCACGGACAGGCGCAGGGGGCTAAAAAGAAGCCCCCGAGGCTTACACAGCGACCTGCCTCTTTGGAGCGTGGCCTCTGCATTGATGGCTGGTGTAAGCAGACGAGACCACGGCTGTTTCCCTCTACAGCGTCCTCTATTGTCACTCCTGAAGGGCCTCTCTGTCCCACTGGTGGCACAGGGACCGCATGGACCCCAGCGGTCGCTTTCACAACCCTCATCGCTCCACCCGCGTCATGCAACTCATTTGGCCAGCCAGGTCATTCCCCAGAGAGCGAGGGACAGCTCACCCGGCACATGAAATCCAGCAGCGTGGCGGTGATGGCGGGGTGAGGCTTCATGGAGTGATGCATCACCAGAATGGCAGGCTCTGGAAGGAGAGAGCAGGGAGCCCCGTGCTGAGAGCCACCGTGATGCCCACGTCCCCTGTGTCCCCCCCAGTTCCCGCAGACCCAGCCTTCTGCCCCTCGGTCACAGAGGGAGCCCCCTTCTTTTGGGCTGTACACAATCCTTGCCCTCATCCAGCTCCTAAATAATGCTTAGGCTTTAAACAATGGCCAGAACCAACTTCCCTGCAGGCAGGAGCTCCCAGCAATGCCCCCAGCTGTACTGGTCCTTGCTCCTGCGCCCCGGGACAGCCCCGCAAGCAGGCAGCCCACCTGCCCTCAGGGAGGGATGCTCTGGGGCAGCCACTGACCTCAAGGAAGACGCCTGCTCCTACCACAGGTACAAAAACCACAGTTAAAAGTGGCTCCAGCAGAACAGCTCTCCTGCAATCCAGCAAATCCCAGGAGTTCAGGGCAGGGGAGGAACTGATGCCCTTTGGAGATGGATCTGTTGGGCTTTCCCCACCAGATCCCCCTACCTCTACCAGCTCTGGAAAGCATTAACCCCTTTTTTGACCCCTGCCCATTCAGAGGAAGACTCCCCATGGAGTACCTATATTCATGATGCTGTCCTTCTCGGGGTTGAAGAAGAGCCAATCATAGAATAGGGCCAGTTTGGCATTTGAAGCAGCAACGTTGGACTAGAGAAGAGAAAAAAAACCACAAATTGCCTAATGAACCTAGTGCTGAGCACCCGATCCCTCTGCACGCCTAATGTGCCGGCTCATGCTGTTGCGAGGTGGGGGGCGGTGATGCTCTTCCCACCAGCAGGGTAGGGGGGCAGAGCTGGCGAAACCCCCCCGCTGGGTACCAGCTGCTGCTGCGCAGAGTGAGTTTGCAGAGAGGGTGGGAAATTCCTGAGTAAACCTGCCTGCTTTGAAAGCAGGCAGGGCAGCAGGCAGAGCAGCAGAGGCCAAGGCAGCCCTGAGATCGGGAATCACAAGCCACGCGCTCCATGAAGCGCAGAATCACGCACGACCCTGAAGCACGTACAGCCGACCCTGCACGTCACTTGGCGTGATCGGCTACACGTGCTCGTGGGCACAGAAACAGCCGTTTCCTTGGCAGCTTCTGCTCTGCTTGGCAAGTGCTGTGGGTCACAGTCCTGGGTGGGACAAGGGACAACAGGCTGGGTGGAGAGGGTGGGAGGTGACAAGGATATAACGAGGAGTCTCTCGCACCGCACTGGGACAGCAGAGGCCCCACGCCTTGCAGATGGGCCGTAAGCATAAATCAGAAACGAAGGGCTTGACGAGCTGCAAGTCAGAAGGTGAAGTTTATGCAGGGAAAACAGATCCCAAAGGATCCAACGCGCAGCAGAGCCAGGACTAAAATCCAGAGCACAGAACAAAGGCCAGCATCCTAACCACTGCTCTGCAACTCCCTCCTTCACCTCAGCCAGCAAATACCGAATCCCAACCTCCCCAACAGCTTCCAGCAGCAGCAGGTTACCCCCTTCCCCCCAGGGACAGAGATCCCGGGCGATTACGTGACTCGCTTTCGGATCTGGCCCTCGGAACTCACTGTGCAGGTGGTGAGCAGCCACCCGATGATGGCCCAGCGCGGGAGGATGTCAGAGCTGAGCACCTCGTTGGAGGGGTGGACCACGCCGCAGATGTAGCGTATGAGGTCGCAGCGCAGGGACTGGCTGTCCGGGGTGGACAGGTACTGCCGCTGAAACCAGTCCTGGTACCGCTTCTGCTGGCCGAACCGGACCTGAAGGCAACAGCGAAAGACGCAGGTTTTGCCCAAGGCTTGGGGGAAGGTGCTAGAACCATGCCCTGCTGCCCTCTAAGCTGCTTCTTGCAGCCAGCTCTGCTTCACGCCCTGCTCCCCATCAACCTCGTGCTGGCAGCATCTTCAGAGGGACCGAGGAAGCCAAAAGGCTGTTGTGCCGCGCTCTCATGCCGGGAGCGGATGGGACCACACGCCCCGCGTGCGGCACAGCGCAGCCCCTGCCAGCAGCCAGAGGCAGAGGAGGGGGAAGCAGCTCTGCCTGCTGTGTGAGTGCAGATAACAGCTAACCCCGGTGCTGCCGCTGCGCAGCTCCTGGCCTCTCTCGAGTACAGCTGCTGTTGCCGGCGCTCCGATAACCCACCGCAGCGCGGCCATTCAGAGAAAACACTCGCCTTGGAGAGCGGCCAGCCAGGAGCAATGTTCTCCTGCAAAGCTGTTTTGTGTCTTTTAATGAATACTCTGGATGTCTCAGGCCCATCTACATCAGCCTCCCCCCCTCCTGTCGCCCTTAGATGCCAGAAGCAACAAATACTCGCACCAGTAAAGCTCTGCCCTTTGCCCAGACTGGTGCTCTGCCCTCCCTCCCTGTGCCCAGTGCCAGTGTGGGAACGGGACTGGTGCCCCGTGGACCGGGCAAGGATGCGTGCCCTCCTCCCCCTTGCTGGCACAGGACCCCCGGCAAGCATGAGGGAGTTACCCGTGAGGTCATGAAGAGCAGCTTGGTTTCCATGTCGGGAGTGAGGCGACAGGCCAGGAATTTGCGAGAAGTCCTCGACTGGAGGAGCTGCAGGACACCTGGGGAGAGACAGGGAGGTCAGTCTGCATCACACGGCCTGAACGGGATCCAGGCAGGGATCGACCAACACCTGCAGCCAGTTGAGTTCGGAGCGTTAAGCTCCATTTCTCCAAGACTACAGGAGAGGGATCAAGATTTTGGCTGGAAAAGGTCTAAACCAGCCCCTGTTTGGAGCAAGCTTTTGTCAGAGATCATTAATGAGGATGCCAGGATGGAAAGCCTGGAGAAAGGGAGCAAGGACGCACAGCGACAAGATCTGGAAGAGAAATAAGAAAGCGCAGACGCCAAGTCTCAAGCCGTAACCACCAGCAGAGCATGTTCCCCATCTCCCACCCCTCGACCTGGGTACCAAAAAGCAGGGCTGGCACAGAGACTGCTCACCCTGGGCTGTGCCAGCATGTCAGTCCCATTCCTTCCCTGGAGTAAAAGCCCCCCAGGTGTAACAACAAAGGTCAGACAGAACCAAAAACTTGCGTATGCACACGCATGGAGAGAAGGGAGGACGGGAAGGAGAAAGAGAGAGGCTGCAAAACCCCCTCTCATTTCCAGATGGTTGCAAAAAGGAGGAATTTATGACCTGAGCGAACACGCTTTGCTGCTGCTGGACAAGACCTGAAGGGTTTGCAGGGCAGCGATGACGCAGCTGGGGGACAGCGCTGCGCTCTCGCCGTTTGGAAATTGTCCTTCTGCCCGTGCGGCCAGAGGATCACACCTGGGGGATGGCTGGAGGAGGGAAGCTTCAAAGCAGACAGAACGGACACCAGCTCCTGTGGAGCTCAGAAAGGGCAGAGCGAGCTGCGCAGCGGGGGAAGAGAGCCACAGCAGTACCTGGCTTGTTAAAAGCTCCCAGCTGCTCGGAGGGAAGGACGAATCCTGCACCCGGAGCCATCCCCTGCTGCGCTTTTCCCCGTGCTTGGTGCTGCTGGGCTCTGGCCCTGGTCGCAGGAGCGTGAAGCTCAGCAAGACTGACTCGGATCGGAGGTTACAGAGCGACACAAACCCGAGAGCGCACGGAGGGGCAGCTGCTGGAGGTAACAGCCACCTTGCAGAGCCATTGCTACAGGCTCGCAGCAGCAGGCGAGAGGGCAAAGCAGCAGCGTTAGGACCAACTGCAGGGGAAAGTGTTTTGGGGAGGGGGCTTTCCAGGTTCTGCATGAGCAAGTATGAAGGAGGGCACCCCTGGACAGACCGGCTTCTGCTCAGAGTCCTCCCACCTGGCCCCCCAGAGCCATCATCTCACCGCTACAAACCGCCAGGCAGCACCACGGGCCGCTGGTTGTGGTGGCAAACGGAAGAAAAAGGGAACCGAAGGAGAAAGGGCAAAAGCCACGGGGAGTTTGCACCTTGTCAGAAGAAAGTACAACAGGAGCACTGATGTTAGCCCCAGTTTAGGGGTTGTTTTGATGGGTCATTTGGCTAAAATTGGCAGCAAACCAGGAAATAACTCTGACCAGCTGTCCCTACTGGTGTGGGAAGCAAGTGAAGCCGGAGGGACGTTTGTTAGGTGCCTCAGGATGCTTTGAGCGTGGACGTGACAGCTCAGCACTCAGCTGGGGAGATCCAGACAGAGCTAAGAAATGCTTCTAGTGAATGTACAGCTGCAGGAAGGGGCAGGGCTGAGCCCTGGAAATACAATACACGAGCCTTCCTTAGGTGTAGGGCTAAGACTCCTCTGCCTCCGCAAGCCCCGCAGGCTGCCAGCCCAGAGAGGGGAACTGCAGCCCTCAGCAGAGACCAGCAACGACAGGAGAGAGGTTCTGGAGATGGGAGAAGAAGCCAGAGATTGCAGAGTTTAAGGAGCATTTAATCAAATGATGCACTGTGAGCGTATCTGAGATCTTCAACGTGACGTTAACGTGGGCCCTGAGAGGACAGCAGGCACTGGGCATGGGGGGAGAACACTTTAAAGCCCCATTTCCAAAGACATACGAGAATTGCTGCAGACAAATAATGATGTGACAGCCCTTAGAGAAGGGAATAATTTATACTAACAAAAATTACAAATATAACCCTCTCTCCAGCATGTCTATTTTAACCCAGACTGTGCAGAGAGAGCTCCACAGCTGAGTGTTTGGCACACCAGGCGGGCAGGGCTACTGGGAGAAAGAAAATCTCATTTAGAAAGTGTCTGTTGCTGCATCTTCTGGACTTCTTGCTTTACAGCTCCTCATCAGGCTCTTTTCTGCAGAGTCCGAAGGACTCGAACACTTTATATCTTGGGGCTCCAGCTTCATCTCCGCTTATAAATCAGTTAGTTAAATAAAAAAGCATCAACTGCAATTATGGAAGTGTTAAGTCCAGAACAAGCAATATAATTTAATGACCCTTGTTGTGGCCCAGCTGCGTTCTCAGGAGCTATCACGACAGCAGCCTGCAGTATCTGTTTTTCAGGATGGTTTAAAGCCCAGATGCCTCCGAGGCCTCTGCAGCATTTTAAAAAAAACAGCAAAAGCTGCCAAGCGCCAGAGCTGACCACGGGAGACCAGTCCTGGCCCTGCCCCTATTCCTAAGCTCCCTGCAGCCGCCAGAAAGCTGGTTTTGGAGGCATCTCCTTCTAGTTAGTGACGAGGGGCTCTGGAGGTGGGAACACACAGCGTAATTACAGTTCTCTCTGCACGCTCTTCTCTAAGAGAGCATCTGGAAGGAGCCCAGGCGCCCAGTGTTTTCCTTCAGCAGGGCTGTGATAGAGCCTGTCCGCTCTAACACCGTCCCGAGACCTGGGCCAGACGGAACGCAGAATGAAAAACGGCTGCTGGGCAAGTCACTGCAGCTCTCCCTGAAATGGGCCGGCAGTCAGGGCAGCCTGGCCACCCGGGCGTGCGAAGGCAGGAGGGGGTTGCCTGTGGCTAGCAGGTCCGTGGCAGGGGCTCTCCCACACGGAGCCGGCTGCCCCCTCGGCCGGGGCCCTGCCTACCTGTGAACTGTGCACTGAGGACCTGCGGGTTGTGGATGATGTCCTTCCAGAGCTGCTCAAACTCGGGTATCCTTGCAACGTTTTGCAGCAACCGCACAAGGTCCCGGCCGATCATGAAGCAGTCCATGAACTGGAGAAAGGAGAGGAAAAGTCTCATTTACTGCATACCTGCTCCTGAGCAGGGGGAAGGCACCGAGGGGCAGGAGGAGGGGAAGGGAGGAACACTCAGTCCTTCAACCTTACCACCAGCTCCAGATGATTCACTCTTTGTACAATATCTACACTCCTGCCCCTGGCAGCCTGCCCCTCTTTTGAAGCTAGCAGGTTCTGAGAGGCAGGGTGACAGGCGGGAAGGTCAGCAGCTATTTTAAAATGTTCCCTCTCTTGTAAAGCAAACAATCAGCCCATAAATCTGACATTTTCTCTCCAGGACTGCAGCCAGTCTCCGAGGCTAAGACTTAACACTTGGTCCTTCCTGCCCAGCCAGGAGGAAGGGGAGAGCGGGCAGGGAGCTGCGGAGCCATCATGGCCTGCAGGGCTAGGATGCTGAAATTTCTTGCCCACACCTAGCTTTGGCAGCTTCTCCTGCATGATACAGACCAAAAAGTGGCCTGAAGTGGCTACTGTGTTCTCTGTAAGCCTGTGAGGACACTGGCTGCCTCCCTGAGGGAGGAGCCGATGCTCTTGCAGCAATGATAAGCCACAAGCGCTTGGGTGCCAGAGCAGCAGCAAGGGAACGGTTTCAACCCTTGTGGCCTGTATAAGAGAGACTGAAATAAGGCAGCCCCTTACTGAAAAAAAATAATCAGAAGGGCCACCCTCCCTCTACAGCCTGCAGTCAGAGGGGATAGCTGGTGGGAATGGGTTCCAAAAGCCACCCAGAGTGCCTGCCCTGAGGACGAGCCACACACCGCTGCCTGTACAGAACAACTGGGAGGTGACTCCGTGGAACCAGCACGTCTCACGCTCCCAGCTGCACGAGGAACACAGGCAACGCCACCACACGCGGGCACAGGCTCCCCAGAGAGGCAGGTCTCTCTTCCCAGTCATCCTCTTGCTCCCCTGCTTTGCTCACCCGTTCACGGAGGAGGGAGATGCAGAAATCCACCTCTTTTTGACGAAGCACCTGGAGCTGAGACGTGCCGTGATGGTCCACGATGAGCCGGAGGTAGGTGTACACCGCCATGGCTATCAAGAGGCTGCTCTTCAGTACCCACTCTCTGCAAAAGAAGAAAATAAAAAACCTTCAGCCACCTCTGCGAAGGAGCCACAGCCAGAAGCGACATAAACACGCAGACTCAGGACAGAGGAAACTGAGGCACAAAGGAAACAGCAAGGGCAGGGACTCCAGCCTGTTGCACCAGCCCAGTGCTCACCCATGGACCGTTCCCAGCTCCGGACTGGGTGCTCGCACCCCGAGCTCTCTACCAGGGTGGCAGATGGGAGGCACTGGGTGAATTTCCAAGCCCACAGAGACATTCGCTGCGACAACCATCTCAGGTATCGGTAACTGCAAGCCACGAAATGCTCAGGAGCGAGCACCGGGGGCAACTGCCCCATGAATAGACTTGACCTTGATGCTACCACTGACCACACAGGAGCTTCTTCACTGGTCCCCACAGCCACAGCAGCACCAGACAACGCACCAGGACAAGCTACGAAGGACCTTCCCGTAGGATCAGGCCCCAAACGCTCGCACACGCACCCGTGCAAGGGGTGTTTTCACGCTCCCCAGCTGTCAGCGTGCCAAGTGGATGAATCCAGCAAAGCCGGTGGCATTGAGAGCAGCAGGTCACAAAGCGGGGCAGCTCTCAAGCCCTGTGCTGGACTGGCAGCAGCTCCCGCAGCGCTGCGGGCAGAATTGCTGCTCCTGCCCCGGCTTGAGCAGGGAACAGTGCGTGGGGCAGAAGGGAAAGAGCAGTCACGTCTGTCGGGAAGCTGGAAGCGCCAAATAGCAACAACTGGGGCAAAACAGATGCGCTTGAGATCGACCGTTAGTGAGAGTGGTGAGGGGGCGGGTGTAACTACATCTGTGGTGGGACAGACGTGACAGCTCCATCACGGGCACGGCAGGAATCCATCCGACCTCTGGTCAGCGCAGGGTGGCTTTCTGGAAGCGGATTTCATAGAATCACAGAATCCTTTAGGTTGGAAAAGACCTTGAAGATCATCAAATCCAACCCTACCAAGCCCACCACTAAACCATGTCCCCAAGTGCCACATCTACACACTTTTTGGACACCCCCAGGGATGGTGACTCCACCACCTCCCTGGGCAGCCTGCTCCAGTGCTTGACAGCCCTTTCCGTGAAGAGTTTTTTTCTAACATCCAATCTAAACCTCCCCTGGTGCAACTTGAGGCTGTTTCCTCTTATCGCTTGGGAGAAGAGACCGACCCCACCTCGCTCCAGCCGCCGTTCAGGTGGTTGTGGAGAGCCATCAGGTCCCCCCTGAGTCCCCTCCTCTCCAGGCTGACCCCCCCCAGCTCCCTCAGCCGCTGCTCATCAGTCTGGTGCTCCAGCCCCCTCCCCAGCCCCGTTCCCATCTCCGGACACGCTCCAGCCCCTCAGCATCCCTCCTGCAGCGAGTGGTACAAAACTGAACGCAGCATTCGAGGTGCAGCCCCACCAGTGCCCACTACAGGGGGATGATCTCTGCCCTGGCCCTGCTGGCCACGCTGTTCCAGCTACAAGCCAGGATGCTGCTGGCCACCTGGGCACACTGGCGGCTCCTGCCCAGCCAGCCATCAGCCAGCCCCCCCCAGGTTACTTCCCACCGGGCAGCTTCCCAGCTGCTCTGCCCCAGCCTGCGGCACTGTGGGGGGTTGCTGGACCTGTCCCACCTCACACAACCGGCCTCAGCCCACAGGTCCAGCTGCCCATTCCCCCCTGCAGACCCCCTGCTCTCCAGCCCATCCACACTCCTGCCCAACTCGCTACTGTCTGCAAACTTACTGAGGGTGCACTCCATCCCTTCACCCATAAATAAAGATATTTATTTCTCAGCCAACTGGCTCCGCGTCCTGAGCGCGGGTGGGTGCTCCAGCCCCGCGCCCTCGGAGCACCACAGCCCCCAACGTTTCCATCAGCCGCTCCGCCGCTGTCTCCTGCCTGTGCCGCCCTGTCTGCTGGGTGTGCCGCGTTCTCAACCTCCCTTATCTAAGCCCAACAATAAATATTCTCAGTCCATAAAAAAGGACCTCGTAAGCTTGGTTATTTGCACTGGATGCCAAGAACAGCCCAGGCCGACTCGGTGCCTCCAGCGTGATTGATCACCCCCAGCATCCCTGGGCTCAGCCAGCTGGAAATCAGCAGGTCCTATGGAAGCGCCGCTGCGTGCCGCAGCTGTAACGCCGTGGCCACCTGAAGAGACACTGGCCCAGTGGCAAATGAGTCAGCTGCCCTAAATCATGGTGGGGAGGGAGCCTGGGAAGCCGTGACAAGCGTTTGCTTTCCCAGGCTTTTCTCCCTGCATCTAGCTGGATGCTAGGAGCAGGTTAATTAGTCGGACGGCGCTGAGCGGAGGTTACCTTCGGGAGGATGTGGGAGTAATTAAGGCTGGGATCCCGGGGGGCTGGCAGGTCAGCAGCTCCCCCTTTCCCAGTGAGGGCTGTGCAGAAAATAAAAATGCCATCAAATGGGGGCAAAAGCCACCCACGGCAACAGGATTCATTGATCCAACAGGCAGTGAAAACGAAAACGCTCGGAGGAAGCATCGCATCCGTGCCGCCATTAGCAGCAAGAAGCTAAATTAACACCCGGTTTTTGAGAGGTAGCAGACTTTCCTCTGCTGCAAGGCGGGCAGTGCTTGAGAAGCAGCTTTGCTATCACTGTTTTTAATTAAATCAAGCACTCAACACTCTGAATGTGGCACCAGATCCTCACATGCGTGGCTTTAATTAAAGCTCTGGCTTGCCCCTAATCAAAGCACATAAATCCCAGCAAAGAGCTGCAGGTTCTCCCCGGGGCTCCACTTCCAGCCCTCGGCTCTCCCTGTGCTCAGGCAGCTCCTGTGCCGCTACAACACGGAGCATTGACGCTCCAGCAATACCTTCGACAGGAGCAGAGTCTTCTCCTCCCACATCTGCTCCTCCGACAAGCTCCTCTCGAGTGACAGAGCTCAGCTGTTACTCACTGCACAGAGCTCTCTCCTGCAGACTCACGGCCAGATGTGGCTTTGGATCACCCTGGAGAAGCCGCTCGCTCTCCCACAGTCCAGCGGTTTGCAGTGATTTCCTTGCCAGACAAGAGCTTTGGCGAGATGAGGAGCACTTCCAAGATGCTCCAAGGTGTAGAGTGGCAGCAGCAAGTAGTACCAGCACACAGAGAAGACCACATCAAGAGCTGGTAGGGGCTTAAATAGGGTTGGGAACAGAAGAGTTGAGCTTAGGGGAAATACAGCCACGATCCAAAGGTTGGCCAAGCCCAGAAGATCTTGGGGGGTCTCTCCTTCCCAGGCACAGTAGGGCACTAGATGGCACTCGCAGCAGCACACACCCACACAGCTATTCCCGGAATAAAAATCACTAGGACTGTTAAGCTGCGGCCAAATAAATGCTTTAACAACTTGATTGTTAACCGCCGTAATAAGCAATTTTAGGAGAATCGCTGCTATTATAGACAGCGCTTGGTGAAAAGCTATAGGCTATTTAAAAATAATGACTCTGCCCAGCCAAAGGCTGCAGTAAGGAATTCTGCTTATCATCAATTAGTGGATGCTTTGCCAACAAAGGACAATGCTGAGCCCATAGGACAATACTTCCCAGATGGCCTGTCCACGACAAATTAAAGTTGCAGCCCTGATGAAGCAGGAGCTGTTTAAACACAGGAAGCTTTTTGGGCAATTAACTGTGTCCTACTCCTCCAGAAGGAACACCTCCCCCGCAGCTTGGAAAATTCGGGAAAAAAATATTCCTGGGATGTTGGACCCAAGCTCAGCCACGCGAGGCGATGCCACCCCACGGCCCAGAGGGTGGGCTGCCTGCCGAGGTACCGGCCAACGCACGTTAGGTGACAGCCATCGCCACGTCCCTGCACGCGGCTCAGGGAGAGGTACCCGCCTGCACAGAGCATCTCCCCTCTTCAAACCCTGCGGAGGAGCTTTGCTGGCGGAGGGACTTCACGACACTCTCCCACCACACAACCTGCAGCAAGAGGGCTCTGAGAGCTAGAAATTCATGCCACGGCTTAAAAATACGCTTGGCAAGACAGGAAAGGAATGCAGAGGTCTTTTGCGCAGGAAACACCACCAACACACTCCCACGCAGGCTGTCACCACAAACACAGTGCCCTGGCTCTGCCTCGGGCACAGGCAGCAGGAGAAGCACCCTCAGCAGGCAGACAGGGTGTGCTCTCCCTCGCATCCTGCTTCTCTCTTCCAAAGGCACCAGCCCCCGCCAGTGCCTCCCAACTAGCCGTACCTTTGCTCCGTCAGTATCTCCAGAACATTCTCGGCCAGCCAGATATTCTTCGCTGTCACATCCCCACCTGAAAGAGCGGCAGGGAAATGCCAGTCAGATGACCTGGAGGGGTTGTGTCACCTGATTCAACCGAGCTACCGACCGCTTCGTTCCCTGCATTCCCCATCTGGCAAAGCTAGTTAAGGAGTTTGCTCCCTGCCCGGAGCACGCCTTGCTGCCTGCTCCAGCTCTGCCCGCCACACACACTTGGCTCTTCCTAGAGAGAGCAATTTCTAGGTACAAGTGCCTGCCTGTGCCTGTTAGGGGATCACGGGGGTCTTTGCTGCAACAGTACTTTCGCAAAATAACGATGATAATATGGAATCAGTAATTATCCTTCTGGAAAGCAAAGGAGAAGCCATAAAGGGATGAGATTCGGTAGCTGGAAAGGAGAAAATATTTGCACCTGCTGAGCCTACGAAGGGGAAAGAGCAACTGCAAAGGCTGCCCAAACTCTCAAACACAGGCCAGGTGTACAAAGCGGTGTCTCACGCCCTCAGCGTGGGCCTTCAGCACGAAGCTGGAGCCTTTGGCTGACGCTGCTGGGAGCAGAGCAGGACTCCTGCTCCAAGGGCCCAGAAGACGCCTAAAGCAGGCAAGCCAAAACAATGGGATCATAACAATTAAGGCATCGTAAAAGTGGTGAGAAGTGAGACAGCGGCGTCCTTCCAAAACAGAAGGGGCCCTGCACGGGGAGGTGCAACTGAAGGGAAACAAGGGATGCCTTCACCAGTGGTTTTTAAAATGTTCTGTGTTTACATGGTGACAACAGGGCCAGGGCAGCTTGGCTCGCACTCAGGACTCCGTCCCCTCCCTCTCCATTCTTCCTCCCCTGAAGAGCAGATACGGCAATTTCCAACCCAGGCTGCCCAGCCCTGTGTCACAGGCGCATACAATAAAAACACAATGTCAGGTTTTACGGTGGGACATTAATTCCTCCTTCGTGGACGTCAGCGGCCAGCGCCGAGCAGAGAACACGGAAGAGGCACCGTTCCTGTGAATCCGGAAAGGCGTGTGCGTGTGTGCGTGTGTATGCGTGCACAGCCGTGGGGTGCTTACACCGAGGGCTGGGGGGAACACACTACAGGCTACCATATGGCCAGCTCCCTGGTGGAGCTACCGACTTCTCGTGGGGTGAAGCAGCCTCCTGCGTCTCTCAATGAGTTACGGAGCAGACGTGCATGGCTCTTGCCATCCCAGAGCTCGGAGCAGGGATTAAGGATGACCCCGGCGCCCTTGTGCAGTGCTACACAGTGAAAGCTGGCAGCAACAGGAACCAATACACTTCCTGGCTGTTCCAGCATTTGCCAGAAGCCTCCTGGCTCTCTGTGATTCACCCCTCGATGAGGCTGCTGGGAGCAACAGACTCTTGAAAACTTATCCCCTGCGCCATCCTCCCTGGGGAGATCTCCTCACCCGACAGGTTGGGGCAGGCTCGGTGCCCGCCAGCTGGGTACACAGACACTTGGGAAGCCTGTCCGGACCTGGCTGCACGGCAGCTCCGGCTCCGGCTCTGACCCCACGTGCAGCGTGCCACAAGTCAGCCCTGGTATGCCACCGCCAGCACCCAGCCTGCTGGCACGAGCAGGGTGGATGCCAGCGGTCACCTCGCTCCCGTGGGATCACTCACCTGCGATCTGCTTCATGAAGGTCATGCAGACTCCATCCGCACCGAGCACCCCGCTCTTCACCAGCTCCCGCAGCAACCACACCAGCTGAGCAGAGGGAGAGATCAGTGCAGCTTCTGCCACCACCTCCCCCACGACACCTCTCCCCAACGCCACAGCTGCCTCGGCTGGCAAACGCCACCACGGTTCCCTTCCAAAGGTGAGTCCTTAACACGGAGCAAAGGAGCTCCACTGGTGCCAACCACCCCCCAGGCCCTCCACACTCCAACCCCTCCGTGCATCCTCTGCCATTCTGGGGAGAAGACCTTCTCCTCACCTGGGTCCGACAGGTGTCCTGCAGCTTCAGGTACTTCTCCATGAGAATATGGTTGATCTTGTTGAGAACAATGTTCATGCCATCTCGGCTGACCAGTGCCAAGTCCCGGTAGCACTGCAGCAGAGAAGAGTGGGAGACGGTTACAGAGGAAGGATCGTAACAGTAAACGTACAACGGTTTTATCAAACCTGAGCAGGTAACAGCAAATAAACGCATCTCAGGGAAGGAACGTCAAGGCAAGCAGGCTGCCGTGGGGTGACTTGAATCAGCACCCCAGGGCCAAGCAGGGAAAGCCGTTAATCCTCTGGGCTTCACCGGATTTAGCCCCAGGAGCCAATGTTCCTCACTCCAGAACAGCGTCGCATGTCCCTGTCCCCTCATCCCAGCCTTCCCTGCACCCTGCCACAGCTTTGGAGAGACCAACACCAGAGAGCAAAGGCAGAGATCCTTCAGGAAGGATCAGTTAATAAATGGTCACATCCAGATCACTTAAGCCCCCCTGTTGCTCCAATCTCCCTGGCACCAGTGCCAACTGGAGCTGCCCTGAAGATGCTGGCAGGACATCAGGTCGCTACAACGTGATAGTGGTCCAATATGGCTGCAGGGAAGCTCCATGGAGATGCAGAGGCAGAGATGGATCATCTCTGCTCCTGCTTACGCAAGACTTCTGGGGTCAGACAGAGATTAATTTGGACACTGGCTGGCTCAAACCCACGCTACCATGTTGGCTTCTTTCGGGTTAGAAGTCCAAACATCCTGCCCACGGTCCAGACCAGCAGGTTTGCTGGGGCCCTGCTATGGGAAGAGGGAATTCTCGTAGGGAAGGGAAGGACCTTCTCCATCCTTGACTGCCACCAGCAGCCAGACAAAACGCTGGCCAGAGAGCAAAGGTGCTGGCTCTCCCTTCCCCTCTGGTCAGGACAGCAGGGGGTGGAGGGTGATTAGGAAGTAATTTGCTAAATGGTTCTGCATGAACATTAATTTGTGCCAGTAAATGTCATGATATTCCAGAGAGCAGGGGTCTGGTCTCTGCATCCTCCTTTAGAGAGTTAATGAGGCCTCAAAAGATCACTTTGATTAGACTCCCTGTGCTCAGGCTTTCTCCCTCCCATTTTTATAGAGCAATGTGTTAAAAAAAAAAAAAAAAAATCCCAAACGAAAAAACCCAGAATCCAAGAGGTGTAGACTCTTTGGGGCCTTTAATTGCTTTTGAAATGCTAAATGAATATCCACAAAGCAGAACCAGACTCAGAGTCTCCACACAGACAGCTACCACCTGATCAGGAATGCACAACATCTCCCCATCCTCTGTATCAGCTCTGGGAAAGAAACACGTAACACCACAGCGACGGGAAAACACAGGGGATGAAGCGGGTCTAGGACACAGCCAGCCAGGGAGTTTTTAATTTGTTTGGAAAACACCAGTGTTGCCAGGTCCCTACCCTGCCTGGATCCTACCTCCTGTGCTCGATGACAGGATTACGGACAATCATTGCCCCTGGCACTTCCCTCTCACAGGCAGGTGCATCCCTGCATCCTTCGGAGCGGCAACAAGATGAACGTTTTTCACCTTAGTAGCTTTTCTTGCTGGTCCGTTCACATTCAAAGAACTCATGCTTTTTTGGGTGAAACGCCTAGGCTTTGGTTTTCTGCCAGATGTGTGCGAGGTGTAGTGTCCACATCTGCATTTAAAGCCACCAAGAGGTCCTGTGACATGGCCCTGACAGTGTGGACTGCTTCCCAGCTGGCTGGGCTGATTCTGGCAGCGTCTTCAGGACAAAGCGCTGGAACACACACAGCTCGAAGAGATCCTCTAAGGGATTTACTTCTGGTTGAGTATTTAAGTTCCCATAGGAAGAACACCGTAGTCCTGTTACCTAGGGAAGTTTGGCAGCTCTTCACCTTGCTGACCGCATGCTTCCTCAAATCCCAGAAGCAAACGCTGCAGAATACCAGAACTCGAACCGTACCTACGATGCTGCTGATCCTTGGCCCAAAGTACAACCTGCCAGAGGGGGACAGGTCCCATTTAATCAGGGTCACGGCAGTATGGCACGGCACTGGCTGGTTGCTTCGGTGGACCCCTGCCTAACAGCCTCTGGCACAAGGATGGTAGCAATAATCCAAAGGAAAGTGCGGGGAGAAAATCTTCAGGGCTCCAGCAGCTGGGGGGTGGGGAGAGAACTTGAATTTCTTGATTATTGCCAAGGCTGCAAACAATCCATCGTCTCCTCCCCGCTCTCAGCAGACTGGAGCCGCTGCTCGCACAGGCCGTTTAATTAACGGAAGAGAACAAATGATAAATGTTCACTTTAAATGAGGGGAGAAGAAAAAGAAAAGAAAATAACCACCGAGTGGAGGAGAGAGGCCCCCTCCCACCCAGCAGCGGGGCAGAAGAGGCACACGGCAGGCAGATGATGGAGGAGATGCCAGGGCAGCGCCGCACTCATCTGCGGGGAGGGCTCCGTGCACTCTGATCCCAGAGCAGAGTGTTAATTAAAGTGAGAGGTGCCAGGCGGAGGAGGGAGATCTGATGGATCAGTTGCTGTCACTTTGATATTTGAAGGCGGTCAAGCGTCCCTCCTCACAGCTGGACAAGTTTAGCACAGCTAATCTCTCGCGGTGGTCGGGGTGTCAAGGCAACAAAGAGGGAGGAGGAGACCTGCGTGCTTCAGCCCATCCTCCGCCACTGCCGTGCCATCGGTCAGCAAGAGGATGGGGCAGCTCAAGCGCCCCCCCCCCCCAAAAAAAAAAAAAAAAAAAAAGGAGATGTGTTTTAAACAGCCTCTCCAGGAGGAGGGAGTGCCTCCCACCTCCCCTCCATGCCCCAGCTGATGCGGCTGGGGGACAGCGAGGCCACGCTGCGAGACGAGCCGGATCCACACGCTGGGGACAGCCATCCACGGAGGAAACACAGGATGACGAAGCAGACAGCATGAGATGCCTCTGCTCGCGTGCTGGCACTGCGTGCCCTGCTCAGCTTCAAGGGTTTTTTAAGCACTTGTTGCCCTAGAATGTAAACATGGCCAGCTACGACATCCTTTTATTTTTTCCCTTTGGCAAAACAACAGGTCCCAGGAGTATGGCAAAGCCTCGTGGGGTACGCTTGGCTCAGGGCAGTACCGCTTCCACACCAACCTCGCTGGGTTTGATGCCGACACCAAATATTCACCTGCGGGAATTTTATGATGTGGGAATAGTTCTTGCAGGTGACCTGGGCTGGCTGCGCTGAGCATCCTGGACCTGGGGGTTTTTCACTGGAAGATGAACAAGAGCTCTGCCCTCTGTGTGAGAATTTCAGAGCTCTCTCAAGAGTCTCCTGAGATGCCTTATCGGTCTGGCAAGCGTTAACCCCTCTTCATAGGCAGGGAGCAAAGGCAAGGAGTAACTCGCCCCCAAAGCCTGGCAGAAAAATCACTGACTGGCTTCCTGTCCTTGGTGTCTGGATACAGGGCAGGTGGCAGCAACTGGTGACATCAGAGCCTGGCAGACTGGCAGATCCAATTACTCCCTAAGAAAAGTAACGTGCTCCGAAGAGCAGACCTGACAAGAGCAGGAGGACCAGCCGCCTCTAATTAATGTGGCCATGAGCAGCAAAGCATGCCCCCAGCCTGCCATCTCGGAGAGACGGCGTCGGTGCCTGCCAGCGAGAGCGCCGGACTGCTCACCCCCTTGTCCCCCTTTGCCAGGGGAGACCATGGAGGGGAATGTTCTGGGTGGGTTTCTCTTGGCCCCCACAACGGGATGGCCAGCAAGTGCCATGCAGATGGAAAACTGGGGCGTGCCAGGCTCACTCAACCTTTGCTTCCAGCGCACAGAAGCACCTGCTCCATGAGCCTAGTGCTTGTTCAACGGTGCCTGGACACTTCCCACCCATCCCAGAGGGTCCACCACATCCCCGAGGGGAGAAGAGCATTTTATTTGATGTGGAGGAGGAGGTTCACCCTTTGGAAGACGATCCTGCAGAGCGCTGCTAGTCAGCAACTAGAAATACTCTAGCTCCCAAAGAGTCCTGGAAACAAGGATGTGTCCAGCAGTGCTCCGAGCCTCAGCTGGATTCAGCCTCTCCAGGTTTCCAAGTCTTGTGCTCAGCACACGAAGCAGAATCAGGCCAGAGCCTAAGGACAGCAGGGCTGGGGACTCTGCAGTCAGGGTTTGGGAAGGCCTTACGCCAGCAAAGAGACAGAGCCAAACACAGCCGTCTAACCGAAGAGGAATCTCATTCACATCAGCAGTGTAAGCAGCCAGGCCTCAAGACTCCCAGGACAAGTGCATGTTGCTTTCAAGAGGTGATTTGTGAGGAACGGAGCTGTACCTTCATCGCCAAGGACCATCCCCTCCAGCAATGCCAAGGCAACTATGAGTTCCAGGAGCTAACGCAGAACTGTTGCTTTGGCGGAGAGAGCTCTGCCCTCATTGCAGTGATTAAATCGAGAGAATATTGCGTGAGTCACCTTCGGTCCAGCGCAGCGCTAGGATTTACAGAGCATCCCAGATGGCACACCATTCAGCCATGCTCGTGGCAGACCCTGCCAACTTCAAAAGTTTGCTTCAACCCTTCCAAATTCCACGCAACCCCTGCTAAATGCAATACATCCATACAAAGACCCCTGGGTATCACTTGCCATGCATGGTTTTTCCAACAGCGCTTTTGTTTTTCCTTGTAGCTGCCAGAAATAGGTCTGGTTTCTATAAGAAAACATCATTTTCAAAGCCCTCCCCCAGCGCCCCCAGTTTGTAGCAATAGTGACAAATCCACACCCAAGATCTTCAGAATGCAAAACATTCACCTTCCTGTAGGTGATTAACTACAATTGTAAAAATCACAGTTTACAGCATTGTTAAAAAGTTATTTAAAAATTAAATCCAGTCTGTGAAATTAACAGAGGTGAACTGCTAAAAAGCAATTTTCTCTAGGAATTTGACATGTTCCTCCTCTACAGTCTAGGTGATTATTTCTGTTGTCATCTACATCTGGCTTCCAGCATGGAAATCCGTTCCGGGCCTCCAAAGACAAGGCAGAAACTGGGCAAGGCCTTAACAGTTCCTTTAAGAATCAGTACTTGTCTCCCTCAGCAAAAAACCAATTAATTCCAGGGCTGTGAAAGAGCCCAGCTGAGCCCCCTTCCCTGGTGGCAGCATCCGCATTCCCCTGAGCAGCAGCTGCTGCCGCCCCTGTGCCACGTGGATGCAACAAACCCAGGAACGGTTCAAGCAAAGTCATTGCCCTGCTACAATAAACACTGCTCAGCGCGGAGGGTTCCAGCCAGGCGCCTTCCAATGCCGGCACGAGACCCAAAACTTCCACAAGCTCTGAATCCCCAGCTGCCTGGAAAGCAAAATCTCTCAGGGACGAACTTTTCCGCGCTCGGCGAGGGGCGCAGGCGTGCCTTACCTTCTGTGCCTGAGCAGGTTCGGTTAAAACCAGAGTGAAAAGACCCAGGCAGATCTCCTCGTGCTGGGGGGTTCCTTTACAGATCTGAGAGAGAAAAACGCAAGTGCCGTGGGTGAGCAGGTGAGGTGGGACCTTAGAGGAAGCTCAGTAAAGCAACAGAAGGAGGAAAACCTGCTCGAGACCCACCAGATGGGTGGGTCAATGGAGCGCCCAGCAGCCTGCAAGGAATTCAAAGCAGGATCATAAGGGAATACAGGAGACATAGCGGGCCTCCCTGACGTTTTACCCCATTGCCAAGTTGATGCTGGTGCAAACCCCCCAGCAGCGAGAGCCTCCCAGTGACTTCAGTGGCACCACTGCAGGGTATCTCGCTCCTGAGGGGCAACAAACCCCCAGACAAGAACAGCAGCAGGTCCCTGCGCCCTGCCCTCTGGCTGGGAACCTGCCCAGGCTCTTCTCACAGACACTGGGAAAACATTTCACGAGCTTCAGAGCCCTGCAATCCAGCCTGGGTTGCCGACCTTTTCCCATTAAGGGAAGGCAACTCTGTACCACTGACTCCAACAGCCCAAGGTGTTCCGGGGAGGAAAAAATGCAACCAACATGTCCGAGAGCCCATTAACATGTCACACGAGTTTTCCTTATACGGTAACATCTGTGGCTTGCTGGCAAGTATTTTAAGACTACGTGGAGTTTGAAATAAATGCTCCATCCCTCAGCAGAAGGCTGAACCTGCCCTTTCCAGTGGTCTGGAGTCTGGCTGTTTGGAGGCCAGGAAAAAGCTGATCTGAGCAGCGCAGGAGTACAAAAATACACGAGAAACACAAACAAGAGACGCTCACGTGTGGTGACAGACTCCTGCGTGCGTGCACACGTACACAGCACGCATACGCCGCAAGACACACACTCAGCCAGATTTCAGCAAGAAATTGCATTGCAGGTCGGCTTCCGAAGAGGTGACTAGACAAGGCTTAAAGCCACGATGTTGTTTTGTCTTTTAACTGTAACAGCTCTGGGAATCCTTGACAGGCTGAGAGCCGCGAGAATGCAGCGGGCTCCGTCCCCCTGCCTTGTATCTGCCTGTTCCCTCTGCCTTGCACGCCCGCTCCCTCAGAGATCTGTGCAAGTACAATCCACCACGAATGATTTCATCCAGGCAGGATTCCTCGTCTCGAGGAGACGACACTTACGTGAGCATTGAGGGCATCGTTAGCTTCCCTCTCCGACAGCCCGTTGGTTAGCGAAGTGACGATGCCCACGCACCTTTCTAGTCTCTGAAACAGAGAAAAGCCAAACGTCACAAAATTTGAAGAGCAGATACACTCGAGCGTATCCTCACCGAGCCAAGATACAGCAGAGGCTGCTCTGACCCCCACCCAAACACCTGAAGGGACAGAAAAACAGCCAGTGCCACCACAGCTGTTCTTGGCTCACGTCAGGGCTCTGAACCTCCTGCCAGCTGGAGAAGCCACCGCTTCATCAACATCCATTTATCCACAGGTTTGGGTTTTAAATACTCCACTGACACCGCTCAAAGAGCCAAAAAGTAAACGCATGATTATTCAGTGACACTAATATTGATGTCACTTTGATATGAGGCCAAGATGTAGTCGTGCAAAGGCTGAATTTGTGGCAGGGTTGTCAGTCTGGGAGCGGAGCCGTACCCCGAGATGACACGCTGTCCCCAGTGCAGGGAAGCCAGAGCTTGTCATCCAGCAGCTCTGCAGTGCAAGACCCACTGCTCCTGTCCCTGGGGGAACCCCCCGGACAGCAGGGCATGAGCCTGGAAACCTTCTGTTCTCGTCACTTAACATCTGAGCAGCTTCTGAGTGAGAACAAACGGCAGGAGCAGATGTCTGTGGGCAAATACCCCAAGGGATGAAGTGACAGGAAGAGCCACCAAGTCAGGACTGGTCAGGAACAAGAGTGCAGGGATGAAAATACTGCAGAAGCAAATGGCAAAGGCTTCCACTCAACTTGAGAGAAATCAGAGAGTTGCCCACACTTCACGCAGGGCGTGAGCAGCCCCCCGCAGCCGTGGCTCTCTCCTGTCCAGCAGGCTGGGCACCGGTGTTAGCTGATGTCTACCTCTGGTGCAGGGAAAAACCTGAGCAGAGCGGCGTGACTCTGGGCGCAGGCACGCCAAATCCTCACCCCACCACCAAATCCTCACCCCACTTTGTGGTGCCACCTCAGGGGTGGAGACAGAATCACTGCACGAACTTGCAGGCTCACCACATGCTCTCACAGCAGCGATACACCCGAGAGCCAGCAAACAAGCGGAGAGCAGGGCTCCCCGCTGCCAGCGCACAGTGGCTCGACCACTGAGCTCCTTTAACACCGGGGTCTCGCTCCTGCGCTACCGCTCACACAGCAAGACGTCGTTCTAAATTAAACTTCTCCATAAAGAGCTCTGCTGCCGTGCGAGGCAGATGTGCCCTGCCTTCTCTGCCGGTGCCAGAGCTACCACGCCAGAGCTGCGGGCCCAGCTGGACCGTTTTGGCCACGGCAGCGATGCGAGGGTCCGCAGCTGCCAGCAAAATGAGGTCTCGCTTTCCTGGAGTTTCCTTGAAGCCTACGGTTAACAGAGCGGTGACCCGTTTGCAGGAGGGAAAAGTGGCAAATGCAGGCTAAGACAGGCACTAAGCAAGTTCCAAGAAGGTTATTTCTACACAGTTGCTTCTTGATTAAAATGCAAACACATCATGCCGATTATGGAACTGATTAGTGACTCCTTTGCATATCAAAGGGACTGCAGTGAAGAAGCTATTGAGAAAGAGGTCAACAGTTCTCCACTCCAAGGCAATATGAAAGAAGATGTACTGGTCAGTAATGCAGAGATAATGCCTTTGTAAAACCGGCTTTGTTCCAGGCCCAACTATGGCATTATGAAAGAGCAATGGGGCAAAACCCATGAAAATCTCAAATCTAAAGCAGATGAATTATTTGAAAGGGAGGACAAGATCCAGTGGCTGCAAAAGAGAGTTAGAAAAATCCCAGTGAGAAATAAGACAACTTGTTGGCAGATAATGCAGCCAATGAACCACCAGAAGAGCTTTGCAAGGAACTTCAGCGTCACAGAATGTCTTTGGTCTGAGACCTGCTGACGGACTAGCAGGATCAGGGTTTGGTATTCCCATCTTGGGATACACGAGAGGCACACCAGCTCGCTCCTGCCAAGCATGGAGGTCCTGTATTTTCAAACACTAGGTATAGTATTTGAAAACAGTATTTCTACCTTTGGGCAAGTTTAATGGCTCACGTTCCTGCAACAAGCTCTGCTGCCTCTACCAACACCCAAAGTGGAACAAGATGATGATTTCTTTGTGTTAACACCTGGTAGGAGATATATTTTTTACAAGCTCCAATCCTCCTGATCACCTCTCTCTCCCTGAAACAGATGTGTTCAACTTACTGCCATGGGCAGCTCTGACAACTGCTGAAGGGAAAGACCAGAGGAGGTTTTTCTTCTTTCCTTTCATCCTTTCACCCATCAAGGATGGCAGCTTGTTTACTGTGAAAACTCAACGTGCAACTATCACGCACGGTGCTTCCTGTGTACGCTCTGCTTCCTGTTTGTTGGAGTCTTTAATGCAAGGACCATGAAACTGTGACAGTAAATCCATCAGCACTCAGGGATATAATTAATGCCCAAACCAGTTTCTCCCAGCTGACTGGGCTTCTAGGCTAAGGCACTGCTTCCCAGTGCTTTAAGAGGCACAGGAGGAAGGCTTGATGGTTAAACAAAGCTTGTCTCTGGGATGTCCTCTCCTTCTGGTACCTGCATTTGCCCGGATACATCACCATGATCAAAAATGAGCTCCACCGCGCTCGCTGACTCCTGATGGCTCCTTCCCAGACTCAACACTCTCATGGAAAGATCCAGCTGAGAGCGACCCAGACTGCAGGGGAATTGCTTCAGTAGCCTGGAACCAAATTCGAGCCTAACCAAAGCTCCTGGCCATGCTGGACCTCGCAGAGCTGCGTGGGTCTGAAGCTGGGAACGTTCTGTCCAGACCTGGACAGGACCCAAAACACACATGGGGACCAACGAGTGCTTTGTAGGAATATAAATACACTCTAAATGGCAAAGGACAGTTTCCAGACCTTGAGACCTAGCTATTCCAGTTACCACCCTATTTTTCTCCTGCAATTGAAATCCAACATGTTTTTGTTTTTTTGTCTGCACCATTTCATGAGCCCCAAATACACTCGTTTCCATCACACAATAAATAACCGGTCTCTCCCACAAGTCTAGCCATTTACAAGTGTGTTGCTGCACCCATGGCACCAGGGAAGCTGGCCCTACACCAGCTTTAGGAATATCCCCGAACACTCGCCGGGGTGGCCCCACAAGCCAGGTGTCAATCCGCATTATAGAAGGGCCTGAGCCATGTGTCCACCTCACCCGGGTCCCTGCGCTACCGGCTCTTCCACAGCTCCTCCACATCAGGAGATCCCAGTTGTCCTGGGGAGATCCCAAACCTTCCCCACCTGTAGAAGAACCAGGTCTCTTATCCCGCTGCTAGAAGAAAAGCTCAGTGGGAAGTAGGACAGTGCTGTGTAACCTGGGGCCTGGTGAACACAGGTCGGAAAGTTTCACAGATGCTGGAAAGATGAGTCCTGTCTGCACTCAGCAAGCTTCATAACCCTGCTCCGCAACCTGCAGCTGCCCGGCCCAAGCACAGCCAGGGCCAGGTGGGCAGGGAGACCCCAGCTGGGAGGTGTTTTCTGTTTCAAATGAGCCCCTTCCCCACACAGGAATGGGCAAGGGGAGCAGCGTGCGTCACCCTGCCCGCACCCCGCATGGGGCTGAGCCCGTAACCCACCCCCTGGAGCCCCCCTGCCCCCAGCCCCAGGCACCTACCTCCTCCAACTCATCCTTGGCATCCAGAAGAGTGGAGACCAGCAACTTCCCTCCTCCTCCTGCTGCTCCCCCCTTCCCCTTCTGCATCTCCATGGCTGGGGGAGGGGAGGAGAGGGAGGAGGGCAGCCCCTATCCAGGGGGATTGGCCTGAGAGGAGCCCCCCCTTTTCGCTTGGTAAGCCCCCCCACCCAGCTCTTCCTCCTGGGAGGATGGGGAGAGGGGTGTTTATGGGAAATACCCCCCCCCCCCTCCGGGGCACCCCCCGCTCCAGCAATGGGAAGCAATGGGGTGGAGGGGACAGGGGCACCCCCGCCTGCTCCTCAGGGGGGGCTTGCCCCTGGACGGGGGGGTACAGGGGGCTGCCTCCCCTTAGCAGGGGTGGAGGGGCTGCTCTTTGACTGGGGCAGGCCTGGGGCCTGCGGCCTGGCGCCCTGCTGTGCTATGGGGCAGCCCTAGGGGAGGGGGGCTCTGGAGAGACCCCGGGGGGGGGGGAGCTGTGGGGGTGCCGGCGCGGGGAGGGGGTCCCCGTCGGCCGCGCCAGAGGAGGCCTGTGGCGAGGGTGGCCCCCGGGGGAGGCCTGTGGGGAGGCGGTCCCGGGGGTCCCCGCCGCGGGGGGCGGGGGGCGCCGGGGGTGTGACAGGCCCCCCGGCGCGGGACGGGGCAGGGCGGGGCGGGGGGGGCTCCACCGGGCGGGGGTCTCGGTGCCGGGGGGGAGGGGAGCGGCGGCTCCGCACCCCCCGCCCAGCGCCGCGACCGGAAGTCACCGGGAGAGGGACAGGAGGGCCCGGGGGGAAGAGGAAGCGCCAGGCGGCCGGAAGCACCCGCCCCTCGCGTCTGCTGTCCAATGACAGCAGAGATACTGCTCGGAGTGACAGGACGGGGAGCTGGGCGGGAGGCGGGGCCGCCACGGGCTCCTCGGCCAATGGGATGACGGGGGCGGGTCGGAGCTGGAGGGATGCTCCGCCCTCGCGCTCCCCGAGGCGCCGCGCGTGGCCGGGGACCCCCGGGAGTCCTGGGGTCGGGCATGGCCGAGACCCCCCGAACCCTCCCGAGAGCCCCCCTGGCCGGGCACGGCCAGGCCCCCCCGGCACCCCCCGACCCCCCCGGATCGGTCATGACCAGGACCCCTGAGCCCCCCGCGGGGCGTGCATCACCGGGACCCCCCCAACCCTCCCCGTTGGGTAGCCCCCTGCCCTGGGGACCACCCCAGCCCCCTGCCCCGGGGACCCCCCACCCCAGCCCTGGGGACCCCCCCACCCCCTGCCCTGGGGACCTCCCCAGACCCCGCCCCGGGACCCCCCCCCAACCCCTGCCCTGGGTAATCCCCCTGCCGCGGGGAATGCCCCTGCCTCGGTGACACCCCCCCGCCCCCTGCCCAGGGGATCCCGCCCCCACGGCCCTGGGACCCCCCCCAACCCCTTGCCCTGGCGCCCCCCCCAGCCCCCCGCCCCGCGGACCCACCACCTCCTGTCCCCACTGCTACCCCGCTGCCCGGTCCCGGCTCCTTTGGCCCCGCAGACTCCCCGGACCCGCCCCCTCCCCCCCCCGGGGTGCCCCGTCTTGCCAAGCCCCGCCCCCCCCCCCCCCCCCCAAGCGCGCTTGGGCCCCTGTGAAGCTGCTGCTACACGGGGAGACCCCCGATACCACCCAGAACGCCAGTGAGACCAGGCGGTGTGGGGGGACCCCGGGGGGGGGGCCAGGGGGGGACCCCAGGACCCCACTGAGACCCACGGCGAATGCGTACACACCAGCTTTATTACAAAAATTAGAGCTCTAGTGCCCCCCTCCCCGGGGGTCCGCACTGTCCCCGGCCCCCCGTGTCCCCCCTGCCCCCCCCCCGGTGCCAGGGCCAGGCCATAGGGCTGCTGGGACACGGGGGCCCCCCCCGCAGCTTTCGGGGTTCAGCTCGTGGGGGGCGGTGCCGTGGGGGGCATGCCTGGCCCCCCTGGCCGCTGGCGGGGACCACCAGCCTGGCCCCGGTCTGGGGGGGCTGTGGGGGTGGTGTCGGGCTTAGCCCCAGGGGGCTGGGGGGGGAGTTAACCCCCCGGGGGGGTCAGCCCCGGGTGCTGCTCCCGCGCTCCCCCAGCAGCCAGTAGGTCCTCACCTTCCCCTTGCCCTGCGGAGAGAGGGGGCGGGGGGCTGGGGGGGGCATTGCTCCAGGGGTCAGGGTGTGGGGGGGCACCCATTGCCCCAGGGGTCGGGGTTGGGGGGGGGGGAGGGCATTGCCCCAGGGGTCGGGGTGCGGAGGGGTCCATGACTTAGGGGGTCGGGGTACAGGGAGGTGGGAGACATTGCCCCAGGGTTTGGGGTGCGGGGGGGGGGCACTGTCCCAGGGGTCGGGGTGCGGGGGGGCAGCCATTGCCCCTGGGGTGGGGGTGCGGGGGGGGCCACTGTGGGGCTGTGGGATGAGGATGCTGAGGGGACCCCACTGGGGCAGCCATTGGGGGGGGGCTGGAGCTCACCTTCATCTCCACGTCCCCCCGCAGCTCCAGCTCGAAGCAGCCGAACTCCTCCAGCACCGCCTTGGTCACCGCCGAGATGTGGATCTTCAGGGCTGGTGGGGGGGGTGTCCCATCAGCACCCATGGGTGCCCAGCCCACCCCCACAGCACCCATGGGTGCCCAGCCCAGCCCCCACAGGTGCCCAGCCCAGCGCCCACAGCACCCATGGGTGCCCCAGCACCTTCCCCGTTGGACTCCATGCGCGAGGCCGTGTTCACCGTGTCCCCGAAGAGGCAGTACCGGGGCATCTTGAGACCCACGACGCCAGCACAGACGGGTCCTGTGGGACACCCAGTGAGCCCCCCACCCCAGGCTGACCCAGCCCCCTTGCTGGGGGCTCCCATCCCCATGGCCCCACTGTCCCCCTGGGTGCTGATGTCCCCTCCCCATCCTTGGGGTCCGTGAGAGGGCTGGGTGTCCCCCCAGCCCCAGGGACTGCCCTGTCCCCCCATCTTTGCTGGTCCACATGGGTGCTGTGTCCCCCCACCCATGAGCCCGTGTGGGTGCCATGTCCCCATCCCCTGTGACCCATACATGGGTGCCATGTCCCTGTCCCCATCCCTGCTGACCCATGTGGGTGCCATGTCCCCATCCCTGTCCCCACTCACCCATGGGGTGCCATGTCCCTGTCCCCATGGACCCATGTGGGTGCCACGTCCCTGTCCCCACTGACCTGTGGGGTGCCCCATCCCCACCCCCATCCCCAGTGACCCCACCATGTCCCCGTCCCCACTGACCTGTGGGGTGCCCCGTCCCCACCCCCATCCCCAGTGACCCCACCATGTCCCCGTCCCCACTGACCTGTGGGGTGCCCCATCCCCACCCCTGTCCCCAGTGACCCACCATGTCCCCGTCCCCACTGACCCGTGTGGATGCCGATGCGCAGCTTGAGCTGCTGCTGCGGCCGGTGGCGGATGCGGAAGGAGCGGACGGCGTCCAGCAGCGCCAGCGCCATGCGGGCCACCTCACGCGCATGCAGCTTCCCGTTGCGCACCGGCAGCCCCGACACCACCATGTAGGCGTCCCCGATCGTCTCCACCTGCGACACACCATGGGTGCTGGGTGCTGACACCGTCGCTGGGGTGCCTGGCGTGACCCGTGGTGCATGCCTGTTCATGCGTGTTCATGTATGTTCTGGCATGTGCTCACTTTGTAGACGTCGAAGTTGTCGATGATGGCGTCGAAGCAGGTGTAGAGGTCGTTGAGCAGCGTCACCACCTGCATGGGGGTGCTCTCGGCCGACAGCGCCGTGAAACCCACGATGTCACTGAAGTAGATGGTGACGCTGTCGAAAGCCTCCGCCTGCACCGTCTCCCCCCGCTTCAGCTGCTCCGCCACTGAGCTGGGGGACGGGGGGGGGGGTTATGGGGGGGGCACAGCCCCCCAACCCCTCCTGAAGGCAGGGACTTCCCAGCCTCCAGCTATGCCAGGGGGTCCTGGGGGTCTCCAGCCATCTGAGGACCCCCAGCTCTGAGCCATGATGGGGGGCCGGGGTAGTCCCTGGTCCCTCTGAGGACCCCCACCCCTACACATGCTGGGGGTCTGGGGTCATCCCTGCCTCCTTTAGGTACCCCAAGCCCCAAAAAGCCATGACACAGGGAACTGGGGGGTCTCCAGCCCTCCAAGCACTCCTTGCCATGAAGCATGTTGGGGGGTCCCTAGGGTCCCTGGCCCCTTCAGGCACCTGGAGCCATGCACCAGTCTGGGGGGGTCCCCAGCCCCTCCAAACACCCCCAGTCCCAAGGAACATGGAGATCCTTGGTGTCTCCAGCCCCTCCAAGCACCCCCAGCCCCAAGCAACATGGGAGCCCTTGGGGTCCCCAGCCCCTCCAAGCACCCCCAGCCATGCAGGGCATCCACGGGGGACCCCAGCCTGGGGCAGGCAGGGGATGCCAGTGTGGTGCCCAGCAGTAAGGGGGTGCACAGGGGCCGGGGCCCCCCCAGTGCTTACTGGGGCAGGATTTGGTAGAGGAGAGCCTCAGCCTTGCGTTTCTCCTCCAGGTAGGCTTGGGTTCGCTCCTCCACCAGCTCCTCCAGGTTGTTGGCGTACTGCTCCATGCGCGACAGCAGGTTGTCCAGGATGTTGCTGCTGCTCTCCCTGCAGGCAGGGGTGAGCACCCATCCAGGGACCTTTTTCGGGGTCACCCATTGCCCACAGGGCTGGGGGAGCCAGAGGTACCTGTTGAACTTGCGGAGCTGGACCTTGATCTGGTTGAAGTCAGGGCGCTCCAGCACGTCCTCAGCCCAGCAGTGCTGCATCAGCTGGCCCAGCTCTTCCATGTGGCACCCCACGTTGGCCGAGGGGCGGAAGCTGGGGCGCTCCCCGCTCTTCACCCGCTCAATGATCTCTGTGGGTCCAAGCACCCATCAGTGAGGCCAACAACCCATCAGCTGGTCCAAGCACCCATCAGCAGGTCCAAGCACCCATCACAGCAGGTCCAAGCACCCATCAGTGAGGCCAACAACCCATCAGCTGGTCCAAGCACCCATCTAGCGAGGCCAACAACCCATCAGCTGGTCCAACAACCCACCAGCTGGTCCAAGCACTTGTCAGATGGTCCAATAAGTCATCAGCAGGGCTAAGCACCCATCAGAACAGGTCCAAGCACCCATCAACTGGACCAAGAATCCAGCAGCAGGTCTAAGCATCCATTGACACCAGTTTCAAGCACCCATCACCAACAGGTCCGAGCACCCATCACCATCACCAACAGGTCCGAGCACCCATCGCCAGCAGGTCCAAGCACCCATCATCAACTCGTTCAAGCACCCATCATCAACTCGTCCAAGCACCCATCAACTGGTCCCTGGCACCATCACCCTGGCCCTCCCCCCCACCTTTAGGGCTCAGGTCGAGCCCCTCCACGTAGAAGACGCCGTTGCGCAGGGCAATCTCTTGCAGGATGATGCCGAAGCTGTAAACGTCGCCCTTCTGCGTGCCGCGGGCCGGCGGTGACTCCATCCGCAGCAGCTCGGGCGCCGTCCACAGCTTCTCTGTGGCAACAGGGAGGGGGCTGAGGCCGGGCAGGGACCCCAGGCAGGGGCGGGGTGGGGGGATGGGCAGGTTGCTCACTGGCGAAGAGCGCGTGGGAGTCCTCGCCATCGGGGGCTACGCGGAAGCTCTCCAACCCATAGTCCGTGATCTTCAGCACGAAGCGGCTGTCCACCACACAGTTGGAGGACTTGAGGTTCCCGTGGGAGACGATGACCCCGTTGTGCAGGAACTGCATGCCCTGGCAGGATGGAGAGCCATCAGACCCACTGCTCCCCTGCCATGGGAATGGGGACCCCTGTGGGAACCATCTCGTTACCTTGACGATGTCATGGGTGAGGGAATAGCGGAACATCCAGTCCAGCGTGATGCTCTCATTCTCCAAGATGTCCTGGGGACATGAGGGTCACCTTGCTGTCCTCCCACCAGGGATGGTCCAGGGATGGGGGACAGCACCCATCTGCCCGCTGCGAGCAGCCCCGACACCGGGTGATGGGCACCGTGTGGCCCCAACGATGGGTGATGGGCACTGTGCGGCCCTGAGGCTGGGTGATGGGCACCGTGCAGCCCCGATGATGGGTGATGAGCACTGTGCAGCCCCAACACTGGGAGATGGGCACTGGAGGGAGCGGCTCCAGCCCCAGACGGCTGCCAGGGACCAGGACCCTGCCGGTACCTGGAGGCTCCCGCGCGGGCAGTACTCCGTCAGGATGCAGATGTTTGGGGGGTCGGTGCAGGCGCCGATGAAGCGGGTCAGATGCTCATTCTGGACATCCCGCATCTAAGCCGGGAGCAGGGTGTGGGACCAGGCTCACGTCACCCCCCACCCCAGCCAGGGGACACCCGGCTGGGCACCCCCACCCCACCGCGTGATGCCAAACCGGGCGCCACCTACATGCTTCAGCTCAAACAAGACCTTGCGCGTCAGCTCGATGCGCTTGCGGTTGAGGTGCTTCACAGCCACGAGGTTGCCCTGGGGAGACACGGGGTGATGGGTGCCTGGTGGGGTGGTGGGTGCCCAGTGGGGTGGTGGGTGCCCACCCCTGCTCCCGCACCCCCATACCTTGTAATACGCCGTCTTGGCGTAGACCTGGAACTGTCCCTCCATGGTCATCAGCGAGCCGTAGTTGGAGCCCCTCTGGGGAAAGGGACACGGGGTGAGCCCTGCACCAGGTCCCTGCCTCCGGAGCGGGGCTGGGGATGGGCTGGGTGCCCACCAGGGAGAGGGTGAGCTTGCTGCCGGCGCTCCGGAGGTGTTTCTCCAAGCTGCTCATCTGCACGTCCTCCCACTGGACACGCCACAGCTCGGCCGCCAGCTCCTTCTCCAGTTGCAGCTTCCTGCACCGGGAGGGCAGGGTGAGACCCCCCGCCTGTGTCCCCCCACCTCTGGGGACAGCAGCGCAGCCTTGGGGTCACCCTCCCTGACCCCGGCACCCCCACCTGTAGATGAAGAAGGAGGTGACGGTGATGGCCAGGAGGATCAGGCTGACCACGAGGGACAGGACCTCCAGGGTGGACAGGTTGGCTGCACAGCAAGAGGAGGGTGGTGAGGGGCCAGTGGGTGCCCAGGGTGGGGGGTCTCGTGTTGTGTCCCCCCCCCCTGCCATCACTGCTCACCTTTGCGGCACAGCGGGTCGCTGTTATCGAAGCCACAGGGGGGGACGTCAGAGGGGACCACGTTCCCCGGCCAGTGGATCTCACGCCCTGGCACCATCTCAATCTTCTTGGTGGTGCCATTGTAGTTGGCCACGATCTTGGGGAGGGGGGGCAAGAAATGGGTGGGAGGGAGCTCCCAGCTGCCCCATGGGACCAGCTGCCCCCGCAGTGGGGCTCACCTGGAAGTCCCCCAGCACTGGGTCCATGTCCCACAGGGAGTAGTCGCTCTCCCGGTCTCCATTCTCATCGATCTTCAGGAAGCCGGTGACACCTGGGGACAGAGGGTGAGTGGCTGCCAGGGTAGGGGGGACCCTGGGGACCCCAGTCCATGGGTGGGGGCTCCAAACCCAACGGATCATCCTCCCAAGGGGGTTGGTGGGTGGCACCCAGCTGGGACGGGGACGGGGCTCACCATAGAAGGTGCGGTTCCACATCTGGCGGGTGATGGCGGAGGCGTTGGTGATGGAGCCTCCCCGCTCCAGCGTCTCGGTGACGGCCTGGGCATAGAGCAGCACCCCGTCGTGGAAGGCAGCCGCGATGAAGTTCATCTGGTGGCACCGAGATGGCTCGGGGATGGGGCACAGCCTGGGGTCCCTGTCCCCTTGTCCCCAGCAGCCCTAGGTCATCCCACAGCTCCTTGTCCCCAGCAGCCTCAGCTCCATCCCACATCCCCTTGTCCCTGTCCCCATCTCCATCCCATGTCCCTTAGCAGCTCCATCTCCATCCTGTGTCCCCCAGCAGCTCCAGCTCCATCCCGTGTCCCCAGCTCCATTCCATGTCCCCTTGTCCCCAGCTCAACCCTGTGTCCCCTTGTTCCTTTGTCCCCAGCACCACCCCAGGCCCCCAGCAGCCCCAGCTCCCCCCCGTGCCCCACAGCCTTCCTGGCTCCATCCCACCGTGTCCCACCAAATCATCTTTCATGGAGAAGTTGAAGTGGGTGAGCGCCTCATCCTTCAGCCGCGCCAGGAAGGGCCGGTACTCGGGGTTCTCGGGCTCCTTGTAGGTGATGATGGTGACAGCCTGGGGGGGACAGCGGCTGGCAGCGGGGCCAGGGACCCTGCCCACTCCAGGGGACCGGGGGTCCCACACTGGGCACGGGGCAGGGCCCCGGCACCATTGATCCCGTTCCCTTCCTCCTTGGGGGTCACCAGCAGCTGGGAGCTAGGGGGGGGGCACGGGGGTGCTCCGGCACCCACCGCAGCCCCGCTCCCCGTGGGGGGCACGCACATGGGGGTTAGTGCCTGCGCAAACGCACACACGTGCATGGTGGGTGCCTGCGCACATGCACGTGTGGGTGGGTGCCCGTGCATGCACACACAGGGGTGGGAGCCCAGGCACATGCGCATGTGTGTGTGGTGGGTGCTCAGGCACATGCACACACACGTATGTGCCTGTGCACACAGACATGTGGGTGGGAGCCCAGGCACATGCACACACACGTGTGGTGGATGCCTGTGCACATGCATGCGTGGGTGGGAGCCTGTGCACATGCACAGACGTGTGCAGTGGGTGCCTGTGCACATACACATGTGGGTGCACTGGGTGCCCGTGCACATGCACATGCGTGGGTGGGAGCCCGTGCACATGCACACGCGTGTGCGGTGGGTGCCAGCGCAGAGCCCCGGCTCACCTCGAAGGCCTGCCGGGCACTGGCGTCGTGGCGGTCCCCCCGCCTCCACGGCTGCTGGGGCTCGGGGAAGCGGCGGCCCTGCAGGCTGGCCCCGAAGATGTCGATGTAGAAGAAGGCGTAGTCGCCGCGGGTCAGCCCTTCGCGCCCCGCCTGCAGCATCAGCTCCCGCAGCGTGGCCGGGGCGCAGCACACGTACACGACTGCGCAGGGTGAGACAGCTCGTGGCACCCCGGGACCCCCCTGTCCCTGGGAGACCCCCGAGACCCTCAGCATCCCGAGGGTCCCTGCTTGACGTGGGAGGTGACACGCGGTGGGGTCATGCTGCTGAGTGGGTGGAGGGTGGCCAAGTGGGGTGCTGGGGAGCTGGGGGGTCCCGACCCCCTCTGCCTGCCCCCCTGCCCCCCCCGTGCCCTGCCCGCCTCTGCCCTCCAACACAGGCGCCAGGCCCAGGTTTCCTGTTTTCCCGACTCCGTTTCCTCCTCCCTGTGGCCCAGATCCCGGCAGAGATTGACTCGGCGGCACGGTGGCCCCGGTGGGTGCTGCCACCCCACTGCCATGGTCCCCTTCAGCAGGGGGTCACGGTGCCGGTGGGGTCCCGGGGTGCTGCCCAGCATGGGACGCAGCCGTGCCACCCACCAGGACCCTGGGGCCTCAAAGCAGCACCCACCCGGGGTGAGCAGCAAGGTGGCGAGGCTGGGGGTGCCAGAGGCTACCCACCCAGTGCCAGCCCCACCGACACCCACTCCCCTGGTGCCACCCGGGATGGCTCTGATGGGGACGGGGACGGAGCCAGCCTGGGCCAACCGCACAGAGGGGACCGGGGCAGGTGGCCCCGCTCAGCAGCTCCTGGTGGGGCATGACACAGGGTGGGGGGCTGGGGGGTGTCAGGGTGCAGGATGGGGCAGCACATGCATGATGTGTGTGTGGTTATGCAGCATTCCTGTGTACAGTCGTGCAGAGCCATGCACACCCATGTACAACTGTGCTGAGCCACGCACATCCGTGTACAGCTGTGCAGAGCCATGCTGAGCCGTGCAAACTCCTGTAAAGTCATGCAGAGCCGTGCTGAGCCATGCACACCCGTGTACAGCTGTGCAGAACCGTGCTGAGCCGTGCACACCCGTGTAAAGTCATGCAGAGCTGTGCTGAGCCTTGCACACTCCTGTAAAGTCATGCAGAGCCGTGCTGAGCCATGCACACCCGTGTACAGCTGTGCAGAGCCGTGCTGAGCTGTGCACACTCCTGTAAAGTCATGCAGAGCCGTGCTGAGCCATGCACACCCGTGTACAGCTGTGCAGAGCCGTGCTGAGCTGTGCACACTCCTGTAAAGTCATGCAGAGCCGTGCTGAGCCATGCACACCCGTGTACAGCTGTGCAGAGCTGTGCTGAGCCATGCACACCCGTGTAAAGTCATGCAGAGCCGTGCTGAGCCATGCACACCCATGTAAAGTTTTGAACAGCTGTGCTCAGCTGTGTACCGCTATGAACACCCGTGCACTGCCATGCACACCCGCGTGGAGCCGTGTAGAGCTGTGCGAACCCGGGCACACGTGGGCACAGCCGTACGCACCCATGCCCAGCCGTGCAGAGCCATGCTCACCCGCGTGGAGCCGTGCAGAGCCGCGCACAGCCATGCCCACCCATGCACTGCCCCGGCACCCCACCACCGCCACCCCGGTCCCTCTCCCCGTGCCAGCCCGCGGCAGGACCCCCCCCCGTCGGTGCGTCCCGTCCCCCCCCAGCACTCACTCCGTCCCTTCTGCTTGATCTCCTGGATGATGAAGGAGAAGTTGCCGCCGTCGCGGAAGACGACATCCATGACGGTGAGGTTGCGCAGGGTGGGCAGCTGGACGTACAGCCCCTCGGCGGCGAAGAAGTACGGCCGGTCGTCCACTTTCTCATCCCAGTAAACCAGTAAAGCCCGACGGGTCCAATTGAAACGCCGATGGAGCTGCACACCCAGTTCACCCAGTTTACGGTGACTGGGACCAGCACGGGTGGTCAACCCGAATTGCTCTTGCTTGTCGTCAAAGCCGTGGGCTTCGGCACCCGCTGTCACCAGTGGAAGCCGCCAGTGGCTTGTAAAGCGGGCTACTGGGGCCGCCGTGTAGACGCACCCGGGTCCCAAAAATGCAGCGGGGTGATGAGCGAGCTGGAGGTCAACAGCGGCCAACGGCGCAGCCATTTCAGAGCAAACACCGTGCCGATCCTCGCTGCTACCGAAAACCCACCGGAGGGTAAAGCCCGGTAATAAATCGGCTCGGGCATTAACGGTGGCGGCGGCCAAGCGCACCGCTGGTCCCACTCGTGGCCAAGCCCACGGGTAGGTGAGGTTGTGTTCGGGTAACACGACAGCTAAAGTCAACGCGGTCGTCCCCGCTGTCGCCGCCACCGTCACCGCACCGCAGAGCAGGGCCAGCACCGCCAGCATCGCCCACGGAGAGTGGCTTCTCCCCCGTGACAGGGCTGAGCCCTGAGCCCTTCCTCCCCCCCCCCCCCCCCAGTGACACAAAGGGCCGTTAGCATCCACACCGAGCTTAACTCCTTCCTTCCCGCCGGGAGGGAGGATGGGGCCGCCCGGTGGTGGGTGGGGATATCCCCACTCGTGGGATGTGGGATGGCAGGGTGGCACCGGGAGTGGGTGGCCATGGTAGCCACGATATGCCGGACGGGGATGGCACCGGGAGCAGGTGACAGGGTTGCACCGGGAGTGGGTGGCCACAGTAGCCACAACACACTGGGACAGGGGTGGCATCAGGAGTGGGTGGCCACAGTAGCCACGACATGCCAGACAGGGCTGGCACCAGGAGTAGGTGGCCACGGTAGCCATGACATGCCAGAAAAGGGTGGCACAAGGAGTGGGTGGCCATGGTAGCCACGACACGCCAGGACAGGGGTGGCACTGGGAGTGAGTGGCCACGGTAGCCACGACACGCCAGGATGGGGGTGGCACGCCGTCCCGGCATGTCGTGGCTACCGTGGTCACCTACTCCCGGTGCCACCTCCCGCTACATGGTCACCAGTGGGGGGCTGAGACCTGACAAACTCATCAGTGCACAACAAACACCCTGGACCCCATCGCATCCCTATGGAGCCCACCAGGCTTCAGCCCCCGGGTGGGGGGGTTCCATGGGGGGCTCGGCCACTCCTCACCCCTCCCCACGCCCCGTGGGACCTCCTGCCCCATGTCACCATCACAGCAGCCCCATGGGAACGGGGAGGTTACCCTGGATAGAAGCTGCTCCGGGGGCTGCGTGGCTCCTGGGAGCGCTCGGGGGAGACGCGTGGATCCAGAGACAGGCTCAGCGCTTGGGGACATGCATGGGTTTGGGGACACGCGTGGGTTTGGGGACACGCGTGGTGCTCCCCCCCCGGCATATTCCCATGCTGGGGACAAGCACAGCGTTTGGCAACACGCGTGGCGCTCCCCCTCCACGACACACACAGTGCAGTGGGGACACACGTGGCTCCTGGGGACACGTGTGACCCCGGCCATCCCGGGACACTTCTGACATACCGTACCCTGCTGTGCCGGGCAAAGCTGGAAAAGGTCAGTCTCTCCGGAGAGGATCATTAGGAAACACCAGAGGCGGCGGTAAAAATTAAAGTTATTAATGAAGGCGCTAATTAAGAAAAGAAAAGGGGGTGGAGGGTAGGAAAAGTGTTGCTAGCAGAGGATGGTTTCGATCCATCGACCTCTGGGTTATGGGCCCAGCACGCTTCCGCTGCGCCACTCTGCTGCTTAGAAAGGAGCCTCTCCCGGCACCATAAGTAGAGGTTCTCGCTGCCGCCTGCCCGCTCCATTCATGAGCATCGTACCCCCTCCAGCGGCCGCCCACCGCGAGCGCGCAGCCCGCTCCCTGATTGGCCCCTCTCACCCCGCCTCCTCCTCAGCTTGACAGTTACCCCAGCCAATAGCTTGCAACGAGCGTCTCCCCGGCCGCCAGCCTCGCGGCGGCGCGGGACCCAATAAGCGGGCGGGTTGTTGGGCGGTCAGGGGAGCGCAGCCCGGCGGGGTCTCCACAGCGGCGTTCATTGTTGGGCAGCGGCGGAGCCATGAGGTGAGGGGCGGCGGGTGCGGGAACCCCCGGGCCGGGGACTCCCGGGCCGCCCCCCCTGACGCCGCCTCCCTTCTCTCCGCAGGGGCGACCGAGGCCGAGGCCGCGGCGGACGCTTTGGTTCCAGGGGAGGCCCTGGCAGTGGGCGAGTCTGGCTTCTGCTCTAGCGAGGGTGGCTCTCTAGCGTGCCAGGCCTAGGGGGTGGGCTGCGGCCGCCCCCCGGGGCGCGCTGCCGGGGCGCAGGGACCGGGGTGCCAGCGTGCAGTGTAGCGCAGGAGAGCGGTGAGGCGTAGAGCTGGGGGCGGGGGGAGGGGGCTGGCCCCGCCGGGCCGGGTCTGTCAGCGCTGGGAAGCCCCCGGTGGGCGGCCACCGCCGGTTCGCACCGGGGCGGGGGGGTCAGCTAGCGGTAGGGGGATCACGAAGAAACCTGTCCTGTTTCTGTAGGGCCTTTCTCGCGCCTCGGGACCAAACCTCGACGAAATGGTGATGGGGGTTGGGGTGGGAGTGTGTGTGTGTGTGAGTGAGTGAGTGTGTGCTGGTGATGACAAAAGCCGCGAGCGGGCAGGCATCCCCGCAGAGAATAAAGTTCTTTTTTTCTTTCCCCCCTTTAGGTTCCGGCCCTTTGTGCCGCACATCCCCTTTGATTTCTATGTCGTGAGTAACCCTCTCCTATGGAGCTGTTTGCAGGCAACAGCTGCGGGACTTTTCCTTGTTTAAAGATGCATCTTAAAAACCTCATTTGCTGACTTTGGTGGTTTGACTTCTTTTAGTAAAGGAATTCACTGAAAATGCTGTTGGTTCAGTAACCTAACCCGAAATAGACCTCCTTACTGTCTCTGTTGTTCGGAGTACGGATGACTAGGATGCAGTTGAGTAATAATCACAACAAATAAATGCCTTAACTGAGGTTTTTTTTTCCTGCTTTTTAAGGCACCCTGCTCACCCAGACCCTCAATTCTGTCAGCTCCAGCACAGACCTGACAGGTTACTCCGACAGCTGCCATTCCCCTGTCAGATGTTCTCCAGGCAGTTTTGCCACGTTGGTCCTCACAGGACCAAGAGCAACATGCTTTTCCCACCTTTTTATAGGAGGAAATAATTTCCTCCTTCTACCAAGCATCTGCCCATTACAGACACATGGCTTCTAAGGCAAACAAGTTCACTTACATTTCCCTTCCAGGCCATGGCTTTGAATCCCACCGTAATGGAAAAGCTCCGGCCATCTGCAAACAAAGAGACTGTAATACAGTTAATAAAAATCCTCAACAGACCCATTCTTAATTAGATCTGCCCTGTCTCACACCCTGTAGTTGCATGGGCACACTGGTGGCTCCTCTGCCATCCCTGAAGACCTGCTGTTCCTGTCAGAGCACAGTGAGAGCGTACAGACTCTCCCTCCCTTAGGATAATGTGAATATGTAAAAGCAGTAAGCGAAGAGAAAACAGCGCTGGAGAATTAAAAAAAAAAAAAAAAAAAAAATCGCAGTAAATTTTGCTGGTGAGTGGGTTGAACCAAAGTTTTGTTCTTGGGCGTTGCAGTCTGATATCTGATCCCGTTTCAGTGCGAAATGGCTTTCCCCCGCGTAAAACCTGCCGCTGATGAGACTGCGTTCAGCGAAGCCTTACTGAAGAGAAACCAGGATCTTGCTCCGACCGCTGCTGAACAGGTTTTGTGCTGAAAATTGCCTTAAATTCTTTGGTTGGATGCTACTGCAGTGTTAAAAGAATGCAAAGACACGCTGTCCTTCAGAGAGTATAGCCAGGTGCAGTCATTACAAGCCTAAAAAACAATTGCTTCTCTCTGAAATGAAGACTGCAGTAGAGATACGGGTGGAGTTTCTTGGAACAGTGATTTTTAAGTGTTTCTTTTACCTGTTATGTACCTTGCATCAGGGCTGTCTGCATTACACTGTGCAAGATCAGATTATTTCAAGTTTGGACAACTGGCTGATAACACCACCCCTCTCCAATTCCTTTTCAGGCTTCCATTCTTTCTCTGGTGACCAAAATAAACAACGTGATCGACAACTTAATTGTTGCACCAGGAACATTTGAAGTGGTGAGTCCAAAACTGGCAAGCTCGGAGAAAAAGCTGTGTGGGTAGATGCTTTGGTAGAAGCAATGCCGCTGTTCTAGCTACCAAACCCAGCTCAAAGTTGTCTTAAAGAGTCATGCTTACTCCCAGAAACGTAGCACATGCATTAAATTCTCCAATTTTTGCTCTTTCAAACAGCAAATCGAAGAGGTTCGCCAGGTGGGTTCCTACAAGAAGGGCACCATGACAACGGGGCACAACGTGGCTGATCTAGTTGTGATTCTGAAAATCCTGCCCACCCGTGAGTAGTGGCTGCATGGCTGCTGAGGGGACTGCAGCGCTCATACCCGCTCTGACCGCCTCTTCTACTTCTCCCTAGTGGAAGCTGTGGCAGCCTTGGGAAACAAAGTCGTGGAAAGCCTGAGAGCACAGGACCCCAGTGAAGGTGGGATGCTCTTCTGCGTCATATGGGGTCGAGGGGGATGTAGGCTGATGTGAGGCAGTTTCCCTGTGAGCTTTGGGGTTTGTCTAAAGGGTATGGTGCTGAGCCTGGCGCCACTGCCAAGATCTGTGGTCTTTCCCGTGTTCCCGCATGCTGGTAAGGTCTTCCAGCTCCTCCATGAGGAATTCTTGTTGTTTCTCCCCAGTCTTGACCATGCTGACCAACGAGACCGGCTTCGAGATCAGCTCTGCGGATGCAACGGTAAAGATCCTTATCACCACGGTACCGCCCAACCTCCGGAAGCTGGACCCCGAGCTACACCGTAAGAGCTCAGCCCCACAATGTGAACCTTCACCGGAGTGGCGGGGAGCCAGCTGGCCTCCCCTGGCCCATACTTACTCAGCTTTTGGTTGGAAAAAAACCCCAAAACAACCAAACAAACCAGGGGCATTTCTGTTGCTTCTTTCAGTGGACATCAAAGTGCTGCAAAGCGCCCTGGCTGCCATCAGACATGCTCGCTGGTTTGAGGAGAATGCTTCGCAGTCCACGTGAGTTTGACCCTGCAGCTCTGAGGCCCAGCTGGAATAATCTTTACAGAGAACAGGGAAAAGGAAAGGCTGTTCCTGCAGCAGAAGGGCACTTGATGTGTTACAAACCCTCCTCCTGCCATCTTCTCCAGGGTGAAGGTCTTAATCCGGCTGCTGAAAGACCTGAGAATTCGATTCCCTGGCTTTGAGCCCCTCACGCCCTGGATTCTGGACCTGCTGGTGAGCGCACGAGGGGGAACGCTGATGGTGTGCCGGGCATGCTGTAGCCAACTTACAGCTCTCTGTGTGTCCCTGGGCTCCAGCAGCAGCAGGAATTGGGATTCTTGCACTTCCTTTGCTGTGAGCCGCTCTCATCCTAAACCCTCTCTTTTCTTTTTTCATCTCTTCAGGGGCACTACGCCGTGATGAACAACCCCACCAGGCAGCCCCTGGCACTCAACATCGCCTACAGGTCTGTTGCTGTTTGCTTCGCTGGTATAAATTCCTGTTACCACCCCTTTTGAACACACCAAATAAAAGCGGCAGCACCTCAGGGCTTGAAGGGACCGAACTGGAGACGGAAGCAGACTCCTCACATAGATGTGCTAGTTCCAGACTTCCTGGCTGTGTTTCTGTGCTGGAACAGACTAGTTTCTAACCTGAAATGTCTTTGTCCTGTAGGCGCTGCCTTCAGATCCTGGCAGCGGGGCTCTTCCTCCCTGGATCTGTTGGTATCACTGATCCCTGCGAGAGTGGAAACTTCAGAGTCCACACAGTTATGACCCTGGAACAGCAGGTGAGCAGCCTTGCCCGCAGCAGGAGAAGGGTCTAGAACCTGACCGCACTCTTGACTCTTCCTCCTCTCTGCAGGACATGGTGTGCTACACCGCGCAGACGCTTGTCCGCATTCTCTCGCATGGAGGCTACAGGAAAATCCTCGGCCAAGAGGGTGATGCTAGCTGTAAGTGGGGTTGGTGCAATGCATGGGTCTTCCTCCAGGCAGGCTGTCAGCATCTCGGGGGAACAGGACTGGTTTTCTGTGTTGCTGGAGGAAAATTAAGGGGTCCAAGAAGTGACTCATTAAAGCCCGGAGCAGTAGGGAGGAGGCGGCAAAGCTGGGGAGGTGTTGTGCTTCTCCCTGCACGTTCTGGGGACAGGGTCTGTCTGTGCTGCTCAAAGTCACCCTGAGCCCATTTTTGCAGACCTGGCTTCCGAAATGTCCACGTGGGATGGAGTGATAGTGACACCTTCTGAGAAGGCTTACGAGAAGCCTCCAGAGAAGAAAGAAGGAGAAGAGGAAGAAGAGAACCAAGAAGAACCTGCTACGGGCGAGGAGGAGGAGAGCATGGAGACGCAGGAGTGACTCGCCCAGGTAAAGCCTGTCAGTACTGCCGCCTGCGAGAAGGCAGCTCCGGGCAGGGGAGGGAATGGTTCGCCCCAGGGTGGTGCCCCCCCCCCCCAACAGCCCGTCTTTCCCCCTGCAGTAGGGCTCCCCACCGCCGGGTGCTGCTGGCTGAAGGATGTGAAGCACGAGTGGAGGACTGAGCCTGTCCTCAGTGAACGCAGCCAGCTGATGTGACCTGGCCCCCGTATGTGTTTTTAGTTTTTTTTTTTTAAGTCACATATTAAAGCATTCCTTCCTTTGGAGCGCGTCCTGTTTGTTCAGGTAGAAGATGCTCATTGTAGAAGGAGGCCAGAAAAAGGTCTAACAGCAGGAGGAAGTTCCTGAACTTGAAGAAAACCCACCCGGGGCTGCTGAACCCCAGCCTGACCTCTCTGGTAGCAGCACCTGCCTGTTTCTGCTTTCCCCAAGAGGCTGGGGCCGTGACACAGGACCGTTTAGACCCACACTACCTCACCAGCCCATAAGCAACGCACGGTCACTTTTATTACAGTGCCTACAAATCTAGAAATACAATTCAGGGTCCCCCGGTTCCTTCAGCTGCAGCTGAAGAACTGCAGCCTCACTCTGCAGGACTTTTTCCCCCTTCCCGCGCTGCGGAAGCTCAGGAGCACGCTGCTGCAAACAGGGATACCTGCTCCCCTCACCAGCTGCCCATTCCAGTCGCTGTCCTTCCGGGGCCACTCCTGTTCCAGCCCAGCTCCCGGGGCTGTCGGCGCAGCCGTGGTGTGAGGTGGATCCGGCCCGGTGCCACGATGGGGGCCTCACTTCCCGGGCAGGCCCTGGGGGTAGCTGCCCGACGCCTCCAGCATGGCCTTCCTTCGTACCGCCTCCTTTGCCACGCTGTGGTTCAGCCTCCGCAGCCGTTCCTGCAGAGGGGGGGGAGCAGCAGCCGTCAGAGCAGGGGGGGCCGAGATTCCCCCTGAACACCACAGCCCCCTGACACCCTCAGGGTCCCCGCGCTGACCTGGGCGTTCTGCAGGATGTTATTGACCAACACCACTCTGCGCCGGGCGTTCAGCAGCTTCTTCACGTAGGGATCGAGGTCCAGTGCCACTTTCTGGTCCTCGTTGATGCGGCACAGCTCTGGGGAGAGGGCAGAGTGGGGCGGAGTGGGCCCAGGGTACCACAGACCCCCAGGGGATGTGGGGAAACCCCACTGCACCCCCACAGCCAGGCTGCAGAGGTGACTCCCCCCACATGCCTCACCTGTGGCCAGGCTGTCGATGTGCTCCCGCAGCTCCACCTGGCTCTCCCTGCGGAGAAGACAGCTTCGGAGCCAGGGCAAAACCCTCGACCCCACCCCCGCAGCCCCCAACCCACCCCTGCTCCCCCTCTAACAAGAACTAGTGTCCCCAGTTGCCCCTAATCTCCTCCCAGTCCTGGTTACCTGCCATCCCTAACTCCTCCCAGCCCTGCTACGTGCCCTCTGCCTCTAAGTGCCACCCCATGTGTACTCCTAACGCGCCCCCCCCCCCCATCCCGGGGTCCTGCCCTCAGGGGCGCCAACCCCTGCAGCCCGCTCAGCCCAGCTGTGAACCCCTCAGCTCCCCACCCTGGCACCCCTAAGCTTCTCCGGGTGCTCCGCAAGTCCTTCCCCACCCCACCTTCACCCGACGCTGCCCCTCCATCCCTGTACCTACCCCTCTGCCCCTAAGCCCCGCTCTCACCCTGGTAGATGCCCCTCCGTTCCGCTCCCGCCCCGGTACGCGCACCTCGGCCCGGCTCCGGCCCCGCTCCCTGCCCCTCGGGCCCGCTCTCGCCGTCCCCCTCAGGCTCCGGCCCCTCTTCCCTCCCCCCAGCTCCCGGACCTGACGGCGTGGACGTGTCCGTCGAGCTGCCGCACCGCCGGCCGCAGGAACTGCAGCAGCCCCTCCGCGAACAGCTCCCGCGCCGCCGGGCCGCCACTCCCCGCCGCCATCTTGGCGCTGCCGACGCCGCGGGGGCCGACGGGAAATGGAGGCAGCGGGGCGGGAGACGCAACTTCCGCCCCGCGGGGGCCGCTGGGAAATGGAGTCCTGAGGCCTAGCGGTGGGCCCAGCTGCGGCCAAGCGGGAGGCACAGCTGGAGGCCTAGCAGTTGGTCCAGCTGTGGTCCGGCAGGAGGCACAGCTGAAGACACAGCCGTGGGCCCAGCTGTAGCCTAATGTGAGGTCCAGCTGTGGCATAGTGGGAGACACAGGTAGAGGCTTAGCAGTGGGTCCAGCTGTGGCCTAGCAGGGGGCACAGCTGTTGGCCTTGCAGCAGGCACACAGCTGGAGGCCCAGCTGTGGGCCTAGCAGGAGGCACAGCCCTCCGCAGCGCCAAGCAACCGCAGAAGGTGCGGACCCAGGCAGCAAAACCCAAACCCATTCATTAAATAACAGATAAAACAAACCCCCACTGTGTGGTTTTGGTACTTCCGGCTTCCTTTTTTTTTTTGGCTTTTTTTTTGCTTTTTTTTTTTACAAAAATTAAATTACGAGGGGCAGGGGTTAGTGCAAAGGGCCTGGCTCGGCAGCTGGCATGGTGTGCAGGACCTCATCCAGCAGCTGCAGGGCGCGGTGGAGGTGCACCTCGATCCAGCACGGCGTGTGCTTGATGCTTTGCCGGGGATAGTCGGGCCCCCAGCCCTTGACGAAGCTCAGCCGCAGGATACACAGCCGCCGCAGGTCATCCACACCGATCCCCGCTGCTGCTGAAAGACCTGTCCAGGAGGGACACCGCTGTGAGTTGGGGACCCCCATGGCCACAGGGGTCCCGTCCCAGCCCCGGGAGCTCACTCACCCACGGCGGGTGCGATGCCTCCCACCGAGCCGGGACCTGGGATGTTCCCGGCCACGGCGGCGGCCTGAGCGGCGGCTGCAGCCTGGGCTGTGGCCGCTTGCTGCTGCATCTGGCGGTGGCACTGGCGCAGGTCAAAAACCTGGGGGGCAACACAGGGGGACCCCTGAGAAGGGTGGCACCAAAGGGGGATACTCTGGGGACCCCCTTCAGCATGGGCAGCACGGTTCCTCTATCCCTCGAGCCCCTTCATTGTCCGTCAGCATGGGGGCACTTTGCCCAGGACTCCCTTTAACATGGGCACGGGGGTCCTTCCACCCTTGGGGTCCCTCCATTGCCACCCACCATGGGGGACGCATTGCCCAGTGCCCCTTTTAACATAGGCACAGGGGTCCCTCCACCCTTGGGGTCCCTCCATTGCCCCCTAGCATGAGTGACCCATTGCCCAGGACCCCTTTTAATGTGGCCACCAGGGTCCCTTCATCCCTGGGGTCCCTGCCTCCTGGGGATGCGTCCCCCCAGGGCCACCCCACCTTGATGTAGGCACCAGGGTAGATCTTGTGCACGGCGTCCCCGGGGGCTCTCCCCGCCTCCCGGTCCAGGTAGTAGCTCTGCACGAAGACGGCGTGGTCGCTCAGGCACCGCATCCACACATCGCCCTCGCCCCGGCACTCCAGCTGCACGCCCTTCCCGATGTGCAGCCTGTCCCACAGAGGCCATCAGCACCCACACCCCCTGGCTGCCCCCCAAATGCCCCTTAGCCCTCTATATCCCCCCCATACATCCCTCATTTGCCCCCTATATCTCCCTCCCTTCTGTCCTGTACGTTTCCCATTTTCGCCACCATGACCTGCACCTGCCCCATCACTCCTCAGTTGCCCCCTATATCCCCCCTTCTGCCCCATCACCCCCCAGTTGCCCCCTATGCCACCCCTTCATCCCTATATCACCCATTTTCCCTATATCCCCAATTCTGCCGCATATATCCCCCACTTGCCCCCTATATCACCCCCACCCATACATCACCTCTGCCCCCACACACACCCTTTTGCCCCCCATCTCCCCCTTCTGCCCCAGGTCTCATCCCCACATTACCCGCCCCCCCCATTTACCCCATCCATTCCTTCATCCCTCATTCACGCCTACACACATCCTCCTCCCGCTCCCCACTTTTTCTCCATGCTGCCCCCCAACCCTCTGCCACGCCATTGCCCTGTGTCCCCCCGGCCCTTGCCCCCTGCCCCACCGGGCCCGCTCGCTGGCGTCGGTGCGGTGCACATTGGAGAGCTGCCCCAGGCAGAAGCGGTCCCCCCCTGAGGGGTCCACGTAACCGTCCACGATGACCACGGGGCAGCTGGACGGCACCTTGAAGATCTCCCCCACCTGCACATCCATCTCAAAGTAGGCGATGGAGCACCAAAACTCCGGCCCTGGAGAGGGGACACACACGGATGGGGGGGGATCAGGGCAGCCACGGCGTGGATGAGGTGATCACCAGGGTGTTAATTAGGGTTGGGGGTGCTTACCAGGGTGGGTAGACACCGGTTGCTGGTATGGTCCGGAGCTATGGTGTGGGGGCCCTAGGGAGGGGGCAGAGATGGAGTCAGTGCAGTGAAAGAGCTGGGACCTCGTAGGTGACCCCAGCCCCGTGGCCCCCCAAACCTACAGTAGTGGTTGGGGTGGTGGAGTGGGGGCTGTGGGTGGCTCCCGCTGCTGGGCTGTGGCGGGGGGGTGGGCTGTGCCCCCCCCAGGCTCGGTGCGTAGATGGCTGTGCTGGTCCAGCTCACCGGTGAACCTGGGGCAGGAAAGGGGGTGAACAGGGGGGGGTGTCCCCATGCGGGACCCCCACTGAGCCAGGGGACAGGGGATGTCTCTGGTACTCACTGTGGTAGGGTGGCTTGGGGTAGCCATTCTGGGGGGGGGGCTGCGCCGGGGCGGCCAGGGGTGGCGTGGGACAGGTGACCTGTAGCAGCCCCTCGCCATGGGGCAGCGAGAGCAGGGAGCTGCTGGGGGCCACTGTGGGGGGGTGGAGGGGCTCAGATTGGTGCTCCCAAACCCTTCCCAGGGGATGGGGATGGGGATTAAGGGGGGGTCTCACCTGGGGGTGACATAGGCAGCACAGGGTAGAAGCTCCCGGGGACGTGGGGGGACTCGGGGAGCGGCAGGGGGGGCAGCGGCTGGCGGTAGGGCTCGGCAGGGGGCAGAGGTAGCGCCCGCTTGGCCCCCTGCTCCCGGCCGGGCGGCACCTCCATCTGCACACAGTCATGGACAAACTCCTCCTTCACCAGGCGCGTGGGGGGCACTGGGGAGGGGGGGGGACACACACCGGAGACCATGGGGGGCACGGGGACCCGCAGCGGAGCGGGGGATGCTGGCTCTGGGGGTGCTCCCCGCCGGCCTCGTGCCGGGGTCTCACCTGTGCTCTGGATGCTCAGACCTGTCGGGGGAAGATGGGGTGGGGGGGTGTTATGGGGAGCAGGGCGGGCCCCCCTGGGGGGTCCCAGGGGTGCTGGTGGGACTGACTCACCGATGGTGGGGGCCACCACGCGCTCGTAGTGGTAGGGGTTGACGCAGACGCTGTCGTACTTGAGGTCGAAGGCGAACTGGCAGAATTTAACGTGTTTCAGCTCGTTTTTGTGGAGGTCGGGCCAGCGCCACAGCCGGGCGTAGATGACGTGGGGGAACCCCTTCCTGCCGGCCACCTGGGGGGGGCACACAGGACGGGGACACCGCTGTGACTAGGAGAGCACGCAGGGATCATGTGTCCCCCCCCGCCGCCTCCCGCCCCTTCCAAGCTGACTGCATCCAGCCTGGATGCTGGACCCCCCCCAGCATCCCCCCCGAGCACAGGGGCTGGCGCCAGGCCGGGACCCTGCGGCGGCTGGGGGGGCTCCCCCTGCGCCTCCCCGGCTCCAGACATAACAACCCCCACCCCTGCTCGCAGGCTGCCAGACAGTGACTCATCCCGGGAAGGGGGGCAGAGTCGCCGGGGGATGCCAGCGCAGTGGGAGGGGGGTCCGCGGGCTGGGGGCAACGCTGCCTGCAGCTGCCCCTGCCTCAGTGCGGCTGCCCCAGCAGGGTGGGCACCTCTGCCTGTCCCTGTCCCTGTCCCCCCCCCTCCATCGCTGGGGCGGCCACAGCTGTGGGTGGGTGGGCGCAAGCCCAGACACTGAAGTCAGCGTGGCTCCCAGCCCAGAGCTGCAGGCTCAGTATGGCAGGGGTCCCCCTGTGTGCCCCTCCCCGGGACGTCCCTCTGCTGGGCCCCTTGCTGCCCAAGCCCCCCCAGTTTGGGGAGGGCCAGGGCTTCCGGGGGCATCCCAACACCCAGATCCCCCAAGCTTGGGGAGGGCTTGCAGGGGGTGTCATGGGGCACTTGGGTCCCCCCCAGCTCAGGGAGGGTTGTGGGGTCTAGGGGGTCATGGGGCACCCCAGCACCCAGGTCCCCGCACTCGGGCAGCGCCGTGGGGGGCATGGGGGGCCATCAGGCAGCCAGTGCCCGGTGTCCCGGCACGGCAGGGTTACCTGGAGCCGCCCGTCCAAGGTGCGCTGGATGGTGACGCACTTGCTGGGGTGGGCGCCGTTGGTGGTGACGGCGGCGATGAGCGAGTCGAGCTCGTCCTTCTTCTCCTTGAGCTTCTTGACGAGGCTCTCGATGGCCCGCTTGGCGAAGGTCTCGTTCTCCCCGCCCTGCCGGTGGCACATCAGGCTGTGCACGATGCTCAGGCAGACGTCGCTGCTCGTGGGCGCGCCGAGGGACATGGCGCTGCTCCCCTGCAAGGCACGGCACGGCACGGCCCTGCCTGTCACCCCGCAGCAGGGGACCTGCCGCCCCCTCTGCCCTCGCCTGTGTGGCCACCACTGTGGCATGGGCCACCGAGCTGGTACGGGGTGCCTGTGCCCACGGGGCAGACACCGTGCTGGCAAGTGGGACACGTGGCCCCTGTGTGGCACCGGGGATGGGGCAGCACCCTGAAATGGCATGTAGCAGGCGAGGCAGATGTGGGACAAAGCTGTATGTCACCTCAAAGTGGGGGGCCAGCCTGGACGCCTGCGTTCCGGGGTCCCTGCCTGGGGTGGGAGGAGGCACAGGGGTTACAGCGATGCTGGGACACGCGGGGTGTCCCCAGCTCCCCACAATCCCTGGCTCTGATGGCCACAAAGGCAGAGTTGGGCCACAGCATCACGCTCCGTGGCGTGCATGGGGACACCCGCCATGTCACACAGCAGCCTGGCAGGGAGGACACTTGCGTGTGTGCAGTGTGCAAGGGTGCGTGCGTGCAAGCACTCGCTCCGGGCTGGAGTGATGGACGCATGCTCCGCTGCTGCCTGTGCTGCTGCCTGTCCTATCGAGGGTGTGGGGGCCAGACTAAACAGAGCCCCAGCTTGGCGCCGCTCCTTAACCCCTCGCTCGCTGCTGGGCTTCTCCCTTTCCTGCCTCCCCTGCCAGACTGTGTCCACGCCAAGAGCTGCACACACGCACACGTGCCGGGGCCCCGTGAGCATCCCCCCACCCGGCCGTGCCCGTGCCGGGGCTCTGCGCCTGCTGCGGTGCCGCTGCCGTGGGGTCCTGGTTCTGCATCGCGGTGGCTGCAACGCTCCAGGGCTTGGGAAAAACCTTGGGCTGGCGGCAGACACAACAAACCGTCAGCTCTTGCTCCGCGCTGCTTATCGGCGGGACGGGAGGCAGGCTGTCCTGCCAGCACCCTGCCTGCGTCTTCCCCCCAGCGCGGGCGCAGGGCCATGGCCCCCCCTTGCCGGAGCGATGCTGCTGGTGGGGCTCCTCCAGCCTGAGACAAGCCAGATGCTGTCGGCCATGGGGACACCTCTGGGGATGCTGGAGGGGCCCTGCGGAGTCCCCCGTGGCTGGAGCACAGCCCTGAGCCCCCGTCAGGCTACGGGATTCACCCATGGGTGCTAATGCAGCCTCGCGCACCCACTCCCGGGATGCCTGGTGCAGCCTCGACACTGGCACACTCCTGCCTGCTTCCCGCCAGCCAGCTCAGCCCCAGGGTCCCTGCCTGCCCCGCACCCTCTGCCTCAAGGCTCAAATTTGAGGCCAGAAGAGGCAAAAGAGGGTGGCGGGGACTCCCTGTGAGCAGGGGCTGTGTGGGATCGTGCTGGCAGAGCCCCAGCGTCGGTCCCAGTTCCCCCCAGCTCCCATTATCTGGGAGCAAAGTGAGCGGCCGATGCCGAAGCTCCAGAAAAGACTCGAATGGCCAGGGCTCGCTCTCTCCAGCCCCATCCAAAACTCAGCCCAGTCTGCTCTGGGGCAAACTGGGGTGAGCAGGAGGCAGAGATGGCTTCTCCCTGGCTCCAGCTGCCTTGCGGTGATGCGGTGGCTGGGAGCACTCGGTGAGATCTCCCCTCCACCCCACCCCGCATCGCTCCTGCCGTTACAATACCTCGCTGATGCCGTGGTCTGCGTCGCGCGGCCGGAGCCAGCCTTGTCCCCTGGAGCCAGCTCCTGCAGCCCCGGCACGGACACCCGCTCTGGCCTAATCTCCTCGGCCGCTAACTTTGCTCCCAGATAATCCCAAGGACAGGGACAAAGGCGGGTGCCTGGGTGGGGATTTCATTCCTGCCTGCGCCTCCCTGCTGCCAGCCCGGCTTCTGCCCCCCCAGCCCAGCTCTGGCCCCCCTCTGGGCAGGGGGATGCCCCCCGTGCTGGGCTCTGGGCGGGAGGCTGGGAGGGAGGCGGGAGGGCTGCCCTGGAGAAGCGGGTGCCAACAGGCCACCCCTGCTCCAAACCCCAGCTCCCAGGGCTTCGCAGGGCAGGGGCCCGCCTCCGTCCCCAGGTCCCCTGTGGCCTGAAAGCTGGGCTGCTGGGGGGGGGGAGAGCGGGGAGCCGCCCAGAGGGCTCCCGGAGCAGGTGGGGGCCTCGTGCCCCCATGCGCGGCCACCGCTCCGCGAGGCCCGGAGCTGATGGCGAGGGGCTGGGGGCAGCAGCAGCAGGTGGGTGGGCATGGCGGGGTGACGGGTGGGCGCGAGGCCTCGAGGAGGGGGCACGATGCCCGTGGGACTCGGCAAGCGCTGAGCGGGGCTGGGCCGGCTACTCACCTCCGCCGCCCGGCTCTCCTCACTCGGGGTCCGGCTCCTGCTGCATCTCCTCCGGCTGCCTGTCCCTGCCCGGCCCTGCCTGCTGCTGCCCACAGCCCTGCCCGGCCCTGCCTGTCCCCACCTGCTCCTGCCAGTCCCTGCCCGCAGCCCTACCTGCTCCTGCCCATCCCTGCCTGCTCCTGCCTGCGACCCTGCCTGCTCCTGCCTGACCCTACCCGCTCCTGCCTGTCCCTGCCCGCGGCTCTGCCTGGCCCTGCCCGTGGCCCTGCCCGCTCCTGCCGGTCCCTACCCGTTCCCTGCCTGTCCCTGCCCGTGGCCCTGCCCGCTCCTGCCGGTCCCTGCCCGCTCCTGCCGCCGCTTTGCAACTTGTTTGCTACAATAACAAAAGGAGAAGCCGGAGCGCGTGAGGCGCTGGCGCGCCGCAGCCAATAGCAGGCGCCGTGACAGGCGGCCGTCGCGTCGCCAACCAATAGCGGCCTCGCTTCCATCGCGGGCGGGGCGGCCGAGGCGGGCCCCGCTCCCGCCGCCCCAGGGACCCTCCGGCAGCGGCGGCGGGAGGCAGGGCCGGGCGGGGGGTGGGTGCGCTACAGGCGCAGCCGGGGCAGCCCCGGCATCATCATCCTCATCCTCACCCCCCTCGGTGCCGGCGGCAGGCCGGGCTGGAGCAGAGGCGGCTCCGGCGGGGGAACCTCAGAGCAGCCCCCAGTGCCCAAAGGGGCCACCAAGGCAGGAGGCAGGGGGCTTCTTGCAAGGGCAAGATACAAGGGTAACGATACAGCGGGGGGGGGGGGGGGGGGGGGGGGGGGCAGCTTTAAGCTGAAAAAAGGCAGATTTAGGTGGGATATCCGGAAGAAGTTCTTCCCTGTGAGGGCGGTGAGGCGCTGGCACAGGCTCCCAGAGCAGCTGTGGGTGCCCCAGCCCTGGCAAGGTCCCAGGCCAGGCTGGATGGGGCTGGGGGCAACCTAGGCTGCTGGGAGGGGGCCCTGCCCGTGGCAGGGGGTGGCACTGGATCATCTTTAAGGCTCCTTCCAACCCAAACCTTTCTACAAGGTCCGACTCCTCTCACAGCAGAGGATACCACCTTCCCTTGGCTTCCTCCTCCCCCCCACAAAGTAAATTTACCCCTGACCAGGAACCCCCCCCAACCCATTTCCATGAAAAAAAAAAACAAAACACCAAACCAGCACCGAGAGTCCACATCGGTTTTATAATTATTTCTCCTTTGTTACAACAAACCAGAAATACAAGATTCCATTGAAACTGGAACAGTTCACAGAATGGCTGAACTTAGAAGTTGAGGAGAGGGGGGAGGCACAGACCCCTTCCCAGACCCATCGGGGTAAGTGCAGGCAGCTGGTCTGACCGCAGGACGCAGTTTTGGTTACACCGAAAGGTAACAGATGAATTTTGGACCCCGTGTTTTAAAAGAGACAATTCTATCACGCTTCGCTGCCACAGCTGTAATTTTATGTTGCTGGTTCCAATTCCTTTAAATAAACACTTGGTTTTCTTGCAGATACAGAAACCACCGGTGCCATCTGTTCAAACACAATGCAAAAAAAAAAAAAATCAAATGATCTAAAAACAAAGGAAAAAAAACCTCAACAAACCAAGGTTTCAACCTAGGTATTAACACAACACTGGCTACCAACAGAAGTTTGTGCCAAGTAAGACTGGCACGTCTAGAAGCGCTACGACTAAACCTGGCCTGTTTGCCCTGCTGAGAGGAGGGTGGTTTTTTTTTTTTGCTTCAGGTGGGTTAAACTGAACTGGTGAGCATCAACTCAGCCCTTCGGTCACACTCTGGGACATGGATGATCCCAAAATGCAGCCCTGGAGCCCAAGAGGCACATAAAGATGCGATTCCAGCACCACCGAGTGCTTCACCCAACGCAGTGTGTGCCATGCTGTGCTGCACGGTGTGTCACCAGCGCTGATGTCAGCTGTTTAACTGCAACAGATCGGTCACATTCATGTTTGGAGTACTCGGGGAAAAGAAAAAAAAGATATAAAAAACAATTAAAAAAAGACTTCATAACATATAGTATCAAAACATTAAAAGGAACACACTAAAGTCTGATCTCTTGGTAGAACAGGGCTGCTCCCTATTCCTGCGGGTCCTTCCAGCATGAATCAGGGTTTCCATTTTTAGCTTATGGGCATCGACATAACACACTAACTTCAACAACAGTCTCTCGGAACGACTTTCAGTCGTTTGTTTCCGGGTCTGTCTGAGCCATGTAAGCATCCAGCTCGGCGTCAAGGTGTCCTTTTGTTTTAGACATATAAGCATCCAACTGGTTGTCCAGCTGCTCCTTGGTCAACGCAGGACGTGCTGATCCTCGTCCCCGTCCCCGTCCTCTGCCACGACCTCCAAAGCCCCCTCGTCCCCGGCCTGCCATGCCGCGACCTTACGGTGAGACAAGACTAGGGTTACACACTCCACCAGACCGAGCCTCGGGGGTTCCCCGGGTGCATGGACAATGCAGCATCATGGACAACACAGCATCACAGCGCTTCAGCACGTCCCCGGGGAAGTCCTGCTGCATGGCTGCAGCAGCCCCGCCCCCACCCACCCAGGTTTTGCTGCTCTGGATTAGCTCCCGTGCCGCTTCTGCTTCAGTCCAGAAGCCCAGATGTTTGATCCACGACTAAGAGCTACGCTCAAGCTCCCCACCTCTGCTGCTCGAGTACCAATCCCACCCACGTGCTGCGGACTTTTCCCCTGCAGAGTGTACCCCGAGGTCCTGTGCACCCCCAGGTCAGGCACAAGCTCTGGGCGAAGTGGCAATGCCATCACCCGTTAACAGCAAATTTTTCCTACAGACACACTACTCCGGATGGAGAGGTTTTCAGGCTACTTCAGATATAGGATACCCAAGAGCTCACATCGATCAGGACGTGTTTGTCAGGATAAGAAACAGAACTGAAGCTACAAGCCAAAGCTCTCAAGAGAGGCGGCTTCCTGATAACTGTCTGCTCTAACTCCTACAAACGCTGGGCCAATCCCCAAATAACACGAGGGAGCTGCTGCTCTAACCAAACATCTGTCTGAAACATCAACAGCTGTCTCCTGCATTTCCTCTCACACTCCCTGCTTCACTGCTGCTCTCATTTGTTGTCGAAAATAAAACGAGTTCATTCACCCAAGACTTGATTCAGTTTCAGACTCTGGATTTCAGTGTATTTTGCAGGGGTTTAGGCTTTTTCCTGTTTTTTCCCCTTCGCTAATTGTTTTCTGCCTCTTTGTTTACACAGGCTCCATATCATCTGCTTTACTGGGGGGTGACAGCACAGTCTTCCTCAACATGCTGGAAGATCTCTCGCACCCCTGACTGCCACCCAAAGCATCACGCAGCCAGCGATACCTGCAGGAGCAGACAGCTTCGCTGCCACTTCCCAGAACCCCTCTCGCAACACCGACACAACCCGGGCTCTCGGTTAGGCACAGGGCTGGCAAAGCATTTCAGGGACAAGAGCCTCAATTTAGCACTACGCTGTACACTAACTCAGGAAGACGGGGGGAGGGGGGCTGGGGGCTGCATGTACGTCAGCATGCTAGCCTTAATGAGGAAAAAGAATTAAAGCTTAGTTCTAATTATTCAGCAGCAACGTGTCGCGCCTGAAGCTTGTGCGCACTAACCTCTGCCGCCAAGTCCCCCGCGGCCCATGGCGCCTCTGCCCAGACCACCTCTTCCAGGGCCACCGCGACCTCGAATGCCACCTCTTCTCAGGCCCATCCTGGGGGATATACCCCTTCCTCCACGAAGCAGGCTCTGACCTTCAATAAAGTGAATTCAAATCGGAAAAAAATTAAAAAGTTTTCAGACCGAGCAACAGCATCAGTCAGGCCATCAGAAAACCCAGCATCACCGACGCGTAAGCAACTCCCGTTCAGCGCTGCGACTGACCTCTGAGCGGGGCTCCTCCTCTCAGCAGAACTCTGGCTCCCCGGCCACCACGCATGGCTCCTCGTGGCAAGCCCCTCTGCCCCATAGACAGTCCTCTTCCTCCCATGGCTCCGCGAGCAAGGGGTCCCGCCGGCCGGCCTAATCGTGCCTGAATATTACTTTTACCGAGGCGTTGCTTCAAGCTCTTCTGGAATAGAAGATTTTTAAAAGAGAAAATCATGCAGCAATCTCAGACTTGCAACGCAAACAGCATGGCAATCACCTATCAATACAAGTGGTGTGGTCTTTTTTTTGTTGTTTGGATTTTTAAAGAATGAAATAGAGGGTCATCAGCTTTCTGCAATATAGAATCAGGCTTCAAAAAAAAAGACAATCAAATCTGCTTTGGGAGGGATAATTTGTGAAGGTCAAACAGAGAACACAGACCTTTCCTGGAAGCAAGTGTTTGTACAGAGACAAGAAAGTTGCATATTCTGAAGGAAGTTTTTTTTTTCTTTCCATTTTTAGCAGTGCTGCTCAGTCCAAATCAAAGCAGACACTTAATCCATGAGGCAGCCTACTAATGCCTTCCGCTCGAAGGTGACAGTCCAAGCAAATCCCCGAGACAGAAAGCAACTACTCCTGCTGTGGACCGAGCCTAACCTACCTCCAGCAGAGCAAGTGACATCTGTGCAGCCACACGCCATGGATATCATTCCCAGTGGCCTACTGCCCCATGCTGGCTCGCCTTCCACTCAGACTACAGAAACAGCCAAGAAAAGCATCAACTTTTCCACCTATACCATGAAAACTATACTGAAGAAATTGCCAGAACGCCAGCAGAACAGTCATCTTTGTATATCTGGCTTTTGAAGTCGTTTTAGGGTTGGTTGGTTGTTTTTACTTGGTTTTGGCTTTTTTGGGTTTTTTTTTCCCACCCCACATCATTTATGTCCAGCCGCCAGATTCCAGACACAGCTGGCTTCCCTTGGGCCAGCTGCGGCAGCTCGTGTCCTCGAATGCCTATAACGGAACTGCCAGAGAGATGGCTCAGCTGCTCACAAAGCAGCAGCTGAACCACCAGTTTACATCCCACCACTGTTAACACCAATCTGGTCTCCACAGGGGAGGCTACAGCCTCCGTAGGCACTGCTGAACCCCACAGGGAGCAACAGTGGGAAGCTCCACGCACGTCTCAAGGACAAGAGCTCTTGGCCCTCCGAAGGTAAGGTGACAAGAACAGCCATAAAAGCTGTATCTTACTACAGATTCCAAGAGTTGCTTGAAGTTATTGGTTGTCTACTTGACCCAAGGCCGTGGACAGCTGAACTGGTTCCTCCAAAATCAGTCTCTTCCGCAGCTGTACTGAGAGTTTAAGTTCTACTGCCTCAGAGTTTAGATAGTCATTCGCTTTTCCAACAGCTGTAGCAGCCTATAAAATGTCAGCCTCTCCCCTTTTGCCCAGCCTTGCTGGCAGAAAGGGATGAGAAAGCATGAGTACGTTCCACATCCAATTACTCATTTATGTCACTTACCATCAGAGTTTAAGATAAGCTGCTGGACTTGGCACTGAAACACCCCAAGAGTGCTCGCCCTTCTGCTCTAGCTTGGAGCGGTAGCACCGTGGTCTGCTCCAGCTACTCAGTAAATGTGTGTCTAGAGACACAGTCAAGTGTAAAGGTTTTTACATTATAAGAAAAAAAAAAAAAAACAAACACAGCAGGTTTACCTATAAACACTTGTGCATTCAGATGCAGAGGATGCAAAACACAAACCCAGGACTCTAGGACAAGCAATGCTCCGCAGGAGTTCAGAGAAGTCCTTTCTGAAGCACAGGCAACCCATCACTGGGATCAACGCTCCCCAGCACATCCAGGAGGATCAGAAAAGCTCCTGGTGATACCAGTATAGCACTTCAGAAAATCCAAACACTACCTCAACTGCCAGAGCAACCCGCAATCTGGGAAGAGCAACGCAACATAAACCAGGTTTCCAAAGTTCCCTGCAACACCCTTCCACGGCCTTCCCTTTTAGTTCCAGAAGACCGTGAATGTACACCTACGCCCAACATAAAAATCAAATGGGTTTAAGAGCTAAGCCAAAGGCTAGCTCTTCCCTGTTCCTCTGCAGCACCTCAATTCAGCAAGCAGAAACTTTGTGCTTTCAGTTCTGTTCCACTTTCCAGTTGTGAAAATCTGAACTTTTCAAGCTGTTTTTATTTTAAGCAGAAAATAATTCAGACTACCATTTCCAAACCTTTTGTTTACGAGCTCTGCTAGGCTAACTGGCACCACGGTCTGGTTTTACAACAGAAGTCTCAAGAGATCTTAAACAGCAGCTGCATTCCTCTTTATCAGAGCGAGCCCTGGATATGAGCATGTGTGGCAGGTCTTAAGTATTCCAGCTATCTGGAGCAGCAGCTCAGCTAAGAAATTTCCAAGGCTTTCTCTCCACATGCGATATAATGTACAGAATTGTATTTAACTAATTCTGTAGTCAAGTCACGCCGCACCACTATTTGAACTCACTGCACAGCTGCGAGGCACTACCCCACAGGTTTCAATTTATGCCCTACGCGCGCATTTTAAGCTAATCTCACTGAAGCCTTCCCATTTAAAAATAGCATTTAAAACGCACAAAACCCCCTACAGCCTGACAATGAGCAGGCCCTAAACAAACAGGGCTCTTCTGTGGATCACTGAGGTTTCTGTCAAGAGCCAGATTTTGTCTGCCGCCCCTTCGGTAAGACCAGAGGCGGAGAAGCACGCTGACTGCAGCAGAGTAATCAAAATTTAGCATGTCTGCTTAGGTCTTCTGCTCTATGCCACAAAGCAGTTTGAGGAACACACCTTAAAATGGAGCATTTATCACCGAAATGCGGAATGATAAAGGCTCCTTATATACGGAGAATCCAACACTACGCCTCAAAACCAGGCCTGCATTCTTGCATTCATAAGCAATCAAGAAATTAAGTTTGTTCATCTGTTCCTTGCCGCCAGCTGCTATCAGTGGAGTGCACCAAGAGAGGGTGGAGTTGGGGATGGGAGCAACCAGCCTCAACTGAACAGTGAGTAGTGGAAACAACCTGCAGCAATTGTAACTGCAGCTAGATTGAGAGATGAAGCACTCGGCAGATCCAGAAACCCAGAATGAGAACATTTCTCTGAAAAAATAGAGAGGAGATATGAACAGCTAGAACAAAAAGAAAACCCAACTCAATAACATTAACCAGTAAGTTACGAAGCGTTACTTAACTGAAGTAAAAAGTGGGATTTTCTGCAAGTCCCTTCTAGGTGTCTCATTTTTTAACTTTCAGGAGTGTTTTTCACAATCCACCGTATCGTGAAAAGCCATTTGCTGGTGACAAGGCATCAATAGGCTGCCCCAAAATACGCCACTTTCTCTCACCTGTTTAAGCTTCAAAGCAGCCTGGACAGAAGGTCTATTCTCCATCTGCTGGGCCAGTCTTCTGTTTCTGGCACTGGCTAGCTGCTGCTGCTGCTGCATGGTAGCCCGAATATTCACTGGCATCGGCTGTTTGTTCTTCAGCATGTTAGTAAAGCTTCAAGGTCGAATAAAATGGGTGTTTAAGTAAAGCTTTATTACATACATTTATTGGCATTTCATGGTTCTCAAGACTGGATCTCCAGATCCCATGAACCTTATGTAAAGAGTGGTACTTAGGTCACGTCATACGGGATTACGTATTCCTTGTTTTCCACAAGTGTGCAAGAACTGGAAACTCAGAAATGATGTTGTATATTAATTCAGAAGTGATAAAGCTTTAGGTTACTGATTTAAGAAATGGCAGAAGGAATGAAAACAAGCAGTAAGCAGAGATGATCATGACAGATGAGAGAGGACACTGCAGAAACAAAAAAGCAAACTGAAATCTGACTGCAAAAGCCAAATTAACCCCCAAAGATCTGAGAAAATAGTTTAGAAACTGAATGCCAGCAGGCAGCTTTACAAGAGCCACCGCCCTGAGAACAGACTGGGGTGCCTCTGGCGCGCCACGTAACTGGTGCCACAAGAAATGCCACCACCCAAGTGCGCTCACTTATAAACAGTTCACTTGGCAATTTCTTTGATGCACAAAGCATCTTCTGCCTTTCAGGGCTATACAGGAGCAGAACATACAGCAAGATGGTAAGTCTCCTTAGCAGCAACCCATCAGCTTTCTCCTGCGTCCTGGGAGCTACACAAGACCGCAAAAGAAAACACTTACAGATGAGGAATATGGACTGACCAAAACGAAACAGGCCAGCAAGCCTTCCCTGCGCGCCACGGCTCATCTTTCCTAGGGTAAGCTCTGAGCACAGGTTCAGGCTATCTCACTGCAGCACTTGCTAGAGCAGGAACTGCACACAAATGCCCCCCTTTATCCGTGGCTCAACGATACTAACGTAATTAACCCAAGAGCGATTAGTAAGAAAGTGAAACGTAACGGCAGCATCACTGTTAGTTGTTACTGTAGAACTGCAAAAGCTTAATGGCATGGAAAAGCAGAAGAATACTCAACAGAGGAAAGAAATAAATCAAGAAAAAGAGAGAGAGATGGAGATGAAGCAAAGCATTTGCCTCTTACAAGGCCCAAAACATTGTTAAAGGGCCTTTGGGCTTGTTTAATGGCCTGCTGCATGCCTCTTACAGGCCAGACCACATGCACGTGTGTCTACCTCGGACAAAGCAGCATGCCTGCTGCAGCTTAGGTAACATGCTACCATGCTGCAGTGTCAACTATATAAATGTAAAAACATGTGGAAGAAAAAGGGAGGGTGTGAGGTTTCTCTCTGTTGTTATAACACATCCCACCATATTTACGTGTTGAATAGCTTAATATTAACGGCTATGGATACATTTCTCCAAAACATTTGCCCTTTTAACCTTGAGTACCACATTTGTTGCAGTTTAAGACAGAGGTGCATAGCCATCTGCATGTTTTAGTGAGGTTAAAAGAGGGCAGAAACCACGTTGGTTTTTGGACACTGGACAGTGATAATTAAGTAAAAAAAATTCTTATGAGCTGAAGCTGCTGTTGGCTTCCTCACCGCTCGTTCAGAGACATCTTGGTGGTGCTCTTTAGCACAACCTTCGGTGCTGACTGTGCAGCCATCTTCAGATCAAGAGAACCTGCAAAACATGAGAACTGGATTTAACAAACGGCACGGAGATCTTGCGCTCACTTGACTAAACATCAAAAACCATGCCATCCAGCTCCTTTGGCAGAGAGAATCAAGAATGAGATTCTATTAATGTATTTTTAATAAGTTTTCCAGGCCACTGCCATGATACAGCAGGTTTAATAAATTGACAAGTTATGCTATCTCATGCCTACTAAGTGGTCATCTGTTTTGAAAGTGAAAATTTCACCGCTGGCAGAAATAATGCTGCCAAAATGCCGTCCATCAGTAGTCAGGATGGCACCCAAATGTCCTGTTCAGTGTGGCACCCGGTGGCACTGCCACAGTTCCTAAGCTTTTAGTATCAGCAACACGGAACCCCCGATTTATTTTAAACAGACCTATACACGTGGCAATAAAATTCTTAAGATTACTCTGCAGAAGTCCCATATGCTTTTGAAATGTTAAGGTTCTACCCTCCCATTACAACTGCCTCCACCTGGCCAGAAATAAACGATGAGGGGGCAGTTGCTATGCCTTCTTAATATCCAGTGCCCTGGTAGGCGGCTCACCCGCAGTCCTAATGCGGCTCTAACACGAGAGCCTGCCACATACCTCAGGAAAGCAGCAAAGGGATTTAAATTCAGCTGTTACCGACCCTCAGAGCACAGCTCCAGCCCGAGCGCTTTCACAGTGATGAACGCTACCGAAACGCGCTGAGCTCGAACCCACGAGCTACGCAGATCGATTTCTCTTTTTTTTTTTTAAATAATCGGTATTAAATTTACATGCTTAGATGCCTGCCCGAAAGCACTCGCCCCCCAAACGCGTTGAACAAAAGGCTTTCTTTACAATGGTTTACAGCCCATCAGTTAGAAAACGTTTTGGAAAAGCATCTTCCCTGGACAACAAGCCGCAGCGCTGCCGGGGAGGAAGCCCCGCTCCCTCAGGCCCGCGGGCAGCCCCGGCCCCGCCGGCCGAGCACCGGGAGGAAGGCAAGGCCCGGGCCGGGCCGTCAATCCAGCCTCGCCCGACAGCTGCCCCGCGACCCGGGGGGGAAAGGCCGGCCCTGCGCGCACAAAGCCTGTGCGGGAGCAGCCCCCCGCCCCGCAAAGGGCAAGGCGCAGCCCCCCGGCCCCCTGAGGGGCCCCCGCGACCTCCCTCCCTCAGCGCCCCCCTCGCAGCCCTCCGGCCAGGGCCGGCCGCTCTCACCGAAGCAGACAGTCGCCAGGTCTCCGGTGGGGCTGGCTGGCGGGTGGCGCGGGGCTGGCTGCGGCGCCCTCCGCCCGCTCCCGCCGCACTCAAACGGCCGCGACAAAATGGCGGCAGCGACCACAGACAACCTTCCTCCTCCCACCGCCCGCGCCGAGCCGGCCAAAATGGCGGCAGCCACACGTAGAGCGCAGGCGTAGAGCCCACGACGTCACCACGCCCCCTACTATTGGGCAGGGCAGCTGTGACGCAGCGCTCCTCCTCTCGGCCATTGGTGCCCCGGGGCGGGGGGGCGGTGCCGGGGCGAGGGGGCGGTGGCCGGGGGGCGGTGGCCGGTGGCGGGCCCCCTCCGCCTCACTGAGGCAGGCGTGGGCCCCGGCGGCCTGGCCGGGCTCCAGCGGGGTCGGTTCCCCGTTGTGCACGGTTACCTCCGCGATCGGGAGAATGGCGGCCGCCTGAACCCGGCGGTGGGGGCCGATCCCCCCGGGCGGGGCCTAGCCAGAGCGGGGGCGGAGGCGTCGAAGACCTGAGGAGGCCTCACGGGGCCTCCGGTCCCCGCCGCAGCCTGGCCGGGCCGCCCCTGGGGTGTCCCCGCTCTGTGCTGCGGCGGGCCCCGTGTGTAGGGCCCGGCCGCGGGGTGAGGGCCCAGAGCCGTGCTGGGGGGTCGGGGATCAGCGGGGCCAGCCCCAGCCGCGGCAGACGATGGCGCTGGCGGCCCTTCGCGGGGCCGGGCCGCAGCGTGGGGGCTGCTGGCTGCAGGCCCGCTGGGCGAGGAGATAAGAACCGGTTCCTCCGGCCCTACGGGGCGCGGTGCCCGCGCCTCCGGCGGGGCCCCCAACAAGTCCTGGCCTGCGGTTGCCCCTTTGCCCGGACCCTCGTGCCCCCGTGTTGCACCCCCATGTCCTGCACCCCGACACCCCAGTGCAGGCCGGGGTCACCCGTCCCGGCTGTGCTGTGCCCCGCGGTGGTTCGGGGCTGATGCGGGGCTGTGGGGCAGGGTGGGGCGCAGGGTGTGATGGAGGAGCCAGAGCAGGGTGGAGACAGGGATGTCCCCAGGCTCTTGGGGTGACCCAAGGTGGCTTTTCCCTGTGACCCCGTGGCTCGGGAGAGGGAAGGCTCCCTGGTATCCCCAGCAGCACTACCGGGGGGGACAGGGCAGAACCCGCGACCCTGGAAAGGAAAGAGCTGACTACGCCTCTGGCTGGGTTGGTGCCTTTATTGTGGAGCTGGATCCCAGAGGGATCCCCCGCGGTGTGCTGGGGAGTGGAGGGTGAGCTGCAGGGGGTGGTGGGGGGCTCTGCATTTTGGGGACGCCATGGCTGGCTGCTGCGGTGGTGGGGAGGGGCCTGGGTCAGGCATTCTCCCAGAAGAAGGTGTTGCAGGCCACAGTGAGGGCGGCCACCAGGACCACGTACTCCTGGAAGTCCACCTCCCCGTCGCCGTTCTCATCCAGGTCCTGCATGATCTTCTCCACGGCACCCGTGTCCTTCTGGGTCTGTGGGGTGGGGTGATGGGGTGAGCCCTGGGGCTGGCAGCCTGCTGGGACGCTGCTGCGCCAGGGCATGGGGGGAAAGGGGAAGCCCCCAGCTGCGGGGCCCCAGCATGGCCGGTCCCTACCTCCAGGAAGCAGCCCAGCTCGCTCTGCAGCAGCTCCTTCAGCTCCTTCTTGCTCAGCTTGTACTTGTCCCCCTCTTTGCCCGAGTAGTGGTGGAAGACGTTGATGAGCGTCTCCATGGCCCCTTCCAGCTGTGACGCCATAGCTCCAGCTGCGGGGAGGCACCCGCTGCGTTATGGGGGGCAGCCGCTAGCCCCCCTTGCCGTGAGGGGCAGCCCCCAAATCACAGCCACCCCCCGCCCCATCCCCTGCCGGGGACCATCGCATGCCGTGGCCTCCACTCCGAATGCTTGGTGCTGGGCAGAGTGGGGCTGTGGGGGTCTCGGGGCACCCCGCTGCTCCCCAAGGCTGGGTCCAAGGGTGTTCCTGTGGGAGGAGGCCCTGGCCACCTGCCCCCTCCCAGGGCACCCGTGCCCCGGCCAGGCCCTGTGCTCACCTGAGCTCCCCGCTGCGCCGCCCGCCCGCTGCTCGAGTGTGCCAGGCTGAGCCAGCCGGGGACGTTAAATAAGCTCCAAGCCCCCTCCCTCCGGGAGGATCCGATACCGGGGCTGGACAGCCCGGCTGGCACCGCCAGGCCACCTTCGAGGGGGCCAGGACGCAGCGTCCCGCTGTCCCGCTCACCCCGGGACGATGCGGGGGAACGTTTCCAGCCCCACCGATGCTTATGGGGTGGCGGTGGGCAGTGATGCGGAGAGTCACTTTGGGGGGGGGGGGCTGCTCCATGTCCCTCCCCATACTAAATCTCAGGTGCCCCTTCTTGCCACCCCCACGGCTGAGGCTGGCCCCACTGTGGCCCCGTGGAGCAGCAGGGTGCCAGGGGCATGGGGACGTGTGGGGTGGGCAGTGGGGTCCCTCACTGGGCCACCCCCCGGCTGGCTCTGCCCACCAGCCCCGGGGCAGATCCCGCCACCGGGGCCCTGGCTCCGCCGGTGGCACCGCCATGCCCGGGGTCTGACCCCACGGCGTCACCCGCTCGGCGCCCGCCGGCATCCCCCATCTGTCAGCACCACGGTGCCGTGCCGGATCCGTCCCCAGCCCTCCTCCCCCGGGCCGATAACGCGCGGGTATCCGGTGTCCTTGGCCTTGCAACGGGAGCCAGCCGGGGCCGGGGGGAGCCGGGGGGGGCTATCGGGTGACTCAGCCCAGGCCCCCCGGGGCCACCCGCTCCCCGCACACAGAAAGGCCTCTTGTCAAATTAAAAAAGCCCCACAATCCCAGCCCGGAGGTTGCTCCAGCAACGGCTGGGCCAAGAAACCAGATTCCCCAGCTGGCATCGCAGATGCTGATAATCCCGGCCCTGCCGCGGCTCTCGTTACGGCCCCGCATCGGGGCAGCGTGGGGCCGATCCCCGGCGCAGGCATCCCTGGGGGAACAGCAGCGGTGCTGAGCCCCCAAACTCAGGTGGGCACGATCGTCCCCCCTTTTTGGGTCCCCCCTCTACAAGGGGGCTGCTGGGAGCTGCCGGCGCAGCGTCCTGGCTTTTCGCAAGAGCCGGGTGGTGCCAGGTTCTTTATCCCGGATTCCAGCCCTAATTTGGGGCTAATTACATCCTGCTCCCTCTGTTTCCATCTCCTGCGCTCCTGGTCCCTGTGGTTGGGAAATGCCGTGGCTGCATGGCACCCCCTCTGGACTGGGGACCCCCCAAACCACTCTGTCACCTGGTCCCCTGACCCCACGTGGCCACCCCACCATCACTGCCCTGCTCTGGGGTGGGTGGCATGGGGGGTACTGGGGGGGTTGGGGTGATGTGCAGGGTCTTTGGGGGTCCAACCCCTGTCCTGCACTTGGGGCAGGTGAGGTGGCTGCAAAGGGGGTCCCTGGCTGGAGGTGGGGGGTCCCAGACAGAGGAGGAGGTCCAGGATGAAAGTGGGGGTCCCGGATGGAGGCTCAGGCTCCTGTTTTTTGTATGGGGCTGGGAGGGGGTCCTGGGGCTGGTGAGCTCCCAGAGAGGCCAGATCCAGAGCCTGGGGACAGGGGGAGATGGGGAGGGACCCCAGTGGCACTCACATGGCGGTGTTGGCGTGGAGGCTGGCGGCGGCGGAGCCCCTGTGCCCCTGTCCCCAGTGCAGCGCGGCAGCGGGCAGGATCCGGCCGCCCCTTCTGGGAAGGCTTGGCCCCCGGGGCTGTGTCGCCTGCCCAGTCGGGCAGCAGCTGCCCGTGACGGGAACAGGCATCGCCGCCCGGTCCTGAGCTTAAAAATAACCCAACCCCAGCCCCGGCAGCGGGCACGGAGCCGGGGCCACCATGCCCCAGGCACCGGCTGTGCCGGTACCTCCAACTGCCTCCTGTGCCGAGCTCCCCGAGGGCTCCGGCTGTGCTCGGAGGGGTCTGCCCCACTCTTATTAAACCCCAAACCTCCCTGGAGAGCAGGATTTGTCCAGGTGGTTCCCGAGCAGTGGGACCAGCTGGGCTGGGTGCCCAAGGGTAAACCCTGACACGGTGGGGACATGGCCTGGGCACTGGAGGGGGTGGCCCCGGGCTCTGTGCTGCTGCGGTGCCGGCCGTGGGGAGAGCACGCCCGGCGTGTCCGCGCTGGCAGATCCTCAGGACAAGCTCTTACCAAACCGGGAGCAGCGAGGGACATGCCAGGAGGTTTACACACTTCTTGGAACAGGTTTCAGCCGCTGCGACTCCCCATGTTCCACTTTGACCCAGCTAAACCAGTTGCTCCAGTTGCTGGTGCCGGGGCTGGGCCAATCTTGTCTCTCCATCCCATCGCTGGAACATGGAAGAGGCTTTTCCATCCCTGGGGTTTGGAACGGGGAGAGCCACCGGGCGCCTGCGGTGCCAGGGCCGGCGGCATTGCGATGGCACCGGGCGCCCAGTTTTGCAGCCTCAGATAACCACGCTCCCCTCCAAGGAGCCCCGATAGGTGCGGTGAGGTGGCACCTGCAGAGGGCACGGTGACCGTCCCTGGTTGGGGTCCCCAGACAAGACAGGTAGGGGACAACACCAGGACATGGGGTGTGGCGGGTGTGGGGCGGGGGATGCACCTGCATCCCAAGCTCTCGCCTCAGCACGTGGGGTCCTGCGATGCTCTGCCCCCTCCCAGGAGCGGTGGGTCCCCAAGGCTGGGTCCCCACCCCCTGCCCATGGGGATGGCCCCGAGTGGGGATCTGGGGCTCAACCGGGAGTTGCCGTTTCTCCTGCCACCTCTGATTTGGCTGCATCCTGTCGTGAGGCTGCTGCAGCGCCTGTTGCCTCTTTACCCCGTCCCATCACCCCGAATTCCAGGGGCGGCGAGTCATGGATCCGCCTGGCTCTCAGGACTGGTGATTCACCCCAAACCTGTCCCCGTCCTTGCAGAGCCTGACTCACCCCAGAGGTTTCCCAAGAGACCATCTTGGTCCCCTGACGTGGGGCTCGGCGGAAGTCCCGTCCCCGTCCCCCCGTCATCCCGGGGAGGGGGCCGGCCCGGATGGGGCTGCAGGAAGCCAATTCCTCCCCCATGAGCTGGTGTGACGGGTGTGGGGTGGGGACCGGGCTGCCTGGTGCTGGCTGGAGCCTCCCCATCCCTGTGGAGAGGTGGAGTGAGTGTGTCAGGACTCAGCAGGAACCAGGCTGGTGACAGTGGCGTTGCACCAGGGACCTCCCTGCTCTGCACCCCCAAAACACCGCTGGTGGAGGGCTTCAAGGCTGTACCAGGCTCCCTGGGACCCCACTGCCATGTGCTTGTCCTTGCAGGGGGGCTGCTCACCCTGATCTCACTCCCCATCACGTCTGGTGTCACACTGCCACAGGGATGCTGGGACACAGCCCCTGCGGCGTGTGGGGATGGAGTGGCTGGCTGGGAGTCAGGGACATCCCTGCCATCCTCCGGGCAGAGACAGTCCCCAATGTCACCCTCATCCCATGCTGTCACCTGCACTGTCCCCACCATCTTGCCCCGGGGCTGTGGCATGGGGCCACGTAGGGTCTGTCTGGTGCCAGGGTGGGGGACGTGGCTCGGGGACCCCGTGGGAACGGCGATGCTGCGGTGCAGAGCTGCTCCGTCTCCCAGGTGGAAACCTGCCAAGGCTGCCATGTTATAAATACACAATGATTAAAGGGGAACGCTCGGGCGGTTCCAACCCCCTAATTAATTTGGATTAATTAATTTTTACAAAGCCCACTATTAATAGGGATGATGTCAGCGGGTGGCTGAGTCACAACTCTCACTCTGTGCGGGTTGAGCCCGGCCTGGGGACCACGGGGCTGCTGGGTTGTGGGCTGGGACCAGCCACCATGTCGGGGCATGGTGGGACGTGAGCGGGGTGCTGGGGTCCACGTCCTCACCCCCCCTGCAACCCCAGCCCTGCACGGCTGCACTTGTGGGTGAGACCCACCCAGCATCCCCGGAAAGGTCTGGGTGATGCTTGAGCCCCGTGGGATGCTCCAGCCCAACGGGTGCCGGAGCAAACCCCTTCTGTCCTCCTGCATCCCTCCCCTCTGCCCCGTGGTCCCATCCTGCTCCCCACCAACGCATCCCCACGGCAGCAGCACCCAGGCGGTCCCACGGAGACCGGGACAGGTTCACACCAGCAGGGCTGAGCGCTGCATTTGGTCCGCTGCCCGCATGGGGAGGGAGAAGAGGAGGACGTTTCCGTGCCCGGGCGGTGTTTGTGCGTCCGTCCGGCTGCAACAGGAAATCCAACACCGTGGCAAGGGGGACAAAGTGCTGCGCTCTCCCCTCCTGCCGCGCAGGGTATAAAACCTCCCGGGGGGCCGCAACCTGCAGATCCCTGCCGCAGGCGAGGGGGGTAAGTAAGCAGTCGCTGCCTGCAGCGCTGTCTCCATCCTGGCCACTGTGTCTGCAGCGCTCACAGAACGACAGTGGTGCTGGGGATCCCTGCCGTACCCCCATCCCTTTCCTGACGTCCCCCCATCTGCTTGTCTCTGTGGTGTGCGTGCCACACTGTGCCGGATGGCAGCGGCATCACCGAATGGCTCTGCTCCCCCACCCTGTGCCAGCTGCGGGGGATGGGGACCTAGCCAAAGCGATGGGTGCCTGGGGAGCAGCCGGGCAGGGGGGCGGCCCCCAGCCCCTCTCAGCCCTGCAGAGCTGAGCTGAGACCTTTCAGACTCGCTGCACTTTGGGCTGGGGAAGGTGCCCCTTGACGCACCCCAGGCATCACCTCCCTGGGACACCCCTCTGCCTCAATCCCCCTCTCAGCTCCTCTCCCTGCAGCCCTGGGCCACTGCCGTGCCCTGGCATCATGGCCACGGGCGAGCTGACCGAGCTGGAGATGGCCATTGAGAAGATTGTCACCATCTTTTTCACCTACGCGGGGAAGGAGGGCAAGAAGGGCACGCTGACAGTCAACGAGTTCAAGGAGTTGGTCCAGCTCCAGCTGCCCAACCTGATGAAGGTGAGGCAAGGGGCTGCATGTGTGGGGTGGCTGGGGGGGGCAGCTGGGTCCTTCTGGGTCCTCCCAAGCTGGGGGGCTGCTCCCGGTACCCTGAGACTTGCAAGCAAGAGCGAGCAGCAGCCCCTGCTCCCCCATCCCCATCCTGTTCGCTGGGGACCGGGATGCAGCCGAGCCTCCCCTCGTCCTCCCCACAGGACGTCCCCTCCCTGGAGGAGAAGATGAGCGAGCTGGATGTGAACAATGATGAGGAGCTGAAATTTGGCGAGTACTGGCGGCTGATTGGGGAGCTGGCAAAGGCCATGCGGAGGGAGAAAGCGGGGAAGAAGTGACGGGGCCGGTGGGGACGCTCAGCTGCTGCGGAGCTAATAAAAGAGGTTTCCCTGAGCCTGAGCATCGCTGCTGTTCTTAGCGGGGGGCTCCTGATTTGGCCAGCCCACCTCCTCCCCTGCCTGCGTCTGTGCCCGGGGACCAGCCCAACACGAGTGGTGGCTTGGGGCTCACTCTGCACTGGGGTGGCTTCTGCGGGGAACCTGCGACGGATGGGGTCATTCCCAAATGGCCCTTGTGCTGGTCTGGCGTGCAGGGTGCCACCCTGCGCCCCACAAACACCTTCCTGCTGGGCTGTGGGGTTTAGTGGAACCCCAGTGGATGGCAAAGATGTGGCTAGGACTGGGGTGGGGCTCAGGAGCACCTCCAGCACCGATGCCGCAGCGGCCACCACCTCTGTAGCATCAATGCCTATTGTCCCTGGGGTCCTGGTGGCACAGGGGACATGCATCCACTGGCACAGCACCCCTAACCAAGCTCCCATTCCCCGCATTTTGCTCTCACATCCTGGCGTTGTTGGGAAATGGTGAGATCCCCACCATGGGATGACCCATCCCTGAGCCAGCCGGTGCCCGGTGCCCGTTCCCACACGGTGCTGGGTGGCTGTGCCGGGCCGGGCTGGATGGGGAACCATCACTGTGGCCGGGAAGGAGGCGTTTCCCAGCCCCACGCTGGCCCTGGGCCAGGCTCCGAAATGAGACGCCTTGCACCACACCGCAGCTGGCGGCGCGCAGGGAGCTCCCACTCACACCTCCCCGTGGTATAAAACCCCGGCGTGCCACAGCCCGCGCAGATCCAGGAGAGCCCGTGGAGCAGGTAAGTGGCCCATCTGCCACCACGGGATGGGGGTCTGTGCCCAGGGGTCCCACCGCCCCTCCGCACCACCCCTGCTCCCACGCTTGGCTCTGCCACGACTTGCTGCTGAGGCAGGGACGCTCCTGCTGCTGGGACATGTCCCAGCAGCTCACCGCATCCTGGGGCTTCTTCCTCACCCTGCGCTCAGTCCCGGTGCTTAAGGAGGGGAAACTCCCCCCAAGCCGAGAGCTGAGCCTGGCTTTCTTCCCCGCCAGCTCCTCCAGACCCCACCGGAGAAGACAGCCCCCCAGCCTCAGCCACCAAGGACCTACAGACGCCGCGAGGACCAGCATGGGCCAGTGCAACTGCCGCAAGAAGCGCAAGGTGCATGAGCGACGCTGCGGCACTGGGAGGGCCGGGACCCCCGGCGTGGTGCGGGGCACAGGGGTGACCCCCCCCCGGCCCCATCCCTCAGAGCACAGCCCTGGGGCACGGGGTGACTCAGAGCAGCGCAGCTGGGCCAGCCCAGACTCCAGCAGAGGAGCTGGGGGGGTGTTTCAGGGTTTGGCAACACTGCCCCGGCGCTGGGCAAGGGGACCTGGTGCTGCAGGCTTGGAGCCGCTTGAAAGCTCAGGGAACTGGGCAGCTTTCTCCAGCTCCCGTGGACTCACCTTTGGGAGCTGCATTCGCTCCTTGCAACCTCTCCAAGGATGCCAACAGCAGGAAGGCTTCTATTTTCCTCAGCTTTCAAATGGGAGGTGCCCAGCCCACTCCCCTTTACACCTGTGGAGGATTTGGCCCCGGCCAGCCGAGCCAGGGCACTGGGCTGAGGCTCTGAAGATTGCTGGGTTCTTCCTAATGGGCATCGCCTGATGTGGTTTAGTAGTGTTTCAAGGGGAAACCACAGATGCTGAGTGATTCACCATCGTTTCCCTTCAAATGCAGCTTTGGCTAATTAGCCCGAGTGGCCGGGGAGCCAGGCGTGTGGGTCAGGCTGGTCTCTGCCCCCCACCCAGCTGGGGGAAGGGGTCTGCAGCCCCGATGGGGAGGGAGAGGGGCTTCTGTCACCGCCAAGCCCCATCCTGGCGGGCGCCCGAGTCGTCCTGGGCACTGACTCATGCCGCCATCCACCGCTTGTGCAAAGGAGAGGAAGAACCAGTCTGGACGGCCGCGGCGGCCCCCGCGCGCCGTGGGTGTAGTGCCTGGAGACGCCGGGGTGGCTGAGCTTCACTGGCCCCGGGCAGGGAGAAGTCCGGGCAAGCAGAGACGGGGGGTGACACGTCTGTGGGGAGAGGTGTCACCTCGAGGTGGAGGGGTATGGCAGCTACAGGGGGTACTGCAGCTAGGCAGAGCCTGTATGGAGGGATGCAACATCTGGGCAGTGGGTTGGATGCAACATCTGGATGGTGGAGTCTTACATCTGCATGGCGTGGTGTCATGTCTGTGTGGAGTGGTCTTGCATCTGTACGGGGGGTGTGTCTCGCATCTGTACAGCGGGGTCTGACATCTGTAGAGGGGGTCTCACACCTGCGCAGTGAGGTGCCACATCTGTGCAGAGGGTCTCACATCAGCACAGGGGGTCTCACATCGGCACAGGGGGTCTCACGTTGGCACAGAGGGCTGTCGTGTTGATAAGGAGGTTTATCACATCATTGCAGAGGGGTTGAGCATCTGCAGAGAGCGCTGGCACAGCTGCTCGGGGAGTGTCCCATCTACTCGGGGGCTTGTCCTCGCCATCCGGGGGATGTCCCATCCACCCGGCGAGGTGTCCCACCGGCGCTCATCCTCTCTTCCCCGTGCAGGACTGCCAGGAGCTCACCGACGTGGAGCGGGCCATCGAGACCGTCATCAACCAGTTCCACTGCTATGCAGTGAAGGGGCAGAAAGAGTATCTGACGCCTAACGAGATGCAGGAGCTGGTGGTACAGAAGCTGCCCCACCTGGGGAAGGTGAGGGCAGAGCCCGGGGATGGGCAGGGGGAGCTGGGGTGGGCACGGGCTGCCTGCGGGACCTTGCCGCCCCATCACCCCGATGCTTTTTTCCACCCCTGCTGCAGTGCGTTGGACCACTGGATGAGAAGATCGAATGCATGGGAGACCCTGACGAAGCCAAGCTGGAGTTCGGAGAGTACTGGGACATGATGGGGGACGCAGCCAAGGGCTGCCGGAGGAAGTAGAGGGTGGTGGGAGACGGGAAGGCGCCCGAGGCCTCAGGCTCTGCACCGAGAAACGTGAGAGGCTGCTGGTCCCGGTGGGATGCGCCTGGGAAAATGCAGCGTTGCCCCTGAGGGGGCTCGTCTCCTCCCCGCGTCCCCAGCCAGGGCAGAGGGATCCCCCTCCCCGGCTCCATCCCTGCCCTCTCTCGACTCTCCTTCCCGTCAGGAAACCTCCCTTCCCATCCCCAGCTCTGGCCCGTGCCGCGGCGGGAGGGAGGTGGCAAGGGGGTTCCTGGCTCTGGCTCTGGAGCTGCCTTTCTCCGTCCTTTGCTCCAGAGACTTTGCCCCCAGAGTTGTCCCACCTCCGGCCCTGAAAACCCTCCAGTTGCAGGTCCCCCAGCCCCGGAGCATCGCAGTGAGAGGGACTTGGCTCCTTTCCCCCCAGATCCCTTGGATGTGCAGGCTCGTCCCCCCGGCCCTGTGCCCTGCCACCCGACGGGAGCCCCTTTGCCACAGTTCTGCCTTCGAGCACCTCGGGGGCCATCCCGGGCTCCAGGCCGGTATCAACACTGCCGCGCATGGCCTGGGTGTATTCCCTGCTCTGCCTCCGGTGCAGGGACTGTGGTGCCCTGCGCCTGCCCAGGTTTCGGGGTGCCACCTGCATGGTGCTCCCCCACCTGCCCCTCTCCAGGGATGCTGGCCCCTGGCTGGCGGCTGGGCTCGGGGCTGGGATGGTGGCGGGTTGTTATCAGCTTGCGTCACTTGCAACCATTTTTGTATAAATTAATAAAGGAAAACACTGGAAAAAAAAATCAGGATGGGGTGACCTCATTTGTCCTTTGTGGGAGAGGGAAAGCAGGGGCAAGGAGGGACAGGGCTGCAGCTACTGTGGCTCTGAGCATTGCTTGCTGCTGGGTTGCACAGCCCTGCTGGCCTCAGTCCGGAGTGTGCAGGTGCAAGGGATGCTGTGGGTGTGCAAGGGATGCTGCAGATATGCACAGGATGCTGCGGGTGTGCACGGTCTTGTGGGCGTGCATGAGCAGTGTGGGTGTGCGCGGTGCTGCGGTGGCCATGGTGCTGGGGGTGCGTGTGGCACCGTGGGGGTGTGTGGGCACTGCAGGTGTGCACGGTGCTCTGGGTGTGCGTGGCACCGAGGGTGTGCATGGGCCTCCGCACATGCCCCATTCCTGGGGTGGTTCCTGCCCTGGGGTCCCCATTGCAGGGACCCCACAAGCAGAGCCAGGGCCACGTCTCCGGAGCGGGTACCCTGGGGGCTTTGGGCATTTGGCTCTGTGCTGGGATGGAGGGAGCTCGGGGGAGACCCCGAAGTCCTGGGCTCAGAAAGACCCAAGAGCTGTGAAACCAGCAGCGAGCTCCCACCTGTGCCAGGAGAGCATGGGATTTCTGTGTAATTACAGCAAATTAGAAAACAGTAAATGCCACAAAGCGGTGGCTCACTGGGATGAAGCAATCAGCTCAGGCACCAAGTGCATGGAGGGTGAATAAATGGCCTTGAGAGGGTGCAGGGCACCTGCTGAGCCCGGTTATCCCCCCGTTCTGCTGCCATCGCGGGACCCTTCCTGCTGAGCTCTGTGTCCCTGAGGTGCCCGTGGGCATCCCTGGAGGTGCGATGGGGATGGGGACCCCAAAAAGGCAGAAGATGCGGGCACCTCAGCAGCACCTGCATCACCTTGCTGGGCTCTGTGCTGTGGAGAAAGAAAGAAAAAAAATAATAAAATGAACAAACCAAAACTGAACCAAACCCCAGAGAAAGATGATAAAATCCGAGGCTGGGCCAGGGTGGCAGGTCCTCCCGGGCTGGCAGCCGGCACGGCAGCACCGACACCGCGGCTCGGCCACAGGCCACCCTCTGTCTCCTCTCACCTTGGGGTGGATTTCACAACGAGAATGACTATTGTTCCTGCCTTGGAAATAAATACATGGAAATTAGGCAGAAAGGTGTGGTGTGCATTTAATTAGAGACAGGAAATGTGTCAAATGGTTGGGGTGATGGGGGGGAAAGGGGAGCCGGGGCTCCTGGATCCTCTTCCCAACGCTGGGCTGGGAATGTGCCGTGGGAGTGGGGACTCCTGGGTCCTATTTCTGGTTTGGTGACTGGATCCCCAGAGTGATGGTGTGCTGTCAGGAGGATGGCAATTCCTGTGGCGTGAGCCATCCTCGGTAAGTACCTGTTGTTTCTGGGAAGTCCTCGGAGATGGTAGGAACAGCTCAGCCTGTCACCGACATCCCGTCAGAGTATCACCGACAGGGTGGTCGGTGCCCCTCGGTGAGTCAGTGCTGATCACGCGGGCACAGCACCGTGGTGGTGGAAACGACGAGAAATGCATTTGCCCGTGCCAGGGTGGCTGCTGTGTGTGGGAGCGGTGGCTCCAGGGTATCCACCACATGGTCACCAAAGACCCCCAGAGCTGGGGCTCAGTGTCCCCCTTCTGCAGAGGGTCCCATGGGGCAGAGCTTGTCCACCAGAAGTCAAACTGCTCCTGACCCTTCAGACCCAGAGCTGGTGGCGACCAGGAGAGAGACCATCGGGGCGATCAAAATGGCTGGGAACTGTCTTGTGATGGGTTTGGATGGTACGTGGCTGCTCTGAACACATGCACACGCCCTGGATGCCTTGTAAAAATAAGGGCCTGGATGCGGTTGTGACATCTGCCAGGCACAGGAGAGTAATGAAAACCCATGATTCAGAGGTGAGCTGTTTGCCTGCAGGGTCGGGGAGGGATTCCCACCCTCCTGGGATGTTGCATCAATGACACCAGAGCACCTCGGCCGAGAACGGGTTTGCTTCCTCCCAACTGAGATTAGGAAGAAGCCAGTGGAGAGCTGGTATGACACACATCGTTTTTTCCGGGACGAGAGTTGCAAAGGTCCTCTGAGCAGGTGGCTCCTGCCTGTAATATATCACCACCTACTTTGCATCCTTAAATATGCAGCTCCCCATAATGCCCACATCTAATCTTGGCATCAAATCGCTGCGCCATTGCTCTGGTAGACATGCAGGGGTACAATTTAGTGGGACAATTAATTACGGATGTGACTTTACAAGCACAGCTACCAGCTGAGAAGAGCCTTATCTGTCCCGGTGCATCTAGAGATGGCTGAGCGCTGCGTACAGCCCTGCTCGGAGCTGGTGCTTGTGCTTCCAGGGCCCAGCAGTGCACACCAGCCCCTTTTACCCTTGAGAACAAGTGGTTTAAGTTCAAATAAATGATACCCCCCACCTTGGTGGCCAGATCCTGTGCCACACCAGACTCAACTGGCCAGCCTCGCTGGCGGTGCGTGCGTGGGGCAGTTCAGAGCAGGGTGGGGGGGGGGCATGCACCTCGGGATGGAGGAGCCAGGCTTTCTGCTGGTGCACGGCTGGATGGCGGCACGTTTGTAAACCCTGGGACCAGGCTGGAGTTACATCCTGCCTGGTAAACCACCGCCGCTGGGAGCCCACCACCCCTCCCCAATAGTGGGGTCTTTTGAGGTGGCCCCCAAACTCCTGCCGTCACCCCACAGCCATGCAGAGAGCAGCCCCTGGGAGGGAGCTGGAGCCCACCGCGGGTCCCTGCTCGCACCAACCTGTCCAGGTGTTGCAATCGCAGGGAGCCATTTCCCAGGTAAGTCCCAGTCTGGGAACGCCCTGGGAACGTCAGGGAGGGGTGGGATCCTCTTTAAAAGCCCGGCTGGACCCAGCGGTATGGGTGCAAGGTGAGGAGAGAGCGGGTGTAATCAGCTTCCACTGCCCGTGCTGCCAAATCGGTTACAGACGGACGCAGCGGGACCCCCCGACGGAGCCAGGTGAGGCTCTGAGCTGGGGACGGGCAAGCTGGCATCGGGACCCTTCGGGTGGATATTTAACCAGGAGCAGCCCTGGAACGTGCTGCTGCAGGTTGGGCGGTGGAAATCCCCTGAGCCCTTTGGCAGCACCGCGTGCGTGGAGCCGGGGTGGAGGGGACCTGCTGAATGAGGGGGGAGCACCGGGGGGAGCCGGGCCAGGGGGCGGGTGGTCTGGCACAGGGCTTGGTAGCATCCATCGGCCTCTGGTGCCTATGGAGAGCCCGGCACAAGGGGTTGCCTCTGGAAAAAGGGCATTTCCCCCGTGCTTTGTGCACGGCAATGCTGGCGCCATGGGCAGGGAGCGCTGGGGCTGTGCCTGGCTGTGGGTCCTGGCTCCGGGCACTGGTGCTGGTGAGTGCGCGAGGAAGAAGAGGGGCAGGGGAGAGAAGAGGTGGGACAGCAGTGGCAGAAGCGGAGCAGCCAGTGAGCCCCGTCCTGCCCATCCCACCCACCAGGTGCCCAGTCCTGCTGCAGCCATGCCGGCACCCCTGCATCCCACTGTGGTGACAGCGTCCCCGTGCCCCAGGCTGGTCCCGGGGGCACGTGGTGGGGCCAGGGTGCAGGCAGTGGCGGGGCCACGCGGGCTGCGCTGCGGCAGATGGGCTGGTGCCATGCGTCAGCGGTGAAGGAGCAGCCATGATGCCCTGAGAATGGGCTGGGTGCTGGTGGCGGGGGCCGGTGGCACTGGCGTGGGGTCTGCCTGTGGGGACCCCAGCGGGTGCAGGGGGTGGGTGTGCAGCAGGTGCTTTTTTCTGAGTGCTGTTGATTACCTTTTGTTGGCAATTAATGGCTTGGCATGAGGAAGGGCTGGAGCTGGAGGTCTCTGGTGAGCAGCTCTCGCGGGGCTGTGCCAGGCACAGCAGTGGGACTGTTCAAAAGCCACGCTGGTGCCCAGCACCCTACAAACGGGGGATGGTCCCGGTCCTGGGACGGTGTGGGCCTGGGCTGCGGCACAGCAAAGGCTCCAGTGGGGACAAAGATGGCTCAGAGGGCACCCAGCCATGCCGAGGCACGCAGGGATGAACACGAGAGTGCGGTGAGCCCAGGGCTGAGCCTCGCGTCTCTTGTCACCACCCTGATGTCCCGATGTCCTCGGCCCTGGGGATGAATTGGGGAGGATCAGTACAAAGAGAGAGGAGATGTGAGCTAGTTTTGGGGCAGCGGGCAGGTCCTGCCTGCTCCTGGGGAGCAGCCAAGCTGCAGACACCCTCCTGGATGATGTCCCCAGAGTGGGGGACAGTGCTGGGCCACCCCTCTGGACTTCACGCTGGCCGGTCTGGTGGCTGCCTCCCAGCCCTGTGCAGCCACTGCTGCCGTGACGGTCGGCATTGTACCCTGGGTTGGTGTAAATCAGTGTGGCTCCAGTGAAATGACGGGGAGCAACGCTCCCCAGCTCACCCCACTCCGGGCCACCGACGGGGCAGGAAAGAGTCAAGGCCGAACAAAGTGACATGGTTTCCGTCCCTGCCTTCTGCATCCTGCCTGGGATGCGGACGCCAGACGCTGTGACGGGGACCATCCTGTTGGGTCCATCCATAGGAAGGAGCTTCCTGGCTTGGGGCAGCCTGGGGACCACGGAGAGAAGGGGGCGACCCCAGGCATCAAGCAGGCAGGCAAGATTGGACCCTGGGGCATGGGGGACGCCCTTGGCTGGGTTTGCGGGGGGCTTGGGCAGGTTCAGACCTGCCCCGCCAGGGTGTTGTTGGAGCCGTGAAGCAAGAGGAGGGCTGGCCGGTAATTCCTGCCCTTGTCCCGCCGCCGCCGCCGCGCAGCTCCCAGCCCCATTCCTCCCTAATGAGCCCTGGGAACCAGCAGCCGCGGCCCTGGCACTGCAGAGCCCCGCGGCCCCAGCGCCATAATTGCCAACTCGTCCCACGCGCCAAGGCCACCGCCCTGGGGGGGCAGGTGGGGTGGCTGGCATGGGGCGGGTGCTGCGCCGGGGCAGATGACATGGAGGATTTTTGGGGTGAGCCTGTATGAGCAGCCATGTGGGGAGACAAGCACTCCACACATCGGCACTGCTGGCTTTTTGCCTTTCCATGGGGGCTGCTTTGTGGCTGCCCGGGGGCTTGTGGTGGTCCCAGGGCTGGTGGCGTCAGAGACCGTCGTGCACGCACTGAGTGATGGCACTGTGAGATCTGGCGACATGCCGCCTGCCCTTCTACCCCCTGTCCTCCGGCATGGGCATGTGGAGGGTCCCATGGCCCCCATCCCTGACCCCCATCCCCGCAGGTGACCTCAGGCAGCGATGGCAGAATGCACAGAGCTGGAATGGGCCGTCCAGGTGCTGGTGAACAACTTTGACAAGTACTCCAGCCGTCGCTGCTGCTGCAAGAAGCCGCGGCGCATCAGCAAGAAGGATTTCCGCAAGATGCTGAGCTGTGAGCTCAACCACATGCTGACGGTGAGGCTGGGGCGCGCGGGGCCGGGGGACTGGCTCCTCGTACCCGCATGGGTCCCCCCCACCCTGCATCCTGCTTTCCCCACTGCCTCAGCGTGAACAGCTCCACTCTCTCCCCCAGGACACCGGGAACCGCCGAGCGGCTGACAAGCTTATCTGCGACCTGGACGAGAACAAAGACGGGCGCATCAGCTTCGAGGAGTACTGGACCTTGATAGGCGGCATCGCCAGCCCCATCGCCCAAATCATCCGCCAGCAGGAGCAGAGTATCAAGCACACCAAGTAGCCGGCGGCATCCGGACCCTCCCTGGGGCTCAGCACCCCAGGCTCAGCCCCTGCTTCTCCATGGCTCCCCGCTTCTCGCCTCTCCTGCTGCCACACTGATTTACACCCACCCTGAGCCCCCCCTTGCCCCGGGACACCCTGGTCTCCCACGGCTTTGCCGACCGAGCCATGCCAGGGTGCCATCGGGGCGGGACGACCCTGTGGGTGGGAGCTGGGGGGTGCGAGGCCATCACAGCCTCAGGGGGTTCCTCCTTGCCCCACACCATGCCATCCCTGCCCTCACTCTCTCCTGCAAGCCCTGTCCTTGCCAGGCTGCTGGGCAAGAAGCAAAGGGACAGGCTTCCCCTCATCTAGGAAATGAGTTCTGTCTGTTCTCAGACCTCTGGGACACAGCCCCGCTGGCAGAAACCCCATCACGACCGGGACCCCCTTTCCCCTTGGAGCTCCCCTTCATGTCGGGGGTCTTTTTGGGGAAAGGGTGCCTTTCCCTCTGCCCGAGCTGGTGAAGGGTTTACCTGCCTGCACTGCCTGGTGGCTCTGGTCCTTCGGGCTCAGGGAGTGGCACGGTCCCGTCCGTGGTTATTTATTGCAGCAATAAAGTTTGGAGGAGCAGTGGGTGATGCTGAGGCTCTGCCTTCCCGGGGGGCTGCCCTGCAGCATGCCTGCACCGAGGGGATGTGGGGGGCCAAGAGGGGGGGTGTCTGCCCTGTCCCCCATCACCCACGCAGTCACGACATGCCCAGCCTTGCAGGGATGTGTTCCCTGGGGCTGATCAAGTCACCACGAGGTGTCAGCAGACACTGTGGCCTCCCAGCACCCCACTGGCCCCACAGCACCCCAAGCTGCTGCCTGAGGCACAGGGTGGGGATGTTGTGGCCACATGTCATGGGGGACCCTCTCCACATCCCCGTGCAGGGTCCTGAGCAGCCTGGAACCACAGTCCCACATCTGTGCACCACAAGGGCATGGCCGTCCTAACCTTGGGGTGTTTCGGGGGACCCCAATTCCTTTGCTGCACCTTGGCACATTGCATGACCCCCATCGAGGATGAGGATGGGGAAAAGCTCCGTGCCCCCCCTCATGCTGGGACACCCCGGGCCGGCAGTGCTCGGCGAGGAGCAAGCTGCAGCCTGGCTCATGGCGCCCTGTGACGCCCATGGTGCTGGCAGCAGCCCAAGCCGGCAGCCCTGGCGCCTGCTGGGGATTTTCCACTGGGAGGGGACTTGGTCCTGAGCCTCTGAGCATGGCGGTGGCCCCCCGCGACCCCCTCTCCCACAGCAGGGGTATGTCTGCACCTTGGAGCCGGGACCCCCCATCCCCTTCCAGCCAGCCCCCCTCGCTGACCCTGGTGCTCCCCTCCCCGATGCAGGAGCATCACTGTCTCCTGCCTGTCCCCCTGCCCATGCAGCCCACTTTCCCCTGCCCTGCAGTGCCAGGGGTCCCGGGAGAACTGGGGGTGCCCACATGGGAGATGGAGCAGCAGAGCAGCCGGGCAGGGCTGCGGTTGAGTCACGATGGAGGAATCCCTCTCCGGTGGGGGCAGGGCTCGTGACTCACACCACTTCTTATGGGGTGAGTAGGGCTCGGCTGGGCACTGCGCCCAGCTGCTCACATGGGATCCCAGTGATGGGAACCAGGAGGGATCCTCAGGGTGAGGGGCAACCCACCCCCAACCTCTTATCTCTAGACGCAGATCAGCCAGCAGCACATGGAAACAATCCAGGATAAACCCCTCCCCATCACACACTTCCCCACAGGACGCGGGCATCGGGGCTGGTGCTGTGAGCAGTTGCCCCCCCTGTGCTCGTCACATTATTTCCCACCCTGGAGGTGCTGGGAGCAAACGTGGGTGCATGAGGAACCTGGGGGGCACAGGAGGGGCTGCTGCAGTGTGCCAGTGTCCAGGGGACTGGTGCATTGGAGAGAGTGTTGCACGGGCATCCGCGTGGGCAGGGGGTGGTTTGTGTGCTCATGCGCTCGGCAGCTGCACCCCTGGGTGCTCCTCCTGGAAAGCCCTGGGGCACTTTGCATGGCACCATACGGCGGGCAGGGAGGGGGACGCTGTGGGGGGTGTGCAACAGGGATGGGGCTGCCAGGCTCCGCAGCTGGCCCCAATTCAGGGAGCTCAAAGCCATGCTCTGGTCCTGGTGCCCCCGGTGGGATCAGCTCCGGGCACTGCACACCAGCTGTTAGCTCAGCCCTGGTGGTGCACCAGCCTTGAGGTCCCGTGTGCCGCGAGATTTGCAAGATTTCAGAAAAGGCCTGAATATGTGTTCCCCCCATCATCCTCTTTGGATGCCAGGTCCCTGGGAGAAGGAAGACACATTTCCTCTGCAACCACCAGAGGCAGAAAGGCTGGCTGGCTTCGAGATGCTCGAGGCCAGGCCACCTTGGGTTTCACCAGACGAGGGTTTACCTTGGCTCCCTCCTCCAAACTAGATGGGCTTTTGCGGATGGGTGGTAATGCCACCATAGCTGGGGGTTTGCAGGGAAAAGCCAGGTACCCTCCCCTGGGGGCAGCCTCCTGCCAGGATGGCCACCACCCTGGAGCAAGCCCTGGCCTCCAACGCTGCCACCTTCCACAAGCGCTCGGGGAAGGAGGGGTACAAGCACCAGCTGAGCAAGGGCGAGCTAAAGGAGCTGCCCAGCTTCATGGGGGTGAGCATGGGGACACTGGGACTGAGCCCCACGAGCGCCATCATGTCTCTCCCCACTGCTGGGGAAGGTGTGGGGCTTGGGGTAGGGCTCGCTCCTCCCTGAAACAGGTTCCCCCCCTCTGCCGAACACCCACTGCGGTTGATGCCTACCTGTGCCGTGGCCAGCGAGTGCCGTCCTTGACCCTGCTGATGTTCTGTGCCAGGAACAGCTGGATGAGCACAGCTCCTGGGTGCTGCTGAAGGACCTGGAGGACAAGGACAAGATGATGGGCTTCAAGGAGTACGTACGTGGTCCTCCTACGCTGTCTCAGCATGGCCTGCAACGACTTCTGCGCTAAGGCTCATGGCCCTGCCAGCAAGCCCCAGCCCATGGTTCGAATAAATCTGCTGTCACCTCCCCAGCCCCACTGTGGAGCCTGTTTGTTTGTGTTGGGGTCACTGGGATGGAAATGCCTGGGACCGTCTGTCTGGGGGAGACTGGGGCCACCCAGAAAGCTGGCGGCTGGGGGGACAGTGCAGTGATGGTTTAAGGGGGATGCGGGCTGGTGACCAGCTTTCTCTGGGGACCCCCAAGGGATGTCACAGCGCTTCCCAGTCCCTGTGCTCACCCCTTGAACTCGTGCCTCTGTCCCCAGACTCCCCAGTAGGGCTGGCAGCTCCTTCCAGCAGCACCCAAACCCACCCACCTCCCTCTAATGGGATCACACAGGTCATTAGTCAAAAATGAGGCGTGGGCGAAACCACCTGTGTGGAGCTGCTGGGAAAGCCTGGAGGCGAGGGGGCTGCACGGGGCACGCTGGGCAGTGCCACCCTGGCTGGGCTATAAATGCCCATCGCGCTCCGGCTGCAGCACCCCGGCTCCTCGCTGCTGCCCAACCCGTGCTGACCCCGGTGAGTCTCTGCTCCCCTTCCTTGCGTGTCATCGCCTGTTGTGCAGCGTTGCTCTCCAGCTGCAACTCACCCAGCGGTTGCTGCACTCCAAAATACCTCCCCGAGAGGTGCTGGGGTTGCAGCCACCCCTCTGCAGCATTGCAGAACGATTTGGGCAGGGTGGAGGGGATGGATTCCTGTCACCCCCCCAAGCCTGCCCTGACCCCATCCCTGCTGCTTTGCCCTCCAGGCACGCAGGAGGCTGGCGATGACGTGCCCCCTGGAGCAGGCGCTGGCCGTGATGGTCACCACTTTCCACAAGTACTCAGGGAAGGAAGGGGACAAGTACACACTCAGCAAGGCAGAGCTCAAGGAGCTGCTGAACAAGGAGCTGCCCGTCTTTGGGAGCGTAAGTGGCCATGGGGGTGCATCCCATTGCATCCCTCAGAGGTGTCCAGGTGTGGGAGGGAGGTGTTGCAGGGGCAGGAGCAAACCACCCTCCGGTCTTTCCACGGTGCTAATTGGGGTGAGCTGAGATAGTCGCTGAATTTCCCCAAAGCATGCATGATGGATGCAGCCCACATGCGGCACGTGGAGACCTCGTGCTCCAGGGCAAGCCCTGGGGAAAAGGAGAGGCGAGGCCAGGAGGACTTGTGCTGGAGCATGCTCAGACCGAAAGGAAACTTCTTAGACCCACAGAAATATTTTGATTGGCAAAGAAAATCATGCTCCGATTTCAATTTTTTTAATAATTTTTTAACCCTCACTTCCCCTTCTGGCTTGTGGTTTAAACTGGGAGGAGGAAAGAGAAACTTTTTAGCCAAACTTTCTCATGACCGAGAGGCAGTTTTGCTGTAGCTGTGCCAGCACGCCCCAGATCATAGGTAAGCCACCCGCGTTTCTAAAGGCCACCTCCTTCCAAAAGCAAAGAGAAAATCCCCCTCCGAAGCAGAGGGAGGGAAGCCCGGGCTTTCTAGATCCTTCCTTGCAAGCGCCAGGGCTGGGTAGGGAAGCACCTTGCTCATCCGTGCGCCCCCAAACCACTTATACCCACTGCCTGCCTCCCCCTTGCAGAAACAAATGGACGAGGCAGAGTTCAAGAGGCTCATGAATGACCTGGACCACAACAAGGACAGCGAGGTCGACTTCAAGGAGTACGTCTGCTTCCTGGCCTGCATCACCATGGGCTTCAACGAGTTCTTCAAGGACAGCCCCAGCAAGCACCCCCGCAAGAAGTGACACCCCCCCCCCCCCCCCCGACATTGCCCACCGCATGGCCGTGGGGCTCTCAATAAAAGCTTTTCCAAAGCCTCAGCTTGCGTCCGCGGGGTTTTGTGCACTGCGGGGTAGCGGGCAGCTGGGTGACTCATGCTTTCCTCCAGCTCTGTGGGATTTTCCACAGTGCGATTCAGCCCCCGGAGGCATTTTTTGGAAAAGACTGAGCAAAACAGATCGGCATTGCCCCTGAGCAATGTACCCGGACATCCCGCCCGCTCCCCGATCTGTCCTTGCTGGCTCGGGGGGAGGTTCAGGGCATGTTTAGCTCAAAACCTATGAATTTCCCTGAGCCTGGAGGTCAGCATGACCTGCCCTGGGCAACACGCTGGGTCTGGGAAGAGAAAGCTGGTGCGGAGGAACCAGGCAGCAAGATCCGTGCAAAGAGCAAAAGCCAGAGTGCATCCCCAGTGCCCACAGAGAAGAGCTGTCCGAGACCCTTCCCCCCTGGGATGTGGGGGAGCCCACGCTGAGGGGCTGCATTGGAGAGGGTCAACCTGAGCCCCCTGGGTCTACCACGGAGCTGTGGGGCTGCAGGCAAGCAACAGTTTCCTGAGCACATCAGCCTGTGATACTGGCTAGGAAGCACGGGGCTCACCCCCCCACCCCCCACCCCCTCCCCCCAGCCGCAGCAGCTCCCAGCAGGTCTGGGCTGGTTTGCAGAAGGTGCAGCAGCTGCTCTCCAGCAGCCCCAAAACCCCAGAGGGATCGTCCCTGATTCAATAAGCCCTTACAAAGCCTCTGTGTCGTTGCGTGGCAGAGCAGACCCCTGGCAGAACCTGTTCCTGAGACCCCCAGTCCTTCCTGAGCCCCGCCCCTCCCCCCCCAGTCCTTCCTGAGCCTCCCCCCCCCCCCCAGTCCTCCCAGCATCTCCAAACTTTGCTCTGCCCCTTCCCGGGGTCTTTATAAAGAGCTCCTTGGGGAGCTTCTGCCCCCTCCCAGTATTTTACACCAGTTTGCACTTGCTAACAGGGAGATGAGGTTCAGCCTTGGAGGTTTCTTTTGCCAAAATGATTTTCTTTAAGAAACCCCCAACCCGGGGAGATGCCATGGGGTTTTCAGTGCAGTTTTGCATCCTGCTGGGCATCGGGGCTTCAGCCCCTGCCTCTCACACTCTGGTCCCCCCAGCAGCAGGTGTTGTTGTCCCGAGGGGGCTCAGCCAGGCTCGGGGACACTTGGGGGTGTTCCTCAGCCCTTGCACCATGGTGAAGAGCCGGTTTGCCCCACGGCGGGGAGCTGCAAATTGCCATCTCCTGGCTTAGCCCTGTAGCTCCCTGACACATGCCTGGGACACGCAGACACCAAAAATAGCGCTCCGTTACACAATGGGGTGTTGTGACGCACTGCCCTCACAGTTAGGAAACAGAAATTGCTTCTAGTCGAGTTAAAAACAGGAAAAAAAACCAACCCCTACCCTCACATAAACCCAGACCCCAGCACGCAACAGCAAAGCCATGGACAAACGCCACTCAGGTTTGTGTGGCTCCAAATATCCCTGGGGATGCTGCCAAAAGCACCGCCTGCGGCATCTCGGCCCGTGCTGGCATCGCTGGTGGCGGTGGGACGAGGTGCCCACCCCCCTTCCTTCATCCCCTGCCCCTAGGGATTCTCCTTGGCCAGGTGGTCCCTGCACAGCCCTGAGGGAACATTTTGCTCTTTCTAATCCAAACCAGCCCCCTTGGCAGTGCAGGATGGGTGGGGGTGGGGTGGGGGGGCAGGGCTGCTCCCGGGGTTTCCTCTCCTCCTTTGCCAGCCAACATCCAGCCAGGCACTGGATCAGCACTGGTGCCGTCCCATCTGGGTAGCGAGGGAGGTGTCGCAGGCGGGGCTATAAATGCCGTGGCCTGACACCGGCTCGCCTCCCGCCCTGCCTGTCCTCGGCTGTTTCGTTTGAGCTGTTGGTGAGTTGTTTTTTTCCTACCACGTTCTGCTCCCCCTCGCCACCCTAGCCCTCCAGATGCCCTCCAGATGCCGCCGATGGCGCAGCCACCCCACCCCACAGTGGGTCCCCCTGCAGGGGCTTTCCCCTGGGGCTGAGCATGAGGTTCCTGCCGCAGCCCACCAAGCTCGAAGGTGGCATTTCACCTCCAAGGGCTGGAAAAGTGCGTGTGCCCCTTCTGTGCCTGGCTCCGGCAGGAGGGGGCTGCTGCCTCCCCCCACATTATTCCTTCTGCCATGGAATTTTTGGAGCTTTTTTGCTCAGCACCGGTGTCAGATGGCAACACCCAGCCTGGCTGCTAGTGGGAGGGTGAGATTGGGGAGGAAACGGTGATGCATCCCGGTGTGTGCTCAGGAGTGGGGCGCCGGAGCAGCCTGCAGGGTCTGGGGGGCTGGGTGAGACCGTTGGCCCCCTAGCGTGGGGGTGCCTGGGGATGCTGAACTCTGCTCTCACCCACTTTCGCTGTTGGTGCCTCCAGGCTTGCTGGCATCCCTCATGGCGTGTCCCCTGGAGCAGGCGCTGGCTGTGATTGTCTCCACCTTCCACAAGTACTCGGGGAAGGAGGGGGATAAGTACAAGCTCAGCAAGCAGGAGCTCAAGGAGATGCTCACGAAGGAGCTGCCCAGCTTCAGCGTAAGTGTGGGGCAGGGGGTGCCACATCCAACGGGCGATGCTGGGACTCAGGGATGTGACCCTTGATGCAAATCCCCATTTTAACCCCCCTCTTGCCCCGGGCAGAGACAAACCAGTGAGGCCAGCTTACAGCAGCTCATGCGCAACCTGGACAGCAACAGCGACAGTGAGGTGGACTTCCAAGAATACGTGACCTTCCTGGCCTGCATGGCCATGATGTGCAATGACTTCTTCCAGGACTACCCTGACAAGATGCCACACAAGAAGTGAGCCTGGGGCACCGGCTCTGGGCTACGTCACTACCCCCACGACCCTCCCGCTGTCTTCCCAATGCTCTTTCAATAAAGGTTGTTTTAAAAAGTCCTCTGTGTGATTTCCCATGGGGGGTTTCTCTCCCCAGGAGCAGGGGGGCTGTCACACCGGGGAAGACCCACGTTGCAGGTACCAGCTGACGAGTGAGAACAAAGGCAATTCTGAGCCGGGGTTTGCTGCAGCGTGGGCACAGCATCCCCGAGCCCTGGTAAAGCACCCGCTGGGCCGATCCTGCCGGCCACGTTAGTGTGAGTCAGCGGCCGGCTCTGCCTGGCAGCACCCTGCCCTGCAGCCCCGATAACCGCTTCGTGGCCGTGCAAGGCAAGGCAGGAGCTTTCACAAGGATTAATCCCTCCCACCAGCGCCGTGATAACAGTGGCAGGTTAACAACTTTTTTTTTTTTAAACCATAATTAAGCTCAGAGGGGGTCAGCATCTGTCCCGCCACCTGCAGGACCCTTGTCCCTTCCCCACCCCAAGCAAATCCTTGCTGAGCAGGGTTTTGTTTGCGTTCCTGCTCGGGGTGGGGTTATGGTGTGCAGAGGAGTGACTTACCCCCCCGCCCCCCAGCCGTCCTGGGCCGCCACCACGGGAGGACTCAGCCCTTGGCTATAAACCGAGGAGCCACGCAGTCACAGCCCTCCCCACACCGGAGCCTGCCCCACTCAGTCTGTAAGTCTCCATTCCCCACCCCCCCTGACCCCCCTTTCCCCCCCTCACTGAACAGTTGCGGCCACCCTGGGCTTGCATGGCAGGCTCCAGATGTGCAGCATACCCCTTCCAGATGCGGATGCCTCCCCCGCCTCACCCCCCCCCGGGAGCCGGACCTTCATCAGTCGGCTGGGGGCTGCTGCTGGAGGCACCGGCGAGCGGAGATGCCCTGAAGGCTTTGAGCTCAGCCTTGCCCCCTCGACAGCCCCGTTGGGAGGTGGCTGGGAGCCACGTCTGGCTGCGCCCCGTGAGTCACCCTGCAGCCACCGGCCCCAGCTGATGCAACACCCCCAGGGGGGCACGACGGTGGGGATGCGGGGCAGCCCCCTGCCTGCTCAGGGCTGTACCCTGGGGGCTGCGCTAAGCTGGGTCTGCAGGGGCTTTGCCCCAGGGCTGGACCAGCTTGTGTCCGCTCGCTGAGCTGTCCACAGCTGTGGCAGGGACTAGACCTGGACCATAAAAAAGATGAGGAAGTGAATTCCAGGAGTATGTCACCTTCCTGGGGACCCTGGCCACGATCTACTGATTCTACACTGAAGGAATGCAAAATGTAGGGCTGGGCCAGCCAGTGGGGCAGGGTCCCCAGGGGCCTTTCAAGATCCTTTTGTAAAGTTTTTTGAAATTTCCTGTTATAAAGTTTTGTTACTAGGAACACAGCAATATTTGAACCTTAAATAAATTAAAACCTTATGGATGACACCGTTGTTTTTTTCCTGCTGGGATGGGCAGGAGGGATTCAGCAAGAGAGTCAGAGCTCGTGTCCCCACGGATGTATCCTTCTGGGTGCTGGTGATGCTCTGCCTAGGACTCCCACCCAGGCACAGCACCCTTGGCTTTGCAAGGGTTGGTTGGGCAGGAAATTGGGGTTGAAGCTCATCCCCCTGCTCCCCGAAATGAAGGGCATAGGGGTTGTTCCATGAACGTCAGCTTTTGAGATCCAGCCCTCAGCCAAACATCAATATTAAGAAAAAAAAAGTGTCCATCCCTCCAGGCTCGGTGAAACAGCTGAGAATGTGGCTGCACCGCACTTGCATCCCAGAGGCAGGTGAAAGGGACCCCCCCTAAAGCCCTCAGCTCTTTTTATGTCCGACCTGTGAACATTCGAAGCTGGCACGATGCTGTTCATAAGCATCCCAGCCTGCCACATCCATCCACACCCTGTCACCGCCCTGCTGCCGTGCCCTGGGGGCGGCACTGGCTCCATCCCTGGGGCACCATTGCTGCCAGCCCCATGGCTACACCCAGCCACGAGCAGATGTCAACAGCCCAGGGTGCTGCTTGCCCCCGAGTGTGGGCTGCCGCGGCACAGCAGCCATGCCACAAGGCAGGGCACGTACCAGGAGCTCCCGCTGCGTGGGCAAGCGGCTTCCCTGGCAGGTTGGGCAGCAAACAGCAGCGTGAGGACCCACCGCGCACTTGTGTCTCCTCCCACCTTCCCACATCACACAGGCACATCCCTTCACACCTCCCCACACGTGTCCCGTCACATCTCGCCAACGGTGCACCTATGTCCTGCTGATCAGCCCTGCGCGGCTCCCTTTCCCGGAGAGGGTGTGCCCACCTCCATCACACAATCTGTCCCTTTGTTTCACTCTTTTGCAATTTAGGCTTTTTTTTTGGCACAGATCCTTCACACTCCGGGATTAGGAGGCTGACAGGGTGATGTATCACCACCTCTGTCCTCATCTCCTAAAAGGCTTAATGGCCAGTGCAGGGTTTTTGCTGTGCCCATCCCACCAAGCGTGGACTTGGGCACAGGCTCCTCACCAGCCCCCCCAACCATCTTTCCCCCAGCACACACAGGGCTTAGCAGCCCTGGGAACACCACAGGGTCTCCCGCATGTGGTGGCATCCCCCCAACACTGGGAACAGGCAGCAATTGCCAGTGCCCTCGGTTATCATCAGGCAGGAATTACAGCTGCCAGGAAATGCCACCTCCTAAAACTGGCTGGCAGCTTTCCAGGATGCTGGCGTGCCCGGATTTGTAACTTAGCTTTGCTCCCTGGCTAGCTGTTAATAAACAATTCAGGAGAAATGCTGCTCATGATTCTGGAGGGGTTGACGGGGGGTGGGATGCGCTGGCCATCCCCCAGCACCTGTGCAGTGATGTGCTGTGGGAAGATGCCCCACCTTGCACCAAATTCAGCAGCATCAGGGCAGATACAGGAGTGACGAACCACATACCCCATTGGCAAAAAACCTAGCATCATCCCACTGGAGACCCTCACCCAGTACCTTTTGTGCGATCTGGAAAAATTCCATTATCTCTGCAAAGACCCCCGCATTCTGCAGGAATGTCCAGGCTCCTGGGAAAGCCCCTGTGCTGTCACTGACCCACGATGCTGGTTCCCTGCAAGTGTCTCTTTTGGTGTTTCCTTGTTTTGCCCTGATGAGTTTGATGTGTCCCCTCCCTCTATAACACTGGGAGCAGCCAGTTCCTGGAGCCAGGCAAGAAATAGCCACCTGGGTGTGCTACCTAGCCTTGCACAATTCCCGGGGTTATTGCCCCGAAGGAAATTTGAGGGTGTCACAAATCATAGCTCAGAGAGAGTATAAAAGAGACTTCACCTCCACCGCGCCATCACTGCTCCTGCCCGCTCCCATCCTCCCGATTGCCATCTGCAGAAGTCAGCCCCAGCGCTGCTAGTAGGTAAGCAGGTCCCTGCCGAACGGTGAGTTCAGGCTTTGTGCCACCGGCATGAGCCCAAGCCTGACCACGGCTGGGGCTTCTGGAGGAGAAGGCAGCCCTTATTCCCCAAGGGGGTTTAATGTTTTGCTGTCTGTCCCTTCCTAGCAAGATGAAGACTGACCTGGAACTCGCCTTGGAGTGCGCCATCAACATCTACCACCAGTACGCCATCAAGTACCCCATAGATGACTACCTGAGCAAGACCGAGTTCTCAGAGCTGCTGAAGGAGACTGCCAAGCCCTTCCTCCACAACACCGTGCCGGTAAGAGCAGAGCGTGGCCCAGCTCTCCCAACGCTGACCAGAACTTGCAGGAGTGGTGGCCTCTTTGGGGCACAGGGGTGGTTGGGAGCCTCCCAAAAGGGTGGGAAGTTTTTTTCTAGGGTTTTCCTGAAACTGTGCGATCCTTACTGGGTGAGCCTCATGCTGTAGCTTTGGGCTGGTAGGATGACCCTGAACCCCACTGTGCTTCTGGCTGATCTTTCTCATGTTTTTCCTGCTGCAGCCTGACATGACCATCGATGACTACATAAGCAAACTCTTTGCCAGAGCAGACCACAACCATGACGGTCGCCTGAAGTTCACAGAGTTCCTGACCACGCTGAATCTTGTAGTCATTGATGCCCACAATAGGTCCCACCAGCATCACAGGAGCCGGGACCAGCACTCTGGTCATGGTCATGACCATGCCTAAGACCAGGGCCATGGTCCCTGCAAGCCAAGCAGTTCCCAGGGTGACTGTGCCCATGGGATTGTGCTCTTCCAGCAACATCATCCCATCTGTTTGTCCACAAGCACAAACCTGTAACCAAAGCTTTGTCATCTGCTTCTGCCTATAGCATTGAAATAAAATTTCTTTCTTCAAGCACCAAATGCATCTGTATTATGTGTCCTGCTGTCTCCAGGAAGGGTGCAACATGCACCGAGCCTGTGGATGTGGGGGGCAAACACAGTGGTTTTTTTTTTTTTTATATATATATAATACATAAAGCACCTATCACCATAATGGGAGACAGAAGGTGGCATGGGGGGAACCCTGACCCCTGGGGGGTTCCAGGACAACAGCACTACTGGGTGCTAGTTGAGCAGCACAGGCTGCCTGGGCTGCCCGTCTTGAAACATGTCACCCCTTGGTACCTTCACTGCTGCCTTCCCCAGGCTCAGCAGGTTCCCTGCACTGGGTGGCTGACCCCAGCACCCTTCACCCCAGCAGATGATGGGGCATGTAGCACCTCATCACACTGCAGAGGTTTCCAGGTAGGGGCAGCTGGTGGCTGTGCAACAGCATCCTCAGCCCTGGACCTCCTGGCCCCTCTCAGCACCTGCTCCAGGACATGCTGGGGTGAAGCACAACCTGGAGCTGCTTCCCCAGGTGGCTGCCAAGACCCAGCTCTGGAGCTGGGGGTGCACACAACACTTTTGCAATGCACAAAGCAAGCAGCGCTCATCTTGCAAGCCCCAACACAGAAAAGAAGGTGGCTGAGAGGCTCCTGAGAGCTGGTCTTAACTCTGCACAATAAAGTTGGATATTTTTTTTAGCATGGGGCAACAACCTCCAGATCACAGCACATTCACAAGCCACTGCAGGCTCCCGGAGAAGCAGATACATGAGCAGAAAAGAGCTCCTGGGTCTGTCAGTGACTGTTCACTGAGTGGGAAACCCTCAGGCTGAGGAAGCTCTGTCATTTCCAACATCAGCTGAAACCAGAAGCCTGTCCCATGTGAAACAGAGCCACAAAGGGAAGCACGGGGCTACGGCGCGGTTATTCACACTTGGTGACACAAGCCATCACTCTAGCTCCACAATTTATCCATTGGGGAGCAGCCCTTGTCCCCCAGAGGCAGGCATCGTTCACTGTCCTGCCAGGGCACCAGAGTGTCACTCTGACATTGTTCCCCTTGTGGGACTGGCATTGTGAGGTGCCCCCTCATTTTGGGGAACCTGGGTGGGAAAGGTGGGAATTCAGAGCTCACAGGGCTGTCTGGTGCTACGCAAGCACACGGGGCAAAAATCCAGCCTTGGCCAATGCCTTGCAAGGCCAACTGCGGAATGAGGGTGCAGCTTCAGATTGTTGACAGTCCCTAATGAGCAGAGGAGGAAAACAAAAAAAAGCAATGAAGTGACTCAGGGATACCAGAATAAAACTCATGCAGCAATTCTTGATACTGCTCCTGGGTCACGTAAGAAGCATCTTCAAACAGGAATGGTTACTCTTCTGTTTTTCTGTTCCTACCCTCTTCCTGGAATGTATTGTCTTGTTTTTTCAGCTTTTTAAAGTTTCTTCATTCTTCCAGTACCTGTTCTACCAACACAAGGTGGGTGGCACACAGAGGTGACTTGCCAAAAACTTGCTAGGTAATGCTCAAATCAGTAAAGACCTTGATCTCAGATTTTCTTCTTCCTTCACGCCCAGGTTCCTCCACAAAGTTTCTGGAGCAAGAGGAAAGGTCTGGTACAAGCGATGTGAAAATAGTAAGTGATGGAAAATACTCTCTGAAACAGTTAAAAGGCGGATGCTGCCTTCATCTTTGCTAGTGTTCCACCAGTTGGTATTGTAGAAAACAAAACAGATCATGTTAAAGACAACCAAAGGCCAAAGTTATCCACATCTCCGAAACAACCCATCTTCCTCCTACACCAGCACAATTTGCTATTTCAGCAAAATTTGCAAAGTTTGGGCAAGTTTCACCAAGACGGACTTTGCCTTTAGGCTCGTGTTGTGGCGTGACAGCACATCCAGCATTTCCCTCACTGCTCGCCCAGCACACGAGCGGCTCAGCGCTGTCAGGGTGACAGTGGGGTGGAAGGACAGCATTTCCAAAGCCTGGTGGGTGCAACCAGGAACTATGTGCAGAGGTATGAGGCAGGGAAGGGTTCAGAGGTTCCCACCTTGCAATTTCCAGCTACAGGAAACACTAACTCAAGCTGTTGCTTGCAGCAGGTGTGTCACTGTCTCTGATGAAAGAGGACCTCAGACATATATAAAAAGGGCTGCCCAGGCTTTTGGATCACTACAACTGACCCATCCTCCGCAAACCCTCCGTGGAGACAAGGGTAAGTACCATGGCAATGATTTTTGCAGGAAATAAGACGAGGGAGAAGCAATTTTAAATGTGGCACTTCATGCCATGTCTGTTTTATGCCGGGGTGATGCTTTCTACTTGGGGCAGTGTAGGAGGTTGGTTTTGCCTACAAGACAAGTATAAATTAGTGGCATTGCTGTGCCATCTTTAGTAGAGGTGTAATCGTTTCTACTGGCAAGGAGAGCGCCCTTTGGGGGTGTCACCCAGCAGAGAGCAGGGTCTCAGTATCTTCAGTGAAAAGGGTTTGCAGCCCAAAGAGGAGGTTCACAAAGAGAAGGAGGTCAGGTAGAGGCTGCAGTGGAACCCACAGCTGAACTGTGCTTCCTGCCTTACTTGTTGTCAGTGACGCGGTACAGATCGGCGACTGCAGCCTGATGGGTTTCTCTAACATGCCTGACAAATGCCTCCAGGTCCGTCAGAACAAGCTGCTTCTTGGCCAAAGCTGAAACTGGAGGTGGTTAGGTGATGCCGTAAAACAGCAATATTCCTAAAGCCACTTATTACCTGCTTTGTGCCGAGGAGCCGCCAACTGCCCCCGGGCATGCCGGGTGCTGCTGGCTTGCTCAGCCCCAGTGAGATAAGGCTCCTGGTGTGGGTCTGCCGCTAGGCTGAGGGCCCAAGAGCATGACATGAGGTGCCTGATTTTTGATGCATCTCATGGCTTTGAGGTTTCTCCACAGTTTCTGCAGGTACCTCAAGAGCTCAGCCATGTCTGTGAGCTCCCACACCACAACCACCTGTAACGAGACTGGGAAGTTGCCCGGAAACTGCACGCTGGAGGCAGCCCTGAAAACCATTGTGGATGTCTACCACCGTTACAGCATCCGGGAGGGCCAGCTTGACCTCCTCAGCTTCAATGACTTCAAGACGCTGCTGACTGAGCAGGCACCAACCTTCCTGCAAGCTTGCGTGAGTGCCATGGGAACAATGTTGTGGTCCCTGGAGGAACGTTCTCCTCAGGGAGGTGGAGGTTGCCTCCAGGGATGCTCCTGGGGGAATGGGGTGCAGTCTCCACTGCAGCTGTGGTCCATAGAGTGGGTTTCCATGATCAGACCCAGCTCATCCATGTGCTGTGGGGTTACCCATGCCCACCCCTCCTGTCACTACAGGGGTACTGAGTGGCCAAAGGGGCTTGGGATAAGACTCCCTCCATCTGGGGTTTTAACTAGGGGCTAACTGCAAGGTGGGAGAGGGTCACAATGGTCCTGCAGCTTCCAAAAACTTCCCAGGGCATGCAAGAATGAAGCTGGCTCTGTTTCCACCAGTGGATGTGCAGCCCAGGGAGGGGGCATGCTAACACATGTCCTGTCCCCCAATTCCAGGGCAGGAACCGTGCTGGCTACTTGCAGAGTCTCTTCAATGAGACAGACTTAAATAAGGACAGCGAGCTGACTTTCAAGGAGTTCACCATCGTCTTGGCCAAGGTGACTGATGATGCCCATCGCATCAGCCACAAGGATGACCGCTGTGGACCAGACAAGGATTGAGCCTTGAGGCACGAGCAGCAAAAAACTCAGACGGGGTTGCTTGTAGGAACTGGGCTCTGGCTGCTTTCTGTCTGCTTGAATCACTCATGCTTGTGAGACAATAAAGCATCACTTGAAGTTCACCGAGTCTTTCCTATTTCAGCACTCCCTCTGGCATCCATCTCATGGATGTGAAGAATGCTGGACCGGTGGGCTATGAGGGTATTAATGGCCAAAAGACCAGTGCAAGACAGTCCTTGAGCTCTGCAAGGGTTTTACGCAACTGCTACATGTTGCAGCTGATGGCTTAGAGGTTTTTCTCCTCACAGAGAAGTTTTCTGCATAGACTGGGAAGAGCAGAGCCAGCCTAGCTTGGGGAAGCACCTCCTGTTTCGCCCATCCTCATCTAGCTTTTTCCCCTTGGCCATGCCAAATGCATCCTTTGGATGCAGAATCACCCATGAGCAGGAAAAATGCTTTAATATCTATGACAACAGCAGCTCACAACAGAACACAACAGCCTGTACAACAAGAACAAGCCAGGAACCTCTTAGGGGAAAAAAAAGCGCCACACACAAGTTACTATATCTGTATATATAGCTTCTAGTCCGTGGGAAATTCTGAGATTTAAAATTTTCTCCCTAAATCCCAAGGAAAACTCAAATTTCAGAGTTTTCCCACACAGACAAGTCATTTGGAGTGCTCCCTCCCAACCCTGCTGAATCACTTGCTACCCAGCCAAGATGGAACACCCAGATGGTTTCCATCTCAGTTTTCCAGCAGTAAAATATCCTCACCAAAACCCTGATGGACTCCAGCAGGACACAAGCATCTTGCCCCTGGCTGAGCCATCTGGGAGATGTCTTGCAGCACCAAACAAACCATTTCTGGGTACTAAATACACTGTAATTCAGCTCTTTTCCCCACCAAGTGCTCAGGTACCGCCACCCCACAGGGCTGAGCAAGGCGACTGTCCCAGCACAAGCAAGGCTTTGCATGTTGCAGCACAAGCAGGAAGGGCAGGTGCAATGGCCAGATCCAGCCCTGCAACCTGCCAGGGCTCCAGGAGGGCTTGGAGAGGGTCCAGCACCCTGCAGCAGTTGTGCCATGCCTGTGTGAGCAGTGGAGCTGGCTCTTAGGTCCCTTTGGGCTGGACCAAGGTGGTGCCTGCCAAGCAACCGAGTTTGTAGCTGTTTGATATGGCTGAGACGCATGTGAATGCTTTTTGGCTCCAGCTAAAGGACTGGGAAATCCCTTCCCCCGGGGCTCCAGGGTGGGAAAACCTCCAGGCTGCCTGTGCCAGGTCACAGCTGGAGCATCACTGGTCTGATGATACTCAAAGGTGCTCAGGAGTTCAGACTGAGAGCATCTCCTGGCTTCCCCAAGCTAAAACCACATACAGCAACCAAAACATACGCCCTGTCCTGATCCTGGGCTCAAACCTGCTGTGAAACACAACAAACCGCATTGTGACAAACCCTGCCATGCCCTCTTCCCGCATCAGCCCGCCACTTGCCAGTAAATGTGTGTTTTGAAAGAGTTTTGCAACCATCGCCAAGCACGGGATGCCCTGCCAAGGCTCAGGTCCTCAGGGCACAACGAAGCCGGTCACCCTGAACCAGATCTTTTGCTCTCTATGGCTATTGGGCTGCTTGCCCGCTGCCTGGTGCCTGCTTCCCTCTCCTTCCCCTCTGCAGCTCCAGCAAGCTTGCTTAATCCTGGTGGCCTTGGGGCCAGGATTGCAGCTTGCTGCAGCGACTGCAGGGTGGCTTTGAGGCACGGCTGGGCAGCAAGGCTTCCCCTGCAAGGAGACCCGCAGAGCCAGGCAAAAAGTCGTGCTAGCGTGCGTTCCCCTGACCCTCAGCAATACCCAGGCTCCCTGGTCACCTTAGTGACTGCGCTGGGATCTGAAAACCAAACAGCTGGGGATCATTCCTGCTGCCTGGTGGGCACATCCAAGGGTCTGGCTGCCATCCCTCTTGGGAAATCCCTGGCCCATCCCACATCCCGTAACCCATCCTTGCTCTTCCCCACCTCCAGGGTGATAAAATGACCCAAAGTATGGTTTCCTGAAATTGCTACAAAACTCTGCAACTGAGCCGATGGTCCCCGAAACCCTGTTGTGAAATGCTCCAGCCCTTCTCCAGCTGTTTTGTGCATCAGAGCACTCCTGTTGTGAAATGCAGTGCACCCCCACCAGCGAGGGCTGGAGTCTGGGTGGCCACCGTGTGTGGACTGGGGCTGCGTCCCTGAGCAGGGAGATGGTGCTGCCCCATGTCAGCAAGTCTGGAGCTGCCCCCAGGCCTGGCCATGGCCCCGTTTTGGCCTCTACTTTGTGTCTGAGATTAGCATCGTGTCTGGCAGGTTAAACAAACCCCCAAACAAGTCAGCTGAATCAGCAGGCACAGCAGTTTAATGAAGAAGCACTGGAAAATCTCGTTTTGCTCCTGATCTGAGCTGCTCTGAGCCAAAGCAGCTGCGCTGGGTCTCTGCAACACTCAAAAACAACCAAAAAAAACCCTAAACCACAAAGTGAGGCTACAATCCTAAAAAGTAAAAATACACCTTTCAGCCACACCTGGCCTCTGCAGCTCAGCGCATTCCTCAGGTGGGGAGAAACAAGCTGGTGCTAAGCTGAGGAGATGAAATGAAGCTTCTGGAGCCCTGCCAGGTTGGGGACCTGCCCCCTATTATGGGTCTTTCATAAAGAGCTGCTTGATGCGGGCAGGGGATGGTCCCCCGGCACTGGAGCACTGCCCTCAGTACCAGCTCTGTCCCAGTGTCACACAGTGGACCCTAGCCACGCCATCAGTGCTGGGCTGTGAGATGCAGTGGGACAGTGGGATGCTTTTGGATGCAGGTGCGGTGCTTTTGTGCACCAGCTCTGCAAGGATGGGGATGCTACGGGGCCAAGCAGTGCTGGCTCACTGGAGAAGTGCAGGCATGATGCTGTGGGTCCCCTTTGCTTCATGGCATGAGAAGACACCCCTACAGAGGAGAGTAAAACAGATGGAATTGAAGAAGCCAAGGGGAATAGACTTCTGTTGAGAGCTGATGGAGAATTGCAGCCCCAATAACCAGGTGGAGGGGGTGAAGGGGACATGGCCATACCCTGGCCACCTCCCTACCACCCAGCCGAAGAACGTGACACCAACCTTGCAGGAAAAGCCACAGAGACCCCTTTTAAGGAACTACCCTGGAGCCTTAAGCAATGCACAAGTATGTCATGAAGATGGACTGGAATTGGGTGAAACAGAGACATTTCACAACCGGTGAGTGGCGCAGGCGGATGGCCAGGCTATAAGAGATGCCGTGCTTGGGACCAGCCCCACTCCAGCCTGAAGGGATCTCGCTACTCTGTCAAGATGAGCAAGGCAAGTGCAATGGTGATAGGGCATTTGATGTCTCCATGCTCTTTTCCAGGTGCCTGTTGGGCCATCGGAGGTGCAGGGACCCTCAGGGAGCCTCTCCTCGCTGCATGAGCTGCCATCAGTTGCTGGCAGAGGATAACCATCTCCACTCAGGCTCATCCAAGCGCTACCCACTAGGAGAGATGCTTCTCCCTGGGAGATGTTCCCCACAGCACAGTCTGACCAATGAAGAGGGTCATGGACGTCAGATCTCACACTCTGTAAAGACACAGAGATTTCTGCAGTGCCACCAGCTACTTTGGGAGCCTTGCTCCAGCAGTGCCTGACTGACATAAGGCACCTTGGGAGGGGAAAATTGGCTCTTGGAGATTTGTAGTGCACATCCCAGAGCAGAAGCAGGCAAAGGCTGTGACCCCCTTCAGTCTCCTTTGGCTTCTAGATACAAGAAAACCCAAACCCAGCTCAAATTTATCCCCCCCCCCAAAGAATAACTGAACAAAACCAGGCTGCGTCCTCATCTGGTGTGAGGCAGGTGGCTGTACTGGAACCTCACTGGTTTACATCAGAAATCCTCATCTGCTGTGCCTCCTGACATTACTCATTGTAATCATTTTCCTTCCAGACCTCCCAGACCCAGGAACCGCTCTCTGAGCTGGAGAGGGCCATGAATGTCATCATCGATGTCTTCCACCAGTACTCGAGACGGGAGGGGGACAGAGACACCCTGACCAAGACCGAGCTGAAGCTCATGATTGAGAAGCAGCTTGCTAACTACCTGAGGGTGAGTGGAGTCCCAGCAGGGTTTCTCAGTGCCCACAGGGGGAGGGGGCCACGCTGGACCCATCACCCAAATATCTCCAGGATCTGGATTCACCCCCTTCCCACTCTGCTCTATGCCCAGACCCTCCCTGCTGCTTTCCAAACATGCTCCGTAAAGACGGATGAAGGAAACCCACACAGGTCTGGGTGAACCAGATATTTACCCTCGTCACCTTATCTGCAGAAATCAGGATCATATTGCCTGAGAGGTCCTTTACCATCCAGGAGCAGTGAATCACTGCAGTACCCAAAGCAATGGGTGACAATGACACAAGGCTGGAACCACTCTTAACACCAGGCTGTTGGGGACCTGGCACTTGTGGGTGTCCCAGCAAGGCTGGGGAGAGTCTTGAGCTGTGAGTGATGGGACTTCACCCTCATCGTGTCCCTTTGCAGAATGTGAAAGACAAGGCCACCATTGACGAAATCATGAAAGACCTCGACATCAACAAGGATGCGCAGCTCAGCTTCTGCGAGGTGATGCTGCTGATCATCCGTGTGACCATTGCCACCCACGAACACCTCCATGAAGTCGAGGACCAGCAGCAGCAGCACAAACACCAGCACCAGCACCACCACCACTGAGGCAGGCTGTGGTCCCTGGCCAAAGGCACCCATGTAGTGTTTGCAGCCCCCAGCTTTCTCCTCTCCATCCTACCTCCCACCTCCCTCCTTTCCTTCCTTCCAGTTTGATGATTTTGCTGCCAAATAAAGATTTGCCCTGAGGCTGTCAGAACTCTGTGTCTGTGTGGGTTTTCCTCCAGGCAAGTCCTGCACCTTGCTCTCTCTCAGTATGGCTTTAAACTGGCAAATCCACCTTGGAGACAGGCTGCAGGTTCACGGGGGTGAGGTGGACGCCTGGGGAGAGCAGGGTGCATTGCAGTGGGTGTGCACAACAATCCTTACATTATAATGTGCTCTGTAGATCAGGGAAGGCAGTAAAATTTGACAAGTCTTTGCATTTCCAACTAGAAAAAAAGCCCATTTTGGCCTGAAAACACTCTGCATGTTCTCCCAGGACTGAGGTCTCGTGGTAGGCAAGAGCTGGAAGGAAGGATGGGGATGGATGAGCACTCTTTTCTGGAGGAGCAGCTTTTTGAGGGCACTTTTGCTCTGCAGGGCCCTGGTGTGGGGCTGGAAGCATTTAGTTGTAGTGCTACAGCCAGCAGTGGGGGCCAGCCACTGGGTTTTGGGTGGACAAGATCTGAGAGCAACCCCAGCTCCTCACTCAGAGCATCCTGAGTTTGCACTGAGGAGGCGCCTGTGATTAACAGCTGCTTTCCCAAGTGGGTGGCTGGACATGCCTGTGACACTGCTGAGCAGCCTTCCCCCTGCATGCTTACAAGCGTGTTTTAGAGGCGGGGGAAAAAAAGGAACACAACTCACCTAAGGGTGAGTCAAACCCCTGAAATCGCAAGGATCCTGCCTCAAGCTTCCCCAAACCAGCAGCGCTGAAGCAAGCCAGCTGGTTGACACAAGACTGCCCCAAGTTTGCTTCACCACTGCTGGCCAGGTTGCTTCAGCTTCCTTTGGAGTCACTTTTGACATCTGAAGCATCACTTTATTACAAGGTAAAAAAAAAAAAAAAAAAAGAATCTGCTGCAGGGACCACTCAGCTCTGTCTGAGCCTGCACAGGGTGGTAGGTCCCATCTGGAGCCGGATCCTGCACCCAGCACTCAATCTCGCACCCCAAAATGGGTCATGCACCCCATCCTACAGCGCTTTAGGGTCTCTGGAGAAGGTAAGAGCCCTACACCCAAGGGAGAGAGTGGAGCTGGTTTGTTGCCACCACCCTGCCAGGGCAGAAGCAACATCAACTCCAAGAACCAAGCTGCCCCCAGGGCTGGCCTATAAGGACATGTCCAGCTTTCAGGACAAGGGTGGTTTGAGTCCCATTTGCAGCAGATCAGCTTTCCAGAAGCTCATCACCCTGCATGTGGGTGGTCAGCCCTTCTTTACTCTGCAGAAGAGGGGTCTCCCCATGCAGGGAATTCATGCACACAAATCTGGGTGCTGGGAGCACCCACAAACCACCCTGGGACCCTCCCCCATGATCCAGCCTCAGAGCTCACAGGGCTGATGCAACAGGACATTTGCCAACACAGCGGGACTTCACGCTCCCCTGAAACCCGGGGTGCAGGACTCCTGTTGTGTCACCCACCAAGGCTGTTGGACCATCGCACTGGAGGTGGTGAAGAACCAGCCACCCCACACCCTGAGCGCAGGAGGACCAGGCCACCAACACAGGGCTGTGAGCAAGCAGAGGAGACCGCCAGGTCCTCCTGTAATAGCAGAGCAGTCCCCAAATCCATACGTACCCTTTCACCCCAGCAGAGCTTGCAGCTCCCAAACAGAGAAGATGCCAAAGCAATGCAAACAAGGTTGTGTTGGATACATCCCAACCGTGCTTGTGGGGATGCTTCCCCATCCTGACTTTTATTTCTGTGATGGTGCTCAAGTGATAACCATCTGTGATGGTCATATCCAGATCCCAATAGTTAGATCTGACTCAAAGGGAATTTGGGGGAGACATAACACAACAGTCAAGGGGGCCATTGTGAACGACGTGCCAACTTAAGTGCTGGTCAAGGTCCGACTCAAGCTAAGTGTGAGAGAAACGAATTTCTGCAGTCGGCATGCAAATGTGACCGAGTTGATTATTTTACTCCATAAAGAGCAGATGGCCCCGCGCCTGCTGAACCCTCCTGCACGGTGGCCGGCTGCACGCCAGGACCTCCCCCTCAGCAGGGATGCCTCTCAAGGTTACTCCTCAAGGCTGAGGGATTGCTTACGGAGAATCTGTTACGGCAACGAATCGATAGCATGCTAAACATTGAAGCATTAGCTAAGCAGTATAAAGGGTTGATTGAGCATGTATAATCCTTTGGACATGAACCGTTAGCCAAGTTTGAGACTAAGTCTGAATCTAGGCACGCCTGAGCTCCCCTCTGAGAAGGGGTTTGGAACACAGGGGGGTCTTTTCTCAACCTCATGACGCAACGGGAAGGTCTTCCCAATAGTTTTGTTTGCCCCAGCGCGGTAAACAATCCAGCGTACCTTGCCGTTGACTCTTGTTAAACCACCACCACATTTACCATCAAACATCAAAATCTAACGTCAAACTTCACCAAATCCCTGGATTTTATGCCAACAAACATATCGCTATATCTGTCTTAACGAGTGCAGCGCATCATCTGTGACCGGGCTGTACCCCGTGCCGCAGGGGAACGCTCGCCCAGGCTGACGGGCAGGATGCTCTGCTGCCCACGGCCTGCCTGGGGATGCTCCCCAGGTTCCGCGAGCAGCACACAGCAGGAGGCGGGGGGTGGTCGGGGAGGGGCAGCCCCCAGCCCCAGCTGACCTTCGCCCCCGGGTTATAAGGCAGCATTTGGCCTCTTTAAGCTGAGGCTCGGGCTCCTGCTGCCACCTGGTGGCACGTGCCACCGCGGCGGTCGGGGTAGCCACCGGCCCCAGCGCGAGCCAAGGAGCCCGTGCTCCTGCCCAGGATTGCCCCCCAGGGCGGCCGAGGCCACGGACCACAGGCAGTGCCCCCCCCCCCCTTCATCGCATCCCTTATATCTACATCACCAGTGCTGTTTGCAATTAGCAGGAATATTTTTATTTACGTGTCTGAAACAAAACCTGATTTTTGGGGCTAAGTTGGCATCGTTAGGACACACACTGATCTGCAAACACCCAGAACTCCTCTCTCACTCCCCACCCCCCACTCAAACACCCATGCACTCTTGCTGGTGAAGGCTCCTTTCTTTCTCACCACCATATCAGCTTTTCTTACCTGCATCCTACAGGGAGCAGGAGGAGGGAGAAGCGCTGCAGTTCCTCCAGGGTACAGCTGAACACAGCACACAAACGCTGGGTGCAGATACATGCTAAATCTACCTCCCTTCCCTGTTTGGGGGGGAGTTATACCCCACACCCCTCTTCCTGAGCTTCGCCCTGGTGATGTGCAATGCCATCAGCTTGTGTTCATGCCCTGCCAAGTGTCCCAGCCTCCACCTTGCCCAAGGACAATGTCTCCCCTAACTGCCACCCTACCCTGTCCCATCAAAACAGCCTTGGGGTGGCCCTGGCAGCTCCTCACAGTGCTGACTCCCTCCCAAAGCACCCAGACTGGAAAAAAAAGTTGAGACTGACAGGGCTGGGTTTTATGAACGACTCTGCAACAAGAGGATGTGATCCAGCTGGGGCTGAGCTGGGTCCCAGCTGAGAGGCACAGATCAGTCCCAGCTGGGAGGCACAGATCAGCCCCAGCATCCCCCTCCTGCATGGCTGCCTTGCCCACCACAGACCCCCTCCACCTGCTGCAGACACCCTTCACCCCCTCCAGACCCATCCATGTGGGGTCAGCAGCCCGGTGGCTGACACAGGAAGGGTTGTGCAATGCTCAGAGCTGTGGAAAGCTGGGACTTTGATGTACCATGTGCATCACATTTGCTATCAGTCTAGACACGCTGATAGGGATGAGCACAGTGGGGTAAAACTGGTTGGTCCCGGCATGCTGGTGAGGCCCGTGGCCAGGAGCTGACCTGGCATCATGGGCAAAGCAGTGCTCAGAGCCCAGCAAAGCCAGCCTGACGCTGCTGTGGATGGGGACGTGCTGCCGCAGGATGGCACCGTGGTGGCAGCAGGCTCAGAGGGAGTAGCTGGCGGAAGGAACTCGCTCAGGGTGATTCAGAGCAATTTTCCTCCTAATTCCCCTCATCCCCTGGGCAGATGTGTGCTAATCAGGGCGGTAGCGGCAGAGGGAGGAGGACGGTGGTTGTAGGTGCCATTGCCATGTGTTGCCCTTCTCTGCAAGCGTTTCCTGCCTGGTGCAGTGGCTTCTGCACCACCGTGCCTGGCCACCCCCCCAGCATCCCCAGTCCTGGGGTCCTTTTCACACCTGGCTGTGCACCATCCCCATGGCAGAGAGATGGTCTTCCAAGATCACTATACAGAGATAGAGACCTGCCAACATAAAGCCTTAAACCCTGAGCTCTTGGCCATCAGCATGACTCCAGCCCATGAGAAACGCTCCTTTGCCTACGTCTCCATCAAAGGCATGGTCAGGAGCAGCAGGTGGTCCAGCTTATGGGAGAGACGTCGTGGGGATGTCTGTCTCGCTGTGGGGTTTGTGCTAAGTGACCTGGCAAGGCTGTACCCCAGAAGGTTGCGGGGTAAATTGTGCTGCTGTCTGTGCCCAGTTGCCTGGCTGTCCCAAATACAGCCCTGAAGTGAGTCCCCAGGGCTGGGGGCTCTCCCAAAAGCTCCAGCTCAAGGGAATCATACATGTGAGAGCAGTCCCTGAGCTGATCCAGCTCCCACCGAAAGCATCCATGTGCCGGGCAGCCCTTGCTGCAGAGGGCTTGCAGTGACTTGCTGCCTCTTGCCTCACTGTGCCAGGGTAAAATTTAGCTCTAGACGTTGGTCTGCATCTCATTTACAACCCACTTAATTGCAGAGACGTCTTGTGCCGTGCTGGCGGTGTCAGCAGTGGTACAGGGGCGGCACAGGTTGGCTCCAGCAACCCCTCCTCACCCAAACACGCTGCTGTGAACCTGCCCCTGCAAATGCTGCCTGGGAAGATTGATGCAGAGCATGATCTCATCTGGCTACGTACCCTACCTGACAATCTTGGGATGGTGCCTAAGCCCTTAATGAAAGCTGGCACACCCTTCATAGCAGGGAAGGCTTGTTACACCCCCTTTCCAGGTGAGCAAACCTGGGGTCATTGACTTCTCTGAGACCACACAGAGAACTGGCGGAGAGCTCAGCATCCTGTCATGGCTGCTACAGCATCCCTGCAGCCCCTGTGCCTTGTTCTGTCCTTGGGAGCTCTGGGGCAGCCTGGCCTCATGCAAGCCTCGGTGTGCTCCATCAGGGCTGACGTGCAGCCTGGCCCCATGCATGGCTGGGTTTGATCCGTCGGGGCAGAAATGCAGCCTGGGGACCCATGTATGGCTGGGTTTGATCCACCGGGGCTGATGTGCAGCCTGGCCCCATGCATGGCTGGGTTTGGTCCATTGGGGCAGAAATGCAGCCTGGGGACCCATGCACAGCCGGGTTTGGTCCATCGGGGCTGACGTGCAGCCTGGCATCGAGGGCACGCTGCTGGCACGGGCCGTGGCTGTCCCTGTCCCAGTGAGATGTGTGGGAAGTGACTTTCCCGCGGGAGGGAGCTCATAACCCTGTTGGTGATGGCCACCTGGGGCTGATGTCACAGGGAGTCCCCACGCTGTCATCCCTCGCAGGAGCATGTTGCCCTGTTTGCAAAGCAGCTCAGTGTTCTTTCTCCTTTCTAGCAGAAGAAACCCAGCACTGCCGCCATCATCCAAGCTGGGCAAACATGACTGCAGTCTGGGCCCAGTGGCAGCCCACATGAGACAGCCTCAAAAATAAGATTAAATACACCTTTTCTGAAGGATTTTTTTTTTTAATGACATTTTCTAAGCTTCAGCATTGCAAAGCCCTGTGAACTCAGAAATCACCTTGGTCGCAAAGGAAAAAAAAAACCTTTTGGGGGAAGCTCAATGCAAACTTTCATCTATGAAGAGAACCTCTGATTAGCTTTTGTTGTTTGTTTTTTTTTTTATTTTATTTTATTTTTTTTATCCAAGGAGATGTCTCCAGTGCAAACCCCTGTGCAAAACCCTGCTCCCCCTGCTCGGGTCCCGGAGCAACGCCTGCGGAGAGCAGAGCTGCACACTGACCTACATACAACTTTCCCAGGTGTGCTGGTAAACATCCTCCCCAGGGAAGGATAATGAGGGAGGCTCCCTGGGAAGCGCAGCAATGCAGAGAGGCAGCCAGAGAACAGGACTGACCGGAAGAAATCCTCACCCTCCACCCACGCCCCGGCAGCCTGCAAGGAGCTTGCACAGAGCTGCTCCCACCAGTCCCATCTGCGCCCGTCGGCTGGTTGATGCAAGTGAGCAGGGTGAGTCTCCGCCGTTTCTTTTCGTACTTGAAATAAGCTTTTATGTTTTCAGGGTCATTTTGCAACCGGTCCTTCCCAGCAGGGCTCGGGGCAGCAGGGTCTAAGACACAAGCACAAGGATGAGCTGCCCGGACTCCCTCTGCCCAGCCCCGAGCGCAGCGGGTGTGGAGACACGGCACTTTCCGTAGCTGCAAGAGCTGATTCATTCAACCCGACAAGTTCCTGAGATGGCTACAGGGAGCTTCATCCTTTTAATTTAAGCAGGGAGTAAGGATGTGGAGAAATGAAGTAAATTAAGGTGAAAGTCCTGAGAGTAGCAAGGGCAGCCCAGCTTTCAGCATCCAGCAAAAGGAGGTTTCTTTTTACCTTTGGCAAAGAAATTTAGAAAGGCTGAAGCTGAACTGAATAAGTTTTGAGTTATTGGAAGGGGACGCGGGGGTTTTCCTATGGGGCAGAGCTGTCCCTGCCACCTCGCTCTGTCCTCAAGTTTTGCTCCTCTCCAGGACTGGAGACATGTCTAAGCTCATCAAAGCCATCACTGACATGATGGAGAGTTACCAGGGCAATGCCAGGAAGGGGAAGAAATCTGAGCCATTCAGTAGAAGTGAGTTCAAGAAGCTGATCCAACAGGAGTTTGCTCCTGTCAAGGTAACTGTACGGGCTCGAGGGTGCAAAGATGGATGGGAGAGGTGCTGGGGTGATGTTTAGGGGTGGTCGGGAGTGCTGAGGGGTCCTGCAACACTCACCCTACATCCAGGGTTGCAATCGGATTTCTCCAATATTTGATTTTTCTGGGATTCAGCATCATGGGCAATTTCCTTGGGTTTGCATTGCAAGGCAGCACAGTTCCCATGGAACCTTCCTGGTCCCACTGTCCCCATTTTCCTGCAGAGAATGGGAGGGTGAGGGTGAGGAAGAGATGCCTGGTCCTGCTGCGCCTCTGTTTCCTCCCTGGGCAAATCCAGGTGTAATACCACACTATAAAACCTCAGCACTGGCCTCTGCAGCCTCCTCTGCCTGCTGCGACTATCCCTTCTGTTGCATTGCCCTTGCAATAAGGGGCCCCAGACCTCACTCTGCCACCTTGCCCCTTTGGGAAGGTCTGATGGGCTCCTTTCCTCTCAGAGGTCACCCACCAGCAAGTACAGATACATCACCAGCCTGCCGGATTCGGACTTGGAGCCCATGAACAAGAAGGAGAGGGGCTCTACCAAACACTCTGTGTACTGAAGGGTGGCCGCCGCTGCTCCTGGACCACAGAGACAAGGAGGTAAGGGAGAGCTCAGGGAGCTCAGTGAGCAGGCAAAGCCCCCGGACAGTGTTTGCGTTGCCTGGTGAGGTGGGGACGGATCCTTCCTTGGGACTGGTGTCACCCTGAGGTGGTGCATAGCTCTCCATGTCTGCTTTACCCCTTGTCCCAGCAAGCCCAATCCATCGGGGAGGATGGGATGGAGGCAGGAGCTGGGATCCAGCTCCATGGGGACCTAGAGAGTATTAATCAGCTCTAATAATTCCAATAAAATCGCACAATTATTTGGCACAAGCTTAGTGCACAGCACAGGTATTGCAGGGTGGGCGGTGGGGAAATGGAGGCTGGCGGGGAGGGATGCCAACCTCAGCAGGGCTTTGGGGTGGTCGCAGGCGAACTGCCCCCCCCGGGTTTTCTTTCCTCTCCTGTAGGATCCCTGAATTGCCCTGTGGGCGAAGGACAGAGGTGCCAGCAGCATGTGGGCACGGTATGATCACCTTTTGGGCTTTCTCTGCTCCTCCGGTGCAGGCAATGCCTGCCCTTGCACCGTTGATGGGGCAGATGTGAAGACCGTGCCCCACTTCATGTATTACCTCCATGAGGCAAAAATAACCCTGGGTCTCTTGTTTTGTCCCGACGCTCCACAGGTTTCTCTCTGGGGTGCTTTGCCAATGCAGCTTGAAGGCTGGGGGTGGGTGGGTGGGGGCAGATTTGCTGTTTTCTTCTCATAAACACAATGGCAGAGCAACGGCTGGCATATCAACCCCTTCCTCCATGAGCTCCTTTTGTTTTTAATGGGTAGAAAGTGAAAAATCACAAGTCAATAGGGCTGGAATGAGCCATGCAATTAGTTGACTCAGGCTGTACAGTAATAATGAATAAAGAGCGGCAGTTCTTCAGGGAAAATTAAAGGTCTATGGCTGGCAGTTCATCTCCAGCTCCTTTGAAGTCAACAGCAAAATTCCCACAGGTCTGGGGGAGAGATGTCCAAAATGCACCTCAACACCTTATGAGGATGTTTCAGTCTAAGAAATGCAGCTGGGGCAGCATGTTGGCCGTTTTTTCCATTGAAAAAAGGGAAGCACAGCCTTCTTTTATTATTATTTTTTTTTAATTATTATTTTATGGAAATCTTTCACCTATGTCTTCATGTAATTAACCTGCACAGCACTGCACAAAGAAATGTTACCAACAGTGAGTGGCCAGCGGGTGAAGAAACAGGGCTGCTTTCCTCAGCTGTGCTTGGTTAAAATGTGGCTCCTGATACATATTCCAACTACCCAAGGCTGTTTCAGTAGCAAAGGGGATGGTAGAAACCCTGAGTTTCACTGGAAAAAAGTACCGCAGGTGGTTATCAGGTCTGTAGTATTTATATCCCCATCTGCAAGTTTCTGGAAAGTCGGGGAAGATGTGGTTTCTGGCAAGGAGTTGCTTTATGATCATTGTGCTACAGGGATGGATGTTTTCTGCAGTAGATTATCCCTCTCCAGCTAATGAGTGCAGGATCTGGTCCTTCAGCTGTCACCTGTCTGAATGGGTTAATACATCAGCCGTCTTAACCATGATGTTGCTGCATTGTAAATATCCAAAAGGATTTTTTTTTGGGGGGGCTTATTTTTCTCCTTCTTACATAAATGGTTGTAACACTAGAAAAAAGCAATAAAAACTGTACAAGACAATGCCTGCCTGATTTTTGTGAGCCACCTGGTGATCACCAGCAGTCTCCCTGGGTAGGAAGTTGTCCAAAGCTGTTGTGGTGGGGAAGTCCCAGGGGGATGGGGCAGGGATGCAAAGCCGGGGGTCTGGCGGCACTGGGGGTACCCACAACCCATGCCATGCTCGGGGTGTAGGGCCCAGATGGGACATGCTGTGGGATGGGCAGATGTTCTTGTGCTTCCCCTATGACCTGGGACTTGTCGGTCCCGGCTGATGGACGAGAGCAGAGCTGGTGAGCACCCAACAATGATCCATACCAACCATGGGTGATGACTGGAGCATCATGAGGGTTCAGAGATAAACCAGCCCTGCACAAATAGCATGACCATGTTTGTTAATCCAGCGATGTCCTTATAGCGTGTGTGGAAAAGAAGGATGAGTAGCTTAAGGAAATGCCAACACAAGAGAGATCTGGGAAATTTAATGCTTTATTGTCTCATGGACACCTCTTGGGGCCAAAGCCCAGCCTGATGCATCAGGCGGAGGCACGAGTGATGCCACTTGCCAGGGCACGATGGTCCTGGAGGGCAGGGGAGGGGGTCTGTAGCCGGGCAACCTCGGGGCTTGCAAAGCTTTGCGGAGGCTGGAGGGAGCTGGTCTGTGCCTGGCTTTGCTGCAGGAGCAGGGTTGTGGGGGACACCCCATCACTTCATCTTCTGCGAGGGCAGCTGGTGGATCTGCTGCTGTTGCTGCTGCTGCTGCTGCGGGACCTGCATCTGTGGCTTCCCGTGGCAGCTGGACCCACCGGAGCTGTGGCAGCCGCCACCACCGGAGCTGTGACAGCCGCCACCACCGCCAGAGCTGTGACAGCCGCCACCACCGCCGGAGCTGTGACAGCCACCACCGCCACCGGAGCTATGGCATCCACCACCACCGCCGGAGCTATGGCAGCCACCGCCACCGCTGCTGTGACATCCACCGCTGCTCTGGCGGGTGTAGCGCTCCTGGCTGTGGCACTGGTCCTTGTCCTGGCGGGAGCACATCGTTGTGTTTGGGGGTGACCTGTAGGGAGAAAAGAGCTGTCAGAGACTACTGCATGTCCTACTGCCTTGGTTGTCCCAGTGCCCCAATCCTGCAGCCCTTGTGCCTGCGATCCCACCCCCAGCACTCCTGTGCAGGATCCTGGGAGACCCCCCCAGGTCTGGAGCAGTGCCCTGCATCCACTGATGGAGGATTCCATCAGCTGGGTGTAAGCAGTACAGCATGGCCCAGCCGTGAGACAGATCCTCATCTCTGATCTCAGAGCATCCCCGCACACAGTACTGGGGTTTGCACTAAACCCGTGCTCTGTATCGCTGCCCTGAGAGCATGCTCGCACCCCAGCAGCAGGGTTTGCATTAAACCCATGCTCTGCATCCCGCTGCACTGCGAGCACCCTCACACCCCAGCAGCGGGGTTTGCATTAAACCCGTGCTCTGCATCCCGCTGCACTGCAAGCATCCTCGCACTCCAGCAGCAGCGTTTGCATTAAACTCGTGCTCTGCATCCCTCTGCTCTGTGAGCATCCCTGCATGCATGCAGCAGCAGGGTTTGCGTTAAACCCGTGCTCTGTATCCCTGCTGCCCTGCGAGCATCGTCGCACCCCAGCAGCAGGGTTTGCATTAAACCCGTGCTCTGCATCCCTTGCTGGGAGGTAAGTCCCCAAAGAAGGCAAATCCATCTGCGCTGCCAGACTTACCTGAGCTCAAGAGGAAAGCAAGTGGATGGAATGAAGATCCTGGGACAGGAGCAGTTTTATAGACATCTCAGATCCCTTGTCCCCGGAAATGAGACAGCTCTCTGTCATAGCAATCTATTAATTTAATACCCAATCCCCATCAAACCGCCCTCTGTTTACATTGCTTGCCTGACTCACTTGTGATGGGTATCACTCCTTTTTTATCTGTTTCCTGTGCCACATAAGTATCTAATTGTCAGCCTCACCTGTCCGTAATAGGAAAACCTGTGGGTGCCTGGGTTTCCAAAGGCTGTCTTTGGGGTTTGTTTTGTTAAATTAAATCCAGGCATAATTATAACCCCATGTCATGAGGCTCTGCTCTCAGAGTCTAATCCCTGCTATTGAGCAGGCACCAGATAAAGCCAGAAATAATCCAGGCAAAAAAGAGTAGAAAGTTGCCCTCTTTTCTCCCTGAGATGCTTGGTCTGAAAGATCCTCCATGGCCATGGGGACAGCCAGTGGGGTGAGGACAAAGTCCTCCTGGGATTCCTCTAGAGAAGGGTCTCAGGTATTCAGCAGAGGTTTTCTGGCTCCTCTCCTTGACTTAAAGGGTGTGAATTCCCCCCCCAGAAGGCACCTGAGCAGCCAGAAGATGGTCCTGGGGACTGTTCAAAGCCTTACAAGTCCTGTTACGTTCACATACATCAGAACAAGCTCCTTGAGGGCTTAGTTGACAAAGACTAGCTATTTCCATTCTCTTAATGACAAAGATCAGGGAATGAAGACCGAAGAATTAAAAGACCCATCTGGTGCTGCCTGCTTCCTCGGTCCATCTTCTGGAGCCAAGCTGGAGCTCCACAGATGGCCCTTCTGCACAGCCATGTCCTGGCTGAAAAGCTGCCCAGCACTTCATCGCCACACAAAGTACATTGACCTTTAAAGGGCCACAGCTCCTTATTTACAGGATAAAGGCAAGAAAAAGTCTGAGATAGAAGATGACACCGGCAGCCACACAAACAAACATGAAGATCCACCTTGTTGCCAAAAAGAAATGCTTTGGCAGCTCTCCAAGGGAGGAGGGGATAGCACTGGGGCTTGGACTATTTGGACTGGAAGCCAATGTCTTTCCCAAGGCACACGTCAACTAGTGCTATTTCGTCGTGCTCAGCACCGCTAGTGGCATTGAAAATTAGCTCCTTCCTGCTTCTTCTGGAAGCTGTTGGGTGGCTCCTGCCTGGCTCCAGGCAAACACACCTTGGCAGGGGGTTGAGCTGGCGCTGGGGTCCCTGTGCACGTGGACCAGCTTGATCAGGGGAGGATGTGGTGACAAGGGAACGAAACCTCCCTTGGGGCTGCAAGTGTCCCCAGGGTGTGAGTGGCTCATGCTACTCACATTGGAAATTTTGGATACTTGGAAGTGTCCATCACGAACCTCCCACCTGGTGCAATGGTTATCCGTCTTACCCAAGGGGTCAGCAATGGGGAGGATTGCAAAGCTCTCCTCCAACCTCCTAGACCTGTGGCTCACCCAGCACGACATGCAGCCGGCATTTACTGTGCTGACTGCCACTGATGTCATAAAATTTCATACAGAAACCGGTGGCTGCAATTGTAATTAGCAGAGGAACTGGGTAGACACCCACTTGGAGCTGTGCGCACTGCAGGCGGAATCCGTGTGGCTGTTGGAGCAAGTGCGTGCATGCTCAGGAGGGGCTGGCTCCTGTGCAGGCTGAGCACAATGTTCACAGAGCTTCTTGCTATTGCTCTGTGCATCCCTCCTTCTACCCAAAGTAATAACCAGTGACTAAAGTCTGAGGGAAAAATGCATTTCTTTCTTTGTTTTTTTTTGTTTACATTCCTTTTTTTTTTTGCATTTCTTCCAGTTTTTGTCTTTTCTGGAGGATATCTGTAGCAGTTGTGTCTTGCCCAGGTCAGGGGTGATGTTCTGCACAGGAGAGTTTAATGATGATTTGCTTTTCAGGTGATGAGCTCAGGCATTCAATGAGAAAGGACATATATTTTCAGTATAACCAACCCTGTACCAAGTTTCATAACGGCTGGTGTTTTTCTTGCCGTCCCCAGCCTCTCAGACGTGCTAATTCAGCTTTCGGTTAAAAGAAATCCCATCAAAATGGAAGCAGAGAAGCCTCTGTCCTTTTTTATTGTGGTTATAAGAGAAAAAAAAGTATTTTTTAGGTTAAAAACCTAAAAGGCAAAGGAAAGGAACCTCAAAACATAGTAATCCCTTCTAGGGTTTTCTTGGGATGAGCGGGGCTGGCGGCAGGGCTCTCCTCCCTCAGGCTCTGCACTGGGCTGTAACACATCTGGGCCAGGCTCTGCGCAGCTCCCAGCTGCAAAACTCCTTCCCTGGTTGCCTCCCTGCCTTCCCAGCAGCACCCCTGCCAGGTCCTGGCTGTGCCGGGAGGTGGATTCAGCTTCTCTCCCTGCCAGCTCTTCCCTTGACTCTTTGCAACCCTTAGTTCAGCTCATGGAGGAGGATTATTTGCCGAGTTCATCTGGCATGTGTGTGACGAGCTTCAGAAAGCACGAGAAGACTTTGCTGGGTTCAAGGGCACTGTTTTACGCAGCAATATTGTTCTCCCTAAAATGCAATGCTAAATGGGCTCCTTGTGCACACGTGGTGATGGGCTGGGTGCTTTCCCAGGGGTGGCTTCCCCTGCTTAAGGTACATGACCTGCTAGCGGCTGTATAGACCCTATGGCCAAATCGCAGAATGGTCAGGGCTGGAAGGGACCTCTAGAGATCATCTACTCCAACCCCCGGCTAAAGAAGGTTCGCCTAGAGCCGTGTCCAGGCAGGTTTGGAATGTCTCCAGAGAAGGAGACATTCCTCTATAGCCAGCTGTGTCTCTATAGTGTGCACAGAGAAGGATGAGTAGCTTAAGGAAATGCCAACACAAGAGAGATCTGGGAAATTTAATGCTTTATTGTCTCGTGGACACCTCCTGGGGCCAAAGCCCAGCCTGATGCATCAGGCGGAGGCATGAGTGATGCCACTTGCCAGGGCACGATGGTCCTGGAGGGCAGGGGAGGGGGTCTGTAGCCGGGCAACCTCGGGGCTTGCAAAGCTTTGCGGAGGCTGGAGGGAGCTGGTCTGTGCCTGGCTTTGCTGCAGGAGCAGGGTTGTGGGGGACACCCCATCACTTCATCTTCTGCGAGGGCAGCTGGTGGATCTGCTGCTGTTGCTGCTGCTGCTGCTGCGGGACCTGCATCTGTGGCTTCCCGTGGCAGCTGGACCCACCAGAGCTGTGGCAGCCGCCACCACCGGAGCTGTGACAGCCGCCACCACCGCCAGAGCTGTGACAGCCGCCACCACCGCCGGAGCTGTGACAGCCGCCACCGCCACCGGAGCTATGGCATCCACCACCACCGCCGGAGCTATGGCAGCCACCGCCACCGCTGCTGTGACATCCACCGCTGCTCTGGCGGGTGTAGCGCTCCTGGCTGTGGCACTGGTCCTTGTCCTGGCGGGAGCACATCGTTGTGTTTGGGGGTGACCTGCGGGGAGAGAGGAGCTGCCAGGGACTTTCCTGCTTCTGCTCTTCCAGGGCAGACAAATCTGCCTATATATTTATCCAGTCTTAGCCAGAACGCCCAACTGTCTTTAAACTTCTCACCGTCTTCTTGTACCACCTGCAGTATTGCCCTGCTGAAGGTACTGCTGGAGACGGTGGGAGCATCCAGAGCTGCGGACCATGGCTGGCTTTCCAAGGCAGAGCCATCTTGCTCCCAGAGGCAAGGGAGAATCACCCCAGAGCTTCCCTCCAACCCCAAATGTGTCTGCTCTCTTTGGCATCCCCCGCGCTCCTTCCTCACCCCACCTCCCTCCTCCAAGCACCCGCAGGGCAATCCTCAACCTCCAACACAAGGTGCTGGGCTCAGCCTGCTCCAAACCCATCCCCTTCCCAGCCAGTTTCAAACACTGCCCTGAGCCTGCAGCCCCGCGGCATCGCCGCTCTTACCTGAGATGCTCGTACAGCGAAGGGGCAAGGAGGGAATGAGGCTTTCCGGGACACGAGCGTTTTTATACCCTCTCTGCACATCCCATCTGGAAATGAAGCACCTCCCTGTCACAGAGGTCTGCTGGTTCATTTAATTCATCGATGGCTTTTTTTTTTTTTTTTTGCCTCCCCACTTTTCAGGTTACTCGCATGACTCACCTCATCTGTGCTGGGTATTGCCTCTTCCTACCGGTCGTCTTTCCTGTGCCGCAGAAATATTTAATTGCCAGCTCTACCTGTGCTTAGCTCCAGTGGGGGAGTAGTGTGGGTGGCCCTGGTTTCCACAGCTTTGCCAGTTTGTTTTTGGTCTTGCTCTCAGCTGGGGAATGCTTTGCGTTTAGGGGAGGGATGTCCATGGCTAAATCACACCATTCTTTTAAAATGCCTTGGGGTGCTCTAGTGCTGCAAATGCCCATAAGCCAAGAGAGATGCCTATAAGTGCCAACACCACCTTTGGCATGGAAGACTACTCTTCCTCAGCAGCAATTTGACTGATTCCACTGTTGGCTCATTTCTCTTAAAACCAGCTGAAATATGGTAGAGTAGTGAGGAGGGGGAAAAGATAACCCCTATACAACATTTTTGTTGGTCAAAAGTTTCCTGCTGTTACAAGAAGAACCAAAGGCAGTTGGGATTCTTATTTTTGGAAGGGGGAAGACCTGCCCAGAGTAGTGATCCAGGATTAGTGAGGTACATAATTATGTGGTTAACTTTCAGCTTGTGAGTAATTCTGGAATGGCAGCACGGGTGGTTTTTTTTTGTTTTTTTTTTTTTTTTTTTTTTCCCAGGTTGTGAGTGGCTTCAGTGCTGCCATGTGGGGGAGAAGGTCTCCCATGGGTGCTGTCTTCAGTGACGCATGGTGGCCTGGGGTGGCTGCCACATCACGGGGAGCTGGCAGACCCCGGGGACTTTCTCCAACCTTGTAGGAACATCCTTTTTGGAGCAATTTTCCCTGTTCCTCAATTAGCTTGTAATTGGCCAACAAATCCGAGTGTTATTGGGACAGATGCACAGACCCACGTGAGCCTTCAGGCCAGGCCAGGTACCACGTTTGCACTGACAGCTAATTGCAAGCAATAATTTGAGACAGTCCCTGTTCCTTTCTTCTGCCTCTGCTGCTTGGGCTAGGAAGTGCTTCAGGCACCAGATGTTCTGCCCTTTTCTGCCATTACTTGTGGAAGACACTTCAGTAATTAAACAGGCACGAATAAAAGACTAAAATCATTATTGCTAGCTGAAACAGGGAATTGCTATGATTTTGTCAGTGCAAAAGTGCATGGACAACACTGGCTGAAAAATATTTCACTTGCCTGCAGAGATGCTCGAGCATTTGATATTTTTGGTCCACCTCTCCTACCTTTTATTTTTCTTTCTCCATGCTGATTGAGTTTTTTATGCTATTCCCAGATGCTGACCACAGTCAGACGGAGGCTTAGCCTCTTCCCACCTTTGCTAATGCTGTTTGAGAGACCCGGCATCCTTTGGGAAGTGGCTGGAAAACGGAACAAGCTGCCAGACGTTGAGGAGCCTCGCCAGCCTCTTGCAAGCTCTTGCTTTGAATGCAAGTGTCTGAACCTTCGTTAAGCCACTACGAGTCCTGAGCGGTTCCTGCAACCCCAAAAACATCCGACATATTTGCTGTTACTGAAACACGGAGGATTTTTGGAAAGGTGAGTGGACAGGGCAGGGTTAATGAATTAGGTAAGCAGCCTAATTGCTTCTTTTGTATTGCTAAATTGTTGTTATGGTCTAGAACAGCATCAGGACAAACTGTACCTAGGCTTGAACACTTCTGATTAATTGTGTTTTGTTCTGGCATCAGAAATTCTCTCTGTGAAAAAAGACTCAAAGTAATTTTTGGCTCTCAACATTGTGCTGTATTCAGTTCCTCATGTTTTAATTGTTTTGAGTTTGTTAATGATCAGCAGCACCCAGCCAGAAGTCCCAGTCACTCTAGGTTTGGTGGCTGTCCACCTTAATATGCAAATGCAGTTTGCAATGGGGGCTTCAGGCAAACGCCAGACCCCCACCACCAGTTTTTTCAAACAATTCCTACACTAAAAGCAGGCAGCCTGGTCTGGGAGCCATCTGCCATCTGCACCCTTTTCAGCAATGCCAGATATTTCTGATCATCGTGACACACTTGAGAATAATCTTAGCAGGGCAGCATCCATTTCATGAATGGCAATAGCAGGCCAATAAATTACACAATTCCTTTTAATTATAAGTTGAGAGGAAATTTCTCAGCTCATTGGGTAACGCTACCATCTTGCAACGCCCCTGGCTCGACCCAGGGCTCTTGAAGTGCTGGGCAGAGGGTTTCTAGAAAGGCTTGCTGGGGGGGTTGTTGTAAGCATGTGGAGATACCTGCTCCAAGGATGGTACCTTGGGGCCAGATGGCAAAAAAGGGGTTTCTGTCCCACCACAGGTGCCTTTGCCTTAGGACTTTTTCTGCCCCACAGTTGTGCCCACAGCTGGCCCCGAGGGCTTGTGCAATGCAGCCCATGGGGTCTTGGTGGAGGGTTTTGGGTGTCCATCTCTGTGGGCAGGCTGCGTGGAGGAGAGCTGCCTGCACTCCAGAGGCCTGAGTAATAAAAAAAGTAATAAAATAAAAGTAATAAAAAAAGGAGGCCAGTAATAAATAGCCTCCTGCAATGTCAGCATTTAAAAAACTTTATTCTGTCTCTTTTCCTATGGAGTCCATAGGGACAATGCCTACTCCTATGGCCTGTGCCTGGGCAGGGAAACTGCAGGGCTGTTAACACAAGGTGTCTTGTACTGTGATAACGCAGGTGAAAGAAAAATCGTGAACACGGAACCCTGATGATCTCCGAATTTTAATGGCTCATATATAGTCACAGGCTGATAGAGAGAGCACTGCACCCGTGTGAATGTACCCAGTTTATTTTAGCACCCACAGATAAGCTCATCAGAGGCACAGGACTCTCCAGGGGAGGGAGAGGAGACATTTTCTTTGAAGATTGCTAGGACACATGCAAAGCTTTCTGAACTCAGCACAAGATCAAGGACATGCGTGTGTGTAACATGCAGATAATGTCCTGATCACTTCATCTTTGAGGATACTTGATAAATTTGCTGCTGGCAATCCTGTGGTTTTCCATGGCAGGATCCCCCACTCATTTCATGACATCCAGATCCACCACTGCTCCTGTGGCATCCAGATCCACCACTGCTCCCATGGCATCCAGATCCACCACTGCTCCCGTGGCATCCAGATCCACCACTGCTCCTGTGGCACCCTTCACTGCTGTGGCATGAGGATTGTTCTTGCTGGTGGCACTGGTCTTTGTCTTGCCGGGAGCACATCTTTGCAGACCTGCTGGGAAGACTATCATCTTTGAGTGGGTGCAAAGGCAAGACACACTGTCACATCTGTCAGCAAGCAGTAATAAATGACTAGTGAGATGGGATTATATATCAAGAATAAATTCTCATTGTAAGCCAGGTTCTTGAAGAAAAGAGAAAAATGTGGAATGCACATCTGCCCGTAGCGGCCTCTGACCTGTACAGAAGTGCTCCGTGCTGTCTTCCTTTGAGCAAGTCTTTCCTTTCTCTCCTGTGTTTAGCAAATATATAAGATAAAAGTTAAAGCACTTGCTGATTAGTGAGAAGTGGTGGCAAGACAAAGTCCAGAGCTAGACCTGGAGACTCCTGACTGAACCAGCAAATTTTAATTTTTCCTAGTTGCTTTCTATTATTTATGTATAGACATGAATGGAGAAGACAACCTAGGCAGAAGGACAGAGCAACTGTGACAGAGAGGAGATGTGTAGGAGAAGTGGTCAAGACCTCAGGGTCAGGGCAAAGCTGACGATCATTAAAAGCGCAAAAGTTTGATCCAGCCGAACTTACCCTGTTCAGCAGAAATTCAAGAGGAGATGGGAAGCTGAGACAATGAGGAGAAATCGGGTGCCAGATCTTTTATAGTGTTTTTCCTCCGGAAACAAGACGAGTTCCTACCGGAGGGACTTGCTTGTTCACCACCCCGAGCACTTTGCTAATTGGAGAGTTTTTACACTGCTGTTTTGACTCATGGTATTCTGAGCAGATCAATATCCCACCTTTGGGATCACCATTCCTTTCGTTACTCCATAAAAATGTTAATTGCCCACCACGCCTGGTGTGGTTCACATGCAGGGAGGGGGAGGTTTCTGGATGGTCTTGCTGCCTTTGACAAAAGCATTTCCCTGCTTCTTGTGTCTAATGCAAAGCAGCTGTGAGCCCAAGTAGGCAATGCAAAAATGGTAGCGGATGGGAAGGTGGGATAGGGAGGTGGGCTGATGACTGGATTCCAAAGGGATCCAGAAAATAAAAAGGTCTTGAAAGAGAACAAGTAAGACCATGGTGGTGTGTAGGAAAATGAGTGTGTTTGGGCAGCTTGGGAAAAAAATCTAGGTTATGAGTGGGCGAAGGAGGCAAAGGGAATTAAGGATGCAGGTATGAGCACATGATGGGGCGGCAGAAGGTGAGCACAGAGACCAGGGCTGGTCTATGTGGGGGGTGCCCTAAAAACAAGGAGTGTGAGCATCCTCCGCTGAGCCCTGGGGGCCAGCACTGGCCACACACCCCTGCTGGGATGATGGGGCTTGGCCATGGTGGGTTACGAAAGGAATTGAGTTGCCTCCAGGCTCTAAAGCTGTCACTGAGTTTTGGGTTTGAGATTTAGAGGTGGGAGATGGTGATATGAGACTCTGAAGCAAAATCCTGCTGGATGTGTCCGGTTGGGATGACAGGAGCAGGCAAACGCAGGTGGTGGGACATGGCTGGGGTGTAACATCAAAGAGAAACCTATTTCTGAGTAAAACAACACTAAGAGGAATGTTGCAGTATTTCAAGTCAGCCCTTTCTTTGCTCAAAGAGAGACTTTTAAGCCAGACAGAAGGAATTTTAAACCCTAGAGGAGACAGAGAGAATCCAGGTAGGAGCCTCAGAAGGAGAAAAGGTCTCCAACAGTGTCCCATTCCCACGATATCTGTTCCAAATATCTGCTGTTATCTTTGTTACACTGTGATTGCAGAAAAAAGTAGGGGGGAAAGTGTTGTGGCTCTTAGAGCTTTTCTCCCTCTGTCCCTCCATCCTCACCTGCACGCTGGGGACGGCATCGGGACCTGTGTCTCCATTGATTTAATGTTGTGCTTTGGGGAGAAAAGTGTCTTTCCGCCTACTAAGCACACCAGGCCTGATCTCATCCAGGACTCTAGAGGCCACTGTAATATTAATAATAGCACAGATCGAATTAAAATAAAATAGAGTCAAAGAAATTCTTTGCTAACCAATGGAGCTGAATCACTTGAACGAATTGATACATGAGGAAATCAGAATGTGTCTGGGGTTATTTCACAAACGTGAATGAAGAATGAAAATTCTTGTGAAACTATTATTCACGATACACTAATTACACCCCAGATCACGTGGATGGTGACAAACATGTTTATAATTTCTCTCAGTGATAGAGACGTTCACCTGAGCATGGTCTGGTGGGGAGGATGCTCATGCACGTCGGTGACCTGGACCCATGTATAAGACCGGACTGTACTGACCCTACATCTGGTCTCTGAGCTCCATGTATCTCCTGCAAAGCTCCTTGCCTTTGGGAGAGGCTTCCTTGCACCCCTTGATCCTGTTCTGAGTGGGCGGTTATTTTCCTCTTTGGGTAATTTATTGGTTTTAGGGAAGGAATTTTTGCAGTTGTCCTAATACAAATCTCAGGAGATGGTTTGTTCCCCAGTTTGTATCATGGATTTGGGGTGGCTTATACATGGTCATGATTCTTCCATATCTCAGTTACTGGTTTTCTGTTTACAAAGGGGATAAATGAAGCACAGAAGAAGGCCAAGATCTTAGAAGGATCTGAGGGACACCCCAGGTACAAGTTCAAACCTCCAAATCCTTGCAAAGTGGTTGAAACACAAAGATTTCTCTTTTGTTTCAGACAGGGATTGATCATGTGAAATCCCTCTCAATAGAGGTTAGACAAATCTACTTCAAAACAGCTTAAGCAAAACAACTCCTGCCCTGGTGCGTGGGAAGCAGGAGCTGCCCTCTTGAGGTCTACTCCATCCCTGTTTTCCACAGCCCAGCAAGCTCCAGAAGTATCTGAAGGTGGATTTGGATGCCTTTGCCCACTCCCCATCCTTAGCTGTCATAGTTTGCCGGCACTTTCCACAGAGGTCCCTGAGGCTTGCACAAGTGGTGTTGCGTGCACTGGGGCAGCTGTGCCATTGCAATGGGGTGGGCATTTGGGCTGCCCCCAGGCTGGGCCACCCCACCAAGCCATGCCTGGGATGGGGACCGTGTGCTCTGCAGTGCATGCTGGCATTAGCCTCTGCACACGTGTGAGGAAGAGGTTGGCAAGGAAGGCTCGCTGCGGTGTCAGGGCAGAGCACGTCAGCAGCTCCCATGTGTCCACTTATAAAAATTCCATCCCAGGAAGGTACATCCTGTGCCTGTTCTTACTTTTTTTCCTTATCCAAACGGTGCTGCAGGAGCAATCTCCACCATTAATGCTGTGAAGCAGCTGATTCTGCGATGTGTCACATCCTGCAGGCTGGGCCAAGCAGGACACCGGGAGATGGAGACGATGGAGGACCTCACCTGGGCTGGGTGAGGTGCGAGGAGCCACTGGGAACACGATGCTGTGAGTCACTGGATCCAGATCCCTGCTTTGCTGCAACAGTCTGCCCAGGTGATCCCTCTTCTAACCCTACCAGGCCATAACTCACGAGGAGTTGGGGGCCTTTTACCCTGTAAGAGACAGTAGGTCCAGCCAAGTGCCTCCCTGACATCTATAAACCCATTTCTAATTTCCATTTGACACGCATTCCTGGCCAGATGATCCCCATTTCTCCCTGGGTCAAAGCCTTCAGGCTGAGAGATCTCACCCCTCCTTGGTCTTTCTCAACACCTTTATCTCTCAGCCACCAGCACAGCACTGAGCATCACTATCAGCTGCTGAAGACACATAGGTCCTGCAGGAGCTGCCTCCCTTGGGGTGAGACAAGTTCTGTCATGCCTGTGTTCTCTGAAGGTCTCATGGACCATGGGCCAAAGCATTTCTCTTCTACCAGCTTCAGCATCTCCTTTGCTCTGCACTAGCCATGCCATTCCCATTCCTGAACCCTCCTCCTGACTTTTTTTCTTGGGGATTTTTCTGGAGGCTCATGATACGAGTCGAACTGTACCCATTGCCTCATCAGTGAATGAAATGATGTGCCAAGCAGACCCGCTCATTTTTACCTCTCTGATGAAACGTGTGGATTTTTTTTACGTTAGTAAATTAGTATTTAATTGCTGGGTTGCATAAATAGTCTGTGATGAAAACTGTTAGTTACTTCTCCACAAGGAACTCGTCTAGAGTAGGAATAAATCAGGTTGAATCAACCAGGAACCTTGATGTGAGGGTGAACGGGGGTGCTGCAGGCACCAGCTTTGCCAACAAGGAGGAACAGAAACAATTCAAAGGGATGAAGCAGAAACCGCTGATGCATGGGGGTTATGAACTGTAGCTTTTTATTGCCTCCATGTCTGCTGTGAAATAAGGAGGTGAACAGCGCTTAATATTTCACAGACAGTGGGTTACACCTTCAAAGCATGTTACAAGCAAAATGACAGGAAAAGTAGGGATCCCTGAGAAACATGGGACATGCTGCCCATCAGGGCAGTGTTGCAAGAGTGAGAAGTTTCCCCCATTCATCCCCACTCCTCATGTCCTCTATTTTATCTTCTGAGCTGGCACTTTGCAGACCTGCTTTTGCTGCTGGCTTGGGATGCACTTTGCCACAGGCACGCAGCCCTGCTGCACCGGTGGGGGACAGGTCTGCACTGGGCAGCACTGGGGGACGCACTGTGCGGGCTTGCTGTAGCAGGGCTTCCCCCCCTGGCACCCTGATCCATGGCACCTCTCGGAGCAGACCGACCTCCCGTAGCTGTGGCATCCCCCTGACGACCCGTAGCTGTATGTGGGTCTCCTGACGCAGCTCGAACCACCTCCGTGGCACGAACCCGAGGACCCATGGCACCTCTCAGAGCAAACCGACCTCCCGTAGCTGTGGCATCCCCCCGATGACCCATAGCTGTACGTGGGCCTCCTGGCACAGCTCGACCCCCCGCCTCCGTGGCACGAATCAGCTGCAGCATAGCCGTGGCACCTCTCGGAGCAGACTGGCTGTCGATAGCCATAATGACGGTAGTTGTGCCCTCTCATGCCTTCAATGCCTTCACCGTCGCACCCCGAGGAGCAGGTGTTGTAGCCGTAGCGGAAGGGTGTGCGCCGGGTGTCCAGCCAGGACCCCGAGGGGTCATACCACGTTGAGTTCAAGTTGAAGTATGATTCTCTTCCAGAAGAGTATATCATGTTTGAGCTGTAGGGAAAAACCTGAAAAACACATGGCCAGACAGGCTTGCATTTCCATCTCCTCTGTTTTCACTTAATTTCTCATAAAGTTGCTTTAGTGACCCACACACAGGTCAACCTTGCTTATCCTGAAAGCCTGGAACTAAAGGAAATCCTTGCAGTTGCCCAATAATGGTCGGATTATGTCCAAACTGTCTTTCTGACCTTAACCTTGATTTTTTTTCCCTCCAAGCTCAGAAGCAACCACAAGGCACTGCATCATATAGTGGCATGGCTGCAAATCCCACCCCAATTCCCCCAGTCAGCTTCTTTCTTGGCTTATCCCATTGCCCTCTAGCCCTTGTGTGGTCTGAAGGAAAGTGCAAGCATGCCAGGTCTGTGACATTCTGAATCCAGACACCCATCCAGAAATGAACCCGGCTGCTCCGGGATGTGTCTTACCCAATTCACAGGGGAAGGCAGACGCTGACCAGGGGAGCAGATTGTGAGAGGCCAAGGGACGGAGGCCTTTTATATGGTCCCAAGTCTTCCCCTTGTAAATGAAACACGCTGCAGGAACGAGGACTAAAATTGTTTATTGGCAAAACATCTCCTCCATTTGGATGCTGTTCCCAGTGCTTGGCATGTTCTGCTTGACTCATGATTCCTGATAAGCATCTCTTAATTATAATGTAGTTACCGAGAGGTGCACATAAAGGACTCCCATCATTTAAGCCACACATCGGCTATGTGAGGCAGGTAATAATGTACTTATTCACCATCTCCACAGGACCGAGACACTTACAGGGTGACCTGTGAGTCAGGAGCCATGATGTGCACAGTGCTAATGTCCTGGCCTTCCCCTTCTGCTATCCATGAGGAGCGTTCCCAGGTGCCTGAAACACCATCAGGTGACTGGGAAGAGCCAGCTCAGAGTCACGAAATTGTGCTGACGGGTTTCGGTGATGAAGACGCTGGCTCTGTGTACAGTGGGTTGTGATGGATGGTACTACCTCAACCTCTGCAAGGCTTTTGGCAGCTAGTGGAGGTATGGACTGGATGGGTAAACTACCTGGTGGGTGAAAAGCTGGCTGTTTTTCATCCTGCTGGTGCTGTTTAACATCTTCATTAATGCCCTGAATAATGGGGTGGACTTGGCAAATCTACAGGTGGCACTGAATTGGGGTGAGTGTGGAGACTGATGGTGAGCAGCGTTCCTCAGGGCTCTGTACTGGGACTGGAGTTATTCAGCACCTTTGTTGGTGATATGGACAGTGGGACCGAGTGCACCTTCAGCAGATTTGCCGGTGACACCAAGCTGTGTGCTGTGGTTGACATGCTGAAGGGATGGGATGCCATCCAGAGGGACCTTGACAGGCTTGAGAGGTGGGCCTGTGTGAACCTCATGAATTTCAGCAAGACCAAGTGCAAGGTCCTGCATGCAAGCTGGGGCAATCCCAAGGGCAAATGCAGGCTAGGCAGGGGACAGATTGACAGCAGCCCTGAGGAGAAAGGCTTGGGGATGCTGGTGGATGAGAAGTTCAACATGGCCCGACAATGTACACTGGCAGCCCAAAAGCCAACCGAACCCTGGGCTGTATCACCAGCAGCATGACCAGTGGGTTGAGGAAGGGGATTCTCCCCCTCTGCTTCACTCTGGTGAGACCCCACCTGCAACACTGCATCCAGTTCTGGGGCCTCCAACATAAGAAGAACATGGAGCTGTTGGAGTGAGTCCAGAGGAGGCCACGAAGATGATCCAAGAGCTGGAGCACCTCTGCTGTGGAGACAGGCTGAAAGAGCTGGGGTTGTTCAGCCTGGAGAAGAGAAGGCTCCAGGGAGACATTACAGCAGCTTCCAGTACTTAATGGGGCTGACAAGAAAGCTGGAGAGGGGCTGTGTACAAAGGCATGGGGTGATAGAACAAGGGGGAATGGCTTTACACTGAAATAGGGGAGACTTATATTAGATATTAGGAAGAAATACTTCCCTGTGAGGGAGGCGCATGTTGCCCAGAGCAGCTGTGGGTACTCCATCCCTGGAAGTGTCCCAGGCCAGTTTGGATGGGGCTTGGAGCAACCTGGGTTGGTGGAAGGTGTCCCTGCCCGTGGCAGGGGGGTGGAACTGGATCATCTTTAAGGCCCCTTCCAACCTAAACCTTTCTACAATTCTATGGTTTTATGAAATTGCCGTAGGATGGGATGCGGGCAGGCTGGAAACTGGTCCTGCAGCTGGAATAGACTAACTGGAATGGCAGGGCTGGGGCAGCTGGTGAAAAGCAGCTTGGCAGGAAAGGTGGACCAAAGCTGATCAGCAAGCACTGCTGTGAGGGCTAGCTGGCCCTTGGTCTGTGGGGTCTGAGCCAGCTTTTTGGGCACCGCACTGGGACGGTGCCTGGGAACTGGCTTCAGTGAGAAGAGGCTGGGAAGAAAATAGCTAATAAAATAAGAGATTTCTGAAGTTAAAGTTCCTATGCAAGTGGTTTTTCATTTGGTTAAAATTAGAGGTGAGAAAAATGAATTGTGGTTTTCTGCATTAAGAAAACAAGAATGAATTTCATTTTTCTTTCTTGTTTTCTTTGGTGGTTGCTAGTGGCTGTGCAGACACACGGGGGCTGTGCTTAGGCAGTACAAAGAAACAAAAATATGTATTTTAATGCACCTAGTGGAAGGCTTTTCTGGCAAAGTGAGAGAGATACAACACATTACCAGCATGCCTGCAAGAGCCGGGCAGCGGGGAGATGCAGGGGTAGAGCCTGGCTTGCATCCTCCTGCAGGGACTGAAAAGGCATTCCTGGCATGCACAGACACAGCTCACGTGCTGGGGCACATGCTTATTATCATGATTAACATTTATATGATGGATGGCCTCCCCGGTGCAGTGTTACGATCTAGCTAATGAAGGTGATGGCACGCAATACAGAGCAAACTGTTTGTACCTAGATCTGGACCATAGTGAAGTCCATCCATCAGTTCTGCGGAGGGTGACCACAGTGGGGAGGATTTTACAGCGTGCAGATGGAGTTCAGCCAGATGGAACTGCTGCAGCCGGAGCTGAAATCTTCATGTGTGAACTTGGAATTTTGATTTTAGATTTACAAGTTTCCTTGTGAGAATTTCCATGACTTTTAACAGCCTCTCATTATAGAGCTGGTAATATTTTTGGGGGTAAAAAAAGAGAAGCGAGTGTCAACTAAATTTTTTCAACTTTATTCTTGAATACACAGGGAGAAAATAAAATTGCTGGAGTCCTTGATGCTCCTGCAGTCGCAGTGTGTACTTTTTTATCCAGTACAGTCCTGTCTCTGTTTTCAAACGACCTTGAAATCACAGTCTGCTAAAATTGGAGAAGGTGACTCTGTGACAGGCTGCTTCCCCGTCCTCGCTCAGGCTCCTTCCATTCGATTTCTCCATCCCCAGGCTGCTCACCTTCTCAGAAGAGTGAAAAAACATCTGCTCTACCCTGAGGAAGAGCGAAGTGGGGTCTGGATGATTAAAGCTTATTCCCTGGTGGGAGAGGACCTTGGGAATTTAAAGTGTCAGTGCTGGGGGGGAGCAGGGGGCTGCGGACCCTGAATCCAGTGTGCAAAGAGCAGCAATGAGCCATCAGCCACGGTGGCATCGCATCGCGCCGAAAGCGGAGGTGAGAGCATCAGCAGTTTGGGCGAGGATCGAAGCATCCCTCACGTGGTGTGTGGGCACGTGCTGGGGAGGCGTCCCAGAGCCTCGCTGGGCCCCATGCTCATTTCTTCTGCAGACAGGGTGGCAAGAGAGGAACCTGTTTTTGCTGGTGCTGGCTGGGATGCAGGGGCACGGGTGCTGGGCGGCAGTGCTGGATGGGTGGGCAGCAGTGCTGGATGGGCGGGCGGCAGTGCTGGACGGGCGGGCGGCAGTGCTGGATGCAGGGACAGCGATGCTGCAGCGGCCGGGGATGCACTATCACGGGGGGACAAGCATCCTCCACGGGGCACTGCTCCACTCGCCGCCGGGGCTTGCCACAGCACTCCGGCTCCTCGCAGTGCAGGGGTGGGCGGTACTGCTGCAGCGGCCGGCGATGGATTTTCACGGGTGGGGGGCAGACGGGCTGCACGTGGCTCACCTCCACCCGCCGCCGGGGCTTCCCGAAATTACAGCTTTGCTGTGGTGGGCAGCAGCTCTGAGGTGGGCACGGCTCCATGGGCTGGCAGCCTTGCGGTTGGCTCTGGCAGGACCCCTCGATGTCGCGGCTGAGGCTGCCGGGGTCATGGCATGGGGGCACATCTGTGGTGCCCACGGGGCTTTCGTGGCAGCACCCTGTGGAACCGTGCCATGTCCAGCCCTTCTCGCCACAGACCGAGCTGTCGTAGCACAAATCCTGATCGCTGTTGCCTTTATCGTAGTGCATCCTGTGGCAGAGATGGCCAAGCGCTTGGGGATAAGCAGTCTGGGAAAAAGAAAAAAACACTCACTGACTTCTTTCTTTTCTGCTGTTTCTATGAAAAAAAAAAGAGGAATCGAAGACAGCTGAGAGAATCCAACTCACCCTGTGATCTGTGACAGACGGGCTGAGCAGGGAGCGTGAATCCTGAGGACAGAGCTGGGGCTGAAAGCTTTTATACATGGCCGAGCTCTCTTGGAAATGAGGCATGCCATGGGAATTAATAGCTGAGCCGTGAGTGCCACTTCTGTATGTATATTTTTTTCTGGCACTTGCTATTGGATTAATCAGCTGCAATTAGCATCTGCCTTGATGTAACGTCGGCTTAGCTCTTTGCATATGCAGTGGCCATTATCTAATTAGTTCTCCCATCAGTCGTGTTCAAATACGCTGTTACCTAATGTTAGTCAGATGGGATCTTGGGATAAGGATACCTGGAATACCGTAATGCTGAGTGATGTGCCCAAAAGGAGTCTTTCGTGGTAGTGGGAAAACCTCAAAAAAGCCCACAGGTACTGGTGCCCGGTCCCCATCTTCAGGTGCCCAATGGCTCATGCCTTGAAACAGGGTGTTGGTGCAGAGACATTGATTTTTCACGGACCTGAAAGAAAACAGAGAAAAATCTATCACTGAAAACAAGCAAGGTTCCTGCCAGAATAAAGAGCAATTTTTTTAAAAAAAAAAAAGGAAAAAAATTGGAAAAACAGTGAAATTCCATTTTCAATGAGAAGTGATTGATTTTTCAATTCTGTTTCAGCTTAACACCACCCTGACCAACCCTAAACCAGGAATCATGTTCGTGGTGTGCTCCATGGAGTTGAGGTTTTTCCCCAAACTGCTCTCTGGGCATTTTACCCACAGCTGGAAATCCAGCCTGATGCTCATCTGACGTGAGATGATTTTACTGCCTCGTTGAAAAATACGGGAAGTTTTCCAGCTGGCTTTGTGGATGGGGCTGCAGGTTGGACCTTGTTTGTCAGGGAAGGTCTGTGATACCCAGACATGATGCTCATCACCTGTCAGAGCACAGAGAAACCTGCCAGCTGGAGAGATGGTGAGGGAAGCAAGGGTGACATCAGGATTATGATGAATGGCAGATGTTGTTGCCCTGTGTGTGGCATGGATGACCGGAAGGCGTGAGCTCTGAATACAGGCTCCCTATGGACACAGCACGCTGGGCTGGACCACGTCAGGCTGTGGATGGGATGTATATTCCCCTATTTAAATGAATTAACTCTCTTCCAAGTGAGGCGCATCTTGGTCAAGTGAGTGGCTACAACACCGAAAGCCCTTTTATGCGCTGCACATCTGGAACAAGGACACTACAAAGGGATGCTGACCTCAGAAACCAACAATGTCAAGCTTTGCCAAGCACCATATCGACCTTTCTGACATCTCTGCTTTGACTCATTTTCCATGCAGCTGCTCCACTTCGCATTTCTGTGGACGATCAAGGCATTTTTTAAAGTACCAGCAAAGTATCTCTGCCAGCAGCCCCGGGGCTGTCCAGTGCAAAAGGTATTTCCGTGTGCTCGCTCCACAGTAGATTGTCTCTAAGAGATGCTCAGAGGTTTGTCCGGTGGTGTTCAGGTTTGAATCACGGGGGAAAGCATGTGCAGAATTCAGGGGTGTGACTCCAGGGCGCATGCTTGGACCTGACAGCTTTGCTACTGCTGAGATAATTTGTTCTTCAGCTACAGGAAAAATGCAAATTGCCTTGCAGGAAGCCACAGGGCTTGCATGTAAAGATGGAAAAACCCTTGGTATCTGTTACGGGCCAACAGGGATTTTAGATTTATAGCCCTTTACCCCAGTCTCAGGATTATGCTGGTTTTGGATTTTTTTCATCTTAGAAGAGATGTTTTGGAGTCAGTTCCCTTCCCCAGGATATTACAAATCATGAAGTGCAAATACTTAATTTCTGAATCTCCTCTCTTAAAATTTGCCACATTTTACTAGAATTCCAGGTGAAATTAGATAGTATTTCTGAAACCTTCAGGCTAGACTTACATATCCACATCTTTCAATGACTCCCTCTCTCCCTGCACCATGCAGACCATGCTTGCTGGTCTATTTAACCTTATAGACAAGATACCCAGCCTTTTAAGAAGCTTGCTTTAAAGCTCAGCAAATTTGCTGGAAAGATTTCCCTTAACAAAAATGACCTGTAGCTCTGGCTTTAGGACCATACAGATGCTTCGATTGCAGACTGTGTATCTTCATGGTCATAAAGCAGAGGAAAGACAGCATGAAACTGCATGGCCAGGAGGATACTCGTGTAGCTTAGGTAACGAACTGTCACTAGCAAACGCTATTTTTCCCCAGATGAGAGACTAATCCAAGAAGTTTACTGCGTATGCTGTGCTGCCGTCATCAGGAGCATGAGAAACAGTTGAAAATATAATTATATTCATAAACTAAGCAACTGCTAAAAAAGTCCCAGACCAGAGCTATAGTTTAAAAGATAAATGAATAAATATATGCCAGAAGTCTGCAGTGTCATAACTTATCCATTTTATTGTCTTTTGTGACTAATTGGAGATTAAGGCAAGAAAAGGGAGTATGATACATCAGCAGCATTAAACATCCCACACACCAAGAAGAAAATTAACAGCAGGACTAGTGCTTACAGAGGAAAATTGCACTGATCAGTGGGTAGCAATTTCAAAGCACGTTACAAACATTTGGTGATTAAAGACAGGTAAAGAAGAGATCTACAGTCTCTAAGCAAAGGAGGAAGAGTGCTTGGGGCAGTATCCGTATCCATGTCCAACACCGAATGAGCCAGGAGGGAAGCAGCGGGCAGTGCAGCCCTGCCTGCCCTTCACTGAGTGGGTTTAGTTGCCACCGCAGCAGCCGCTGCTACTGCTACCGCAGCAGCCTCCACTGTTATTCCTCATGACGTAGCAGCAGGTCTGCATGGGCATGCAGCAGGTGGTGGGGCAGCAGCACTGCATGGGCGAGCAGCACATCGGTGTCTTGCAGCACTTAGGGCTGCTGTAGCAGCACACGGAGTAGTTACTTCCACCGCAGCATCCACAACCTCCGTTGGGCATGTTGTTGGTAGTAGTGTAGGCAAAGCTGGAAGGAACAGAGAGAGTCTGTGACTGGGAGAAGGATATTTGGAAATACAGAATTAATTCAAAGCTCGGTTTATGCTAAATACTGAGATTCAAGGAGCTGAATCTGAGTGCTGTCTTGTTTGTAGCAAATCTTGCTCATAACTCTGTCTTCTTCCTGCAATGTGGATGCCCACCTATTCGTACCAGGCTGTTCCGAATGTCTTAGCAAGAATCACACAGCACAGCGCACACAGCCCTTGTTCTGAGCCGTCCTGAGCCGCCCTCGGTCCCCTCGGTCTGCATGGCCCTGCTGACACTCCTGTAGCCTCTCCATCCTTCAATGCTTCTAGCTCATCCCCGTGATTCCTAGTACACAGCTCACAGAAGCCCAGCTTCAAATCCCAGCCCAGCTACCCAGTTGTATCTGGATCCTGTTATAAGACATCCATCGCATTTTTCTTTTTTGAAAAGGAAGGAAGGTTTAGATGTTCTCACTTACCCTGTTGAAGAGTGAGGACAGGTGAAGGGAAGAGAAGAGCGAATGAAGTGAGCTGGGCCAGGAGACCTTTTATAGTCCTCAGCACCTACCTCCTGGAAGTGAGACAGCCATTGACCATTTGAACTTCCCTGTTTACTAACTCAAACCCATACTTTTTAGTTATACGTGTCTTCTGGTATTTACTCTTTGCCTTATTATTTGTGATAACTACCTTTGTTTTGCCTCATAATTGTTTAGCCTGCAGATAATCAAAGGGCTTCTATGAATACTAATGAATTTATCCTCTCTGCAGCTTTGCAAGGGAGCCAAAAAATGCATCCTTGTATCTGTTTGACGAATGCAAACAGTGACGGTCAAAGATGCTAAGGGACTTACTCAGCAGGGGCTGGTGCTGAGTCAGTATGAGAGCCAAAACTGAACCCCTGGGTTGCGTCTTTCAGGCACATGATAGGTTGCTTCATCGGACTGGTGTTTGAAACAAACATTTGGAAAATTTCATGAAAATAGGTATGTTTGTTCCTGGTCATAGGACATGCATGTGAAGAGGGAGCAAGAAGTCCATGTGTTTGGCATGTGTTGGGAGTCATGCTGGCTCTGGGGTCTCAGTCACCTGCATGTGACTCCATGCAAGATCATTGTGTCCTCATGCATGCTAAGAGCATCTTTGAGATGCCAAAGCCATCTTTGTGTTTTTGCTTGCCTAAACTTGTGTAAATCCTCCAGTCTGGGGGGTTTGGGTTTGCAGGTGGGCATCACTAGCACAAGAGCGCTTCAGTCCCTGCTCTGCTTTGCTGGGGCTGCTTTCCTAGAAACATTTTTGAAAACTCTGAATTGAATTTTCGCTTTGGAATATTTTGCATTTTAATTAAAAGGTCCAGGGGCAGCACTGCCCTTGCAAATGGCAAGGCAAGGAGCCATGGCTCTGGGACTGGGCATGGTGCACTGCAAGTCAACGTGTCGCTGTGCAACCTTCCCTTGCATCCAGCTGGACGCCCCTTGTGTGCCGGAGCCCTGGCACCAAGCAAGACCACCTGCCCGGCTCCTCAGCAGGCAAGGAGGGATGTTTAGAGTTGGAGGTTGTACAGGACTCTGTGGGTGTTTGAAGTAGTAAATGAAGTTGCCCAACATGGACCGAGAGGTGGAGAAGAAGATGAAGGTGGAAGAGTTGTGACAAACGCAGGAAACTGGTCCTAACTGGCGTCATGGAGCTAAGTGGGAAGCAGGGACACAGAAGTGATGCAGGAAGAGACATTGCTGAGGTGGAACCATTTTCTGGGAGGGAGAGAGGATGGGGGAAAGGTCAAGGTAAGGCAGAGCCTTGGGCAACTGAGCCAGGGTGGATGAATGCTTGTTTAACGCCAGCCACTGCCTCCAATGCGCTTTGCTGTGGGGCTGAATGCTGGCAAGAACACAGGGTATTTGGGAGGAATTTTTTCCACGGCTTAAAATTGCAGCTGTCATTTGAAGACCTCGCCACATTATCCTGAGGGGAGTGCTGCCTAATGAGAGGATGGTGGAGCCTGCCTGGCGAGTTCCCTGCCTGCTGCCTGACATCCTTCGGGATCCCTGCAGTGCTCCAAAGAGGGGTGCTCCTAGATGAGCTGCTACCAACCCCGAGAAGGCTAGCAGGGGCCTCGGTTTGCTTTCTGCATGGTGCGAGGGGGAGCGGATTGTGATTTTAGTGCTGCTTCACCTCTGCAGTAAATGCAGCCAGCTCCTTTCCCTGCTTTCCTGGAATGAGAGTAATTCATTGAGTGAAATGCTGGAGAAGCAGCACATGTATTTGCAACTTCTCCAGACAGAGTAGAAGAACATGCACGGCATTGCCTTCCCAGCCGGTCCCCTCGGAGCAGCTCTGTTACAGAAATTACACATGCCAGCCACCATAACAGTTTGACTCCAGATTTCCACATAAGCTGAAAGATAGATTCTTTATGAAAGTACTTTTTATTAATAGTGCTACAGATCAAGCTAGGTGCCTCCAAAAAGGGATCCTGGACAAAAAAAATCTCTGGGCAATCTAAGTTCCCACCCCTCATGCAATAGTTCAGACCAATAGTAAAACTAAGGTCTGGGTTCTTCTTCCTTTTTATTGGCTTGGTTGGTTTGCTGTTTTGTTACTAAGCAGTTGCTAAATGGTCATCTTCTCACACAGTATCACATCCTTTTTGGTCAGTTTCAGCCAAACGTTGTAATATGGTTGCTACAGTTCATATACCACAATCTGTAAGCTTTGTCTACTCTAACTACTAAAGTTTAAGCTCCTAGCTTTGTCTGCTTTAGCTATTATTAATGTTTAAGCTGCTAGCTGTAAATTTCAGATAATTTCCACAAAAGCTCTTAGTACAGTATAAGAAGTCATGTCTATTGTTTGCCTGCCCATAAGAACTGATTAATTTACAAAGAAATAATGAGGCAAAGGGGCACACTTCACTTGTGCCTCCAGAGGGAGATTTCTCATTGGCAAATCCTGCAGCTGCAAGGAGTGATGATCTAGGTGGGCATTTCCCACCGATGGTCATTGTGTCAGCCATCCGTGTAACCCACGTAACCGAATGGCCTTTGTTGAGTGGGCTTAATGCAAAGAAGGGACTGGAGCATTCCTCCGTGGAAACAGAGGCAGTAAAGGGCATTAAACACAGGATGAAGACTGTGATGCAGATCTTGCATGCTATATTTTGGTACAACTCTTACTGACCCAATCGCTCCTTGAAGATGGTGGAGGTTTCTCACCATTTGTTCTAATATTTTAACTTGATATTTGGTAACCCAGACATTTTAGCAGAGGCAAGACCTCCACCTCATAAATGTTAAACCATTTACAGGGACTGTCTGCAGGTTCTGAAGCAGACCTCTCGCTGCTCAAAATACACGGAGCTTTCCTAGTTGGGATTTGCATGTATCAAACTGTTTCAGAAGAAATTCACCTCCTTTACAAGTTTATGTATTATTTTCTTTCTAGTTTTATAGTGAGAGGGTAAATACTGCTTGGAGAGATGACAGACACTCAGTTCATGGTTGAATAGAGCCATGCAGAAGCTCAGGACTGCATCAGGGATGCACTGATTTTTCTTGTGTAGGCAACCCCCCCCTAGCTGGCACCTTTTAGGCAGGAACATACCAACGCTGGAAAAAAAATGCAAAGAAAAGGCAATAGGTGAGGTGATGCACCCTGCCTTCACCAACTAGCAAACAGAAAACCACCAGGAGTTTTGCAGTGTCATGAACTACAGATTTTATTGGTTTTCAGAGAGACTGAAGCAAAACAGTGATGAAAAGAATGAAACATCCCAACATGAAGAGGAAAATTAACAGCAGGACTAGTGCTTACAAAGGAAAATCATGCTGATCAGTGGGCAGCAGTTTCAAAGCACATTACAAGCATTTGGAGATTAAAGGTAGACAAAGAAGAGAAGATCTACAGTCTCTAAGCAAAGGAGGAAGAGCATTTAGGGCAGTATCCGTATCCATGTCTAACACCGAATGAGCCAGTAGGGACGCCGCAGGCAGTGCAGCCCTGCCTGCCCTTCACTGAGTGGGTTTAGTTGCCACCGCAGCAGCCGCTGCTACTGCTACCGCAGCAGCCTCCATTGTTCATGGTGTAGCAGCAGGTCTGCATGGGCATGCAGCAGGTCTGCATTGGCATGCAGCAGGTGGTGGGGCAGCAGGACTGCATGGGCGAGCAGCACATCGGCATCTTGCAGCATGGCTTCTTGGTGCTGTAGCAGCACACAGAGTAGTTACTTCCACCGCAGCATCCACAACCTCTGTTGGGCATGTTGTTGGTAGTAGTGTAGGCAAAGCTGGAAGGAACAGAGAGACTCTCTTTTTCTCTGCCTGAATGTCCCAGTTGTTTAGGCATCTTACAACATGCTTATCCCAAAGTCCATCCCAAACTGACCGGGGAATTCCCAGCTGTCTAGAATCCCATAACAACCTGTCCAAGAGATCTCCAGATTTTTGCATTGGACACCCTTGCATTTGGCATATTGTCCAACACTGGTTCCACCAGAAAGAAGCCACCCAGGTGGACCCCAAAACCAACCTCAGAACTGTTCCCAAACTAGACAGTACAAGAAATCCTCGATGGCTTCCTGCAAAAGTACACAGTAGTACAGTAGAATGCAGAAGAAAAGGCAAGCAGTAAGCTCTGACTTACCCTGTTGACCAGTGAGGACAAGAGAGGAGAAGTCAAGGTGAGCGAATGAAGACCACCAGGATGGGAGGACTTTTATATGCTTCAAAGCCATCCCCCTGGAAATGAAGCATTCTTCGGCAATTCTGACTTTGCAGTGTATCACCCAGTATACACCACTCACGTGTCTTCTGGTATTTAATCTTTACCTCTTTCTGTTTGCTCACCACCTCAATTGTGCATTGGAATTAGTTATTACAGCTAAACAACAGGCACAAATTTTCTAATGAATTTGCATTAATGGGAGCCGGAGGTAGCTGGAAGGCATTCCTATCCGCTTCCCGAGGAATGACCTTGAGACACAGAGACACTTACAATGTGCCTGGGGGAGGCGGGTGCTGAAGGAGTGGGAGAACCATGCCTGGAACTTGGAAATGTCACCGCTCATGTGTCCCTTCTGTGCTTGGCTGGGATTTTGGGGGACCAGTGGAAACTATTGGTCAATGTGAATCCTTTTTTCCTGCCTCTGAGGGGTGGCCGTGTGGTCAAAGTTAAGACTGAAGAGTTTCTGCTTTCTCAGTTTTGTTCTTGGGTCTCCCGCTGTGGTGCTTGGTCCTCACCCCCCCTGCTTTTTATTTCAGCTAAAGTATTACTTTTTTTTCATCCATGGAAGGGATGGGTTAAGTTTAAATTAAACAGCTTTCAAAGCAGTAGTTCACATATGTTAGCTTTTTTTCTGTGTTGTTTCTGTACACTCCATTTCCTGAGATTATTCCTAATGTCCGCGAGACCGAGACAACTTGCATTTAATAGTATTTGTGATGGTCACATTTGAGTGTTTCACACTAACAACTTGATTCTGTGCCACTGTAGGCAAGCATGAGGCTCAAGACTGGCAATCCAATCCTGAGTGCATCGCTCCATGCCTTTGTATCTCACAGATGCTTTGAGTTCAGGCACCCAACAGGACTTTTCCAGCAATTGCTTATAGTTGTTTGGGCTGCGGTATGCTAAGGCCAAGGCTGTTATATGTGCAAAGCTTGATGGAACAGCCGGGAGGGAATGGATAAGATGGCTGGAATTAAGGCAGATATTATGAAATGGGCTTGGGGATATGGGGAGGAATTGTGGCCACGTGCAGAGCCAGCACAATGCCATGTGAGAAGAAGAAGGTGTTGATGGAGTTTTCATCTGATGAGAGGTGACAGCGATGCAAGATGAGAGTTCTAAGATGCGGAGGCAGCATCTATTAATGGCAAATAAAGGCTGGTATCATGTTCAGCAGACTTGGAATGTGAGGCTGGAGTGGTGGCAGGTGATCCCTGGTGGCTGGGACACGTAGTATCTTCCCAAGATGGGAACGTGACCTCCTATGACATTGGATGTCTCATCTGGAATTGTCCCTAGGGGAGCATTGTCCTGGTCACACGATAATAGCCAGACACCTGCCTGAAGGAAGTAATGTCCTCTTTGTGTAAACCCTCAAACATGTCGTCCACCAAATAAGTCACTCATCGCCTTTTTATCAGGCTTTATTGTTGCCATATTGGCCAAGATGATCCCTGTGTTAGAATCATAGAAAGGTTTGGGTGGGAAGGCACCTTTAAAGGCCATCTAGTCAAATCCCCTGCCATGGGCAGGGACACTTTCCACTAGACGAAGTTGCTCAGAGCCCCATCCAACCTGGCCTTGAATGCCTCCAGGGATGGGACATCCATAGCTTCTCCGGGCAGCCTGTGCTGGGGTCTCACCACCCTCAGCATAGCAAATTTCTTCCTTCTGTCTAGTCTGAACCTCCCCTCCTTTAGTTTAAAACCATTCCCCCTTGTCCTATTGCTACAGGCCCTGCCAAAAAGTCTGTCTGCATCTTTCTTACAAGCTTCCTTTAAATATTGCAAGCTGCAATAAGGTGTCCCTGGAACCTTCTCTTCTCCAGGCTGAGCAATGTCAACTCTTTCAACCCTTCCTCATAAGAGAGGGGCTGCAGCCCTTGGATCATTTTTGTGGCATTCCTCTGGACTCACTCCAACAGGTCCATGTCTTTCTTAGAAATGGATGTGAACCCTGCAAGGCTGTTGCTAATCAGGGTCTCATGCAGATCACAGATATTGGAGAGATGCTGACATTTAATGCATAGTTGGGTCAGAAATAACATCATCTACACTAAATTCCTATTACATGCCATGTCATGCCGTGCCATGATGTCTTTGTAAACTTCCATGGTGGTTATGTAAATTTGAGCGCTGCAGTAACTCTGTGAGTGGGGAGGAATCTGCCATGGCAGCTTTTCCAACACGTGATGAAATTAATGCTCACAAGATTTCCTTTAACAGAATGCACTTCTTGTATAGTATGCTATGGTACGATATAGGATATCCTTCTGCCAGTATATTGTACGTGATTTACCTATTAATAAAAAACTCCTAAAGACCTGAATAATGTTTTCAGAAGAGTCTAACGTGGTAGAGAAGATTATTCTAATGTAGACTTTGTATATGCTCTGGAGATTTTGTTGAGGGAAATAATCAAGACAGTGCTCAAGGCATTTTCCTGAGACATGCAATTCAGAGCTGAGTCCTGAATTTTAATAGTAAAGGAAGTCCCAGCCAGGTAGAAAAGGTATTGTTGACTCATGTGTGTGCTATTTTAGGAATGAAGCTTTTAAGTTGTATGCTAACACCTGAGTTTCATTCCACTGCCTGTAATCCAGGAATGCTGCATATGAAAATCTCTGCTCACATAAAAATAATTCACTGATGTAAAGTGTTTTCTGAAATTTTATTTTTGAAGATGGTAGTAGAAGAAGGTGATGCCTGCTGATCAGTGAGTAGTGAATTCCTCTCAGTGCCTGTTGAAGTACCTATTCCAGTATCAGGGATGAGTTCCTATACATCTTGTAGGGTGGTATGTTTTCAGATGGTGGAGTTATACATGTTTCCTTCAGCCTGTCCCCTTTAAGTTCTATTTACCTTAACCCTTTAGTTTTATAGTAAAAAACTGAGCTAACTGAGACAGATGATCAGTAGATGCAAGAAGGGATCATACTACTTTGCTTGCTGTCTTCAGCTGTGACCTAATTTATGCCAATGGGAATCATGGCTGAGTGGCTCTTTGTTTCCCCAATGTTCTGCTGTGCCATGGAGGAACATCTGTAGCCATCAGGAAGGCTGCAGGTATAGGAAATGGCACAGAATGAGGCACATTCCATGCAAAGAAATGTAAGAATAACCAAAAGACAAGATTTTGCGTTTTGCTTAATGCTAAGTTTTATTGCCTACAAGTCAAGACAGAAAATGAAGAACGATCACAGTGACAGCAAAGGTACCCCACATCCTGTACACCAAGAAGAGAATTAACAGCGCCACTAACATCTAACAGCTCTTTCCCATGTGCAGTGGGTGATACATTCGAGTAGATGTTCAATAATCAAAGGACAGAAAGAAGACAGCTTAAATTTGAAAACAAGAAGAGAATAGCGAGGCGTTTACTCCATCATCATGTGAACTGGAAGCAAATGAGCAGGTTCTCATCTCCTTGTGCCTGTTCTTGTTGCAAACCAGAGATGGGAGCTGGCAGAGCTGCTTTTGTTACCCAGAGCTGGCTCAGCAACGCTTCTTGATTGCGGCGCAGCACTGCTGGATGGGGATGCAATACTTCCTCATGGGAGAGCAGCACTGCACGGGGCTGCAGCACACCATGATGGGCTTCTTCTTCACCACGTAGGAGCAGCAAGACTGACATCCAGAGCAGCAGCAGGGACGGCAGCCACAGCAGCAGCAGGGTCGCTGGCCACAGCAGCAGACGGATGGCTGGCACACCTTGGTACAGCAGACGGGCTGCTGGCACGGGTCACAGCAGGACTGCTGGCACGGGTCACAGCAGGACTGCTGGCATGGGTCGCAGCAGGGCTTCTGGCACGGGTCGCAGCAGACAGACTGCTGGCACGGGTCACAGCAGGGCTTCTGGCACGGGTCGCAGCAGCAGGACTGCTGGCATGGGTCGCAGCAGGGCTTCTGGCACGGGTCACAGCAGACAGTTGTCTGGCATGGGTCACAGCAGGGCTTCTGGCACGGGTCACAGCAGGGCTTCTGGCATGGGTCACAGCAGACAGTTGTCTGGCACGGGTCACAGCAGGGCTTCTGGCACGGGTCACAGCAGGGCTTCTGGCATGGGTCACAGCAGACAGTTGTCTGGCACGGGTCGCAGCAGGGCTTCTGGCACGGGTCACAGCAGGGCTTCTGGCATGGGTCACAGCAGACAGTTGTCTGGCACGGGTCACAGCAGGGCTTCTGGCACGGGTCACAGCAGGGCTTCTGGCATGGGTCACAGCAGACAGTTGTCTGGCACGGGTCACAGCAGGGCTTCTGGCACGGGTCACAGCAGGGCTTCTGGCACGGGTCACAGCAGACAGTTGTCTGGCATGGGTCGCAGCAGGGCTTCTGGCACGGGTCACAGCAGACAGTTGTCTGGCACGGGTCACAGCAGGGCTTCTGGCACGGGTCACAGCAGACAGTTGTCTGGCATGGGTCACAGCAGGGCTTCTGGCATGGGTCACAGCAGGGCTTCTGGCATGGGTCGCAGCAGCAGGACTGCTGGCATGGGCTGCAGCAGACGCTTGTCTGGCATGGCTCGCAGCAGATGGTCTTCTGGCACGGCTGGCTGCAGCACACTGTCTTGCTCTTCACAATGGAGCAGCACCCGGTGGAGCAACATCCAGTAGAGCACATGTTGCAGTGTAGTCAAGGCTGGAAGGGGCGAGGACCTGAAACACAATGTACTTTCAGACACAACCCATCTTTCCTGGGACACAGATGTGTCTTGTGTCCAATACCAATGCTACCACCTAGGCCTATGGGCAACAGCCATATCACACACCACTTCCCATTTATTTCTCCTGAGCTGCAAAAAATGATCCTTACAGAAACCAAGCCACCTGTCACCATCCCAGTGATATCTCTGCATCTTTTGAACTGTCCTGGAAACTCATTCTCCTGTGCTCATCCATGAGGATCACTCCATGGATTTCCATCCCAAGAAGCTTGTTTTCCACTGGGCTCTCTCTGCCAACTGTCTTTTGCAATACGCAACAGACCAACAGGCTAGGAAAATCTGGTTTTCAGAGACAGCTGCAGATCATAGATTAGCTTAGGTTGGACGAGACCTTTAAAGGTCATCTCACCCAACACCCCACAAAGACCGTATACAAAGACACATTTCAATTCATTGCTTGACCAAACCCAAATGAGAACCGTTGCTATCGAGGAACACTGCTAATAGCTAACACTTACCGTGCTAGCTGAGCAGTGCAGTTGAGTGAGGAGCAAAGGGATGGGGAGACCTTTTATTTAGCTCGAAATTGTCCTGCCGGAAATGAGGTACCCCACAGCAATTCGTGATTTACGCACTAAGCCTATACTTACTTGTTGAATGTCCCTTCATCTATTTAGTCTTTGCCTCGTGGTTTTTGACCAGCCCCTCAATTTTGTGTCATTATCAATCTGTTCTGTAAATTTTTTACAATTTTTTAATGTCAATTTAATTCTTGTGTGATGCTGGTGGAGGTATGTTTCTGCTCATTTTGCATATGGTAATGCTGTTATATTGAGATGCTAGGTGGCTTGTTCAGTGCTAGTGAGTACTCAATTAACATAAAAATCATAATTAAGATTGAGGAGCAGCTGATTTCAGAGGCATGCAGAGGCCTTCTGGATGTCAGTCACTCCTCAATATGATTTTTAAAAATAGAATTCCAGGAAGTGTAATTCCAAGGCCCCATGTTTTGGTTTTGGATGCAGAAATGGTGAAGCCCAATGTCTGTCTTCAGGGTTTCTGATCATCAGAAGGGCAAATATGTAACAGAAAGTTCTTGACATCTCATCCCTTGCTGCCTCATTCCATCCATGCATGGGAAAACACATGCCATTGGCCTTGCCAATATCAGAAATTTTAAGTGCAAAGTACTGTGCAAATTCCTTATGGAAATTTGGAATAGAGTTTGGGTCAAATTGGAGTCCATATTTTTCCAGTTCCTTTTGGACATCTTTAAATAAAAGCAAAACACAAAACTTTTCTGGAAGTTTTACATCCTGTTTCCACTTAGCATAACTTGATCTGCAAAATTCCAGTTCCATTTTTTTAAGTCCTAGTATGCCCTTGAGTAATGAAAGATCCACCTACGGATGTTATTTTTTGAATAACTCTATGCTCAGTTCTCAGTCACCCATTGACATTCATTAGTTCTGATGTTAATGATCATGTTGCAATTATTCATTAATGACGTTAATATTTATTTTGCATGAAAGCCTGAAGGCCTCATGTGATGCCCTGAGCATCTTTAGGATTTCAAATTAAACTACGTCTTCTAAAAAAATTATCTGTCTCCGGTCAGAGGGAATTCACGGGACCTGCGATCGTGACTGACGTGATTAAATATTTCATTTCTGAGATCATGCCAGGGAGCAGGGCTGCTGTGGGGCTGTGCACCTGTGGGAGCAGAGCACCGAAAGACCCTTGACCACCATCCTCTACAGGGTACAGCTTCACTGGAGATGCCCTGATTTCTGCTGAGGTGGAGGAGAGAAGATTCAGGCTGTTTCTGTTCATACAGAAAGACGGTGCAATCCAGATCACAGATGCTGAGGACAGGATGGGTCATCGCGAATCTTCAGTTTGACTTCTGGTGACATACAGCACGGGTTTCTGTTGAGTAGTTAATGATTTTATCTGGCTACATCCCAGCTTTTTAGAGTGCTACCCAGTCTTGCTCTGAAGAATTCAAAGCACCATGAAGTCACCACTTCTCCTGGCAAGCTCTTTCCAAGGTTGATGTTCCTGCCCACTAAAACACAGGCTTCATTCTCTATTAAGTTTCGCTTCATGCTAACGACAGGTTAGACCAGGTCACTGCCACACATTATAATCTAATTAACGATAGAGATTTACACAAGCTGAGTACCTGCATCTCGCCTAACAATAAAGCTGGCTCATGGCAACCTGGGAGGTGGCCAGGAGGGGATTTCTGAGCGTGCAGAGAAAAGACAGACAAGTTGGATCCTGAGCAGCGAGGTAAAGTAAGCAATATTAGTCAAAGTGAGGCAGTTTTCTGCTTGACTTTGTACGAATCTGGTGCATTGCTTCATCCAGTGTCCCTCTGAGTCATAAAACCCACCACTACTGTTAGAACTGGATATGAACATCAGAGGTGTCTAAAGCCATGTGAGACAGATCCACAGGAAGCTGGGAGACCCATAACTGATGTTAGAAGAGAAGTTAAAAAAAAAATAATATTCAAATTAGGTAAAAAAAACCCCAACCCAATTAAAGTTAATCTTGAGTGAATGAACTTAGCAGGCTCTGTAAGGTGCCCAGAGTAACACCACTCTGATTTGAGAATTATGGATGCAGTGAAGCAAGCCTCACCGTGAAACAGCTAAGGTGAATTCCTCCTTGTTAATCCTCCGGGGTTTGCTCACAATTTATCCTTGTTGTGGAAATCCACTGTTAGGTTATTTAGCACATACTCATCAGAGCAGAAATGTTCCTCTAAGCTATCTAGAGCATTAGGTATAGAGGACTTCTCTTGCCAAATGTCCATGGCCTCTGAATTAAAAAAGAAGGTATTCTAACAAGCTAAAGCATTCATTAAGGCTTGTTCCTTGATGTTCCAGGTGTCAAACCTCTCCAGGGCTGACAAAAGCTTAGGATAGAATAGAAACAAAACCACCTTTGTCTTGTTTCCCTGTAATTGCGGCCATTTCTCATCCTCAAGTTAACAGGAACTTCAAGCTTGAGCACAGCAGGAAGCGTAACCAGCTCAGAGGCTTAGTGCTCTTCATGGGCCTTGGGAAAGGAAGAGGAAATAAAAAGTGCCATGATTAATCACAGAATAGAAAGTTGGAGGCCTGGGGCAGCGAGGGGAAGTGGATGTATATACTTGAAGACAAATATGCTCCTATGGACAGAAAGCCTTACTGACTCAATACTCAATGGCGGAGAGGTGAAGAGTGAGTAAGGAAAGGAGTTTTTAAAGTAGCTGCCAAGGGTCGTATGAAAATGACTCATCTCTCAGCCGTGGCAACAGCTGGAGTGTAGGGGAGACATTAACTGCCCTCTGCATCCTGTTTGCAACTTTCACTTTTTAGCAGGCTGTTCCTCTGTAATAACGATTTTCTCCATAACCTGCAAATAACTAATTCCAATTAGTTCTATACCAACCGGCCATTTAGCAGGTCCTTGCAATGTCCAGTTCATCCAGCCTATTTCCCATGCCTGCCCTGGGATGGATGAATCATGCTGGGGAAAGCTTCTCTCATTTTACACTGTAGGAATTGTTTAATTGAGGGTATTCCAAGGCAGGTTCCAAACCCTGCAGGATTTGCTTTGTTTTGTTTCCAAATATAGCAGCGGCTTTTAAAGATTGCATCTGCAGTAAAACCAGGAATGTGCAGACCAAGCCCCCCGGCTGTGACTCTGAAACCCCCATTATGTCTGCCGAGCTCAGGGCAAATATTTGGTTTTATCAGGAATTAACCCGATGTGTTCCTCCTAGCCTTCTGCATGTGCTGCAGCGCTCCTGGCATCACCGTTAGGTGCCACAGACATTTTCCTTGACTTTCATGTTTCCTTGATGTTCCTCCTGCTTTATCTATTTTCACCAGTGATTAAAGCATGGCTCTAAACCCATGAGATAAAACTGATGCCACCAGGCAAGCAGATATGATGGAGCGGTGACTAAAAACATCCAGAACTGTTAGGTAGGCTTGAGATATAATTTTTATTGTCTTGCTGGAGAGTGAAGCAGCAAAGCAAGAAAGAAACCATTCCCAGTGGACAGTGAGTTTTGCATTGACAGAAAGAAGATAACAGCTCCAAAGTTCATTAAACTGAGAGACTTCATCATCCTAATTTCTCGCTACCTTCCAACTGTTTTAAAAGTGCTTGTTTGCAGAGAAGCAGCACGGCTGGCGAGCAGTGAGCAAGGAGATGGGCTTGAGGCTTTGGGTGAGGAGCGAGCCGGTGGGTCCAAGTGCCGGGGCTGGATCCTGCTGCTAGTACTTGGGGCACGTCGGTGGCAGCTTGCAGATGTTCTTGGTGTACTGGGGGCAGTAGGGGGCCGGGGGGCAATAGCGCTGCACAGGCGGGCAATAGCTCTGCATGGGGGGGCAATAGCGCTGCACAGGGGGGCAATAGGTCTGCACGGGGGGGCAGCAGGGCGTCACGTAGTTGTACTTCTGCACGGGCTGCCTCTGGATGGTGTAATGGCAGGAGGGCCGGGAGTTGTGGCAGGAGAGCCCTGAGTCATGGCAGGAGGAGTGGGATTCGTGGCAGGAGGTTTCATGGCTGTGGCAGGACCTGCGGGAGCACATCTTGTGGAGTATTGGCAAAGCTGTCAGGAGCAAAAGATGAACAGAGTAAGAGGAGGTCCCCATTCATTTCTTATTCCCTCCCCTTTTTAAAAAAAATATTTATCTCGAGATCCCCAGCAAACTGTTTCTCCCTTTCTTTTTGCCTGCCTAACCCAAACTGAATGCACCCTCCGTCCTGCCTGATCCGCAGGGCTTGCTCTGGCAATTCCTGCGTGAAGCCAGGTCCCTGCGAGCTGATGCAACGAGCCCCACGAGCCACTCCCAAACTCCATCTCCCCTGTGGAAGGGCACGGAGCTTGTGTCGCCCGAGGGTCCCTGCGTGTGCCTTTGCTGCACCTTCCCCGGTGGTCCTCCTCCCTCCATGTGCCATGCACCATGGCACTCAGAGCACCGCAAGGCTGCAAGCGGAAAGCCTTTAGCTAAGTCCCAGCTCCCAGGAGGTCCATAAAAACCTCTACTGGAGGTTTCTTCACAGAGCATGATCAGAAATAGTAAAATCAGTCTTACCTTCTTCAGCTACAGGGAGAAGTGTCTGGAAGCGAAGGTCTGAGGAGGACTGGGCTGAGTGATCTTTTATACAGCTCCAGAAGTTTATCTCGGATATGAGACACCTCTTCACAATGACAATTTAATTATTTCCACACTCAATCCCGCGGATGTTTGCGCTATCCTATTTTTAGCATTTCCTCTTTGTCACATTGTATTTCATCCCATATGTAATTCCTAATGCATATAAGGATTTTGGGAGGCATTTCTTTCCCATTTCCTGGAGACGGACACTAATCTCATAGGTGTTAATTAGCTTGCCAATGGGCAACTGGGATTGCATCAGTGACAGAAAGGTCTTTAAGTCTCAGAAATGCTGACTCCTGGGGTAGGCCTACCGTTTTGTGCAGGTGACAGCTCAGGATTTTAATTTACACGTTGCTGAATGCCAAGAGGAAATGGGATTGCCAGCTGCAACTCATGGGGATGGCACGATGCTGGGAAGGCTGGCACAATCTCTTCGGTCCCCAGGTATGGCAAAAAAGAAACTATTTCTGATTCTTCACACGTTCCTTGACTTGCCTGATGACTTGGCTGACCACATCAGGATGTTCCACTTGTATCAAAGCTTATTTAGTACTTAAGATCAGAGAAGAATGGTGATGAGCTCCGTACAGGGTATGAGTATGTTCAGTTTTTCTGTTCCTTGGTTTCTCTTTCCCTTCGCTGATTTCTTGTACTTTTTTTCACCCAATCTTACCTGCAGAGATGTCTGGAAAGCAGAGGATTCAGCAAAAGGGAGCATCTGAGCTGAAGCGTGAGCAAATATTGGGTTCTGTCATTAGTGGGGAAATTATGGGCACTAAAGCTGGATTTATAATCCTGTTTTACTTGGTCTTTGAAGCACAAGAAAATGAAGCCCATAACTCATCAACTTTGGAAAATGTTACCCATTAGAGTAATTCGCTGACTGCTAACGAGAAGCTCTCTCTAAAGTACGGGTGTCCTACAGCTTTTCTTCAGGCTAGAGGCGATACAGTTGCTTGTGGTGAGTTCTGTGTGGGAAGGGAGGATTGCACGGATTCCTCAGGGACATTTTGTGACTCAGTTGTGGGTCCAACACCAGGAGAGGCTGCAGCTGCCCAGTCAGCAAAGCTGATGCTGTGTCTCCTTCCCTCCGTGCTTTGGCCTGCAGTAGCACACTGATGTTCATCTGAAATCTTTCTACCTCCTCAAAAGCCTTCCAAAACTGGGGTGTTGTTACACACCCCCTCAAAAAATGTTTCTGAATCTTTTAAATTCAGATCCTGCTAAGGAAAACATGATCTCTAAAGAGTTACCACCCATTGCTTGCGGTTCTTTTATGGGTGTATGTAAGGGAAGACCAACCTCCAGTGATGAAGTGTCATTTTTAGAGCAATGTGGTGACTGGTACTTGCTCAGTTACATTCAGCAAGGTTTGGTTTATGAGCTCTCCATAATAACATATTGTGGTGCTCAGATCTGGTCTATGTGAGTGCACAGGAGTCTTACATGAGATGGACCTTCTGAGGTCTAACCCATTTCTCTGCTCCAAAATACATATTGGTGACAAACAACACTAGAATATGAAGAAGTTTGTGACTTCTGTTTTCAGAGGCTCAGAGGTCTGAAGATATTTGAAAACATATATTTGCCCAAGTTCCAAAGTTGAGCTTGAAGTAAATTATTGCATGTACTGAGTAGGATTATTAGCAGCTTATGAACTAATTATTCCTCTTCCATTTAATGAGCTGTGCTTGTCTCCAGAACAAAAGAGCCTGAATTAAATTGTCTTTGCTCTTTTTTCAAAATGATGGGACAAAAATCTGTGTAGACCAGCTCATAGTCTGGTGTAAGCAGGGGAAACTTTGTTCTGTTCAGCCCTTTAGGCTGATGTAAGTTTATGGTAGTTGAGAAATTTTTCCTTTACTAATGTGTCCCGTTTTTCCCAAATGAAGGTGGAAATTGTTGTTATTGGCTACTAACTATCGCGGTGCTTTGAGAATATGAGGAAACTTAATGGAAGTTTAATAAAAAATAAAAAAAGTCTAAAGGAAAAAGCGAATAAAGAAAGACAATGCAGGTCTCATGAATTACAAGATTTATTGTTTCCCTCACCTAGATGAGTCTGAAAGAGAAGTGCATGGCACAGAAAGATTCCCAACAGTAATTATGCACCAAATAATTAGAAAGAACATTTCCTGAATAATTAGAAAGAATGACACCTTAAATGATAATTAGGGGAACACTTCATCCAGACCAGCAGTGAGGCACATGGCAGAGACACAGGGATTTCAGTAAGGATGAGATGATCCGTGGCCACAGTGTCCAAGGGAGGAGCGAGCCGGTGGGTCCAAGTGCCGGGGCTGGATCCTGCTGCTAGTACTTGGGGCACGTCGGTGGCAGCTTGCAGATGTTCTTGGTGTACTGGGGGCAGTAGGGGGCCGGGGGGCAATAGCGCTGCACAGGGGGGCAGTAGCGCTGCACGGGGGGGCAGTAGGGCATCACGTAGGTGTACTCCACAGGCTGCCTCTGGATGGTGTAATGGCAGGAGAGCCCCGAGTCATGGCAGGAGGAGTGGGATCCGTGGCAGGAAGACCGAGATCCGTGGCAGGAGGTTTCATGGCTATGGCAAGACCCACGGGAGCACATCTTTCTGGAGTATCGGCAAAGCTGTAGGGAAGAGAGAGACTATCAAGCTGTCATGGCTGCCCCACTGTAACCTTCTGCCTTTCCCTTGGATCTTTTTCTGTAGTGGTATGGGAAGTTTTGTTTTCCTTTGTTTTGTAATATATGGGGTATCTTGACCCTGAAAGTGATATTGCCTTGTCTTTTGGGAGATACTCTACGATGGCCCAGCTCTGATGGGAATTTCCCTACCAAGATGCTACTGTTGGCTTTTTAAGGTAAAATTTACTTCTAAAACTGCACTGACTTGTCTGAGGTGTCTTTCCCTCCATCACCAGCTAGTCTGGGAATTCATTCCTTGCTGGATCCCAAAGACTCTGTGTCTTTGCAGACGTGGTCTTTCAATTACTCCTATTTTTTGGTCATCCCATCATGCTGTGAGCAGACCATGAGCACCCTTCGTGTAGCTTACAGGTTCAGGCACTCAGTCACTGACATTAATAAATTTCTAAGACAAAGGCAAGGTCTAAATGCAGAACTAGTCAGCTAGAATTCCTATGTGAGCTCCTGCTGCTCAATAGTAGATATATCAAATAATCCAACTTACCTTTTTTTTTTTTGAGAAGGCAAAAGAAAGAGCACTGAGAGCTGACACTGAATGAAGGAGGAACAGGGGATGGCGGACTTTTATATCTTCCAAAGGGTTGTCCAAGAAATTATGCATCTCTTGGCAATGCTGACAATTAAGTAGTCACATTCATCTTCTGTGTCTAGTTTTTAGCATTTCTGATTTGACAGAGTCAGGAAGAACAATTATGACTTTTTCTTTAACTTGTTAATAGGCAGTGAATTTCCCAATCTGCTTTATAAGGGAATTTTGAAGGCAGTTGCATATTTACATATTAAAAATGAGCCTAACCCCAGAGTTATTAAGTGATTTGTTGTTGGGCAACCAGTATTGCATCAACGTACAATTCAAAAGTGTTGACTCTACCCCGCATGCTGCCCCTTGGTCTGCATGGCAGACTCACGTTTTGATTGATATGTTTTTTTGTGACACAAGGGACTGTAATTAACAGCCACAACTCACATGTACTCCACTTAGAGGGAAGTCCTCTTGACTAGCTCAAATGTACCTAATGCCTCAACACCGGAGATGACACCAGAAGAATGTTCCCAATTCCAGTTTTTTTCATTCTGTTTGTGAGTCCATCACCCATCAGCTGTTATTCCATTGTGCCACGATATTATCCTGTTTACGCTCCTCCTAGAAGAAGGGGATTTCAGATCCTAAGCAGGAAGGATTTGTGCTGGGAAGCTATTAACTATTGGCATCCTGTTTTCAGATCCCAAATTGCTTCAGGCTCCCATCTTAAGCAGTTTTGTAGTTTTTGCACATTGCAGCGTTTTACTATTTACTACCAAGTTTCTCTCACAGTGGCCCCAGGCTTTAATTTAGGACAATGAAATGGGTAATTGTTCCTTTCCTGTGACTTTGATCCCAGTGGGTGCTGCAGGAACTCCTCAGGAGCATCCCATGGGTCTGTCCTCATGCAACTAGAACAAGTGGGTCTTGAAAGTTGCTCACCGAGTTCAGAAGGGAGCAGCTATCTCTATTGGGATGGTCTTCATATCTTTCAGGGTTTATTTTCATGTCCAATTTGGGGGAAAAAAAAGTATTGCTACGTTGCTACTCTGACAACAGTTTTGTGAGATGCTAATCCATTCTGAACTTGAAAATACGTCCTGGGAAAGCATGGTTTCATGTCCTGGTTAAAGTTCTTTTTATTTATTTTTCAAGGCTGTGATTCAGCAAGAAAAAGAAGTTTTTAAAAAAATCTTTCAGAGCTAGCCCTTGTTTAGGAAAGTCTCACCTGCAGTCTTCTGAAAAGTGCTGAGAGTTATAAATAATGTAGAAATTGTCCATCTAGGTTTTTAAAATGGTATTTTTGGGGAAGGCCCTTGTGTCAGTTCCCCATCACGCAGGGTGCATTCACCTCACCCTTTTTTAGATACTCAAAGTTAGCAACTTAAGGTGAAGCTTTAAGTTGTTGAGCTCTTTGTGATGCAGGGAAACAGGCACTGGCAGAAGGAAGTGAGCGATCCTGTTCTAGAACAGATGTCTCAGCTAGATGGGCTGGTGACTGGGAAGATAAGGAAAATCTTAGGTTGTAAAAAAGTAGACAGAGATTTAGCATTTATTTTTAAGTGTGTGCAGTTTTCATTGAGAGCAGTAATTTGCAGTTCAGTTAAAAAAGGCGGGTTAGAGAAGACCTCTGGACACCTATTTGCATTTATGGGACACCTCAAAAAGTTTGTAATTCTGAGTCAGAGTGACACATAAAGTATGAGGTGCTGCTGAAGCAGGGGACTGAGGAAGACAGTCCTAGGCTAAACAGGGTATAGCTGAACTCTCTGTATGTTGCGCGTAAATGTGTTCCGCTGCTGTAGAAATGCATCTGGAATGACTGGCTTTCATTCACTTTGAAAATTCGGGATGTGGGTATTTTGTGATAAGTTTGGAAAGAAAAGAATAAGAAGCAATGTCTAAGAAGTCAGAAGTAAAGATAATTCTCAAGTAAAGAGGTCAAAGAATAAAAAAAATTGTAAACTTTTTCTATTTTTGGAAATGAAATTTTATTGTCTCATTTGCGTGTTTTGGAGGTTGACACATTGTATGCAAGCCATTGCCAAGATAAATAATTCCCAGTCTTTTGGAAAAGAACATAAGCTGGGTCTTGCATGCTAAATAAATTAAAACAGATCTGATTTATATTTTGAAGAAAAGATGAAGTATTCTAGGATTCACACAAGCCTAGAATGGGAAATGAGAGCCCATGATTCAAGCTTCAGGCATCAAGAGTATCCAAGGGAGAAGCGAGCCGGTGGGTCCAGGTGCTGGGGCCGAATCCTGCTGCTAGTACTTGGGGTACGTCGGTGGCAGCTTGCAGATGTTCTTGGTGTACTGGGGGCAGTAGGGGGCCGGGGGGCAATAGCGCTGCACAGGCGGGCAATAGCTCTGCATGGGGGGGCAATAGCGCTGCACAGGGGGGCAATAGGTCTGCACGGGGGGGCAGCAGGGCGTCACGTAGTTGTACTTCTGCACGGGCTGCCTCTGGATGGTGTAATGGCAGGAGGGCCGGGAGTTGTGGCAGGAGGGCCCCGAGTCATGGCAGGGGGAGTGGGATTCATGGCAGGAGGTTTCGTGGCTGTGGCAGGACCTGCGGGAGCACATCTTGTGGAGTATTGGCAAAGCTGTAGGGAAGAGAGAGACGGTCATGCTGGTACAGCAGCCCTGATGTGTGTGAGCATACCTCTATTCTCTAATTTGCTCTCAAACTCCCCATTTTCTTCCTAATGTCTAGTTCTTCAGGGATAAGAAAATTATTTCAGTGCTGATTAAGTATTGGAGATGATTTATATCCCCCACTAAAACCACGACCTTTTAGAGATGCAACTTGCTTTTCAGAGAGAAATTATTCAAAACATCTGTTGCCCGTACGCAGCCCTGGGCCTTCCAGTGCCTTCTACTCCAAAGCTTCAAAGCCTTTTTTCCATAAAGTCCTCTGACTGTCCTCCCTCTGTATTTTCCAATCTATCCCACTTGTCATTTGTGTTCATAGAACAGCTCCTGTGGGTAACAGGAACTCGGGCTCTGGCATCACCGAGGTCCAGAGGTGGGGAGTGAGTATTATACTCCAACTCTACCAAAGCTTGTATGAGCTGAAGAAACTCAAGAGAAATAGAAAAATTGGACTTACCCCTTCAGCAACACAAATGTAGGTGTACAGGAACAGAGAACCGAATGAAGAAATTGGGATGAGAGACCTTTTATACTCTTCCAAAGGGTTATCTGGGACATGAGACATCTCTTGGCAAGTGTAACCTAATTACATATCCCAGCCCATTTCTATCCGCTGTGTTCAGCTTCCCTCATTTTCCCTTTGATGCACTGTGCTTTTAGCAGTATAATTGTCTCATGGGTTATTAATAGCACTCTAATTCCTTCACCTCCCTATGAAAGAGATTGGAAGGTATTTCACACAAAGTGACGCCAATACTGAAGAAACTAATGGATCTGGTCACGGACAAGTATCAAGCGGAAGAGATGTTTGTCATTCAGAAGTACCAAATCCTCAAGTTGCGCCAGGATGTCACATGGACCAAGAGCTAAACGTGATCGCACCTCCATGCGAAAGAAAAATGATTACTAGTGTTAAGTCATGCAGGTTACGTTTAGGGCCAGAATACTCCAGCTGAATTGCCCAATAGTACCGGATATTTTAATGAGAGATTTAGCATTACCCTAAAGATGTCCTGCACTGACAGTTTCAACCTGTCTGCATGATGTGTCCTGGCCTGCAGGTGGGCATCTGCTCCACCGTGGATCTCCATGGGCTGTGGGGGGACAGCCTGCCTCACCATAGTCTTCACCACGGGCTGCTGGGGAATCTCTGCTCTGGTGCCTGGATCTCCCCCTGCTTCCTCCTGCCCTAACCTGGGTGTCTGAAAAGTTGTTGCTCTCACACTCTCACTCCTTTCTCCAACTGCAGTTGCACAGTTGGGGATTTTTTAGCCCCTTGTTAAATATGTTATCCCAGAGGCATTACCAGCCATCACTGATGGACTCAGCTTTGGCCACCATCAGGTCCATCTTGGAGCTGGCTGGCATCGGCTCTGTCAGACGTGGGGGCTCACATAAGGCACCCCTGTAGCCCCCCTGCTACAAAACCTTGCCATGCAAACCTGATATATCTTTTATAGATGTTGTTTTATTCTGATTCTGCAATATGGTGTTGATGGCAGCAGTACCAAATCCTGGAGCAGAGTGCTTTGAGGTGAACCCACCAGCCTAAGTCCTGCTCACATTCCTAGAGGTTTAATCTCCTGTTCCTATTTTCCTCTCTCCTTCTTTTATGTACTTCTAATTTTTTTCCCCAACATTTTAAATAAAACCTGTCTTTAGTTTACTTTCTGGAAATTTTTAGTAGTTGAGGTTGTGAGGTGGGCCATGTGCTGCCCCCAGATCAAGGTTTAATATCTTTAATTTCACAATGACGTTGAAGATGATAGTTGGACTATTAGCTGGGACAGAGTGCTAATACTGCTGCTTTCAATACTCAGCCGTGGCATCGCTGCAGCTCTCATGGAAATATGCATTAGACATGGCTGTAGCTCAAGAAAAAATAAACCAGTGTAATGCAGTAGAGGTGGATGCTTCTGAGCCTGGATTCTCCTGTGAATCATGGATGAACTTCAGTCTTTCCGTGTCTACGTACAGGTCATGCCCATCTAACCTATCAATTACATTTTCTTGTCCCATAAAAGGCAAGAATGTGTCAACACTGGGATGGAATTGTGGATTAGACATCAGGCACAATTGATTTTGGGTGATGCTCTACTGAGTCACTGGGATCCCTCAAACAGGTCCATTCACATCTGTACTTCAGTATCACAGTGTATAGGATAAGCCTATAAATACATTGCTGCAAAGTTTTATTTAGGCTGTAGTTAGGCAGTTCCCTTAGAAATCTTTGATTAAGTATGGGAGTAAATCTGCTGTTACATAAACAGAGAATATGATAAAAAAAATGTGACAGATGTAAATATCAGGAATCAAGGGCAGCAAATAAAAGTGGCTGTGGTCAGGGGAGGGCAAAGCCCCCATTCTGCAGGAATGCCTCACTGCTGAAGCCTCCTGCTCTATAAAGTTCCCCTGTTTCAGGCCATTCCCTTCAGTTTGACTTTACTTCTCTTACTGATTCCCTGTTGTTGGCTGAGGTATGTGATTTAACTGATGATCTGGAACATTTATGGAAACTTATTTGTAGACTGTGGCTCTGTGTTTACCCACTTGACTTGGCTCTACCTAAAAGCAAACGGCTTGTTTATTGTAAATAGTGCAAGAGAGAGATACTTTCTATGGAATATTTTTTTTCTTTCATTGATAAATGATATCTAATTATTGAAAGTAACAATTAAAATTAGGTTTTCGGAATAAATATCTCACTTGCTGGAAAAATATTACAGTATCTAGTATGTCATCCAGCAAATACCTTACAGACAATGATGAAACAGGTGGGAAAAAGAAATCCAAATTTGCTGTAGGTAAATCCTCTATTTCTGGTTGGCTCTGCTTATCTTGAAGTGCAGTAAGTACATAAAAAAAATGCATAAGAAGACATTGTCTTGCTTCCAACACCGAGCTTCCTTTCCTTTAAGTGTACTCCACCACCCAAAATGGCATGCTCTTCTGGGAGGGAATCCTTCTTCAACTTGAACTCAACCTGGTATGACCCGGCAGGCTCCTGGCTGGACACCCGGCGCACCCCCCTCCGCTATGCCTATGGCCCCGGCTGCGCCAGTGGCACAGACTCATGCCAGGGTGGCCACGACTTTCGGCATTACAGCTACCGCCGCTCAGTCTGCTCTGAGCCGGCACCGTGCGGGGGAAGCAGGTCTTCTTGCTCCACCAGGGAGCTGGTGAGCAGCTGCCAGGCGTGTGGGGCATGCCGGAGCTGTGAGGTATGCTCTGAGAGGTGCTACGGGGGATGCTACAACTGATGGGAGACCAGGGTGTGCAGGACCCTCACATTGGCATGCTTGCAGTGTCTCACATGGCAGCACCGCCGTATGCATCCACGACACAGCCAGAAGGGCTGTGTAGGACCCCAGTGCTTGTTGCTCCCCCCCCCCCCCCCCCCCCGCCTCCCCGCATCTTGCTTTTCTAGTATTTGCCTTGGGTTTATCATGCTTTTTGTGGTCTGTTTCTTGCCCACTCCTCTCCTGCTGACTTGATGGAGGCACCATCCGGAAAATGTCCTCTGCAGAGGTTGCCCTCAGCACAGGTGTTGCTGCTGCTGTGGCCTTCGTGGCAGGGGGAAGGTGGGGACAATTTACTGCTGAATTTGTGCAATCCGCTTTCCTGCTTCACTTCCCAGATGTGTCTGCTGAGATAACAAAACTCCAGCTCAGGAGAGATTTGCTGTCTCTATTCCTCAAGTTCTTCCTAAGTCTCCTTGAAGGAATGACACAACCTGCAGCGCTTCAGCTTAGCCAAGAGCGTAGGTGAGAACTTGGACTGCTTAGAAAGAATTAAGATAGGAGATTTTATCTCCCCTTCCCCCAAAACGCTTTCAGGCAGACTCAAACCCAGCCTGGAGCCTCCAGTCTGGCTTTGTTTCAACCTCCCATTTGGAACGGGATGGGTTTGGCACTGGCAGAGGGGTACCTGGGGGTCTGGGGGGACAGGGACCGTTGGTGGCACCATGCAGCGCCTCCGTGCACAGTCAGAGCTGCACGTCTCTGACCCTGATGTTCATTCCTTGCACCTGTAATCATGTACCTTGCACATGGGAATGATGTTCCTCGTTATTTTAATTAACAGTAATAATAAAACAAGTGCTAATAATAAGTTTCTTGTTCCTTTCAAAGATTCAGTGCAAACCCTTTGCTAATTAAAGATGTAGCGCATTACACACAACGCTTCTCTCATCCCACAGAGGCACAGATTCCTGCAGCAATCCGCCTCCGTGCTGGTGGATGCTGAAGGAGACCCTGTGGGTGAATCTAGTGTGGTGGGAAATACAACTGCTGATTTTTCTGGCCATCTGTCCATTTGGTATTCCTTTTCTCTACATCTACAAGGAAAGCTCAGAACTTTTATGGTTTCTGCAGAGAAAAGTTAGCTTAAATCTTGGTAGGAACTGGGAACATTTTTGTCTTTGGCAATCTTGCTCTTGATTTCGAGGTATGTGCGGTGTTTACAGGACTGGAGTTCACATTGGGAGTCAATGCTGCAATGCATGGCCTGACTTAAACCCCCTTTTATTTTGCATCAGCCAGTATTTCATCTAGGCAGTAAGGACACTTTGCTGGGATTTTCAAAGAAGGTAGAGTTACCTTGCACAAAATAACTGTCTAACCCCATATTCTCTATTTAGAACAGGTCAGAAGGACGATAAAGTGTGACATAACCCTTACTTTGCTTATACCTTCTTGTTTATGGCCATTAGTGATTTTCAGACTTCCTAGATGGAGTCTGCCTTTGTGCTCACCAGCTGTCTATATGCATCTTGAAGCCAAAGCTTTGGCTCTTTCAAAATGTGCCTGTGAAGGTCTGAGGCTCAGGGCCAGTTGTCGCAGAGCCAAGGGCTGGGATTGATGAGAGATGCTGATCTGCACTTTCAACCCCAGACAGCTTTTCCAAACCCAGCATCTGGAATTGTCTGGCAGATGCACAAGGTGTGGGGATTGGGGAGCTGAGCTCTGACACATCAGCACTGTTGAAGTGCAATGGGAAGTGGGGGAAGTTGTGAAAAGCAGCTTTTGTTAATCAAGGTAGGCTTGGGGATGACGCTAAAGATAAGGAGGGAGGGTGATGGTGGAAAAACACTAGGACGCCAGCATGTTTTGTGAGCTTTAGGTTTTAATATCACATCTTTGCTACTGGAGACAGAAGCAGGAAATTAATGGATTTAAATTCTCGTGCGCGCCAAGGCAAATCACATTTCTGTCATGCTAATGCCACTTTGCGTTATCAGGAGCAGGGAGAGGTAATACGTGCTGGAGGGAAGGGGCAGGACCTGCCCAAGCTTCAGGGCTGCATCTTGCAGGGGAGAGGGGAGACGCGCAGCCCCATGGTATGTGCTGACCATCGGCTCATCCTCGTCCCTTCACTTCTGCTGCTGCTGCGGGGGCCACTGCACTGGCTGCTTGATCTGCTGCTGCTGCTGGCAAGGAGCAGGGGCTACAGACACCTGCCCAGGCACGGTGGCCGCAGGGCACTGGGGAGAGAGGACCACCACTGGCGTCACATCTTGCACGGCGTTCACTTCGTGGCAGATGACCTCTTCAGAGCCGTGGCAGGACCTTTCGCTGTCGTGGCAGGAGGAACCTCCACTGTGGCAGGAGGAGCTCTCAGTGCTGTGGCAGCCTCTGTCTCCACGGGAGCACATTTTTCAGTTGGTGTGGCAGTCCCTGGGAAGGAGAGACCTTTGTCGTTAGATGCTTGAAGGGCAGAGTGCTTCCCCTGCTCTGCTTTGGGTTCAGATTTCCTTCATGTGTTTACATGCCTGCTGGGGCTCGGCAGGATTTGCCTGTCTGCCTGTCCATTTTCCCTGACTTGGGGCTTTGCTTCTGCAGTGCCGGATCAGCCTACACCACCTGAGCACTCTCATGAGACCCCCAGCAGCCCTGATCTCCCCATTTTTGCTGGACTCCGGGGGCCTTTTCCCTGCTCTCCCTTGCTGCATCCCACGAGCACTCGTGCAGGACACCCTGGGGTTACCTCTGAGCTGTGTAACGGAGCAGCAGATGCGCTGTGGGCTGCCAGTTTATGCTGTACCAGCAAGAGGCATCTTGGCAAGGGTCTGAAAAACTCACAGCCCCGAGGGGTCCTGGCACAACCAGTGAATTTACAGCCAGGATGGGTGGTATTAGAGCCTTGGGAAAACACACTTTCAAAGGCAGGTGCTCAGAATGAAGAGACTCCCGTGCTTTCCTTCTGCCTTGCGTCCTCTGCTCCCTCCATGCCCTGCGGACCCTTGTCTGGCCAGTGCCCATTTTCCTGAGGCATGAGGAAAATTGCACGTGCACATCTAAATCCCCTTTTGAGGGGAGCTGAGATTTCAAGGAGGCAGAAGGCACCCAGCATGCAGCCAGATGAGCCGAAGGCTGTTCATGCTACTTCTTCTTCTCATAGTTTAAATGTGCCTTTTGAGTTCTTTCCTAAATTTCTTCAAGGGTAGCTTAATACTTTCAACTCCTGAAGACTGACATTTTCCAAAGGAGCTTAGTAAAGAAGTCTATCTCCCAAGTGCAATTAAAATTCCCAGCTTAACGCAAGGTTTCTTACAAAGGATCAGCCTGCTGTCTCCCACTTATTCCCAAATCCCATTCTTTACTTTTTTATTTCCACTTTGTCCTTTGGAAACTAGGAATGCCAAGTACCGAAGTAGACCAAACACAGAAGAATAATAAATTTTGCTTCTTAGCATAGGCAGTCTTGAGACCAATTTTGATAGCACAAAATTGTCCCAGCCACCGAGGCAAGAACTTGGCTCCCCATAATCCCAGCGCTTGCAGAGGCTCATCTTTGTTAGAGCATAGCTCAGCTCAGTTCAGCAAATTTTCATAGGGATGAAATGTTAGCCGTGTAGTAGCAACTTACCTTGAAGGCTGTGAAGGCTCTGAAGAAGGAGGGGAGCTGAGTGAATGAGCTGCTCTCCCTTCCGAGAACTTTTATACGGTTCCTAACTCTCTTCCTGAAAATGCAATAAACCCCTGGGGAAAAATGACCAATGTATTTACAAAACAGCCACACCTCTAATTATCCACCACCTTCAAAAGCTTATTCAACCCGGTTTCTTTGATTGACTTGTCATAGAGTAGATTGTCTTCCTTGTGTTACACAGCTTTAATTGCCACCCTGCCCCATGCAGGTTGTAATGCACCAAGAGTGAAAACTGTGTGGGTGGCTCGACTGTCTCACCGTCATGCCCGGATGAGTTTTATATTGCAAAATGGATGGCAAAGGTGGTGCTTTTTTTGGGTTTCTGTCCTCCTGAAACCTCTTGCCCAAAGTCTGGCAGGGAGGAGAGGTCACAATGCCTGGTCACCTTCAACAGCTCTTGGCAGGACCGGGGTCTTTTGCAGTGGACAAGAGCCACCACTTTCAGGTCCTCGCCATAAAAAATGATGAGTTTTTACAAAGTCATCATCACACATACTCTGAAAGCATCTTTAAAGTTGTCCTCACCCTGTAAGACATCTGCAGGTGCCAGAAGCTTGGCAGCTGAAGGTCCCTTCGCGATCTCCACTCTCTGACTGTGTCATTTCCCAGAACAGTAAGACCAGGATAATGAAACTTGTGGCCACTGTGGCAGGCTCCAAGAGCTACGACTGGAAAGAGACCTGTCAAAGCCAGGTAGTGGTCCAGCCCACTTTTGGAAGTTTTGGCTTATACCTGTGAATACCGCAAAAATGTGGGGCAGTTTCTCTACCTGTATCCATCTACTTCATGTCTGATTTTATAGCCGTTTCACGGATACTGACATAGTTATCACTAATTTCCATTGCTGACATTTTTCCTGGCCAATACCAAAAGGCGAATAGCTCTTTTAAAATTTCTGGGTTTTATAACATTTTGCATTTTTTTATTTGCCTGCCCCTGAAGCAGCCAGTGTTCGTGATGGGAAATGTGTGCCTACAGAAGCCACTTGGGCAAACGTTGCATTCATGAGTAAGATGTGAGTAAAGTGCTAGCTCAGAGACCAGGTACCCAAGCTCACCACGCACCTTGAGCTCACCCAGCTGTTCCCTGGGGCAGGATGGGTGCACCCTGGGTGCAAAGCAGCAGACTGCTGCAAGCCTGGAGTTCTCGCCAGGCCCTGGTGCAATCATCTGTGCAACCACGGCTTTGCAACAGCCCCGGTTTCTCCTTTTGCCTCCCATTAGCAGCTTGACTGTGCAATTTCAGCAGGGCTCACTCTGTGTTTTTACTCATTTTGCATCTTAACTCCCTTTGCAAACATGGGAGTTGGCAAGGATTTGTTGGGCAGAGATCGACCAACCATCTGAACCAGAGGGGTGGCTCCCGCTTGCTATCTCTAAAACAATTTCTTCAGCTTCTATCCAGAGGCGCCAGTTAGTGACTTTCATCAAGAAGCCAGATTCATGTTTACCGTTCAGCCTGCCTGTTTACAAACAGCCGAAGCAGAGGGGCCACGGCTTTTGCAAGCACCCACACGCTCATGGACGAGAGTCCTGCAGTACCACAGCTCACCAGCCACGAAGGATGGATGACTCGTTCCTCCCCTGTTGCACAATGAGCGGGGAGGAAATCTGCACCTCCCAGGGCTCATGTGTATGCCTGTGTGTAAAATCCAGCCTCCACCAGCTCCCAGCCTCATGCTGGAGGTGAGCTGCAGCCGCTCCAGCCTGCAGAGAAAGGCAGTGGGATGCAGCCCCAGCTCCTTGTTCAAGCTCTGGATGCAAGAGCATCCTCCTTCTCCCCTGACTTTATTACGCTCTTCCATCATCTAGCTCAGTTAACACCTCAGCTTGTGGAGTGCTTTTTGGTACAAGCCTCATGAATCGGCCAGGTGGGACAGTGAATAAGAAATATACTTTTAAAGTGTCTTGTATTTTCTGGTGGGTTTTTTTTTGTTGTTGCTGTTTGTTTGTTTTTTTTTAACTGAAATTTTGAGATGGTTTTTGGTCAGTGAGTTGAATAGATAAGAAGATTTTAAATACTCCAAACTCTAATCAGTTTTCTGGAAGTCTCTTGGAAGTTGTTTGAGGTTTCTGAATTCTTTTGCTACCTTTGATGCTCTATCAGGTGAAGCAGGGAAAATAACAGAAATCAATAACAAAGTGGTAGATTTAAAAAATATAAGTAGATGCAAATTAATGATAACACTGTCTAATTTTAGAATGGAGTTTAATATGGCTGATGACAAAACCTTGTGTAATGTTCCCTGCACCACAGTCTTACAACATTTTACAGTGTGAAAGATAACTGTTGTGGCACCAAACATGGGGATAGATCTCAGAAAATTTTGCTTTTTGTAAGTTGTGGTGTTTTACAAGCACTGGGGCAAAGTTTTCTGGATTTTTGTTGAGCTAAAAGGTTCAAAATCCCTGCAGGTCAGTGAAAGCAGCAATGGTAAAAAATATTTTTTAAATGTGATTTTTGCTTTTTTGTCTCCCTTTTAAATGGGCACAGATCTGTGGGTGTTTTTTTCCTTCATTACCAATACGGAGGAGTCAAAAAACCCCAAGGATCAGTCCCAAAACACTGAATGATCGGCAAATACTGCGTTAACAACCGGCACTGGATGTTCAAACCTCCCCTGTGCTATCCCACCAGCACAGCACAGAGGAACCATCTTCTTCCCGTGCCTAATTTAGGGACTGATCCTATCAAAAAATGTCATGAAGCAGGTTACTGCCAAGAAGCAAACGAGCTTGGTCGAGTTGCCTCATGCAACTGGTGCAAGTGTTAAGGTTTACGTGCTCCGGCTTACAACATCCCCTGCAATCTCTCTGGGCCAGGAGCCTGGCATGTAATTGTTTCCAAGTAAACAACCTTGCACTCCCAAGGTCACGCTGTAAATAATAATCAGTTGGAAATCACCTGGGAGCTTTGCATATCTCCTTAATGTAGCTCAGAGCCTGGCCTACGTACCCGTGCAGAGGCTGTCGGCAGGGCACGGTGTTTCCATTTGATGGGGACAGCACGGGGGAAGCTCTGGCCTCAGCAAGAGCCAAATCAAGAACCTTCTCTTGCTGTGGAAAATGATGTATTTTAATTCTATTAAAATTAAAATTAATATTACATTTGAAGGTGGTTGGAAAATATATATCCAAGAAGTTGAAGGTAAATCTTGTGTTGTGAAGGAGGCTCCTTGAGTGTCTGGCTGTATTTTGAGTGAAGGAGCCAGAAGTTAAAGAAATCATTCCAATAATGGAATTTCCCACAGACGATGAAGTTTTATTTTCCAACCCACGAGCAAAAGGAGATGGAGAGAAGAATCTTTCCCCGTCACCAAAGCACAAATCACTTTTCCCAGCAGTGCTTGCAGCAACGTTGCTAGCACAGCCCCACATGAGGAATGCAAAGCTCCCCGACCAGAATGACACGGATGGGGAAAAGCCACATTGGGGCATATCCAAGGCACTTTTGCCTGAGCAGGGGGGGCTCCTGTGTCAGTCACTTCTTCTGGCTGGGGGGCCAGTGACTGCTCTTCTTGCTCTGGTGGGCCTCGATGTCGGGAACCACCACGGGACATTTCTGCTGCGTGGCCTGGGGGGATCCACCGCCTCCAGAGCTGAGCTCTGGGCCTGAGCATCCCCCGATGCCATAGCCCAATCCTCCGCTATAGTACCCAGACCCACCACTGCCACCCCCTGTTGTTAAGACGTTTTCTCGTGGTGATGTGTTGTATCCATACCCAGAGTCTCCTCCCGCAGTGATGCCCAAGTACCCACTGTGGCAGCTGGATCCTCCACCGCCCCCCGCACTGCCAATGATGTTATGGCCCGAGTCCTCACTGCTGCACCGCATTCCCCCACCGGTGCCATAGGTTGGGACTGTCCTCCCTGCAGTGCCCCAGCTACATGTCCCCCAGCTGTCATCACTGGTTATTACAATAGATCCACCACTGTCACATCTGTACCCCCCTTCAACACTGTAGGGGGATGATGTTGGCCTGGGCTGGCAAGATGAAGGTCTCCGGCTATAGATGACCGAACCTTCCCCATCCCAGGACAAAGAGCCATGTCCCTGGATGCCTGAGATCCTCCCACTGCCCGTGCAGTGTCCTCTGTGGTGCAAGGAGATCTCGTTGCTGTAGCCCCTATTCCGCCGGCCACATCTCCCTCGGAGATAGTGATAAATCTGAAAGAGGAAAAAAACCTCAACAATCAAACCTGCACTGTCTTGCTTACTTTTGGCACCATGGCAGGAGGGCAGGTTTCAGGTGATGTGGTCAAAACCAGGTACTGCCTAGCTCGTCTTCAAATGCAAGAGTATTTTGACTCTTACTGGGAGAGCTTTTCTCTTTCTTATCTCCAAGATATATTTCTAGCGAATTAAAATCGGAAGTATAATCTTTTAGCATCTAGTAACTGCCATGGTTTTCCCCACTCATCTTCATGACTGTAATCACAGAGCTGTAAAAACAGCAAGGATTGTCCTTGTTCCTGTTTTCAAACTGTTGCAAGAGTGGCAGATCAAAATTTCCATGCAAGATGACGTTGCCATCTGGGTTATTGCCATCATTGCGTAGTGCCCCAAAAAGGTCTATACATAAAATAATCGGCACAGCCATAGAGGTATGTAACCATTACAAAGTACACCATAGGCTTGCAATTAAATAATATAAAAAATGTGTCCTGCACGTTGCAAATGTGTTCAAAACTGAAAAGACTGTGCAGTCACCACATACTAGTCTCACTAGAGGCTCATCTGGGTTTTCAGCCTGCTGAGCCCTGGGACCCACAGGTCCCAGTCCAGTGACCTGACTTCACCTTGCTTCCTAGTGATCTGATCTGTGCCACAGCAAGAAACCCTACAGGTCCTGAGAACTTTGCTGTGGATGCTCAGGCAGCGTGGGTACTGCTGCAAGCACATGTCAAGATCTCAAATGAAGATATTTCCCATGAATGGAATAATAAAGTACCAGAAAAGAGCAGACTTACCCTCCTCAGCCATCGGAAACACATTTAGAAGATAAAAGTCGACTGAATGAGGAGCTTTAACAGACAGGAACTTTTATACGGCATTCAACATCTACGGGAAGTGAGACACCCTAAGGAATGGCAAGGATTTATTTACCAAACTCTGATTTCAGTGTTTGCTTTGACTCATGACATCTGATCAATATCTTTCCTTCACGCTGCTTGTTGAGTTGCATGTGGCAGTAATTGCTACTTCTGCTTAATGATCCTATTCCTGTGCTCCTGCCCTGAGCTACCGAGGACTGCTTCAGCCCCCAGCGAGGTGGCAACACAGGGAGAGACTGGGGAAGGTGGGTGGGAACATGGGTGTAGGGAAACGCTGAGCAAAAGGGTTAACAAGTGTGGGGCAGAGGGTGGTGGTGACCAGGTCCTGCTCAGGGAAGGTGCAAGAAGGCTGCGGTTCAGCAGTGTGGCAGTGCTTGTGGCTCAGGACATCGCTGCAAGGGTGGATGTGATCCGTGGCTACCTGGGAGAGGGGAAGGCAAATGCTCAGAAAGCGTCTGGTGGCCACACAGCATATTGATCCCTCTGGCATCTCACTGGTGGCTCCAGTGGGAGATTTTCTGAGGAAGACATTTGCCTCCAAACCAGAAGCTTGTCAAAAGTGAAGGGCCTGGCTCAGATATTTTGCAAGGGTGCTAGAGATGCTCTGAGAAAGCTTAGAGAGACTTGCAGAGGTGTGAATGTCCTAACAGCTAAGCCCACTGCGGCTGGATTATTCCTCTAATGAAGGATTATGCTTCCAAGTGCCTTCCTTCTGCACTTTCATATGCGGTGTCCTTCTGGAAAGAGCACCAAGGACTCCAGGGAGACTGATGTGGAGGGCTACAGGGGAGATGTGTCATGGCCATGCTGGTGGTGCTGCTTGACACGATGCTCCAGCTCAGCCCCGCAGCATGTGTCTCCTGGGCTGGACTCGATCTGTTCAGCTCTGAGACATTTTGCCGTGGGGACAGTGAGTGCCAGAACTGGCAAAAGGCCACGTCTACTGGGCAGAAAGCAGTGCACAGGGGAGGTGGTGCTGCCCTTAGCATTCCAAGGCAGATTTCAAAATCTTGGCTAAGGAGAGCTTTAAAGCCTGGAGGCATGATTTGGAGTGCGTGCCGTCGCCTGAGGGACTTGCTGCTGGGTTTATTTCCTTCTGCCTGGCCCAGGGCTGACTTGGCTGACTCAGTGTGTGAGGCTTACCCTCTGGGTAGAGATGTTCTGAGGTTTGCAGATCTGGGAGGGAAGGGGGAGGATGGCAGGGACGTGGACATTGGCATGGTGTTGTTGGCCAGCCTGGGCAGCAACAGCTGCTGTTGAGGCTTGGCCCTATCCCTGCTGATCAGGACTGAGCTTGGTGGTCATGTCTCCCAGCAGCAATTCATTGCTCCACAGACATGGTCATTGGGTGCTGGTACCTCAGAGGACTTAGAGCCATGAGCTGGGATGGCTGCACCATCCATGGGAGCCAGTAGCATGTTGGGTGCTCTGGTTACTTGACATCTTAGGCTGTGCTGTTACTCTGTCACTGAGTCCGGGGGAAAACGAAGGTACAGACTCTCTGGGGCTATAACCTGGGTGGAATTAGAGCTGCATTTACACCAATGCACTATTGAAACCCTCATCTTCATTAAAATAGGAGTGAAATGACTCATCAGATAGACTTCCACTTCCAAGACCATCAGATGCTGGTTGAGAACACAAGAAAAAAAAACAACTCTCCAAAAAGGCAGCTTTGAGATATTATTACATTTATTGGATATTTAAAATGCTCTTTGGAAAAGCAGCAGAGCCTTGCCAAAGGCACCCCAACACCAACAGCCGGGGACACGGCTGTTAATCCTGGAGTTCTCAGCACGGGGATGCAGTGTCAAGGGAAGACAAGGGAAGAGGACACGCTGGGGAGAAACAGGCCCAGAGATCCAGGTCTGGAGGAAAAAAGGTGACATGGCAGAGGCAGGGCTGTTCTTGCTGAGTGCCGAGGCCACCGGTGGCTGTTACTTCTGCTGGCTGGGGGGCCAGTGGCAGGCCTGCTTGGTCTGGTGGGACTGGATGCTGGGGATGACAATAGGGCACTTCTGCTGCATGGACTGGCAGGACCCACCGCTGCCCCCTCCGGAGCTGATGATGATTGTATGGCCTGAGGAGCCGCCACTGCCACCACTGGATCCTCCACCGCAGCAGCCAGACGACCCGCCACTGCTTCCACCTCCAATGATGATCTTGCCTCCTGAGGACCCACCACTGGATCCCCCACTGCACCATCCAGAGGATCCTCCACTGCTTCCACCTCCAATTATGCTCTTTGATCCTGAAGACCCACCACTGGATCCTCCTCCCATGCCACCCCAGCTGGATCCTCCACTGCAGCAGCCAGACGACCCACCACTGCCTCCACCTCCAATGATGCTCTTTGATCCTGAAGACCCACCACTGGATCCCCCACTGCACCATCCAGAGGATCCTCCACTACCTCCTCCTCCAATGATGCTCTTTGATCCTGAAGACCCACCACTGGATCCTCCTCCCATGCCACCCCAGCTGGATCCTCCACCGCAGCAACCAGAGGACCCACCACTACCTCCACCTCCAATGATGCTCTTTGATCCTGAAGACCCACCACTGGATCCCCCACTGCACCATCCAGAGGATCCTCCACTACCTCCTCCTCCAATGATGCTCTTTGATCCTGAAGACCCACCACTGGATCCTCCTCCCATGCCACCCCAGCTGGATCCTCCACCGCAGCAGCCAGAGGACCCGCCACTGCTTCCACCTCCAATGATGATCTTGCCTCCTGAGGACCCACCACTGGATCCTCCACTGCAGCAACCAGAGGATCCTCCACTACCTCCTCCTCCAATGATGCTCTTTGATCCTGAAGACCCACCACTGGATCCTCCTCCCATGCCACCCCAGCTGGATCCTCCACTGCAGCAGCCAGACGACCCACCACTGCCTCCACCTCCAATGATGATCTTGCCTCCTGAAGACCCACCACTGGATCCCCCACTGCACCATCCAGAGGATCCTCCACTGCCTCCTCCTCCAATGATGCTCTTTGATCCTGAAGACCCACCACTGGATCCTCCACTGCACCATCCAGAGGATCCTCCACTGCTTCCACCTCCAATGATGCTCTTTGATCCTGAAGATCCACCACTGGATCCTCCTCCCATGCCACCCCAGCTGGATCCTCCACTGCAGCAGCCAGACGACCCACCACTGCCTCCACCTCCAATGATGATCTTGCCTCCTGAGGACCCACCACTGGATCCTCCACTGCAGCAACCAGAGGATCCTCCACTACCTCCTCCTCCAATGATGCTCTTTGATCCTGAAGACCCACCACTGGATCCTCCTCCCATGCCACCCCAGCTGGATCCTCCACCGCAGCAACCAGAGGACCCACCACTACCTCCACCTCCAATGATGCTCTTTGATCCTGAAGACCCACCACTGGATCCCCCACTGCACCATCCAGAGGATCCTCCACTACCTCCTCCTCCAATGATGCTCTTTGATCCTGAAGACCCACCACTGGATCCTCCTCCCATGCCACCCCAGCTGGATCCTCCACTGCAGCAGCCAGACGACCCACCACTGCCTCCACCTCCAATGATGATCTTGCCTCCTGAAGACCCACCACTGGATCCCCCACTGCACCATCCAGAGGATCCTCCACTGCCTCCTCCTCCAATGATGCTCTTTGATCCTGAAGACCCACCACTGGATCCTCCACTGCACCATCCAGAGGATCCTCCACTGCTTCCACCTCCAATGATGCTCTTTGATCCTGAAGATCCACCACTGGATCCTCCTCCCATGCCACCCCAGCTGGATCCTCCACTGCAGCAGCCAGACGACCCACCACTGCCTCCACCTCCAATGATGATCTTGCCTCCTGAGGACCCACCACTGGATCCTCCACTGCAGCAACCAGAGGATCCTCCACTACCTCCTCCTCCAATGATGCTCTTTGATCCTGAAGACCCACCACTGGATCCTCCTCCCATGCCACCCCAGCTGGATCCCCCACTGCAGCAGCCTGATGAGCCACCTCCTCCACCACCTGAGCTAATGATGATCTTCTGGGCAGATCCCCCACTGCCACCGCTGGACCCCCCTCCCATGCCATAGCCTGAGGAGCCCCCACTGCAGCAGGATCCACCTCCTCCACCGCCCGAGCTGACTATGATCTTGCCAGAGCCCCCGCTGCCCCCGCCGTAGCTGCCCAATCCTGAGCCCCCACAGCAGGAGGAGCCCTGTGCCTGGTAGCTGGAGGAGCTGCCCCCGTGGCAGCTGGAGCCCCTGCTGTGGCATCCGCTTGACTGGGATGACGATTCATGGCAGCCTCCGGAGGTCTGTCTGGAGCACATCTTTGAGCAGTGACCCTGCAAGGAACGGTGCTGTCAGAAAGGAGCGTCCTGTATGTGCTACTGAACCTTCACAGTAACCCAGACATGGAGGGGTATCCATGAAATATCCTGTTTGCCCCATCTTTGGCAGTGCTATAGGAATGGCAGCTTCATCAGCTCCCTCACCTGTGCTGGACTGCAGGAAGGACCTGTGATGGAAATCACCCAGGGACCACTTTGCAGGTCACAGCAGTTACCAAAAAACTCTGTGTGCAGGAAGGTTGAGAGTACTTCCAGAGATCTGCACACATACTCTGACACACTCAGAGCCAGTAGTCTGTAAAACTTAGTCCCACTATATGCCCTTCTGGATGTATAGTCTGCTAAAGCTCACAGCAGCTGAAAACTCAGCCACATTTGTGCGCCCTTGGAGTACCAGCTGCCTTTCTGTAAGCAAGGCAGTTCTGGTGGCACACCAACTGGTTTTCAGTCAACCCCATCCAGTGTCGAGCCGGCATGGTTCCTTCACTCAAAGCATGCTCGGAGACCAACTGGTGGAGCAACCTCTCTGCATAGGGGTTCAAAAAGTTTCCATATCAATGGGCTTACCTTCAGTGCAACTGGAAATGCGTTCAAGGCTTGGTGGCAGGTGTATGAGGAGCCTTGGGATAGGTGAGCTTTTATATCGTATGCACTGTGCTCCTAAGGGAAGTGAGACACCCTAAGGAATGCTGATAGATTTATTTACTGAGCCTGGCTTTAGCTACCTCCTTCTTTGACTCACTTGCAGCAGATAGGTGATACGAAGGAGATGCAGCAATGACGTTCAACGTTGCAGTTGCTAGTTCTACCTAATGATTCACTTCCGTGAGTCTTGCTTGGAGATGTTGTGGGGAAATGGCTTCTGGGGGTCTACCCTGGGGGCTCCCCAATGCATTTCTGCTTGGCTGCATCTTCTTGGGTGCTCAGCAGAGAGTGGAGACAGAGCAGGTGCTGAGGGATGGAGGCTGGAGGGAGTTAGGGCCAGAGCATGATGGAAGGACAAGGGTGAAGGATTGCTAGAGTGGAGTCCCAGGAAATTTTTGGGAAAGAGGGTTTCCTCAAGGACTGGGAAGATGGGAATCTGGATGGGGAGCAGCAGCATGTCCAGCCTGCTAGGAAAGGCAACCATGTGCTCAGCAGGCCAGATGTATCACCTCTGGTGGGGCAGTGCATCGCTTTGGAGCTCCTCAGCCCAGATTCCTTTCAGAGGGCCCCATGAGGATGGCAGGGACATGGGGGCCATTTCTCCTCATCCTTTTGGGAGCCCAGGGTGGACGATGAGGGTGGATTGAGCAGAGAGGTCTGTGCTCAGCTCCAGCTTCCCAGGGGCCCAATCACTGGGCTGTGGTGGGGAAAGTCTTGAAAACTTTCTGTTTGCAAAGGTGCATTTGAAAGCCTTCAAGACCCTGCCCTTGAACTCTAGGACATTAAACATTTCCTCTGTCTCAGCAGGACCCATTTTATGAGGGTCCTGCTTCACTGGCCAGGCCACCCACACCTGAGGCTGGAAAGGCACCTGCACATTTTGCTTGTTGCAGAATGACAGTTTGTCAGCACAGTTATCGCAGCGTTGGCTGCTATGTTTTGCACCAGCTTCATCCTGTCACTGCGTCACGCATGCTTGGAGGCTGACAACAGCATCCACCCTCACGGGAGGTTGAGTAGAGGAAAGTGTAATTGGGGGGTTTGAGCTGAGAGGATGCATGACAGTGGCAGCAGGCTGCCAAGCCCTGTCACAATGAACATAATGTTGAGCATGCACGCAACTCCATTGGTATGGGGACATGACCATCAGCATCAGGAACGTGGATGCAGGGGGCTTCCTTAATTTTTCTTTGAACTCCCTCCAGTGGCCTAAGCTCCACTCCGATCACCAAAGTGGAATATGAGTCTTACTGCAATTCTGACTCTCGCATGTGAGGTGTAGGCGTTGCGCTACCGAGCATCGTAACACCTTGATCCCTTCTCTGCATTTAACCTGTAAGGACTTGCACAAAGGGGCACCTAGGATCTGTAGCTCTTCATCACCCAGGGTGTGAGGGAAGGCTGTGGAAGCTCTCAGCAGGGGTGGTGAGAGGTGCTTCTGCAAACCCTAGTGTGTGGAGACCTCAAGGCTGGACCCTGCAGGGACTGGAAACGCTGAACCTGCAGGACACACACATGTGTGGCACTTGCCATACGTGGAGGAAGAGGGTGGCTGGAACCACAGCTGTGGGAGGGACCGGCATTGCCACAACTCCCCCCAGGTTAAAGAGCAGCTTTAATAGCTATGTGGGACAAAGGCAAGGGTGGATGCAAAAGGCTTCATAGTGGAGCTGCCCCAGATTTGGGCCACGCCGCCTGTTTTCTGATGCCCCATCTGGGCCCTTTGCTGCCCTGCAGTCCAGTCACCCTCTGGATGGGCTGGGAGCTCATGCTGTCTCCTCATTGCAGACACCTCAGTGGATGCTGCCTTGGTGTGCATGGCTAGGAGAGAGAGAAAAACCTTGGCCAGATCCCACAACCCCTTTTCCCAGCAGCTTCTTTCATGCACAGCAATGCTAATGTTCAGAGCATGGGATGTGATGAAGATACTGCTGGTGAGAGAAGAACTCTCCAATTTTTTTGCAAAAGGCAGAAGCGTTTGCATGGCCAATGAACTGTTTATTCCTAATTTTGTTTCCTGCCTACCAGATGGGTGTGCAAGATGGACAAAACCCCCTCTTGGCTTAAAATGTGGTGAATGCAAGACTGTGATCACACCTGTCCTGAAGAGGACTTGCTGCTGACTTCAGCACAAATGCTACTGAATGTTTCATACCGTAATGAATGTGTTTCTTGCGATAAATCTAGAGAAATGGAGTACATAAAAACCCAACTGCATTTCCAAAAAATGCTGCTGTCTGCTTGGGAAAACCCTGAAATGAAACTCAGATTTTGTGGTCTGCTTACTCCTCTGGGAAGGGAAACTGAGGTGGAGCTATTTCCTGGATTAAAACTGCAGCCTGGGGGGACATTATTTGCAAGAAGGTGGACATTATTTGCCAGAGGGACAATGATCATCTGTTTAAGCCACAAGGTTTCTCTCAAGCAAGATGTATTAATAACCATCTGTTCCAGCACTGCAGGCTGAAGAACATATCACAGCTGAAGGCATTTGACGTATTATTCTCTTTTTGAAAGCAAAAAGGGGACTGACAAAGGATAACAACAACCTTGTAAAAGCAGTTCTTTCTGTACACAGCAATCTTTATTTCCCTTCATATTGGTGGGTGAGAAGAGCCATTTGGGAGTTCTCAGCACGGGGATGCAGTGTCAAGGGAAGACAAGGGAAGAGGACACGCTGGGGAGAAACAGGCCCAGAGATCCAGGTCTGGAGGAAAAAAGGTGACATGGCAGAGGCAGGGCTGTTCTTGCTGAGTGCCGAGGCCACCGGTGGCTGTTACTTCTGCTGGCTGGGGGGCCAGTGGCAGGCCTGCTTGGTCTGGTGGGACTGGATGCTGGGGATGACAATAGGGCACTTCTGCTGCATGGACTGGCAGGACCCACCGCTGCCCCCTCCGGAGCTGATGATGATTGTATGGCCTGAGGAGCCGCCACTGCCACCACTGGATCCTCCACCACAGCAGCCAGACGACCCACCACTGCCTCCACCTCCAATGATGATCTTGCCTCCTGAGGACCCACCACTGGATCCTCCACTGCACCATCCTGATGAGCCACCTCCTCCACCACCTGAGCTAATGATGATCTTCTGGGCAGATCCTCCGCTGCCGCCGCTGGATCCTCCTCCCATGCCACCCCAGCTGGACCCACCACTGCAGCATCCAGAGGACCCACCGCTACCCCCACCTCCAATGATGCTCTTTGATTCTGAAGACCCACCACTGGATCCTCCTCCCATGCCACCCCAGCTGAATCCTCCACTGCAGCAGCCAGACGACCCACCACTGCCTCCACCTCCAATGATGCTCTTTGATCCTGAAGACCCACCACTGGATCCCCCACTGCACCATCCAGAGGATCCTCCACTACCTCCTCCTCCAATGATGCTCTTTGATCCTGAGGACCCACCACTGGATCCTCCTCCCATACCACCCCAGCTGGATCCTCCACTGCAGCAGCCAGAGGACCCGCCACTGCTTCCACCTCCAATGATGATCTTGCCTCCTGAGGACCCACCACTGGATCCTCCACTGCAGCAACCAGAGGATCCTCCACTACCTCCTCCTCCAATGATGCTCTTTGATCCTGAAGACCCACCACTGGATCCTCCTCCCATGCCACCCCAGCTGGATCCTCCACTGCAGCAGCCAGACGACCCGCCACTGCCTCCACCTCCAATGATGATCTTGCCTCCTGAGGACCCACCACTGGATCCTCCACTGCAGCAACCAGAGGATCCTCCACTGCTTCCACCTCCAATGATGCTCTTTGATCCTGAAGACCCACCACTGGATCCTCCTCCCATGCCACCCCAGCTGGATCCTCCACCGCAGCAGCCAGAGGACCCGCCACTGCTTCCACCTCCAATGATGATCTTGCCTCCTGAGGACCCACCACTGGATCCTCCACTGCAGCAACCAGAGGATCCTCCACTACCTCCTCCTCCAATGATGCTCTTTGATCCTGAAGACCCACCACTGGATCCTCCTCCCATGCCACCCCAGCTGGATCCTCCACTGCAGCAGCCAGACGACCCGCCACTGCCTCCACCTCCAATGATGATCTTGCCTCCTGAGGACCCACCACTGGATCCTCCACTGCAGCAGCCTGATGAGCCACCTCCTCCACCACCTGAGCTAATGATGATCTTCTGGGCAGATCCCCCACTGCCACCGCTGGACCCCCCTCCCATGCCATAGCCTGAGGAGCCCCCACTGCAGCAGGATCCACCTCCTCCACCGCCCGAGCTGACTATGATCTTGCCAGAGCCCCCGCTGCCCCCGCCGTAGCTGCCCGATCCTGAGCCCCCACAGCAGGAGGAGCCCTGTGCCTGGTAGCTGGAGGAGCTGCCCCCGTGGCAGCTGGAGCCCCCGCTGTGGCATCCGCTTGACTGGGATGACGATTCATGGCAGCCTCCGGAGGTCTGTCTGGAGCACATCTTTGAGCAGTGACCCTGCAAGGAACAGCATGATTTTTACTCTAGAGCAGCCAGTGTTGTCACGGGGTTTCTGCCATCCAGAAGGACCTGTGTCCAGCCCGATGACCTTGGCAGACCATCTCCAGAACTGAAGAACTCCCTTCCTTCTCTGTACTTTGTGCTCCATAGATCCCAGCCACACACAGAGCCTTTTGCTAACAGGTTCCTAGGTTGCTCAGGTTAATGAACTCGCCACTTAAAGTTTTTTATCCCATAGCTCTTCCACCTCCAGCTCTATACTGATGAAACACGACTCTCAGCAGTGCGGGTTGATCCTGCTTCTGCTGATATCCACAGATTTAAACTCATCAGTGCAACCTTCCAGCCCTTCAAGCCACTCCCCATCAGACATCACTTTACCAAGACTTTTATCTTTTGCAAACCTGAAGGTAAGAGAATTGCTCCCTCCAGCAGAAATGGACTCACCCTTCTCAGCTGTGACGACGTGTCCCACAGAGCAAAGCTGAGTGTATGCAGCACCGTGGGATCCAACTACTTTTATACCCTTTCTCCTTTCCCCAATTGGGAAGTGAGCCATCAAAAGGAATGGTGATCGGTTTATTTACTAACTTAACTGTCCTCCTTCAGCCCACTTGTCCTGACTCACTCAATCAGATCAATGCCTCTCTAGTGCATCACTTCCTAGGCTGCCTGCAGTTTGGCTGCAGGTGTCACGTGTGATCTCAGCTCCCGCAGTTGACTTTCAAGGTGGGATTGCAGGACTCCAGCTAGCACCCTTGGCTTGAGCTGGGAGGTGCTGATGGGGTGGTGACGGTCAGTGGAGGGGACTGTGGACGCCCATGTTTATTGTGCTTTACAGACTATGGAGACGCCCAGGGGAACGGAGAAGGCTGCACTGCATAGGATTGCTGTTGCTGGGGCAGCAAAGGAATCTCACATGCCTGTTCTTCTCCACTACACCAGTGAAGTTTGATCAAGATTTTTGTTTGACCGCCCCTCTATGGACAGTTCAGAGGTCAGGCAGGCTTTACACTGGCTCTGAGAGGAGTCGTGTTGCCTGTTTTAGAAAGGAGTTAAAGTGCTGCAGGTAAAGGATACCAGATCCAACATCCATCCAGTATCAGCATCTTGATGGCTATCAACCAGAAGGATGATTTCATCCGAGTTTGGGAGGTGGCCCTAGTGTTTCTGAGGAAGGAACAAGATCTGAGGATGGGCTGTGTTCCTGCTGTCACCCGGAGAACCTCTGAAACTGGGCTCCTGGGTTTCTTGGTCCTGGGACATTTCTGAGTGTAGGGACGTTCAACAGCAACACTCCCACCTCCTTGAAGTAGGACCCCAGGCTTTTTTTCAGCACCGTGCAGGCAATGGCAGTGTTTGCGCAGCTCCCAGTCACTGGTATTTTAGCACCCTATGACTTTCCATAATACGGTCTTGGGTAACTCAGCTGTTCCAGTGGCTGCATGGGCTGGACCAGCTCATCTGGACATGTGCTGAGAATGCTCGTGTCCCTGGGGTCCCCAAGGAGGAGAGGACAGAGGGTAGAGGGATATGTAAATGTGAAGCTTTTACCCACTCTAGGTGCGGGTCACCCTTTCTCCTCTGGGACACTTCCAGCCATCTGTCATCTGCCTCATGTAGAACAGTGCAAGCAGAGAAGGTTTATTTTCCTTTCCCTGCTAATTGCCAAAGTATACCACATCAAAGAAATCACTTCCCATAGGGAAACTCCCTCTGAAGACTCATACCTGGAGCTGTGTTTTATTCATGTGGGAACGAGGAGATCCCTAGTTACTCTAGGCTTTGCATCTCAGCCCTTGGCAGGGGCTTTCTGAAGTCCCGTCCCTGCCTAGGAGTTCACAGCTGGAGCCAGGGTTGCAGAGACACTTCATTTCTTTTCCACAGCTGCCTGGTGCAGCTGGAGCATCGAGAGCTCCTGCACCACCACGCACATGCAAGGGCTTCACCTTCACACCCCTACTAGTACCTTGTAATCTTTTATACTAGAGTTATTTTGCATCTTTTCTCTCCCAACCCATTTAAAACTTCCTTGGGCATTGCATGACATTTTGGTGAGGCAGAGAGACTGCAACATTTAAGTTTGTGGTACCTTATCTGATGGGCAAAAGTCGGGATCACAAGTAGCAACAGACGTTAGAAGATGACCTAAGAGTGTTTAGTGAATCCAGCATCTCCCCTACAGGTGGGTTTTCAATGCACTTGTGCTCTGGAGCTTATTGCAACAGCATTAGTTTGGAATAAAACGATAATGAAGGAAATAATGCAAATGCCGTGGTATAAAGCAAAATCGAACAACTCAGACACTGAAGCTCTCTAGAACTGCAAGTTTTATTGCTTAGGCAAGCACTAGAAAGTTGAGGCAGATAACAGACATATGAAACAACCCTGGCTGGAAGTTATTGATACACAACACCAGAGGTTCTGGTCAGTTGGGGAGCTGGACAGAAAAATCCCAAGGAAGAAGAGAAAGGAATGATGCAAATATTTTTAAATTTAAAAGAGAAAGAAATGTGAGGAGTGTTTGAATCCTGGGATTTCTTGATCTGACAGTCCCTTCTGCAGACACTACTTGTGTTTAGTCTGCGGTGGCCAGGAGATTGGCTGGGTCTGCTGTTGAATGGATAGACCTCCAGAACTGGACGAACCACCTCCACTGCCACCTCCTCCAATGATGCAGATGGATCCTTGACCCTGGTGGCCTGAACCACCACCACCTCCCCCTCCTCCTCCCATGCTGCCACCTCCAATGCAGATGGGGCCTTGGCCCTGGTGGCCTGAACCACCACCACCTCCCCCTCCTCCTCCCATGCTGCCACCTCCAATGCAGATGGGGCCTTGGCTCTGGTGGCTGGAGCCACCTCCTCCTCCTCCCCCTCCTCCTCCCATGCTGCCACCCCCAATGCAGATGGGGCCTTGGCCCTGGTGGCCTGAACCACCTCCTCCTCCACCACCACCTCCACCAATACAAATGGGGCCTTGGCCCTGGTGGCTGGAACCACCTCCTCCTCCTCCTCCCATGCTGCCGCCTCCAATGCAGATGGGACCTTGTCCCTGGTGGCCTGAACCACCTCCTCCTCCACCACCACCTCCACCAATACAAATGGGGCCTTGGCCCTGGTGGCTGGAACCACCTCCTCCTCCTCCTCCCATGCTGCCGCCTCCAATGCAGATGGGACCTTGTCCCTGGTGGCCTGAACCACCTCCTCCTCCACCACCACCTCCACCAATACAAATGGGGCCTTGGCCCTGGTGGCTGGAACCACCTCCTCCTCCTCCTCCCATGCTGCCACCTCCAATGCAGATGGGGCCTTGACTTTGATGACCTCCTCCACCACCACCACCACCACCACCACCACTGCCAATGCAGATGGGGCCTTGTCCCTGGTGGCTGGAACCACCTCCACCACCACCACCACCACTTCCTCCACCAATGCAGATGGGGCCTTGACTCTGATGACCTGAACCACCACCACCTCCTCCACTACCACCACCACCACCACCAATGCAGATAGGGCCTTGTCCCTGGTGGCTGGAACCACCTCCACCTCCACCACCACCACCACCACCACCGCTTCCTCCACCAATGCAGATGGGGCCTTGGCTTTGGTGACCTGAACCACCACCTCCTCCTCCACTACCACCACCACCACCAATGCAGATGGGGCCTTGGCCCTGGTGGCTGGAACCACCTCCACCACCGCTTCCTCCTCCAATGCAGATAGAGCCTTGGCTTTGATGACCTGAACCACCACCACCTCCTCCTCCTCCACCACCACCACCAATGATGCAGATGGGCATTTTGCTTTGGTGGCTGGAGCCACCTCCTCCTCCTCCCCCTCCTCCCCCCATGCTGCCACCCCCAATGCAGATGGGGCCTTGTCCCTGGTGGCCTGAACCACCACCTCCTCCTCCACCTCCACTAATTATGATGGGGCCTTGGCCCTGGTGGCTGGAACCACCACCTTCTCCTCCTCCTCCTCCTCCTCCTCCCATGCTACCACCTCCAATGCAGATGGGGCCTTGACTTTGGTGGCCTGAATCACCACTGCCTCCGCCACCACCACCTCCTCCTCCTCCAATAATGCAGATGGGTCCTTGTCCCTGGTGGCCTGACCCACCACCACCTCCTCCACCTCCGCCGCCGCCGCTGATGGATCCTTGGCTCTGATGGCCTGAACCTCCTCCTCCTCCTCCAAAGGAGGATGATGATATGTGAGTCTGATAAATAGCACCACCACCACTGCCCCAGCTGCTGCCGCCTCCTCCTCCGTGGCAGGATGATCCTTGGGTCTGGTATCCTATAGATCCTCCTTCACCACTACTGTGGCAAGATCCTCCTCCACCACCCCCATGGCATGAACCTCCTCCACCACCACTGCCATGGCATCCACCAGACTGCTCAGACATCCCTTGACCGTCACCCTTCTGCTGGTGGGAGCCCATCGTTCCAGATGTCGAGAAGTCCTCCAAGAGAAAGAAAAAAAAACCTTAGCAAACCCAGGGGGAGTAAAATTTGTGTTACTGTGCCTCCCCATCCCCTTCCAAAGACAGGCCAATATATGAAAATGTCTTCTGCTCCCTTTTTTGCACCCCCCATCCACCTCTGATAGCTAATGCAAAAGGGTATTGTCAGCCTCAGGAATTTATGATTTAAAATGATTACCATGAAAGATCTAGGAAGTTTCCAGCTCATTCCATATCCCTTGATCAGGTCTTCTACAAGACCTCCTCTATCCATATATAACTGGTCTTTTTATTTCCTAGGACAGGTGCAACCGTAATCATTCCTTAATAATGCCTTCTTACAGCAAGCTGGCAAGAGTGGTGTGCCACTGAAAGAGGTACACAAGGCTGTGGTGCACCAGAATTACCCTTATCCAAATGTGGTCTGGGAATTGTGAAAGGATTGTAATGCTTGGGGATAGGTATTAATATTCCATGTCATACAAGAAACAAAGAACACAGGTTGTCATTTGCATAACAATAACTTCATTGCACTTTGAAATGCTTCAATCTTGCTTTCAAAAGAGTACAGTGACTGTTTTATTTCTTCTTTAAAAATAGAAGAAAAAGGAACAGTCAGTGGGAAAGATGTCAGCAATGCAAAAAAAAAAAAAATACCGACACAGCTGCACAAAGCTTCATCAGCATGCTCTAGGTCACCACTTGCAAAGGCTTGATGGGTGCCTGTGCCCAAGGATGAAACCTACAGGGATGCTGTGAAGTTTGAGCACTTCTTCGGCACTGAACCCCACCACAGCCCACATCCTTGTCTGCAGGCGGTAGTACTTTATAGTCCTCTATCAGGTAAGTGACAGCTCTACTAATGAAAACAATCTACAGGTCAGCAGGTTGAAGTGTCCAAACATGCCAGGGGAGAAAGTGGTTCCTCCAAGAAAAATGGTAGTCAAAAGAGAATGCTTTCCCGTTTAGATAAAAGGCTGGAAAATGAGAATAGATTTCCATTTTGTATTTCAGTTCCTTTGTTTCCCACTCCTTGTGAAGTACCTGCAAAAAGTCTTTTTCCTGCCCTTTTTAAGTTTTATATTTCAAGAGTATTTAGGAGCTGCCACATGGTGTTGGGCCCAATGAAATCAGAGGGGCTCCAAAGACCATGTTCTCTATGTCCCAGCTCTCCCCCTTTTTTGTGGGATTAAGTAATTCCACAGACTGAATCATTAGGAAGTAAAAACCTGACTGTAAATAAGGAAGAATTTTTTGACTAGAGACCCAAACCCCATATTTACTCCCACCTTTTCCAGTTTAGCATTCCAAGGCTAATCAGCCAAGCTAGTTTTCATCAGTAGCATGAGATATCTTACCGTGTCCCACGGCACGAACCAGTGGAAAGAAGTCAAATGGAGTGAACAAACCTGGTGTGTGAGAACTTTTATATAGTATCTAGTCCTCCTCTTGGAAAGAAACAATGATTGATTTATTTACCAGCCAAACCCAACCACAACTACCCACTTACTTGGCATAATCTTGGGCTTGTCATTTCTGATTGGTATCTTCCTTCCACCACCTCTTTTGTTTTCGCCTATATTAAAGTTATTGGATGGCTCCACCTACTACAAGTAAAGTGAAGAAATGGAGGAAAGCAGAAATGCTCTTGGATTTTCAGAAAAAACAAGTGGTTTATTTTCACATCTGCCCTACACAGAGGGGTCCAACCTTCCAGAAAGGAAACAGGAGGTGGCAAAGAGAAACTTTTGTCTTTATAGACATAGATAATTTATCTCTCATTCTAGAAAATGTTTCTGAACACCCAGACATGGCTCTGGCATGTCATTATATTGTGTTGCAACTGGCAGACCGGTAGGAGTGTATTATATGTTTCTAATGACACCCACGTTATTGCCAGGGGCTGTAGGGACACACATTGGACGCTGGTCCAATGAGTTTAAGTTTCCCCAAAGACAACACATGCCTATACAGCCAGAGCCTGAAGTGATGCAAATCTGGGTGGCTCCAGGTGATTTATAGCCTTGGAAGATTTGTCCTACAGAAAAATGGAGGAAGGAAGCCCAAACAGCCAAAGAAGCAGTGAAGTGGTCTTCACGTAGCCTTGCAGTGGTGTAAGAGCAGCTGGTTTAGGACTCTGACCATTTTGGTTTTACCCCTGCTGGCCTGCAGAGACCTCAGCATAAGAACAGAGGGGACGGTTGTCCTCTCTAATAGTAATGGCAGCGAGCTGGTGGCACTGCGAGAGCATGGAGAGCATGGTGACCACATCCCTTCCCATCATGGGAGTCATCTATAGCCGCACAGGCACTGGAAGAGGTGTCTTTGCCCTCAGGGTGGTGGACTCATAGCTTCATTGGTACTTCCTGGTGTTTTTGCTTAAACTGTGCCTGACATAGCCAGGGGACATGGCCAGTTTACATAATTTGAGCTTTAAAGAAAGTCCAAAAGCTATTTCATTGACACATTCACTGGTAGTTATATACACAATAGCAGTGAGAAATTCTCAGATGTTCTGGGCATTGACTACGTTGTCATAAGCAGAGTGAACATAACAGAAAAGGAGCAGTTTTGAAAAAAAATAATCAGGACAATACTGGGAGTTTTATATCCAGTGGGCAGATAAATATATAACAAGCTCTTTTTAAACCTCCCAGGAGGATATAAGAATAGTGAAAGGCCCTCTTGCTGAAAGAGTATTGTTTATTGCAGGCTGCACACAGTATTTTGATACATTTACTCATGGGTTAAGAGATAAAAAGGGTCATCTTTGTCATTCTCCTCTTGTAGCACCTCATCCCTTAACCGTAAGGGCCGCAGGGGGCTTTAGTCTGGATATACAGTTTGCTCACACTTTTTATGTCTTTTCTTCTGCCAAACTGGAATTATTACCAACAGCAGCAGCAAGTTCCTCCAGTAAAACCCTCCAGCTGCAGGCAAGCTCTTAAGTGGCAGTGCTGGAAGGATCTTTCACTCAGATGGAGCTGACTGAGGCAGCCGTAGCTTGCTTTATTATTTCAGAGCCACGCTTTGTGACAGAGAGCCCTAGGCTGTGCCACCCGTAGTGTCTGCTGGTGCCTTCTTCCTTGCTTTGCCCGTGTGCGTTTCCTGCCCTGGAGCATGAAACCTGCTCAGCCTTATCTCATCTTTGCACTCCGATGATGCTCTGCTCTGTCAGCGGTGCCTGTCAGCTTTGTTGAACCCCCCCCCCCCCACCACCACCACATGGCCACCCTCCTGGGAGGAAATAGGTATCACCATTGGTGGCAGAGGACAAGAGACCCTCTCCCAAGAACACAGTGCTCTGCTGAAGGCTCTCGCCTGAAAGGGGTTTTGTGGGACAGCTGCAGGGTTTTACCTGTAAGAGGCCCCAGAATATATTTCCATTGTCTGTTAGAAAAACCTTTGGAAGTCTATCAGCCACCCTCAGTTTTCAAACACCTGTAAAAACATGCAACGTGCAAAGCCATATTCTGGGTAGAAAAATATTCATACCACTAGTGGGTTTTCTTTTATGCCAGCAAGGAGACAGATGGTAACTGTATGATGTGTAAAATAATGAAATTGGACAGCAGGCTGCAACCTCGCCCAGGAACTAAGGAGAGTGACTGGGGCAAAATATTCCACTATAATTACTGATTTTTATGAAAGGCTTGCCACAAAACACAGTTCATTGCTGCCAGTTAAAAGGAACGCAGCAGATGCAGTACCTGGTGATCCTTGTGTGGCTTGCAAGTGATGCTACACCAGGTTCTCATACACCTCCAGCTGCTTGAGAGTATGTGGATGAGTATGCAGGCAGGTAGAGCCAAATAAATAAAATAAAAATCACTTCCCCTTACCACCTTGTCTTTCCCTAAGGTTTAGTACAGTACTTTCTACAATACAACTGCTATTTTTATATCTAGAAACACCCAGCTGAGACTATACAGCTCTTAACATGATGGAGACACAATCACAGGTAATATCAAAGCCCCTCTGTGATGTGCCAGGACTGAGGAGGTAAGTAGGGCAGGGAAGATAGATGTTAAGGGAATCACTGTTTGTCTGAAAACCAAATTAAGGGCTGTGGTTGTAGCATATACTTAGCATATCTAGAACAGCTTGTTTATCTCTGCTCTTAAGATCAAGGGCAGTCAGGATGCAGTGGTAAGAGGTTTAGCATGTTCTGGCACATAAAAGATGAGTCCTGGGATTTTAGGTACGTGTGCTGGGGAGTGGGGCATAACAAAGCTTGACTTGGTTGCTCTAAATGAGGCTTGTTAGCTTGGTTGGGCAGGTCAGAGCAGCACAGAGGTGCTGGCATTTTGTTAAAAGGACTCATTGCAAGCAGCAAAACAGTAGTATTTCCACACTGTTAAGGGACAGAAAGAAAATCAGAATCTGAGACCATATTCCTGCATTTCAACAGCAAAGTTGAATGCTCACCTTAACTGATATCAGCTTTACAGCTAGTCTCAGTCCTGGCTGAGCTAACCGAGGTCATTCATCTGTTAATTATAAAAGTGCTTTGCTTCCAACCAGCCACTCCTCACTACTGAAGGCCCCTTTTCCTAGGTATATAAATGGGAGTTTCAGTACCAAAGACTAGAAATCAGAGAAAGCAGAATTATGTCCCTGGTTTACACACAGGGGAGCGTGATTTGGGAAAGTCTCAAGGCTGGGGCTTTAACCAGAACTTTAAATTCCCAGTATAATGCCTCATCTCCAGATAAAACCCTCCTTAACTGAAGGAAAATCACATTGCAGAGGCAGAACTCCCCAGCATCTGGGGGGGGGGGCAGAGGTCTCTTTAAGTGATTTAATGCAGAGACCCCCAAAGAACACTGTGTGCACTGAATATTTTTGTGCACTACAAAGCACAGCTTGGAGGGTGGAGTATAATTGCCACAGAGGCATACGTGTTCTCATGATGCGTTTGCTCGATACCTCCTGATTATATCCTCTGCGTGGGTTATGAAAGAGGTATGATCCTCACATCCATCCAGACTGTAAGAGAGGGCCACGCTTCTGCTGGATGACGAGTAGCAGCTGGGATGGATGTTGGGGTGACCAAGGCACACGGGAGGTCTGAAGTTTCATAAACTCCAGTTTCTGAAGCCCTTAGATTATTTTCTGCTGAATTCTTTATTCCAGCTTTTTGCACATCACAGGCTGGTGGGTAAGGATGGGGAGACAATGTGGTGGTGGGATGGAGGATTCTCTTCTGTTCCTTGATGTAAACCATCTCTCCCTAAGATTCCAGTTTCTCCCTCAGTAGATGAATATGGCAAAACATTTAATAAAATGGCCTAATGCACCAAATACCTGCGATGTTCAGCATCTCCATATGACGCACATTGGGGCACTGTGGGACACTTGCGCCAGCGAGGTGGACACAGGGCACACATTGGGCAACTGGAGCGTGATGTCTCCCTTGCACCCCAATCTGCTCTGAGCCTTTAGGGACTGGCCTCAGTGGTCCTCACAAAAGGCAGTTGTTCATGAAGAATATTCAGAACAGCTTTATCTCTTCATCAGCTCACTGCCACCAAAGCAAGACCTACCCACTCTCACCCAACAGGCAGCCTGCCCTTACTGCCAGACAACTCGGTGATGCAAGACTCGCTGCTGGGTACACCAGGCACCCAGACAGCAGGTGCAACATGTGTTGGCAATGGCTGACAGTCCCTGGCCAGGATTGATGCCATTCTTTGTTTGTGGTAGTAGCCCCTGCCCTGTTGCAGTCAGCACCCTTGTCCTGCAGACGTGGATCCACCTCTACTGAGCAGGAATAGCTTTTCTCCTCCCCACAGCATCACTTCTTCTTCACACCTGTCCCCTCACTTCCCATCTCTTCAGATGAGGCACAGCCTGCCTCCCTGCCCACTTAATCCTTGGTGTCAGATGGGTGCAGGAAGGATTATTTCTAATTTGGAACTGTTTCTGCCTCCACCCCTTGGGTTCTGCTTCTATTTTTGGGATTGAAGCTTTCAATCCTTCCCCCTCCTCAGTACCAGCTCTTCCCCCCAGGTCTGCCCATTGAGAAATTGCCCTTTGGCCCTTATTGCAATACTTAACCATCTGTGGTCTTGGGTAGGGTGCTTTCTGTGAGTATTTCTCCTAATTTCAACATGATTTGTATCTCTCTGCCAAGGAACATGGATACAGTGATGACAAGGTTTGTGTACCCCAAGAGGACCAACTTTCCCTGGTTATTACTAGACCGTGGCTTTGGCAGTTGAACAGTCAGTTGTCCGTCTGTGGCTTCCTTTCCTGGTTTCACTTTTATCTGGTCCCTGCAGTTTACCACGTAAATTAAAGCCATGGGCACACCCTGTTTTTGGTTTTCTTCTTTCCCCCATCTTAGTTCCTCATTCTTCCGAAGCTCATTGGGAGATTATCCGTGTTACGATGGAAAGTTGGGAGATATGAAACAGGATGACTTGGGCCCATCCTATTGGTGGAGGTAACGCTTGTCCAGCACTTCAGCTTTGCCATGGCATGAAGCAAAGCTCACACTAACACAAGTTTGTCTGGCTTTAAATCACAGAGGCAACATCAAAGAAATGTCCTTGAGATCAAAGGGTTTCCAACTGCTCTGCTCAATATCCGACAAAATTTGGTGGCAGGCGTGCTTGGATGCTATACCGCACCTGGAGTCTGCTAGGTACCAAAGAGCTGGTCACCTCAAATGGTTTTTAGCTCACTAGGTTATGTGTGGAAGTGATATACTTTGCTGATATCAGACTTAGATCATAGCATAAATGTTCTACCAAACAACAGAAGGCAATTATTTTTCCTGTTATTTCACTTTTTTCAACCAATGTTTGCTGAATGTGATAAGAGACAGCAGCGCTGGCAAACAGAAATGATTACTATTAAATAACTGAAATGTCTACTGAAAAAAGTAGAATATTACGAAAAAAATTATACGTGGGTCTTTACTGTTTCCTCTGGCATACCTCAACCTAGAGACAAGCCTTACCAAGTAAGATAGTAACAGGCAGATAAAGCAAAAAGGAGGATAAGTCAAAATTGAGCAATAGCCCCGCTACATTAGATATGCAGATCTCTTATCACACCCACAGTCTCATCGCTGAGACATTTTGTAATGACAGCAAAGATTGAAGCACGAAGGGTAACATGATGAAAGGCACCGCGGTGCTGCAGGCATGGTGCCCTCCAACACCACAGTTGCCCTTCCCCTCCACAGCTCTGGTGTTGGCAGCCATGGGGCCAGATAGACCCAGGCACGAGCATCATGAGTGTGATGAGGAAAGCAACAGCGCATCCTGTGCGAGAGCCACATCACGGGAAGTGGCTGGTTTCTGAAAGCTCCTTCCTGGTTTTCTTGCACACACAGAGCACCCAGCAAAGCCCAGGCATAAAGCAATACAAATCCCACAGTAATAAGCTACTACCTTCCTTCAAAAGTAAATCTTTGGTCCATATTGTTTATGTAATTCCAGTTCCAATCAAATAAGCCCATTACCTCTGGTATTAGATTTCCCACATCTTAGATGGTGACCAGAGAGCAAGCTCCACGACCATGGCCACCTCATTAGGTGGCAAAAGGGCAGTTCCTTCTCGGATGGGGAAGAGATACAGAAGGGACCACCAGCACCGTACCCACTCCAGAGTCCTGCAGGATGGCTGAACAAAGACACATCACCTCCTGAGCCAGACTTCCTGCCCTGATAAGGGAAAATGTTGTTTGCCAGCCAGCTACGGGGTGTTCAGGCTGAAGATTACTGATGCGTTCAGCTCAGGGCTGTGGCTGAGACACATCCATGTTTTTGGAAATGGGACATGTGACAGGATGCTCATGGGAAGCATCTGGCATCTGCCCACTGTCCAACCCACTGGCATCAGGTGCAAGGAATATTTTAAAGTCCTTTGGCTTTGATGAAGCTGTTCCTGGGTTACAGCAGCGTGAGAAGAGCCAGGCCTTTCATTTTATTTCTTTTTATATATATATATAAATAAATTCACAGCTTATTTACGCAGCAGGCTCTCCTCGGGGAAGGCAATTCTGCTGTCTCCCAGTAAGCCCAAGCAGGCAGGTCATGCCCTCCCTAACTCAGGATTTCAAGCTCTTCCAAAAGAGAACAGCATTCATGGCAAAGGGGGGCAATAAACCTACACGGTTGTCTTATTTCACCACCTGCAGCACTAAATATTGGGGTAAGTCTATTTTATCCTGCTTTGCACCAAGCATTTTATCTTCACATGCAGGAGTTTTGCAGACCCCATGCACAATACCCCATGGGACTGGGTTACAGAGGAGATTGGAGTGGTGATGAGGTGATGGCCACTGCCTTAGCACCTCATTCCCTAGGAGAATCTCCTCAGCAGCAGGCATTTTTTCATTCTCCCCTCTCCGATAGGGATTAGAGGCATTTCTGGGATGCCAGGAGAGCTTGCTTGAAGAACACTTCATTTGTCACCTGAGCATCAGCAGCACTCAAAATGAGTCATGTCCAACCTCATTTTACTGTCCACTATGGATCCATGGTGACAATGGCTGTGTGCAGGACACACTCCTTGGGAAGACGGAGCTGCTCATCACCTGGCAAGTTTAACTGCATAGCTTCCTATTTTTATGATCCACCCAGCTGTTTAGTGGGTCATCTGCCCAGTTTTTACCTATGACACTGATGCAGCTTCCTTCCCATATTATTCAGCTGGTTTGCACCAGCCCATTAAAATTACAGTCCTCAAATGGAAAGTCATAATTGCTCCATTCATTATCATCAGTGGTCATATCCGACAGTTAATTTATTTGCCTGGGAACTCCCCATAGGCTTCACAAGAGAGGCTTCTAGACTAAATCAGGATCAGCTTGTCTGAGAGTAAGGTGAGGACAGCTGGAGTAAGAAATGCCACCAACACAGGGGACCCCTTCCAATGACCCCAGCTCATGGCACCACATAGCTACCTTGAATTAGGCCACAGGGTCCACCAGAACCAACTCTGGTTTTAAGTTGATAACTTTGGAGCAGGGGGAAGCCTCATGGCTCCCGGGCATCATGGTTTTTAAGCATAATTAGGAAATTCCCCTTCAACAGTGGATTCCTAGTTACTTACATGGGGATTCCAGTTGAGGACAGCAAAACCAAGATCTGTTTTATAGGACAGAATAGGGCACATCAGAAACACTATGTTCTGCATGGGGCAGGGATGCCTGAAGGAGGTCTCTATGACACACATTCCAGGGGGAAGAGTCCCCCCAGATTTTCCTCCTAGAGTTACATGTACAGCACAGCTGTATGGCAATGCAGGTCAGTCCCCTGCACCCTCATCCCATCAGCACCACCCAGAGAAAGCTGAAGGGACTTGGGGTGGAAGGGAGAAAGGCAGCCTCTTCAGACTGCAGTAAACCTTGTTTCTTCCTGCAGTGAAAAGACTTGCTATACACAACCAAGGGCAGCAATGGAACCAGATTTTCTCCTTTCAAAGCCTCCAGCTGCTTGTAGCATCCCCACAGGATACAAGCAGGGCCATGATATGATGGGCCCATGCAGGAGCTGATGGTGTGGACAGCCACATATAAACTCCCAGAAACTCGAGTCAAATAGCAAGTCCCTCAGGAGTGGAAAGGAGTTGGCACGCTTGCATCAGGGATCTTGTGAGGTCTGTGACCTCCACAGCCAAGGAAGATTTAGAATTTGGCCTTTGCAGCTGAAACCCTTTGTTTCTCACAGTAATGTGATATTAACATTTGTCAGGTTTACCTCTTCCTTCCTTTCAAAGCTGGCCCATTTCTGCACCACTTCACTTAGTCATGGGCAAGCCAGTACCACCACACAGGAGTCTCTAGCATCATATACCTGCTGTTCTAGATCCCCTGGCTGGCCTGTGTTGCATCACTTTATCACTGACTTTACAGCCCAAAGTGTGTCATCAGTGCAGCAACTTGCAATTTCAACAGCACAGCACGCCATTCCTGTGCTGCTTTGTCTTCCCACACCCACGTTCATTCTTTAACTGCCAAAATCACCCTACACACCACCTCGGATTCCCCCTTCAAAGCAAAGAACAAAGCCCGACAAAGCTGCAAGTGGAACATTGCCTTTTTTCCCAGCACAAGTCAGGGGCTGAGCCCTACAGATGTGCCTGGAGAACACCAGACCTTCCACAAGTGTTGTGCAAATACCTCATCTGCCTGTCTCACTCCTCACCAGTTTGCATCCACAGCAGTATCTGGGCTGGGGATCAGCTGAGTTCTGTTTACACATCAGCTAATTACAGCAAGCACCTGCAGCTCTACCGGGAACGAGGGGTGGCGAGTCAGGAGGGAACACATTCCTCCAGCTCAGCACTTGCACTGCCACAGGATGGTGCTCTACGACCATCTAGCTGATGCTCTTTGCTTTGAAGAGCTTGATGTCACTTTTCTCAAACAGGAGAGCTTCTCCAATCCCACAGTTAAGAAGCTCCCACATCTGCTAGAGTGATTAGGAATTTAAAAGAATTGCATAAACACATGAAGAGGCTTTCCTCAAGAGCTATTCTCAGCCACCTTTTGCCATTTCTCCCAAAGCTAGCAAAACCAACAAGCATCCTTCAAAGTATATTAACCCTGTCCCAAAACCCCCACCTTTTTTAGCACATCATCACCACAGGAAAAAAAAAACCCAACAAAAAACCTCCAAAGCCTGTTGTTAACTCAGACAGCTTCTAGGATGCTCTGATTTTCTAGAAGATTTGAATAGAAAAGGGCCACATGTTAAGGTTTGTAAACTGCTTCTGAAGCAATAGGAGTTGTGAACAGGTTGCTGTGCTAGAGAGAAACCAGCAACAGAGCTCTCCCCAAACCCAGCACATAAGAGATTTAAAAGGATCTATTACAATAACATCCAGTGTGCTCAATAAACTACTAAAGCCAGATCACAACTCTCCAACAGCCAAAGACCTACATTAGGAGATTTATATTACAATAAAAGAAAAAAACCTCAAGACATAAATACAACACTAACAAACAATGCTGCTCCAACACCACCCCCCCACCACCACCTATATACAACACACAAACCCCAGCCCATGCCCCCTTTATGTCTTTTCAGACAGATCACTCTCAGCTGCCCCGTGCTCCTTAGCCAATGATCCAGGCACACACTAAATACAACTGTCCCCTCTTAAACCTTTCTCTTTTCTGATGCAGGAGGATCCTTTGAAAGAGTTGCTGGTGTAGGGCTCAGTTATGAGTAGGATACTTTATTTAAGCTAGCGTTGTGAAGCCTGTAGAGATTTCTGGATCTTAGAAACAGGAAAACTTGTTTTGAATACAGTGCTAAGCTCTTTTCTGCTTCTCTGTTCTTCTGCGCAATGGATTGAGGAAGTGCTAGTGATCGTACTGCCTGAATGGCAGAGGAAACCCTGATTTGTCTCCTTCTCCAGAAAGAGCTTCATATCTATATCAGTTCATTTATCTGCAAGCTGCTTTTCTACTCAAACCCACCTAGGGTTGCTTTATCTTAGTAAGGGGGAGACTTCTCCAAGCAAAAGGCTTATGAGTGAAGAAAAGCTTGCAGATCTGTAGGCAGCCCTGCTGTGAGACCACCACAGAAACTTAATTCCTGTATCAAGAGCTGTGGTGAAAAATGGTTTCAGGTGGTTTTAACCTGTGTGCTGCTATGGAGAGCTGTGCTTCACTATTGCTATCTCTAGGTGGAATAATCTTGGGGCTGCTTTAGTTCTTGATTTTTTTCTTTTTTCCACTGGCTGTTTCTGTAGTTTCTCAAAGTGTTAAAGCCTTGGCTTGCAGGATTCTGTCTGATATCTGGGCTGTAGTCTGCGGGAAGAAAGTCTGAGAGGCTTCTACCTACTTTTCAACCCCTCTGTGGCATCTAAGCACCTCCCTAACATTTTGGAGAACAACATCTTAACCTTTGGCTTGCTCTCTTCTATCACTGGCTTTTGGGTGCTGAGCAGATGCTCAGTTCTGGGCTGTCAGCACTGAAGTGTGTCCTTGACCTGGCCCACTTTGAGGAGGGAAGGAGCTACTGTATGTGCTTCAGAAGAAAATACAGCTTGGCTAATTGCAAGAAAGCAGCTGCTGGCTTCATTGCTGCTGGAGATCCTGCACAAACCAGGAACTGTGTAAGCTGCCAGTGTCCGGAGGAGGGCACAGCTAAGCTGTGTTAACTGGGCTGTGGTTGTAGGTGTGTTGGGATAACTGGGATGCTCTCGGGGCTGTTGGAAATCCACTTATTTCCAGTGCAAGTGGCTGAAGTACAGATATACATCCCCTAGGTGACAGCTGTGAGCGTGACAAGGAGATGCTCCAGTGCAGATTACTGTCTGCAGCAAGCTGAAAAAGTAATAGACTCTGAATGCCGTATGTGGAACAGTAGTAAGTGAAAGGCTTTGAGCAGCAGGTGCTGTCAATGATGAGAGCAGATGGGCTGCAGCTGCAGAGCTGGTGCTGGTTTGGGATCTGGGAATGCAGCTCTGGGGGACATGCAGGGACCTGCTTTCCCGTGGATCTGTGCTCCGATCCCTGCTGATGCAATGCATGGTTTTGGTCATGTGCAGAAAGCGCTTTCCATCACATCAGCAAGAGGAGCCTCTGGGTCTGCTCTCCTGTGAATCGTTGGCTACTGTGTGCTAGGAGCTGCTTTGGATGCTTTGCTGCTAGTGTTGGAGGCAGGATGATTTTTATAGTGTGGGAGTCAAAAGACCAAATACTATGCTTTTGAATTGCATCAGAAATTCACTAAAGAGCAAATTCTTAGCTACAAAATGCTCCTGGCTGGCTTCAGCTCTTACCTGGTAGAGATCATGCCGCTGTTAAGTAAATCACACGCTTCTGTCCTTCTCTTTGCAGCCCTTCTCTTTCTCCTCCTGCTGGGGTTTGAACTGTAGGTATGTGGTAAGTCAAAGCTGATCAGGAGAGAGCAAATTCACCCTGTGAATGTGACTTCAGACTACAAACGCTTTGAGGTCCTGCTGACTCTCCCTGAGAACTTGATGTGCTCTTTGAGAAGCCCCCAGGTTGTCAGGTGGTTCCCTCCTGTGGGACTGGCTGGGGACAAGTACACTGAGTAGGATTTAAACCTGGGATGGGACGGAGGTTTCTAACATGTTCCTAAGCTCTCCCACCTGAAACTGGAAAGATTGTGATGCTAAGTACTTTTACAATATTTTTATTGGTGGGTTCATCCAAATTATTATTTGTGATGCTACGAAGAACTGCTGGTTATCAGCTACTGCTGAAAGCTCTCTCATTTTGAAAGATTTTAATCCTGTAATCTTCAGTGATAGAGGACCTAATGTAGCGTTGTGTTAGGTGACAGAGTTGCTGTTTGCTTTCAGCCTGCAAGCGTCCGAGGGCAGGGCTGTGTGGCTGGTGCTGAGCTCCTTGGGGCAGCTTGCCCTTGCTGCTGGACCAGTGGGCTTGTGGTGTAGCTCTGCCCTGATGTTCCCTGGCTCCCTGGGCCAGGCTAACCTGACTGTGTGGCATTTTGAATTTAATCACAGTGAAGCATCTGTTTGCCTCTGTAGTCAGCTCTGAAAATTTGATAGACTTCGGAATGGCAGAGACACTAAATGCCTTCCTAATTTCTCACCCTTTCTGCTTTTAATTAGGAATAATAAAAATGCAGTGGTTGCCACCCAGCTTGTTGAAAGAGCAGACAGCTGTATTGCACAGACTCATTTAAATACAAATCACACATTTTTGTTGTAATGCTATTGTCCAGAAGTGGTGGAGCTCAGCAGAGTTGGGCAAATGAGAAGTGTTTGTGGGCAAGTGATGGAGAGAGCTTGATGAACTGGGGTAACGAGCTCTTAAACAGTGAAGTTGCCTGGATGAACACACAGTACTGAAACCTCTGACTACCTAAGACTAAAACCTGGGTGTAGCATGAAAGTATGGGTGAAAAACCATGTGGAGAGATGCAGAATGGCTCTTTTGCTCACGTTGCTGCTGTAACCTCAGCCTGCTGAGGTGCCATGTTCACGGGCTGTAGCGTAGCAGCCAGGAGAGGGGATGGGAAGCGCTCCCCTTGCTGGGCACTGCCAAACAGCTTCACCCTCCTTTGAATGCGACCACATTAGAGGCATGCCCTTTGGCTACTTGGTGGAGAGCATAACTTTATTACTTTTCTCCTAGTAGGCATATCTGGAGCAGGCATAAGTCATCCTCATCTCTGCTGACTCCAGGGAAGTGGTGCCTCTTCAGAGCTGCTGTCTCTGGTTTTTTTTTTCTCTCTCTTCCCCCCCCCACCCCCCCCACCCCCCCATAAAACAGTCTACTTGCTTTGTTTCTAGCTTCAGACCTTTTGTTCTTTTAAAAGATGCTTCCTTGCTGTGCAAATCTAACTGAATTTGGAGTCCTGTAGCTTGCCTAACCTTGTGACAAAGCGACGTATTTGGGATTATCGATTTCAATGAATGTCAAGGCTGATAGAAGAAAAAAAAATTAATCAATGCCAATCTAATTTCTGCTATGCCCTGTTCTGATACTGATGCGTTACTCTGAACGGCTGGGTGTTTGTGGCACTGTGGGTCCTTGACTGCCTGAGGGTTTTGTGCTGTGCCCTTGGCTGCTCTGCTGTGAGGGAATGTGTGCCTGCCTGGGGCTCCCTCATGTTCCCTGAATCCACTGACCACAAGGAATTGCTGGGGTGCAGGTTACAAATGCACAAGGAATGATTTAGGGTAAATTTAATTGGTATTTAGTGGTGGATGGGGTCATAACTCCTCGATTTGTGAACAGCTGAATGCTGTACCGCGTGCAGCACTGTGGTCTAGGGGTTAGAGCTCTGCCCTGACAATTCCAGTGTTTAGTAGCTTATTGATTCACTGCGTTAGTCATCTTACAGCTTTTCTGTGAGTTGTTTTGAGAATCCACTGTGGGAAGCTGAGTATTACCCACACAGGTGGAAGCAGAGCTTGTCTTTCCATGGCTGCTGTACAACTGGGGATTTTCTGCTCTGAGTCAAGTCTGAAAAGGGATGAAAAAAAGCCCACCAACCCACCGAACTAGAAAGCAGGTAGTTTGATGCAGTAGAGGCTTTATTATGTGAGATGATGGTTATTTACCACAGAGAATAAAGTAATGCAGGTTATACAGCAAGTATTCTCTGACTTCAGCTGGTACATCAGAGGTGGATATTTAAGTAGTAAGTGCTTCCAGAGTGAGCTGCTTCACATAGTAGACCCCCTTGACTTGAAAGTCAAGTCCTGTTTTCCACCATTTTACATTCACTTATTTCTGTTGGCTGCATACAGAACAAAGCACAGATTTAGAAACCAGTTTCTTTACAAAATCTCCTCTGGAACACTGTTGAAAGCAGAAAGAAATGTGTATTCTTAGCAGTGTTAGCATGGAAGGACCTAGTTTTTGGTGACACTGGGCTAGCTGAAGCTGCTTTGAGGATACAATGTCATCCATGTGAGTGATTATGCCCGTGGTAAAACTCAGGTATCACTTACACTGGCAGTCGCGGAAAAACTGTCTTTGTTGAAATCCAAGCCCTCTGTAGATGATAGGAGACCATAATGATGAAGCTATGAGACCGCTAAACTTAATGCAGAGTATAACACGGAGAGGATTAAATAAGGGCTGGTTTGTAAAGGGGTCAGGTTGTCTGCAAGCCCCAGTGGTCACAACAGAAGAGTTGTGCTTCTGAAAGCTGTGCCTGTGAACTCAGCTATGGGTGTGTGTCTTGCTTTTCATCACCTGGCTGTTCTGTGGGCACCTCCATGGAGTTTATTGGTGCCCGGTGTTGTAGTGGTAGCTATTGGACCACTGGTATGAGTAAGGACACGCGCTGTGTTGGCACATGGGAGCTGGAGCGCATATCTGAGGGCATCTCGTAACGGCTGGCTGTCCGCAGTGTGTCACGCAGAGATGTTCCCTGCCCTGCACGTGGGGCTGAGGGAATGCCATGGTGCACAGACCAGGAGACCTGGAGCTGCAGGAGGAGGAGTGGTCTTCCACAATGTGTGTCTCAACGCATCGTGATGAACATGGTGCGTAGCACCTGGGGCTGCTCTGGACGGTCTTGGTCACGGTGCACAGCTTGGTGCCTTTGGAAGCACATGGTGTGCATGATGTGCACCTCACCGCACTGGGGTTGTGGCAGTGTGTGAAGACCGGTGTGGCACACTTCGCTCCACCTGGAATATAGTACTGCTGCTTGTATTGGTACCCATAATAAGGCATTGTTCTGGGATGGAGATGAGCCTAAAAAATAAAGTAGGAAATAAAGGTAAAGGAATTCCCTGCAGATCACTCGTTTTATCTGACAAGCTGTTTTTCTGCTCTGAGCTTGCTGCACTCTCAGCCCTCATCTCCATAGCAGAAACTGCACAGCATTGCATTTAGCTAGCGATCCCTGTCATAGCTTCGGGTGTCTTGTGGAGCAGGTAGGTATTATCCCAAGAATAAGGGGAGTTCCAGGCATAGCTGCGAAGTGACCTACATGCTTCAGCTAGTGAGGCAATGGCGTATCTGGGATTAGTGCTGAGGTTCTCATCTTGTGACAAGGGCTATTATTTATTTGCTTTCCCGATGCTTCAGCTGAAACTGGAATTGCTTTCTGCTGGCAATAGGTACAGCAAAAGGAAGTATCGCCCTTCTTTATGCTACTTTAAATTGCAGAACAGAGTATTGCTATCTTTGTAATTGGCAGGGTGATGTGGCAGAGGTCTATTTTTAAATGCCTAATGTTTGTTCAGGACAAGACGAGTCTGGCTCAAACTGCCAGTATCCCATATGAGTAGAAAAAGTCAAATATAACTCTCTGCATCTCAGGATGCAGCTGTGTAGCTCTTTTACTGGCTGCTCTGTACTCTGCTGTCTCTTGCTCTACTCCCTGCTTTTTCTCCACTAAAGCTGGAGACCAAAGGGTTGCAAGAATCACAGGAGGTGTCTGCTGGTGTCTGCACCTCAGCTGCCTGGATTAGCCTGTGGACACCCCATATTGCCAGGGCTGAACTGGTCCTGGGAAGGAGATGGGATGCCTTGAGGGCTGGAGGGTGCAGGGTCTGGTCCAGCTGCCAGCAAGAGGCATTGCCCAGCTGTGGGACATCAGAGAAGCCTCTCCATACTTGGAAGACAAGAGGTGTCCATTCCAAAGATGAGATTGAGCATGGAGAAGTGCCGAGACCTTGGAGTTCCTAATTAACATTTAAAATCTGACTTCAAATCAGCTTTCCTCAGCATTAGCAAATGGCACTTGGGTGTCTGTACTCTGCAATTTGGTGGCAGTTGCTTTTGCAGATGTACAGGACTGCTCTAAGGACAAGCCCTCAAGCGTCAGGTCCCAGCTACTGTAGATCATCTCCATTTGCTGGTCAACTAACAAGTCACTGCAAACATGGGAGAAACGCCAGGCAGGACTGGATCAGGGTTTTCTTGCTATATTTTGAAAGCGGGCAGGTAATATTTGCTTTTGTAAAGAACCTCCCCAAAAGTGTGTAGAGACAGGGGTCTTGAATATACAGAAGCCAAACTTTCCTTCAGTTATTCCAGATTAAAATCAACCTCTGTGGTATAACAGAAGTAATCTACATCAGTTTCCGACTAGGATGGTAAAGGTCAGCTGCCAACAGAAGTAGTTATTTGAACTGCTAAAATAAGTGGCCTCTAACAGGAGAAATCTAGAATTCAGTTTTTTCAAAGCAAATTAAAGATACAGGTACCTAGACAGCCAGATCAAAGTGGAAACATCACATGCCAAATTGAGGGAGGTTCTGTAAGTCTCAAGTTCAACTTTAAAAGCCTGTATCTGTCTATGCCTGTAAAAAAAACCCCACATACCCACGAAAGATCCTTTAAAAGAAAAAAACATCTTAATTCTCAGCATCAGACCATTTCTGCAGGATATAGATTCAAGTTCAAAGTACCAAAAAAGGATATTTTGCTAGTTAGAAACAGAAATAAGCAAATAACTTACCGAGTTCACGGCAGAGAGTAAGAACTGGATTGAAAGCTTGGAAATGCTTGTTTTTATACTGTCTTTTAAGACTGCATGGAAAACCTGAGCTGCTGTGTATCAAATCCTAATTAGATACAGGAGACAATTTGTTCATATGGAACTTTTTCATTGGCTGTAATTATTTTACTTACTTGTGATTATTAATATATTGTTGTTCCCAAATACCATGAAATGCACCCCACACCCTGCGGGTTCTTTCCATTTTAAATCTTTATGGGAGAAATAAAAGATACCTTTTATTCCATTGACCTCATTTGTTACGTCTATCTGTCGTTCTTCTAAAGTGTGGTGATGGTGTGTGGTGTTTTTTGTTTTTTTTTTTTAGAAGATCAGCAATTAGGAAGCAGCAGGGGGGAGTGGGCAATGATCTTCCTCGCTCCATTTCCCCTTTTGTTCGTTTCAATGCAGGTAGGCAGCTGGGGGCATTGAAGAATCCGGCTTTGCAAAATGAGGCTGATGCACTCAGCTATTCATTGTGTGGCTGCTCTAGTGCTCTTCAAACTTAATAAGAGTCCTTCCCTGATTTTATTAGGCTTTGCAGTTGGTTGCTTTTTACGGCTGAAACAAGGCCAGTGGAAAAGGTGTGCAGGCAAGCTGGTACTGTCTTTTGGTGAGGTCCAAAACACTCAGGGCTGTGTCCAGGATTTGTCCTGTGGCAAATGGAAATCTGCTGGGGAACTGGCATAGCTAATTTGCAAGGAATTGTGACTTTGCAAAGGATATAAAGCTTGGCTGCCTGGGCAGTGCTTTATACAGGCAGCTGTGGTCCTACGGGGACTCTTAGTTCATTAGCAAATGTGTTGGTGGCATCTGGTTGGTGTCCTTTGCGAAACAAGGAATTTCCAGGTTGGACTAGGTTAGTGTCCCAGTGACAGCAAGGGGGGGAATCCCTTTCTACTGACCCTCTTATCTTACCCTGTGACCATCGCAAGAGCTGCTGGTTTGCACCTAGACCTCAGCTGTGCCTGTGTGGATGCTGCCCCTGTGTGTGCCTTGCGCTTGTCCATCAGAAGGGAAACTGCTCCCTATGTGTGATGTAATTATAGCCTTTGATGTCTTGAGACGCAGCCTCTAAATTGGGTATGTGCTGGTGTTCATTATAATGCAGTTCAGCCTGAAAAGCTTTGCTCATATAAAACATTAACAAGCGTTTGTGAGGAGTTTTAAGAGGTCGTGTTATGAAGATGTTATTTAATAGCCTCTGTCAGTGCTATTCTTGTTTTATGAATGGGTAAACATAGGTCTGCCGAGCATGGTACCTGTGAGGATCAGCTTAATTTATCAGTAGAGCAAAGCTGAGGTGTGGGATGAGAATAGGCTCTGTTAGAGGTCATGCCATGAGGGGTGACTGTGGTTTGATGAAGTTCAATGTTCTTGCCCTTTTTTCCCTCTTTTCAGCTTGGAGTATTTCGTTAGGAAAACACCGGCTGAATTTCGTGCTTTAACTTCCTGATTTTCCATAGCTAGTATATATAGTGCAAGTTTGTATGTTATAAAGGGGAATATAGTTAGAACCCTGAATACTGGCTCTTGTTGTAACCCCTTGTTCTGAGACAAAATGATGGCTATAGGCAGTAAGACCTGTGCTTCATCTTAATATCACAAGATATAAAGCAATAGCCAATGCCATCTGCTTCAAGGGAAAATATTTTCCCAGAGGGCATGCAGGTAACGCAATGTCCAGTGAGCTAAGCTTAACTCAGCAATAACACTCAAATGCAGGAGCGTTTGTTAGCAATTCCATCTCTGCATTTACCTTGGTGTAGCACCAGGGTGTAGCAGATCATTGCTCTTCACCTTTCTATTGCATCACTCATAACGCAGCACGGACAGCCTCCACTGCTGGATAGTAACCCTTGGCAATGGGAAAAATGGGTGTTTATTTTCCTTCAACCTTCCCGGTGAATTCATGGCTCATGGCTTATTGTTAACGCATGAGCTATCACATGGATCAATGAGAAGTATCAGGACCAGCTGATAAGATTGAGAGCCCTTGTAGTGGTGCACTGTGTAGCAGAGGATATCTCTGGGTGGGAAATTCTCTCTTTCCCATTTGCTGGAAGCAGTTAAAATCTTCTTGTGATGCTGAGCCCAGCACTGGCTTTCTTCAACGTGTGTTGTCTCTGTAGCTGTTTACAACTATTAAATTCAAAGTACCTAATGGAAGGCTAAGTTATGGGAAAGTGTGTCATTCTCCGCAGAATAACGTGGTGGTGCTGGGTGGTTTGAGGCTGGGCCAGTGGTGAGTGGTAGGTTTGGTTAAGTGTACAGGGCAACAGTTTTGGAGCTGTTTGCAAACATCCACCAAGCAGCCTTGATGCCTGTTTTCCACTGCACAGAACACCTCCAAGCCCGTCCTGTGGTTCATTTATTATTTTTTTTTGTAAGCTGGGCATCAAGCTGTGTGGCTGGTCATTCAGAAATAAAATAGCTCTGGACTTCTACTCATGGGGTATCTAAAGGCTTGTTCATCAGAAAGCTTTTTTCCTTTGAGAGCAGCAAAGCATGAAATGCAACAGTAAAATGAAATCTTTTAATGCAAAGGAAAGGTGGAGTGCACAACTGCTGTCTGAAGTAAAGCAAATGAAAATAAATGTAATTCCAGGGTTTCACCAGACTTTATTTCTAAAAGCTGCACACTACTCATTCCATACTTATAGTCAGAAACAAATTCAGTTCCCCTGCAACTGCTCTCTTCACAGCTGCTCCGATATCGCTAACTTTAAGACAAAGTGGGAAAAACCTCAGTGGCTTCTCATGTCTGTGGTCTTTTTTATAAAATTAAATGTGCTAAGCCTCTCAAGGTTACAGCCTATTTAGCTGTAGTGTGGTGGTTATAAAACAGTTGAGCTGATTTAAGGAGGAGAAACAAAGGGAAATGGATGAAAATCTGAGCCTCAAATTACTTTTATTATACTTCCCTAGACAGACTGGTGGAGAGGGCACCTTTTTGGGTTCAAAGTCCTTATTAGCCAAAGCCAACATGTAATTGATGTAATTGTTTCTAAGGTTCCTGCCTCATCTGCTGTGGTGTGCACACTAAACCACACACGTTTTTAGAGTTTTAAACTTCCTAAATTAGATCCATTTGTTGTGGTGTTTCAATGATCTCAGGGATGGGTTGGATTCTTTATCTGCTTTTTTGAACAGTGTAATCAGATGGATGTCTTTAGAGATCTCCCTGCTCTTGTGGTGACCTCCAGCTTGGTCCCCTAAGGGTTAATACATCTGTCCTGCGTATCCTTACAGACAGAGGACGATTAAAATCTTTTGAAGAATCTTAACATTTCGGCTAAATACATAATAAATGTGTCCTGTCAGCACTTCAAGGGCTTGAAGGTGTTGATGGCTTGTCTGCAGCTCAGGCGTTTTCTCTGTCTCCTGATGGATACAAAGCTGATGATTTTTGTGTTTAGTATCGTTAGCTTTCAAGATGCTGGAATCTGATTCTTAAGCTTGTTTTGACTGGTAAATAGAGCTGACACGTGCACTGTTTTGTTGCATTGCTTCCTTATGGACGCACTCTTTAGGTACTGGGTTTTGGCAATGGTTCACTGGTTGACTCATCACTTTTATTTCCTTGTCTTCTCTGGTAGCCTTTGAGCTGGCAACTGTAATACTCTTGTTAAAAAAAATAATCATATGACAACATCTGTTGTTTAGAACACTAATGAGCTTTTACGATGTGCTTTGAAAATGCTTTCAGAAAGCATTGGCATGCCTGCTGTCAGTGTTGTTAACCTTTAAGTTCAGATAAGTGGACCCTGCAGTGACATTAACCCCAAGCAGTCTGCAGCAGAGAAGGAAACAAATCCCAGCAACGTGGGTTCCTCTCGCACGGGATTGAAGATCTTGACTTTTCAAGACAGAATTATTAATATATTTCTCAATATATATAGGACTTAATGTTCAGTTTTATTTTCAGCTGTCTAACTTGAAAACAGTAATTAGGTATTTAATTCCAATGTTTTTGAGGAATTACGTCAGGGATAAATTGCTACCAGGTCTAAGCTAAGATAAAGACGTATGTTGTCATTCACATTGTTATCTTCAATTATAGAAAAGGTAGAGCCAATTTTTCCAAAGGAATTACAAATATGTAATCATCAAACATTATGAGACTATGAATATAAATCTCAGTATGCAGTTAAAGTAGGGAAGCATTCCAGTCACTTCCCATCATTGTGGAAATCTTGACTGAGGTTTCTGCTCTGCCGTAGCATAGAGTGCAATGGGGTCTAGTCCTGTCCTTCAAAGTAATTTTTCTGCCAATCTGATGATATACAAGATGAGATGACTTGGAAGGGGGAAACTTTGTTCTGCAGTGTTACCACCTCTAACTCCACCAAAGGAAGGCTTTTCCTTGCAAGAACAGGTTGCTGGGGCAAAGGCAGAAGGCTTTGAGGTGAGGTTTAGTATAGTAGAACAGCCCAAATAAGTCGCCTCTATTACTACAGAAGTAGCAAAATATGTTTAAGTAAAATGAAGTGTAAATCAGAATGGACAAGCTGCTGCCCTCGATGGCCTGGTGGGAGTGTCGGTATGGCACACGGCGCAGCCATCCTTGGCATCTGTTGCTGACTCTGCTGCTGGGTGTCAGAAAGCTGCTGCCTCATGCTGCTGTTTAACACGGACAATAACCCCACACCTGCAGTTTCCACAGGATTCCACAATGCATCTTCCCCTCCTCCTATATACACAACGAGCGTTGTTATTATAATGGCTTTCGGTGCCTTTTTATTGAAGAAGCGACTCGCTGTAAAAAATGTCTGACAAGGTCTTGCCTAAGCCACACCATATTTATTGTCTTCTTGCCATTCCCCTAATCAGGTCATGATTTATAGCTTCACAATATGGGGCGTTAAATTTCACATAAAATATGGCCTTACCCTTTTTTCCTTTTCTTTTTTATTGTCAAAGCTTGCATACTTAAAGCAACAGATGCTTGGTGTCTAATTGGAAGAGCTGCACTGACTTATTTGGGTACATATAACTCTATAAAAATTCAGGATTTCTTCAGTGTGCCAGAGCTTTGACCAGACTTTGTATTAGCTCATTTCCATCACGCAGCTGTGAACCTGGCCACCCCTAGGCCAAGGACGCAGGTTGTCCCTCGCTTTTGCAACATTTCCTGGGCTGAGTCAAGTACATTTTCTTCCAAGCAAATGGCTGTTTACCACCTGCCCAGGATCGAGTCTGTTCATGGAGAATGTGAAGCATAAACCATATAAACATTTTGTCTTTCTCCAAGATGCAGAGTTATCCCCTCTATATAAAGTTTTGAAACAGCAGAGACTGGAAGGCAGTAAAGTACAGGTCATATGCGGTAGAGGGGCGAACTAATAATTACAAAGTGATTTATTTAAAACAATTGGCATTCATTAACAATGTTAAGTCTTGAAAGAAATGCGTTTAGTAATTGATTAGGATGTTATCCACACAGGTGATTCATGCTTTGGGCAGTCTAAGAGCAAGTATAAAAGTGCTCAACATCAGATCTTGTATGATCATTTCTCTTATTTCTCTTGTGAAGTAGGTAAGTTTCCTCTGAGTTCCGCTTTCTAACAAAGCCTTTGTTTGCAGTTTTAAGTCAAGGTGAATGCCGTGTGAATATTCTGATGCGAGTCTGAAGTTTTTTTGATATAATTAATAAATTTGTGACTGTTGAGCTGCTGGCTTTGGTAAATGCAGATCTGGATGGTGGGCTTCAATCGATTTTTCATGAAAACTGATTTCCAGATGTTATTGTTTTCAAAACTGATTTCCAGACATTATTGTTTTCAATACAAGCTTTATAGATATCTTCTAGGAATGGAGCTATGAAAATTCCACCTTTCCCTCCAGACCATCAGCAGACTTTTATTATAATATTTGATTGTGAAACTTCTAAGAATTTGTGCCTTATTTCTATACTATTGTCTTGCACTTCAGATTGACCATCCCTGAAAAATGGTGCACTCGGGTACATGCACTGATGGTGGTGCCTCCCCGTGTGGGGTGGCTGCTCCACAGCCCATCGCTGACAGCTGCAACGAGCCCTGTGTTCGGCAGTGTCCCGACTCCAGAGTGGTGATCTACCCTCCGCCGGTGGTTGTGACCTTCCCTGGACCGATCCTCAGCACCTTCCCGCAGCAGAGCGTTGTGGGATCTGCAGGAGCTCCTGAAGCTGGAACTGGCTTTAGTGCCGCCCGTGCTCCTGGGGGCTCACATGTTTATGGTGGTGCCAGGTGGGGACGGGGGTACCCGGTTGGAAGCTGTAGACCATGCTAAACCTAGTGAGAGTTGCTGCTGAAAGAATAATGTCCAGGAGATGGCAAGCAGGATGTAGACATGTGGCTGAGCTCCAGGGCACAGCATCTAGGAAGGGTTGAGCGTTTGGAGATGCCATTAAACACATCCGTACATGCTCAGATCTTCTGAAAAAAACATTTACATCCTTCTCAGGTTATCTTTCCTGATTTTCTAATGCCTTCCCATCTTTCTAAGTGCTCCGTTCTTGATGCTATGGACTATATTACTAATTCCTTGGGGGTTTGTAGGTATCATTGTGGCAATATAAAGGGATCTGGTACGATAACCATTATAGACCCCTTTGTAGGCTCTTTCTGTGGCTACTGGTGTATATTTATTTTATACCAATATATAAAAAAAGGAGTTGTGGAGTCAACTAGCCTATACTCTGTTTCTGTGCTGTATGCGTCTTGCTATGATCAGGGCTGAGTATCAACACAGAGCTGCAACAAGGAAGCAACATCAGTTACTACATGAATCATCTTGCATCAAACCATAGGTTGTGGGCAATTTGTAATCTGTACTGTATAATCCTACCTCTGTATGATCTGCTTCTTATTAAACATGACATTGCAACATGTTATTGGCCTCTATGCGTGTGTGCATACATGTGTGTTCCCCTCTGCTCCTCCTAATTCAGTGCTTTTGTCTCACAGCACTAAGCAGACCCTGTCAGCCTGCTACAGGACAATGATATCCTTGAGACATCTGGCAGCGGACTGTGCATGCATCTCCTTCCCACAGCAACCTCTGTGCTGTATCTGTCTCTTCATGACCTGCTGCCCATGTCTTTGCTTTCATGGTTCCTGGTCTGGAGCTCTTTCCTCAGTATCAGCTTTTCTGGCACAGTGTTACCTGGTGTCCTCAGGCTCAACCTCCCCATCTAGGCAGCGATACAATGCATCAGAGCAGAGGCGTGTGGAGAGTAGTTGGTACTGCTAAGAAGAATCTGAAGCCAAATGTTATGTAAAAGCAGCTGGTTTTGAGTGTAAAAGTAAAATTCTTGGCTTTACCACTCTGCTGGATGTTTTACAACAATATACCCTATGCACGGTGATGTTCGCTCACAGAATTTTGAATTTCTTGAGGAATATATCAATAAAAGTTTCCCAAGCTTTCCACGCTTCTGTATTTGAAATGTTATGCATATATATATATGCATAATACTTTGTTACAGAAACAGTATAACTCAGTGTTGCAAGCTGACATGGGAATGCTGGATTATTTCATGCTAGTCGCTCTCTGGAGAATTATTACCCTGACATGTAAGGAAAACAAAGTTGACCTGGCATTGTAATGGTGTGTAATTGACTGCTGGTGAGCCTTAGAGGAGGTGATTAACCCGGGTTCTCACCAACCACGTAAATCCTTCCCTACAAAAGAGAAATCTTCCAGACCTCAGAAACCAGATGAAGGAATCTTTATTGTTGTGCTAATGGTGTACTTGGAAATGAACTGAAATTTATTATTGAGGCCTCTCAGGTTCCACTTTCCATGTAATAAGTGGAGACGCATTTACCACAAAACACCAAATGTCAGTAAAAATAGGAAATTTTACCAGTGGATTTCTATAGAACTATTTATAATACACTTTTTACTCATTTTGATACAAAAGCTACTTGTGTGAAATGCTCTGAGGCTTTCAGAGGACTAAAGATATTAATATCTTACTAAGAAGCTGCCAAGATAGAAGTATTTGTTAATGTCTCTTAGGTTCGTTATTGCCTTATGGATAAAAATATTCATCTAAATATGGTGAATTTTGAAATGCTTCTTGTTTCTCTTGTTGCTTCCAGTAAGGCCACTTTTCCTATACCATGGTCCATTTTCTCTTCTCATAAAAGATTTTGTTGTAATATTGCACACTTTAAAATTTTTTTTAAAAAATGTTCTAATCCAGTTTGTGCAGCAGTCAGGGATAAGTTTCCACTTTAAAGATGATCCTCACTCTTGCAGTGTATCTTTGCGCTGGAGGCATCTCCTGCAGCGTGCCTCAAGTGTGGGTTGTCACAAGGTGCATTTAAATTGGTAATTTCCCACATGCATGCAGTAAATACATCCTGGTTCAGACTGGCATCCAGAAATTTAATTGAAATTACAGGCATTCGTTTTCTGTTAGCTAAATTAGCTATCTGTCATCTCTTATGATAATATCTCATAAGCAGGCACAAAGTTCCTCTAATCATCCAACTTTTCTTAAGCCTTAGGGCACAAACCCCTATGAAACAGGGAAAAATGCGCTTCACACACCACAGAACAGGTGTATCAGAAACTCAGAGCTTTCTGAGACGTTAGGATGGATCCATGGGAAATGAGCATCAGTGCTATTGACTGATGCATGGGGTGTGTGTATGGACCCCAATTTTGCAAAGATTTGGGACTTTTTGAATCACCCTGATGTTCTTGAATGAGTAGATAATAAAATGAGCCGGTCCCTTGTTGGTAACTAAAGTCTGAGAGCCCTGTGGTAGGCGCACCTTGGGGGGAGAAATTGGTTTCCCTCCCTGTGGTGCTTGTGCTCCAGTGTTTGCATGAGGCTGATCTGCAGCAGGGCAGGAGATCCTGGCTGTGCTCTGCATCCCTGGAGAGGGGAGAGGGCAAGGGAGAGCCGAGGTGGCTTAGCTGGGAGGCAGCAGCCAGCTGCATTTGGGCACCCACAGCAATGCACACAGAGTTGGAGCTGCAACTAGAGCGTTGGCATCTTCAAAGCAAGAAGGGAAGTGTGGTGGTGCCCAGGTGGCTCTGGGACAGTGTGGCAGAGGCAGGTGACAGGTCTGGGAAGGCTGGGGTTGGCAGGCAATTACAGCCTGTGGGTCATGTTCCCCAGGCATTGGGTGGTGATTGCACCCGCTGTCGGGAGCGATAGCACCGCTGGTAATGAACCAAGCGGGATGTTGGAAGCGTCGTAAATACTGCTACGTTGGCAGACATGGACAGGGGCTGGTGTTAAGTTGGGGCCAAAGGACCTTGGGCAGGGAGAGGTTTCACCCAAATGTTTGGTTTTCCATGTTTTATTCTGTCTCTTTTCCTGTGCAGCTCCGTGTAACCCTTCTGTGCTGTACGCGCAGGTGGGAAAAGCCTTGCATGCCACAGGGCATCCAAGTGAGATAAGCTGAATTTATTGTGTTGGGAGACTCCACCGTTTGTTAATGTTTTCCCTGGGGAACCCAGCCCATTTTGCTGCTGACAGCAGCTAGCAGAAGGATTACAAAAGATGTCTTAATAGCTTTGCCAGTTTCAAAGGGTTGTGCTGATTTACTGCCAACATGCCATGCTAGGAGGCGAGGGTGGAGGTTGCTGCTCTTACCCTCTTCCTGGGGCATCCTGATCTGGCTCTGTCTTGCTCAAACTAGGACACAAAGAGGTGACCTCCAAGCAATGAGGCAGCAGATCAGGCCCATCTCTTGGTTGTGGCTGCTCCTTCCTAGACAAGGAAATAGATCTGTGGGGCTCGTCTTCTGCTACCATCCAGGTCAAGGTCAAATGGTTTAAGTGAAAGCAACAATGTGAATGTAAAGAAATGGACTTTGGACTGGAGGAATAGCATTTAAACCTTGGGGACTGTTCTGCTAACTATGACTGGCTTTATGCCTGTGAAAGGGCTTCTCTGATCTGCTCCACTGGTTATTTCTTGACTCTTTCCTCCACTTTGCTCTGTCAGCTAAGGAATGCAGAAAAGCTTGTGCAGGTGGCCACCATGAGAAGAGAAAGGATAGCCATGTAGCCTATCTCTTGAAAATCATCAAGAGGTGCCCCCTCACAGTCACTTGTGCAACAAGAATTTTGACTTCTGGTGATGTCTTTGATGTATGACTGGGCTTGCATGGGACCCATACAGTTTTGTCTAGGCTGTGCTTGTCAAACCACCTTGTTCCATGCCAGATCATAATCTTTAATATTATAAACCTAAATTAAGACTACTCAGTCTCCTAAGGTGATATGGTAGAGGCTGACAAGAACTCCTTGAATAACCTGGCTGTTCAGTTTGCAAAGGAGATCTCTCCAGCAAATGGTCATGGCTTGGTTGCCTATGGTCTTTTCTTTTAAGTGTCTTTAACCTTGAGCATCATTGCTGTCTTTCCTTGGCAGACCATGACTTCCACTCAGTCTCTTGCTTTTGAAAGTTATTTTTCAAGCACAAACCCCAGTTTGCTCCAGGACTGTGTGTATTTGGTAATACAGACAGTCAGGTGATGGCCCTTTCTGGAACAGTATTTGTGTAAAGCCAGGGTCACAGGTTTGTTAAAATAAGGTAGAATTCCTTCCTGCTCTGGGAAATGAGTCGGGGCTGGAGCATTTCAGATCGAGATGTGGTTGGTGATACTTTCTAACATCTAGAGCCTAGACCCCCCTCATAAGGTATGGGTCTGTGGTTGGTTAGGGTGGCAGTGATGCTGGTCCCTTTACAGTGGTGTATGAGCACAGACAAAAGGAGAAGACTGGACACCTGATACTATTCAGCAGAGTAATTTTAATGAAAATGCAGAACAGTGAGTAACAAAGAATAAGTTTGCAGTTTTACAGAAGGGTCTTCAGCAACTAGAGTGTCTGATGCTGGAGGATGCTTTCTCTTGTGGAAATGGAGCTTGACAGTCCAGATGCGTTTCTTGCTCACAGAGTTGCTTGTAAATCGTGTTCGCTGCCAGATGAGGCACAGCAGGGATGTATAAAAGGAGCTTCTCTGCTAGATGTCATCTGTGGTGGAGTTTGTAGCTGAGCAAAGTGGACTTGCTCATGGTGGTTAAGGAAACTGCTATTAATATGGCGATACAAAGTGGATATGAATTAACTTAAAAGGTACTTTACTCACACCCGAGACTCTTGCTTTCCTCCATCTACATGCTGAAAAGACGCCTCAGTACTTGCTGTAATTCAAGTTGCCCTTTAAAGTAACAGTTGAAGAAATAGGAGATATTAGAGAGGGTTATGTATGGGGTAGTCTTACGCAGCCTGGCACCCACATGTCCCACTGAACTCAGCCGGAGGCATGGGTGCTCAGTGCTTCTCAGCACCATAACCTTAGCCATGAATCCATGTCCACATTTCATTTCTTGGTTGCTGTTTCTGCTGGTTCAGCATCAACAGCATTTTCAGCAGTTGTATCTGTTCCCAAAACGAGAAAAGGGGTGGCCATACCCAAATCCATATGAGTCCTCATACCCATAATAGCCTCCATAACCGATCAAGCCTCTGTTCCCATAGAGGTTCCCAAAGCTTCTGTAGCCATATGGGCTGCCATATCGGTACTGGTCCCGGTAGAAGCCATATGGGCTCCCAAATCGGTAGCCATTCAGACCCCCAAAACCATAGAGGTCTTCATAGCCAAATGGTGAGTAGCACCCATTGTCATAGAGGTCCCTGTAGAAGGTCATCGTTCGTTGACGCAGGTAAACCTGAAACACACACCCAGAAGCAAGGTGAGTTTATGGGCTGCTGACAGCAGGAGGGAAGGCTCAGAGCTTGGGCAGAGCTGAGGAAATGTAGCTTGGTCCCTCCTGCAGGTCTCTTTCATCCTCTTAACCATCTTGTTTATTTTTCTAATCTTCTGAATCCCAAACAACTTTTCTGGTTTTTTTTTTTTCCCTTAACTTTTGGAAATGGCTGACTATACATGAAAATATGCTTTTTACCAACGGAGAACTAGAACTTTCCAACCCAAGAAGTTAGAGAAATTGGAACAAATTAAAGAAAAATATACTAGTTCAGGTACTGATGCTTATTCAGATGAGACCAACAGCCCACCACATGCATCCCCTTGTCTCCCGTAGTACCGCGTGCCACTCAGCGTGGGATAAACTCAAAGAATGCAATGAAATGGAGGAATGTCCTTCCAGGTTGTCTACTTAAAGTAATAAATGTTTCATAAAGTTTTTATCTAGGGATCTGAATTCCCAACACCTAATGAAAATAATCTGGAACTGGAAATTACTTATGACTTCAAAATTGTGGCAGTAAATTTCAAATTTTCAGTGCTTTAAACCCTACTATTAAATTAGCTCAGGAAGAGTAAAAAGTTTCAGTGAAGGAATTCCATGATGTTGCAGAGAATTTTGTTTGGGATTAGCTCCAAAATGACAAGAAATTGCCTACAGAAAATCTTTACACATACATAGACACCTGTTATGTATGTCATATATATATGTACACACCTGTACCTTTCTTATAGATATGTCCATGTGCATAAACACACATATTTATACAAAAATATAGATATATACAGGAAAACATTTGTATATCGGAAAGAGAATAGAGCCAGTATTGACTTACGTGGTTCACCGAGGGGAGAAGCTCAAGCGAAGTGGATAAAACTTCGGAGGTGTAGGTCCGTATATATACCTTCTTAAACTTAGGTGTTAGTTATACAACATATCTTGTTGTGTGCATTATTCCTTAAATTGATGTAATTGGAGCCAGTGATTTTCATATTTTCAAAGTTCGAAGTTATGACACATATGTAATACCTTTAGAATTTCTTTCATCTTAAAACAAGAAGAAAGGGGCTCAGCACATTTCTAGTAAAATTGCATGGAATTCTTTGTAGTTGGGTGGATAGGAATAATTTTGGGAGATGTTTAGACCATTACTGGTTGCGCAATCTCCTTGTAGGTATTCTGTTCACTTGGCTTTTGCATCTTATGGTGCAACACGCAGGGGAGAAAAGGAGTAGGCTTTTCTTTGGTGTGCCGAAATGTAGTAGAGCTTCTATTCAACATCATATGACCTGTACATACTGCCCAGTGGTCCTGTGGGGATTTCTTGCCAGCAGTTTTGCTTGATTTTTCTCTCAGGTTCTACAACAGTGATTTTGAAGAAATGTTTCAACTGCCTTATGAATGTTCCCAAATATTTCTTCTGATTTTAGAAGATTTTTTAAATGGTTTTTTTACTGTCATAAAACATATAATGCATCAACTTATTAGGACCTAGAAGCAAGACACCTTGATGTGTCTTATAAGTGACCATATTATTAAATCTGGGGTGTTTTTCGGTAACAAACTATTAATATTTAAATACACAAACTATTAATATTTAAATACTGCAACACTTTGCAAATTGAAAACATTAATGAGTGTTTATGAAGTGCTTTGGTATTCAAAATTCTGAGGAAGCCTCAACATCCTGCTTGCTCATTGTTACCCTTATTTTATATTCAAATTAATGCCAGAAATTAGGTGAAGGTCATACAAGGAGCTTTGCAGTAAACTCCAGCATTCCTCACTATTGTACCATATTTGATATTTGTGGCTGATTCTTTGCAAAAAAAAATATTAGCATGGTTCCTTGGAAAATAACATTTAGTACACCTCACAAAATCCTTATCATCTATTATTTTCCAGACCAGGTTCATACTTGTATTCTTCACTTTGTTCTACTGAACTCACAATCAAGCCCTCTAGTGAGCTAAACTGTGAACAATGCTGTAGTCATATTTCTGTGGAAAACATTCTTTCTGCTCATGCAGCAGCATGAATTTTATTCACCATTAACATTTTAGAAGAATGCAATTAAGATTTATTTGGAAGTTACTATGTAGCTTAATATAAAATACCTAAATATGTGCTTGCATTTCCTTTAAACGGGAAGCCTGGTGCCGTGGTGCATCAGAGTTTCTAGTGAACAATGGATATTTTCTAACATGTGGGAAGGTTTTTCCTTTTTTACTGAAAATTTCTCTCTCTCCAATGGCATTGGGAACTTATAAATGCTTTTATATCATATAAAAATAAACTTCAGTTTGGACAGGGAAGACAATAAAATAGTATCAGGAATGTAGTTGGCCCAGAACATTTTAAGATGAAAGAAACCTGTAATACATGTGACATACAGGAGGCTGGGAACACACTAATAATCCCAAACAATGGAGAAAATTATATTAATTGAAGATATGACGTGTACAGGCAAATTTGGTTTCCAACCAATAAGGCTACAAATCTTTTGAATACACAGGACGTCTTAGATAAGCCAGGCAGGCAAGGAAACAGTATAAAAAGGACTCGGAGCTCCAGACTCCTCACCAGCTCTCTTTCTTGCCTTTCTCCTCCCAGTGAACTCGGTAAGCCTTTTCTTCATCCAGTCTTTTCATAAGGACTAGAAATTTCAGGTTAATAATTTATGTTAGGATTGGGGCTTCTCTGAAATTTAGGATTTCTCTGTTCCTTCTAGCTGGGCTTTCTGCAGAACAGGAGCTGGCAGGTTCAAGTTTTAGAGCTGGGGCTGAATCTTTCCTGGTCCTGTTGGTACCTGGGGTATGCAGCTCCCTGTGAAGGATTCCTGGCTGTGGGGTCTGCAGAGCTGCCTCCAGCAGATGGGGAGAAAGGTCTCCCCACCGTGGCCCTCAGAGGGTTCTTCCATAAATTTATTTTATTTTGAGGGAAGGCTTCAGGTCTGTTTGGCAGGACAGCAGATGTTCTTGTGTGTGCCAATGCTCCGTAGTTTCTTGCGTCTACTGTCAGCCTTTCCAGATGCTCATCAGAATTAGTGTAAATTACTGAAATGAGACTTGGAGCAATGGACCGAAAAGCTGAAGTGTATTACCATGGCAAGCATGAGCTGCTTTAAGCTTTCTTGAAGGATCTGGCAATGTAGAGTTCTATGCAAAGCTGATATCCTAAAAGAAATTTAGGATTGTTAACTCCTAACAATATTCTCTAAGAAAAATCCTGAAACAGCAGCAGGGAGGGTTTGATCTGTAGCAGGTATATTCCATTGTCAATGCTTTCACCAATCTCAGTAAGCAAGAAAAGAAATAGAATAGTTTACAATCAGTGGGTAAAAGAGAAAATGATATAAATCTGTCTAATAGAAATCTGCCTGATAGAAATTACATCCTATCTGAAATGGGATGTAGGAAGGAGCTGAGGAATTTGGTCATAATTTTACTTCTGTCCTTGGTGTCATGGGGCCAGTGGGGAAGTCTGTGGGCTCTAAGACTGTTACTGCCACTGGAAGTATTTATTACTTTTGCTTTCCTCCCCGATGTTGCATTTCAGGTTTGCCTCAGTTGCAGAAAGATGACTTTCCTCCAAGGCCAGTGCGACGATGACTGCTATTCTCCCTGCAATTACGGGAGCCTGTACAGCTACCGGAGCTATGACTGTGGGAGCCCTTGTGGCTACCGGGGCTACGGGGGCCTCTATGGCTCCCGGAGCCTCTACGGCTTTGGGGACCGGTACGGCTATGGCGGTCTCTACGGCTACCGGGGCATTTATGGCTCTGGGGACTGCTATGGCTCTGGGGGTCTGTATGGCGGCTATAGGGGCTTCTATGGCTCTGGGGACTGCTACAACTACCCAGGCTTTTATTCTGGCCGCTACGGCTCCCCCTTCGGTTATCGATATGGCCAAAGGTTCGGCTACGGGAGCTGCTATCCCTGCTAAACCCAGCGGGAACATCCCTGAAGTGAAGATCAACCCAGGCCTGGCAAGCACAGATGGACGGTGAATCTTGGCAGCAGTGGTCCCCGACACGCAGAGCCCTGGTGACAGCAGCCACCCTCCACCGCGGCTTTGAGGGCTCTGCGCTGCTGTTGAAGTGCTTGTGATGATTCATCTTTACACTGCTCAGTGTCTGCTTGATCTTTCTCCACTCAGACTCTGCTCTTGATCAAAAGCTTGCTTCTCTTCGATACCGCAGTTCTTTGTAAACTGTCTTTATGTTTGTTGCAGTAATGTACAAAACATTAACTCAGAATGAATGGTTATAGGCAGGGTGTAATGTGTCTTCGGGAATGTAGTCTCTCAGTTCTGTATGCCTTTAAAGGTGTATCTGCCTTTCACTCATATTAAAACTTCTGCTGCATCAATACTGTATTTCTGGTTTTATTTTTCACTTGCATTTCTTAAGTATCTTGAAAACAATAGCATCACACAGGTTGGGTGGCAAAGTTTTAAACTTTGTGTACTCAAGGGTTTGCATGTAGAGACTTGCCCTCCTCAAGATGAGAAACACAGACTTTTACAGCTGCAAGAAACTTCAGCTGTATCTCTGGTTATGCATGTTTCTACAGCTCTGGGCTTTCGCTTGGTGTATTCTAAATAATTTATTCATTTAAAATACTTCAGTGCTGCTGTTGGGCTAATGTGATGTGATCAGGACACGATCCATCACTGGCTGTGATCTGATATTGAAGAGGTCCTAGGTAACTGAAAATGTGTGGACTCATCAGGTGTTTTAATTTTGAAATAAGTTTGTGTTTTACATATTAGCATAGAATCATTAAACAGCCCAGGTTGGAAGGGACCTGGAAAGATCAGGGTTGAAAGATTAGGGGTTCCCTGATGGAGAAGTGGGAGGAATTTGCTCTTTGCAGTGTAGATAGCTTGGTAGGAGAAATGGATATCCACTGGCTGGCACCTCTGAGGCGTGGCTGTGGGGTGTTTTTGTCTGTCAGTTTAGGGAAGTGTACTCAGAGGCTGTATTTTGGAAGAAAGCCGTCATGACTGATCTTACTGACTTTTTTTTTCTCTCCCATTGAATGTTATGGCTCTCTACAACTACCTGAAAGGAGGCTGTAGTGAGGTGGGGATCAGTCTCCTCTCCCAGATAACAAGCAATAGGACAAGAGGAACCAGCCTCTAGTTGCACCAGGTGAGGTTTAGATTGAATGTAAGGAAAAATTTCTTCATAAAAAGGGTTGTCAAGCATTGGAACAGGCTGCCCAGGGAGGTGGTGGAGTCACCATTCATCCCTGGAGGTGTTTAAAAAATGTGTAAATGTGGTGCTTTAAGGCATGGTTTAGTGGTGGGCTTGGCAGTTAAGACCTGATGGTCTTAAAGGTCTTTCCCAACCTAAATGATTCTGTGATTCCACAACTGAGAGACTGTGGCTGCATGAGGAGGAAGATGATGGCACTTTCTCACTGCTTCCCTGGTCAGGGGTGGCTAGCAGACAAGAGCTACCAAAATACCATGGGGAGACTGAGAACTGCTTCATATGGGTTTTTTTGTTTGTTTTTAAGGGCTATTTGCCTCTCTTTTCCCCCCCCACTTTTCTTTCTGTTGTCTAGATTTTAGTCCCTGGATTTAGCGAATTGCTGTAACTGCACCTGCAGAAATGGATTTTCTTCTACCCAGTGTCCGTGTGGAAGATCAAGGCAGTGTTTTGAGTTTTTAAGGTCAGCATCAAGACAGGAAAAGCCACCGCTTCCTCCTTGACTCTTTTCCCATTGCTTTTAGTATGGGGTTTTATTTTTCCCTACATTCCACTGGCTCATAATGGAATTTGTCTGTTAAATTGGAGTGCGATGGGAAGTTGTAACTCCGGAACAAGGACATTTGAATTTGGTTTCCAGGAAAAGGGCAATATTCTGCTCACTTGAACATTTTCATATACTCCTTACAGAAGCCTGAGACTAATTCTTTTCAATTTTGAAAAGACTATTACAGCCCTATTATCATAGAATCATAAAGTCATTTAGATTGGAAAAGAGCTTTGAGACTGTCAAGTCCAACCGCTACCTCAACACTGCCAAGCCCACCACTAAACCATGTCCCCAAGTGCCACATCTACACATTTTTTGGACACCCCCAGGGATGGTGACTCCACCACCTCCCTGGGCAGCCTGCTCCAGTGCTTGACAGCCCTTTCTGTGAAGAGTTTTTTCCTAACATCCAATCTAAACCTCCCCTCGTGCAACTTGAGGCTGTTTCCTCTTGTCGCTTGGGAGAAGAGACCGACCCCACCTCGCTCCAGCCGCCGTTCAGGTGGTTGTGGAGAGCCATCAGGTCCCCCCTGAGTCCCCTCCTCTCCAGGCTGACCCCCCCCAGCTCCCTCAGCCGCTGCTCATCAGTCTGGTGCTCCAGCCCCCTCCCCAGCCCCGTTCCCATCTCCGGACACGCTCCAGCCCCTCAGCATCCCTCCTGCAGCGAGTGGTACAAAACTGAACGCAGCATTCGAGGTGCAGCCCCACCAGTTATGCTGAAATATGTTAACCTTAAATCTGGTAATTAAGTAAGGGAAAGGGAGAAATTGTGGCATTTCTTAAATTTCTGAGGGGTAGAGGAGAAGAAAAGAGTATTTACTGGGCCCAGCTGCTCTGAACATAGAGGCATATGAAGCAGAAAGTCCCTCGAAAATGCCACCACTCAGCATATTCATGTAAACCAGGGACAGAGGAAAGACAACAACTGGGACTCCAATTATTTTTTTTTCATGCAGAAAAATTTTAATGCAGTAAGAAAAGGAGTTGGCACAGATACAGAAAGATTACAGTTTTGGGATACTGGAAAGAGCTATAGAAGATGAGTCATTGCACGGTGCTGTACAGAACATTCCTCTTTGTTGAAGCTGGGTTGTTCATCCTTTAAGTACTTGTAAATCCAGATCAAAGGAGAGACAGCTGTAATACTTTTCCATTACACAGTACTGCAGCACCTTACTGGAAGTAGTTATTGAAAATGCAGATGACACAAAAGTTAGTTTTGCAGAAGTCCTTTAGCACCACTGCAGCAACTGTGAGAAGCGTCAGATGAACTGCAGATCATTGCTCCCATGGCTGAAGGGGTGTAAAAGGGTTTCAATGCAGGAGAGGATCAACAGAGAAGTCATAGTTAAGAAAAAAAGGAAGCAGCAGAAAGAACAGCAAAAATATAAATGTCAAGAAATATTAGAGATCAACCAAGCTCCCCGCTCTCAGGAACTTTGGTTGCTGTCACAGGGGCTCTGCACTTCTACAGACATTGCCTCTGAGTTTAGCCATTCGTCGTTGCTCGCCGGGTCAGGATTCTTGTTGCAGGGATATTGCCAGTGGGTTTAACAACAAGGGTAGCAGCACCTATAGATGTAATTGCAGCAGGAAGGGTAGCAGTATCGGGTTGTGCATGTGGTTCCGTAGCTACAGCAGTCTCTGCGGCTATACCTGCTCCGGTAGTTGCAGAGGGTCCGGTAGATGCAGGGGTTGCAGCAGCTGTAGCTGCGGGGACAGCACACAGTCCTGTAGCAGGGTGAGCAGCACATGGTGTAGCATGGGTAGCTGCAGCAGTAAGACATCTTGGGGTGGTAGAGGGAGGCAGGCAAACCTGAAACAAAGCAGCAGGTCAATGGTAGGCTCAGCTTGCAGGGAGCGGCAGCAGTGGTGGCTTAGTGGCATGAGTATGGTGGATTTAGAAAGAAATATTGAACAAAACCCTCAGCCTTTGGATGTGATTCTATTTTATCCAGCCCCTTTCTGTGCTCCCTGCTTGTTAGATTTGATCATGAGACACAGTTTGTATTCTTTAGCTTCTCCTCTTAAAAGTGAACATAACACTCTATATTTCTGGACTTTGGATACAGAAGGTTCAGGTTGCAGACACACATCCCAAGGGTTGTGTTTGTGTCATTTGGTGTCCAAGCACCCAGAACAGGCAGCTGAGATCAATCCTGGCAGCTTGTCTGCAGCTCAGGATATGCACGTGGAGGTGTCCTAATGCCTGACCTGATTCCTGCACAGCATTTTCCAGCGTTCCCAGAAGCATTCATACACAACATGACGAGTTCATTAAAGTCAGCCTCCTTGTCTAGTTTTAATCTCATCCTGTAAACTATTCCCTTTCCCATGGAACATCAGTTTTCATACTTTGTTAGTGCCAGTTCTAGCGAGGACACTGAAAATGGTCTGCTAAGTAAAGAAAGGCAATTTCTGTTCCATTTAAAAAGCCAAAGAAGTAGAGATGTTGGCTTCTTATATGTGAAGACAAAACTTCTTACTAGGCTTCACATCTTAACCAGTGATATCCAAAGGTTCATTCATCAATATCCCACTTTTTTTTTTTACTATACAGATTAAAAGGATAAGATACTTCTACCATCGCTATGGATCAGAGAATGTTAGTAAAGGACTCATTCCCAAGTTAGATGAATATCTATAAGAGCAGGATCTGAACTTACCAAGTTCACAGAGGAGAGTAAACCAAGAGGAGCGGTGTGAGGAGTGTGGGGTTGTGAGCACTTTTATATGGTTCCTTAGACCTGTGGAAGCTAGTGCAATTCTCCGTGTGCTTCCATTGCCTGTTACTCACAGCACAAATTTCGGAAGTACATCCCTAGTCCAATTGCTGTAATTGTTTTCCTCCACATTTATGACAATTTTCAAATTCCTCTGGTACCACACTGTGATTACACGCTGTGAGATTCTGTCATCTTAAAACTTTCTAGGACAAATGGGCTTCTGGGAATTCATCTAAAGGACAACTGGGAATGGAACTGGAGGATTCACAGAACAGTTGTTCCAGTGACACTGACTGCCTTGCTGGGGAGTCCATAGGCTGTTTCTTTATGTTATGTCCTGGCCAGGCAGGTGGATACTGGCACACTGTGGGGTGATGTAAAATCCCTGAGGAGGAAAGAAGCAATATACTATGTGCTTAGGGCTTTTACCAACCATTTTGATTCATTTCCGTTGCAATTAATGACAGGCGTTCCATTGATTCCTTTAGGTTCTTCTACTGTCTTTAATTTGGCATGCGCTCTATGAGAAGTTCAGGCCAAGGCACGGGATCAATTAAATGAGCATCTGAGCAATGTGTCTAAGACTTATGGTCTGTTTTTCAATTTTTTTCTCTCTTTCCCTAGTGCAATTATTAGAAAATTTTGCTTGAATCAATGTCTTGTGATATCGCACATGTATTTATGTGGGATCTATGCATATATGAGATACATATATTACACTGGGGCAAGTATTGCTGCAGGAGCTGGTAGTGCCAAACAAATCTGGGTTTCTTGTTGGTCCACCACCACAGGTACTGTGGTGGAGGAAAGGGGGAGCGAGGTCTTTCAGGAAGGCTGTGGAAGCCAGTAGAATGGAGTCCACATCTTCCTGACTGGTGGGAAGCATTTGCTGGGGAGGATGGCTGGAGACTGCTGGCAGTGGGGGGTTCTTTGAAGCCCCTTGCTTTGCAATGGGCTTTAGTGGCATTAAAAAGGTTGGCAAAGTGCTAAAAGTCACCCACTGCCAAAGGTATTTTTCTAAATTGGGAAAGGAGAAATCACTTCTCTGATTTTTTTGTGGTGGTGTTGCCCAGTGAGATATGATTGTCTCTCTGCCCGTCTACACCAGGTGAGGATGGCAACTGTAACGCCTTAGTTTCAATAAAGAGAAACATTGCTTAGCCCAGGGGTTCCCTTCCCCATTTTCCTGCTTATTATACAACATTGAGCCACCTTTCAGTAACAAACCACTAATATTTAAATAACACAAACATTGCTGAAGTAAGTTTTAATGACTGTTTTGGAAAAGCATTGATACCATAAATTCTGATGAGGTTCAGCATTTCTAGAATGTCTGTTATTATCTTCATTTAATATGCAAATGAGGGATGACTTACTGCAGTGAAGGTCATATAAGGAGGTATTTGTTGAGGGGAAAAAAAAAAAGAAGTCTCCTGACTTTATATGTTGCGCTCTGCTTCCTTTGGGAAGCCAGTGTTAGATGAAGTTGAAACCCAGCGTCAATAAGATTTGCTGTAAAATAATATTTATAGTTTTAACTCCTAAATATTCTGCTAACATTGCTGTTATAGATCTTAATTGACATTTGCTTTTGTGGTATTCTGAAAGAGTTTTTTTGTGGTATGAGCAGGTGCAATGGTGAAGCATAGACTGATTCCTTTTTTCTCCCTCCTTTGTGTATATGAATGTAGTATTAACCCAAATGAATGCTGAACTGCAATAAATTTCCTGGTTTTCATTAGTGAACCAGACTGAAAGGAAATATTAAAGGTATAAAATAAAAGTATTTTGGAAGAAGAGGAGAAAATACCTATTTTTTTCTCAAATACAAAACTCAGTTTTGCAGGCACAGATAGATGGCAAAGATAAGTGGCACAAAATATTTTTGCCTCCTCTGCTACTCCAACAGTAGGTATTCTGTGAGGAAGAGAGGTGCACTACGATTTATTTTTAAATGTATATTAGGTATATGTAAGTGTACAGAACTTTGTTTTTTCCCCTCTAGGAAATGCTGACACTATTCAGGCTACATAGACGTTTAGTATGTTAAAAATATCCCAAATATATTAATTTTGATTGTCAGTCATCTCTAGACTGACTATCTGTCATTCTCTTATCCATTCTGGTACCCCAATTTGATAATTAAAACTGAGGATGACCTAAAAAGGTTTAAGATGAAAGAAGACCTTAACTTTTGCATTCTCAACTCAAGATGAGAATAGACTAATGATCCTTGACATTGAAGAAACCAATTATATTAATTGAAGTTGTGACGTGTGCAAATAAATTTAGTTTTGCTGCTGTTAGTGCAGGTCAGAAGACTAATTTCTGAGTGACAAAGCAACCTGTTGCGTGGCGTCAGATGCCAGGTCCCTCACAAATAGCTGAGGAGCACTGAAATGGCCATTAATTGCCCCAGAAAGTTAGACATGTGTATGAGATTTTGCAAAGTTACCTAGCTGCTCAAAATTAGTAGGATGTTTTGATGTCCCAAATATTGGCTATCAGAGATTGTGCTTGGGAAGTGTGAATACACTGATGCCGTCACTCTGTACCTACAAACTAAAGTAATACAGGGCAGTGTCCTAAATGGACTTCAAGACACACAGCAGAGTTCAATCAGTAACTGGAAATACAATTCATAAAAAGATTTATTAGTTATAGAAAGATGGAGTCAAATTCACAGAGGGAAATATATTAAGACATTAAGAGCCCTGACTCATGAGAACACTGCAGGTTTAAGCATGTTAATCCCTATAAAATGTCAATTGCTTTCTGTCATCTTCATTAGTCAAATGACTTTTCCTATGTTATTCCTTCATTTATTGTATTTTTCCAGCTGTACTGTGGTAGAGTTACTATCAGAGCTGAGATAAATATTTAAAAGTCTTTATTAAAAAGAACTTCTGAAAAAGTTATTGAAAAATGCTGCTATTTTCTCTTAAGGTAATGTTTTTATTTTCTCTTTTAACTTTTATTTTATCAAGTGCATGATTATTTCATCATCAGTAATAAGATCATATAGAATTAATACATGTCATTCTAAATACATACGAATAGGGTGTATTTGTATGTGTTCGTGTGTGTACATAAAATCCCCCATCATTTCTTGAGGTGTGATCCACATTTCCCTATTTCTTTTGACAACACACAATGAGTGACAATACTTACTGAAAAAATACTAGTAATTTCATTTTTTTGAAATAATGTTATTTATATATAAAGGCATTTAATATAAGTTCAAATATTTTATTTTTTTTCTGAATTATATATGAAATTTAAATCTGAACATTTTTGAACAAGTGAAAATATAGACTGTGCTAATTGAAATACAAACCATTTCCAATTTGTGTTACTCTGAAATAGGAAAGTCTATGATATACTGCATCAACTAATAACTTAAAATAAATAAATTTGACTAAACCAGTGCTGCTTTTAAATGAAAAATTAATACCTTCAGATGCTGAATTTGCACTTCATGACCAGTTGAGGGAAACATTGCTTGCATTTTTAGACTGCTATGCCAGAGGAGAACATTTTCAGCAAAAGGAAATTAATATAACAATTAAGCGCAGTGAATATGTAAAGCCTTTGTTAGTAGGTAATTTGTCCAAAATAGTTTTCCAGAAGTACCCAGTGTGTTACTGTAGACCAGAATGGTGAATTTTCAAAGCAGGGTTCGATGGATGTTTCTGGCAGCTCACCCAGGGACTCATGGGCTTGTCTTCTTCAGGTTTCTCCTTTCCCGTATCCTTTGCCAACCTCTTGAATAACCTGTTGAATAGGTTTCTAGGTTCTGCTTAATTTCTGTGCTCTGCTTTCAAATTGGGTGCAAATTGACATGAACCTCACTTCTGCTGGGAATTGGTTGCACCTGGCACTTAGGGGATGAGGCAAGAAACCCTGCAGCAATGCCTTCCCTGATGGTCTACCCACCAGGGAAACACCAGCACCAAAGTCCGTAATTCTGCCTCCTGCATGCAGATAGACATGGTGTTTGCTGGAGAGCTGAAGCTCCTGCAGACTGGGAGGAGAAACATTTCCTGTTGGAAATAACTCCCCAAACTCAATCTTCTTGTGGGTCCAGATGGCTCCAGCCTGGGAACTGTCCCAGTAGGTTCATCCCTTCATCATCAAGCTGACAGTCACTCCTACTTTAAGCAACTCTTCTCCCTCCTTGTCATGTGCCCTCTTGTTAATTATGGGGAAGAAGATTCCCCTGGAAGTCTCACCTTATCTGGAATCTGCATGCTTCTAATTTTCCTTTGTAGAACAGTTTTTGCTGATGGCGGCAGCTGACAGATGCTTGCAGGATGCGTGCCCAAAAGCCAGCCCAGCCAGGGCGGTGATGGCAAGGACAAAGCTCGGAGCTCACACACGTCAGCCACGCAAAGCGATCTCTGGTGGAGAGATGGCAGTATTTAAACCTTGATACGCATTGGGAAGAGGTGGGTGTGAGCTCCTGTGTGTTCTCACATCAGGTATCTATTTCAGAGCTGCAGAAACCTTAGGAAGACTGGCATTTTGTGTCTCAGGCCGTTTTGGATCCTCAAATGTAGCATAGCTTAGGCTGGAACATAATCAGCAAGTACTGATTTAATTTTCTTAAATCTTCACATTTCTAAGCTAGTATTTTGGAAATGAGCTGTGTTTTGGTGTGTTTGGTGGAAGAGGGGCAGAGTTAAGATGTGGCAAATGTGAGTTTTCAGGACTGCCTTGGAGGAGACAGAAAGTGAGGTGTTCAATATGTCCTCGGTCATCTCAGATTCTACAGGATGCTTGAAATTGCAGATCTGAAAAGCTAGGGCCTCCTTCTTTTGTATCGGTAAATAAACAGTAAAGTCAAATATAAAAGAAAAAAACCCAACATTAAAATATGACAGAAAGCAGTACTGTGATGCAAGATTTTTTAATGAGAGCAAGAAGCACTGTAAACAGCAGCTACAGCTTGTTGTAGGACAGAATAGGAATAGCCAGAGATTTACACATGCTTTAAGGAAAGAGTCACTACATTTCACAGCAGATGGTTTTGGGGTGATGGTGGTGCTTGGTGAAGAGCAGTGCTGTCAGCACAGCACACAGCAATACGAGGCATCTGCTCCAGTTGCATCTCCTGTTGCAAAGCCATGCATCAAAACACACAATATATCCACCAACAAATGCTAGGAAGGAAGTGCTGACCCTAAACACAGGTTATTCAGGATAATTGCAGACGTTGAAGAGAGATGCTAAGCACTCAGGACCACTCCTGACCATAGTCGCTGTCACGGGAGCTTAGCGAACATAAAATTCCTACAGGAGCCGTAAACAACTTTTTGACTTTTGTTTCCTGTGTGGTCGTTGTATGGCTGGGTTTAGCAGCGGTAGCAGGGGTAACAGCTCCCGTAGCTGTATCTACGGATGTAGCGAGAAGAGTAGGGGTAGCAGTAGCGGGCGCTGTAGGAGGGGTAGCAGTCACGATAACCACACAGATCCCCGTAGCTCCGGTAGCTGCAAGGGCTTCCGCAGTCATAGGTCCGGCAGCTGTACACGGTCCCGTAGTTGCAGGGAGAGTAGCAGGTATCCTCACACTGGTTCTGGTAGTAGAAGGTCATCTTGGTGTGGTGGAGGGGGGCACGTCTGAAACACAGCAGAAGAGAAGAAGGTAAGGTCTGCCCCAGAGACGAAGCAGGAGCTTGCTGCTTCTAGCAAATGCAGTGCGAGCATGGGAAGGAGGGAGAGGGGAGGAGAGGAGAGGAGAGGAGAGGAGAGGAGAGGAGAGGAGAGGAGAGGAGAGGAGAGGAGAGGAGAGGAGAGGAGAGGAGAGGAGAGGAGAGGAGAGGAGAGGAGAGGAGAGGAGAGGAGAGGAGAGGAGAGGAGAGGAGAGGAGAGGAACCAGCCAAACACGTCCGCTCAAGGTTATACTCTGGCTCCTTCTTGCCCAGCTCACTCCTTTCTGGTTTCCCCCTTTCTTTTCTCCTTAAAAATATTGAATGTTGCTTTTCTTGTTGCCATTGCTTAGAATTGGCAGTATGGATTCAGATTGTGTTTTAGATAGGATATTTTTAGGATTGGGTTGTCTGTATCAGTGCCTGAAGTTGTTCGAAAAACCACAAATGAACAGACACTAGTTCAGGAATTAATTTTACCAGTTTTTGCTATCGAGACAAGATGCTACAGAAGAAATCCTCCCCTTATGCAAGTCAACAGTGCTCTGCTGAAAAAAACAGCTTGTTTGTATGGACCTGTGTCTCTGCCTTAGTAGCCAGTTGAGTATATATTTGCTTTTTGTTCGAAATAATTGAAAAAAACTGTAATGCACTGTCTGCTTCAAAATGCAGCAGCCTGAAATGCTTCAGTATATCATAAAATAATGTAATTTCTCATAATTCATAGCTAGATGAGGCAGTCTTGGAAACTTACATGACCATCTTAATATCACATTTTTACAAAAAAGAATTGTACTTGCGTGGCTGTGAAGGCACAGCCTGTGCTTCTAAAGCATCACTTCCACCTGTAGAGCAATACAGCAAACCCAAAACATCTACACAGCAATAAAGACATCGTAGTAAGCCTGACTTACCAAGTGCAATGAGAACGTAAGTCTGGAGGTGCAAGTGGAGAACCTTGGATTTCCCTCCCTTTTATATATTTGTCAGACCAAAGCTGCTGTGCATTAAACTCATATTCATCACAAAACAAATTTACTTATGCACGTCATTCCTTCAGTTGATGTAATTGTTTTTCTTCATTTGTGATTATTAGTCAGTTCTTGGCTTCCAAAAGCATGACATTGCACTTCAGTTTTCTTTCATGTTCAGACTTCCTGGGTCAATTATATTTGTAGAATTAGTGTGGTGAAATCTGTGTTCTAACAGGAAAGGAAAGGAAAGATATTGAGAGCAGAACTGATCGATGTTCACAATGTCCGTTTTGGAGGAATGGACAAATTTCTGTATATGAAGTCTGCAATGACTCTAGATTGGTTTGAGGAAGAAAGAATTTCAGATGTTTTTTTTAAGAAATAAGAATCCTTAGAAAGCATTTCTTGTTTGTTTTTGTTTTGAAATTCCATTTTTAAGTCAGAATATTTGCATTATTTGTATTTATAATTTTGTTTGTCTCATTTCCAGCTTAAAAGCGGAATTACAAGAAAGGTTTGGATTAGAGGACAAGTCTCGTCTGTACCTTGCTGCAATCAAATATGCATGGATATGTTAATTCTGTACTGGGATCTGCCACAGGAAAGAAATTCTGTAGAAAATCTGATTTACTTGCTTGTTATGCTCTATGAATTATTTTTACCACAGTTCAGCAGCCACCTCCTAAATCTATATAGAAGGAAACTGGGGTCCTTTTCGGTGTAAGAACAGTGGGAATATTTTTGAATAAGTTAAGGAGTCAATGACAAGACTATGAGAACAGTAAAGCAGGTTGCAATCAATAATAAATCTAAATCTAATCTGTTTTCAAGCAGAAATAATGATATTTGAAATGTGCAGGCTTTGCATGCTATATGAAATAAAATTACAAACTCAGTCTTCTGGAAAGCCAGCCCAAACGAGGCAAATTTAATTGGATCTGAAAATATCTGCTTAGTGATTATTTACACTTAGATCAGAAAATGATTCACTCAGGAGTTCTTTACCAGGAACAAGATTAAAACAAACAGGAACGTGTCTCTGTAATAACTGCAGTTTTCCTGAGAAGTCCCCCGAATGCTGAATATGCTTTAATGTGACATCTTCTTAATGTTGTGAGGTGTGTAACTTAATGTTGTTAATGATGGTGAATAACGTTGGGCCCTGTGAATGTGACCTGGTAAGCAGCAGCATCCCAGTCTTCCCTGGTGACCTTCACCTCAAAACACTGCTGTTTACTCGCATCCGAGGGAAGGATAATAACAGGCATGTCATATGTTCTGGCCATTTCTCTAAATTTTGAATATCAAAGCCTTCATTAATACTTATTAAAGATCTACCTGTACAAAGAGATTTATTATTTAAATATTAATAGTACGTTACCGGAAAATGCCTCAGTGCTAAGTAACACAGTTTCTCAAAATGTGTATCAGGTTTTCCTGTTTCTATGCTTTATTTAGGTTGTAATTTATAGCTTCAGAATTGAGTCTTTGAAAGGTTTTTCTCTAAAAATACATCATATACATACCATTTTAATGCCATATGGCCAATTTTCTAGCTGAATCAATCAGCACAACAATATCCTATTGCATGACGACATCAAATCAAAGACACAGTCTTTCCCCTTTGCTAGTCACAGGAAATGTTGGAAGGGATGGGTAAGAACGTGCTGTTTCATATGTCATTAAACTTATGAAATGCGTGGAAAGGAGAGGCTACCCCTTCCACAAGTATTTCAGAAAAAAAAAAGCAAGACAAAGTACAAGGGCCAACATGCACGGTGAGGCTGGTCTTCCAGAAATGGCATTTGGTGATGCGTCTGTCTTTGTATATTCTGTTGACTTGTTGCTGTACTGAAGAAGTGAATTCAGTGTGATGATACCGAGGCTTAATTGCCCTGTGTAGTTTTGAGATGAAAGAAACCTGGAGGGTGTAGCCTGCATGTCACAGTGCCAGAGCAATAATCAGAAACCCTGGGGAGAACCGGTATATCAATAAGGAAGAGTCACAAGGGCAGCAAAATATGTTTGGTAATTGGAGGCAACCTGGGGTGCAGACATGCCTTTCACGTGCTGGGCGGGACTGGGCGCTGTATAAAAACCCCACACCACTGGGAGCAATCATTGGTTTCTCCTGCCTTATCCTCCTTCAGAAGTGGGTAAGTCAGAATAGATTTAGAAAACCTAGTGAATAATGAAGAGATGTTATTTGATACTATTTGCCCTCCTCTTTCTGCTGGCTCCCAGACACTAATCTACAAGTGCTGTAGATTAATGCATTGGGAATTAAGGTTGTGATTTGATGAGAATTATATAGATGTAAAATATTCATTCCTCACTGGATTTTCATTAATATTTGAGTGTTTGAAACTGTGTCAGTCCTGCCTGTATCCTTCTTTTCCCTTAAAGTCTTTATCTCAGTACAGCCACGAAGGATTTTCCAGTTTATTTCTGGATGGCTCCCTTTTGACACAGGCATCATGGTTCCCAATCCCACCTCCCGTCATGATCTATGGGTGAAGACAGTGGGGCTGTGCAGGAAAGCTCAGAAAGGCTGGTCAGGATATAGGATTATGGGGATGATCCAGCACTAAAAGTCAGAATAGAACAATAGATGAACACAGAGGGTGTCAGGCAGCATGCCTGGGTTTGCTGGCTCCATGCTTGCAGCATTTATTTGAGATGTACTTGCTGTTGGGAGCATTGCTTTACAGGCTTTTTCTTCCCCTGTGGTGTTTCAGACGTGCCCCCCTCCACCACACCAAGATGACCTTCTACTACCAGAACCAATGTGAGGATACCTGCTACTCTCCCTGCAACTACGGGACCGTGTACAGCTGCCGGACCTATGACTGCGGAAGCCCTTGCAGCTACCGGAGCTACGGGGATCTGTGTGGTTATCGTGACTGCTACCCCTCCTACAGCGCCCGCTACTGCTACCCCTACTCTTCTCGCTACATCCGTAGATACAGCTACGGGAGCTGCTACCCCTGCTACCGCTGCTAAACCCAGAAGGATTTAATGGGAAACAAGGACTGAGAAATAGTTACTGAATTCGCAGCTGCTGTTAGGGGAGGGTTTGCAGAAGCTCTGAGTCCAGGACTGCGGCTGAATGCCGTAGTATTTTGGAAAGCTCAGTGTTTCTGTAAAACTTCTTCAATGTTCTTCCAAAATGTTTTGTCTTGCTTTTTTCCTACTGACTTCTTATCCCTACCATGGATTTGATGTGTAAAGGAATCTGGGCTTAACATGGGTTAACATGAGCAAACAATTCCTTAACTCATTTACAGCTCTTTCCCAGCTAACATGCATGAAATCTAGAATGTACCTGTAGTAGCCTTCCTAAGGATATGCTTCTGGCTTAACTGCTTTTGAAGCTATACCAGAGAAACAGTAAATCATCTGCTCTGATTTATTTAATTGGACTTAAAGCAAGTGGAAACATTTGAAAATGGAAATTAATAGTCAAATGCTACAGCTGTAGCAGCAAAACTGGTACCAATGAGACCGGGAGATTTTCTGCAGATATAGATTGATCTCTGCATGCATTCTTTCCGCTTCTGTTTTCTATATTACTTTAGATTGTGATGATGAGCTTTATTCCTATTAAAACTGTTATAGCATCATTACAGGTCTCTGGTCTTCTTTTTCTGACTTGGATGTACACAGAATTTTGTCCCCTGCTTGATATGTTTTGTGGAGACATACTGCACCCTGTAGTTTTTACAAATGTCATCTGAACCTGGGCACACATTTTACAAATGAATAACCCAGCAGTATCTCAGAAAATGAACTCACTCATTCTGGAATTTCCTAGGAAGGATTTGGAAATATTCTTTTAAATTTGCCTTAGCATCACAGTGCATGTGCAGACATCGGACGTAACAGCACTACATCTTAGTGATTTGTAAATGCACAGACTGCCTGCAGGCAAACCCAATTTAACTGGGAAGTAAGCCAAGAGGCTTAGAGAAAATCACCCCTGTTTCTCAAGCACTTTTGTCCTGGCAGTTTCTGGGTGCTTTCTGGATTTAGAGGTCTGATCTGTTATAGGGCAGAAAATGGCATGCTTTCTGTTTCAGCTTATTAAGTGGTGCTAAGAACAAGTGTTTGCAAAGGTTGCTGTAAGGCTCCGTTTGAATGACAATGAAATGGTGTGAAGGTCCCAGGCTGCACAATCATACAGTTGTTATTAGGATGAGATGCCTTGAAGTGACTCTATTATTCATGACTGAAGTACCTAAGTGGCAGCAGTAGTAACCTCTTAATGGTACGATGCTGTAACAGAGTCTAGGCATAAAACAGCCAGTGAAGTGCTTTGAAAGCCCTATTAAACCCCAGAACCCTTATGGTGAATGCAGTTACTGTCCTTTGAACACACACACACAGACAGGTACTTTGAGGGCAGTCTCACAAGAGGAACAGAGCTCAATTGTGCTACAATACAAAATGTGAGTACAAAATTAATTGAACTCCTTTGCAAGTAAAGCTGTGGGTTACACTTCCAGCAGCTTTCAGGATGGAGCTTTCTCATGGCTTCTGAGGAGCTTTGCTCCTAGGAAAGCACTCACCAGCTTGGTGCCTGACACGTTACCCACAAAAGCACAACACAAGTTGCTGTTGAACTGTGTCTTGACATGAAGGTCTAGAAATTTAGCCAGAACTGGTCATAATTTCAATTTTTCATTAGTTAAACCTATTTAATAAAACCTGTAATGTTATGAGTAAGTTGCTAAGTAAAAACTAGAAAGTATTAAGTGTCTCAGAGTGCACAAGTAGAGACAATGGTAGCTTAAAATAATTGCTAATATCTCAGTAGTTCTACAGACTATTTATGGACTTAGCTGCTTTAACAAGACACGTAGTTAAAAAAGGAGTTAGAAATTCATGCAATGCCACACACATATATGTTTCTTCCACTCCAGTAAATCCTAGGATAAGACTAGAAAGAAACCCAAATACCTGGGATAAGAAGGCAAAGTACATAATTGTAGGATCTCATATGTTTCATTGGACAGAACCACACTTGAGTGAAAAGTGTGAAGTCTATAAAATCACATTCTGACCAAAGCATGCATTAAAATGTCTCAACACGTACTTTTGAAGTGACTATTATTCAATAATGAAGCACATGACAAGAGACAAAAACCAGCTTTTAATATAGTAATAAAACACTACAAATGTATAAATAGTTATGAGCGTCTGAGAAGTGCTTTGAACTTCTCAGACTATCTAACATGGAAAAATGTGAAGACATTATATATTTCTGCTTGAGAAAAGGACCACAGAGCAGCAAATAAATTCACTGGTATTTTTTCCTTCAAAAGCTGTCCCTTACAATTGGCCTAATAGCTTATTTGTATCTCTTGTGTGCTACAACACAAGGCAGTCTATCAAAAGCTGTTGAACCTCTTACAAACCCTGTTCACTAAGGCGTGTGACACCTGATATTTAACTCCGTGACTCGAGCTTCATTATCAACATTTCAATGGTCAATGTGGCAAATCAGAAGAGCAAACTCAAACAAAGGAAGCAAAAGCCAGGTTATTGATGCAATGCAGATTCTTTAATGTGGATGCAAAATGCAATAAACAGTGTCAGCAAGAAACAAAACAACAAGGAAAAAATGAATTTGGAGCGGGAAAATCATAAGGCTGCAGCAAGACACAACCCAGGGCTCCACCAGAAAGACCCCTCCCGCCCTCTTGTGTTTCAGACAGGGAGTCTTACAGCCTGGCAGAACCAGGGAAACCCTTATCCGAGGAAGACTACAGCTTCGTTGTGTTGCAGGTAGGAGGGGAGACTTGGAAGCCCTAAAGTTGCCAGCATAAGATCTGCAAGGTTACTCTGTGCAAATAAGCAAGGATCATACAGACCCAGTAGCTGCTTTGCCACAGCCTAAAGAGGGGCTGCAAGCTCTGCTCTGCATCTGGTGGTAGAAGACGAGAGATGCGATGTGTGGAGACCCAGGGCAGATGCGGCACTGAACTCTGTGGATATTTGGGGCTTAGCAGGGTCCACAGTTGCCATTGAGGTACCTGTGGCCTCGGCCCCAGCTCCCATATCCACAACCGCCATAGCCCCCATAGCCCCCATAGCCCCCAGAGGCCCCATAGCCCCCATAGCCTCCAAAACCACCACGGCCTCCAAAAGTGCCGCCGTAACCCCCGCCAACGCCGGGAGCTCCCGCTGAGCCAACAACACTGTGCTGCGGGAAGGAGCTGAGGATGGGCCCGGGGAAGGTGATCACCGAGGGTGGCGGCTGGATCACCACCGTGGAGTCAGGGCACTGCCGCACGCAGGGCTCGTTGCAGGTGTCAGCCAGCGGGGTCGGGGCGGCCACCCCACAGGAGGTGTTGCACAGGCTGGTGCAGGACATCTTTCAGGCAGGCAAGGAGTCCTGGCAAAGACACCGGGGATTAGGCACGGGTGCGGGGAAGGGGCTGTATCGAGGGAGGCAGGGAGGCAGGGAGGCAGGGAGAGATCCCCAAGGGGCTTCCAGGAGCTGGACTTACCCTGTTGATCAGGAGAGTCAAGCAAAGCCGAGTGGATAGAGGGCTGTGAAGCCCTCAGCTCTTTTATACACGTCCCAGGCTGCCCGGGGCATTGGCCACGGGGGTTGGTGGTTGAAACCCCACGTAATCATGAGACGTAGCACACAGCTTCATGAGACAGAAAGTGATGCGAGAGAATTATATGCCGCCTCACTGGGGGCACTGGCACGCAAGCGTGCCCTGGAGAGGACAGGGGTGATGGGAGGGACAAACGATGACACGCCATTACATGAAAGACAAGGCACGGCTGTTGTAGCTGAACTGGCGGCACCAATAAACCCCGATCTATCCCTAATCCCCCGCATTGCTTACGTGGCAATGTGCTGAACCTTGCAGAATATTGCTGTGTCCAACGCTAGCACACCAGGCTGCTGCTCCTGCAGACAACGCACTCAGCAGCAGCCCAGCCAGGCACCCATGGCCACGAGTCCCCAGTGTGCCTGGGCCTGCGGGGAACTTTGCCACGTGCAGCCTGGCTCAGTGGCTGCTCGGCCCAAATCTCCTGGCACAGCCCCCAACGCCCAGCTGAGCAACCGAGTCCCTCCAGAGAGGCCTTGAGGAGGACCACGCTTACAAAGACATGGCCAAGGAAGCTGAGAGTGTCCTGGTCCCCTCCTGCCCTGCACCTCCCCTGTGCATGTCCCCTGTCACACAGGACCTTGCCGCCTGATCTCATTGCCCCCCCCCCACCTTTGTTTTGAGGCCCCACACGAATGGGTCTTTGAGCCACTCAGCAAAGAGTGCCCCCCACCCTCTGCATGGCCGTTCATCGGTGAGCACCACACAGACCCTCTCGAGCCGGGGCATGGAGATGGCCGAGGCTTCAGGGAGCTCCTGCCCTGTTGCCCCAGAAGGCGCCCAGCGCTCACGGGCACTGGGAGATGGTGGGCATTTGCGAGCCACTCCGAGTGTCTGGAATGGCTTCTCCCTTTGCCCAGCCTCCCCCTGCCTCTGCTTACCGCCTTGTAAAAGGGAGGTAATGACAGGCATGATGGTGTGCACAGGATTGCAAAGCACATCTGCGAAATGCTCAGGACTCTGGCACGTAAGCAATGCGGGGGATTAGGGATAGATCGGGGTTTATTGGTGCCGCCAGTTCAGCTACAACAGCCGTGCCTTGTCTTTCATGTAATGGCGTGTCATCGTTTGTCCCTCCCATCACCCCTGTCCTCTCCAGGGCACGCTTGCGTGCCAGTGCCCCCAGTGAGGCGGCATATAATTCTCTCGCATCACTTTCTGTCTCATGAAGCTGTGTGCTACATCTCATGATTACGTGGGGTTTCAACCACCAACCCCCGTGGCCAATGCCCCGGGCAGCCTGGGACGTGTATAAAAGAGCTGAGGGCTTCACAGCCCTCTATCCACTCGGCTTTGCTTGACTCTCCTGATCAACAGGGTAAGTCCAGCTCCTGGAAGCCCCTTGGGGATCTCTCCCTGCCTCCCTGCCTCCCTCGATACAGCCCCTTCCCCGCACCCGTGCCTAATCCCCGGTGTCTTTGCCAGGACTCCTTGCCTGCCTGAAAGATGTCCTGCACCAGCCTGTGCAACACCTCCTGTGGGGTGGCCGCCCCGGCCCCGCTGGCTGACACCTGCAACGAGCCCTGCGTGCGGCAGTGCCCTGACTCCACGGTGGTGATCCAGCCGCCAGCTGCGGTGATCACATACCCTGGACCCATCCTCAGCTCCTTCCCGCAGCACAGTGTTGTTGGCTCAGCGGGAGCTCCCGGCGTTGGCGGAGGCTACGGCGGCACTTTTGGAGGCCGTGGTGGTTTTGGAGGCTATGGAGGCTATGGGGGCTATGGGGGCTATGGGGGCTATGGATACGGTGGTTGGGGCCGAGGCTGCGGATACCTCAGGGGCAGCTGTGGACCCTGCTAAACCCCACACTGCGTCTCATCACAGATGAAGGAGAGCTTTGGAAAAGCCCCTGGGACATGCCGATATAACAGTCTGTGGAAAAACATCCCTTTGACATTGTGGGGCACCGCAGCTTGGAAGTCTTCTAACTTCTTGGGCCTTACTCTGCTTTGCTCCTTCCCTGCTTGAGCATCCCTTCACGTCTTGTTGCACCCTGATGACAGTGACCCGCGCTGGGTGCCTGCTCCTGGGGCACGGCTGACGCTCGTTGTTGCTCTGCCCAGTGCCAGGAGACAGCGGAAGGCCCTGGCCAGGACCCTGCTCTTGTCCCAACTCCCTCCTCCCCTGGAACTGCAATAAAAGCTCTGTTGCATCACAATGTCGACCCATGATGCTTTTTCTTCACCCTTCCTTCCGCCTTCCCACTTCCCCCAGACCTCGTGGCACGTGGGCTGCTTGAATCTCCCACGGTGATGCCCTTGGACCATTTGGGCAGTTTGCTCCGGGGGCTACAGCTGAGGATGCCAGTCCCACCTGGGCCTTGTGCAGCACATTGCACTGAGCTTCCTCTGCTCTCCCACCGGCCGTAAGCACAGCACGTTCCCAGAGCTCCCTTTGGATACGTGCAAGTGCCACAGGTGACTGGCAGAAGCTCTTCCCAATGCTCTGCAAAACCAGCACGCCAGGCCTTACCTCCGTTCATTGGCTTGTTGTTGGTCACCTCTGGAGGTCCAGGGAAGTGGAGGCACAAACACTGCATGGACGGGGCTGCTGCCCGATGCTGACCATGCGCCTGTGCCCAGCTAGAGGTGAGGGCACTGGCATGAGGGAAGACACACACACAGCAACTTTTCCCAAGTTTCTCCTCAGAGCCATGAAGAGGCCGCGAGTATGCAGTCACATGAAGCATAAAGCTCTTTGTGGAGGAGGTTGGGCTGCCTGCCTTCCTGAGGTCCCTCTCTGCCCCAGCTGTCTCCTCATGGTGTGATCCCTGCACTGCAAGGTGCTCTTGGGCAGAGACAGTTCTGGCCACAGCCATTGTGGAGGGCAGTGGGACACCTCTTGGGTCCCCGATGCTGACCTCCAGGAAAGATGTGTCATCCGCAATTGTCAACACAGGGGATGGGAAAGAAGGCAGCAAAACGTCAAGATCAGACACGCTTTTCCCTCACTGCCTGGAGAGAAGCTCGCACATCTCATCTTGCCTTTGAGGATTTGTCTGCACGTGCACATCCTCCCATGTGGCAAGGTCAGCCTGCACTGAGTCTCAGCCATCTGCCCATTCCTGGCTGAGGAGGTGTCCCCTGTGTGTCTGCTGAGGGAACAGTGCTGGGAGTGGGGTTTGGTGACCCCGCTTACAGCGGCTGAGGCTGGGGGCTTTGGCGGGCTGTGGCAGCGTGGGCTGCTTTGTGGGCTCATGTGTGAGGAAGAGCAGGGATGGGCCAGCAAATTTGTAGCACAACAGGGGGTGGTGGGAAGCTCTGCTGTCATTCCTGGGCACAGCGTGTCCACAGGTAGCAGGTGGGTGACACAGGGAATCCCGAGAAGAGCTTCTACTCCACCGGTGGTGGCAAGGTGAGGCCAACATGGGTCCAACCAGCAGTGGAAGATGGAGGAAAAATAAGAAAAGGAGGGGGTGGAGGTTTGCAGTGCTGCAGAGTACAGGAGCCCAAAGTGTGGAGAAGAAATCAAGGGCAGAGAGGGAGAAGCTGTTGTTGAACAAGACAAGTACGGCCCCGGCTGCAGGTGACCATCTGGCAGAGGGACATGCTGCCAAGGGCCGGCAGGAGGAAGCGAGGCAGCTCCCGCAGGCCACCCTGCAGAGGCCGTGGGTGGCAGCTGGCTAGGACAGCCCGGGGAGCCAAGGCTGCTGCTGGGAGCGTTGCCTACAGAGGAAGGTTGAAGAAAACAACCATGGGACAACACTGCGATGCAACAGAGATTTTATTGCAGTTCCAGGGGAGCGGGGAGTTGGGACAAGAGCAAAGCACTGGTGGGGGCTTTCCCCTGTCTCCTGGCAGTGGGCAGAGCAACAACGAGCATCAGCCGTGCCACAGGAGCAGGCACCCAGCATGATGCTGCGTCGTCAAAGAGCAGCAAGTCTTGAAGGGATGCTCAAGCAGGGCAGGAAGAAAGGCAGAGTGGGCCCCACACATGCACGAGGCATCCAAGCTCTGGGGCCCAGCTGTGCCAAAGCAATGTCCTTCCTTCAGGGGTTGTGTTGGGATGTGCCATGGCCTTTTCAGGTCCTCGTCTTCTTCTGTGGCCAGGTCAAGTGTTGTGGAGCTTAGCAGGGTCCACAGTTGCCATTGAGGTACCTGTGGCCTCGGCCCCAGCTCCCATATCCACAACCGCCAAATCCTCCATAGCCCCCATAACCTCCATAGCCCCCATATCCTCCATAGCCCCCACAGCTCCCATAGCCTCCATAACCCCCATAGCCCCAAAGGCCTCCATAGCCACCATAGCCACCATAGCCTCCATAGCCCCCATAGCCCCCATAGCCTCCAAAACCACCACGGCCTCCAAAAGTGCCGCCGTAACCCCCGCCAACGCCGGGAGCTCCCGCTGAGCCAACAACACTCTGCTGCGGGAAGGAGCTGAGGATGGGCCCGGGGAAGGTGATCACCGAGGGTGGCGGCTGGATCACCACCGTGGAGTCAGGGCACTGCCGCACGCAGGGCTCGTTGCAGGTGTCAGCCAGCGGGGCCGGGGCGGCCACCCCACAGGAGGTGTTGCACAGGCTGGTGCAGGACATCCTTGTGTTCAGCAGGTGATGCTGCAAGAAAAGACAGAGCTCCGGGTCAGTGTCAGGCCCAATCCCAAAACCCTCCTGTCTCTCTCACACTTGGAACCTGTGTCCCAGGACAGGCTCTGGATCCTCTCCGGCAGTCACAGCAAGAAGAGGCTCCACAGTTCAAATGCTGGTATAAACCAGTGTTTGCCATGGTGCGCCCTGGGCCTGGCTTGACCAAAGGGAACAGAAAATCTCCCTCAACCAAAGCAAATGGAAAATGAACATCTCCCAAAGGATTTGAGTCTCTTGGTGTACTCAGAGCATTGTACCCACAAGGTTAAATTCCCATCCTTTCCATAGCTCTGGAACAGCACGATCCCATCCTTACTATGCCCGATGAAAGTGTGGTGGAGCCCCAAGCAAACGATGCCTCAGGAAAGCCACTGCTGAGGAAGGAAAGAGGGAGGTAAGACTTGCACTTACCACAGTGATCAGAGAGGCAAGTGGGAGAAGATGGATAGCCAGCTGTGAAGCCCTCAGCTCTTATATACATGTCGCCGACTGACCGAGGAATCGCCCAAGGCGTGGTGGTAATAACCCCATGTGATCATGAGATCAAGCGGACAAAATTCATGACATAAATAGCGATATGAGATAATTAAGTGCCTCCTCATTGGGGACACTGGAACACAAATGTGCCCCGGAGAAAAAAGAGGTAATGGGAGGGACAGGACATGACACATCATTACATCAAAGACAAGGCGTTACTGTAGCTGAACTCGCGGCACCAATAAACCCCAATCTGTCCCTAATCCTTCACTTTGCTTGCACAGAAGAATTCTGGGCATCTTGCAGAAGATTGCTGTTCCCAACCACGCCACACTCAGCACAGCAGAGCCAGGCGCCCATGGCCGGCAGTGCCCAGCGTGCCTCTGCCTGTGCCTGTGGGGAGCACGGCCACGTGCAGCCTGGCTCTGGGTGGGCGCTCGGCCAGCCTCTCCTGGCACAGCCCTCAATGCCCCGCTGAGTAATTGAGCTCCTCCAGAGAGGGCTTGGCGAGAACCGTGCTCACAGGCATGAGGCTGAAGGAGCCGACACTGACATGGTCCCTTTGATGCCCTTCTTCTCCTCCGTATATGCCCCCCACATTCAGAGGTCTCCATGCTCTATCCTACTGCCATGCCCACTGCATCTCAACCAGCCTCTGTGCGCTTGAGGTTTTGCTATGCGTGGGACCGGTCCCCTCTACTCTTTGCATGGCTGCCAAGTGAATCCAGGACCTTAACACCTCTACAGCCTTAGAGGTGGGCAATTAACAGAGATATCTGTGGACCCCATGACAATGAGATGCTGTTGCTGGCATTCAGAGATGGTGGAAATTTGGAAGTCACTTCAAGCATGTGGAAGGGCTTCTCCATGTGCCCAGCGTCCCGGTTCCTCTGTTTACCAGTCTGTAAGAGAAAGGTAATGACAGACGTGATTGCTATGCCCAGGATGGCAAAGCACTTCTGCAAGATGCTTACGACTTATCCACACAGGGAGCTTGAGGATTAGGGAGAGATTGAGGTCTATTGTGATGCGAGTTCGGCTACAGCAGCGCGTGCTCTTTCATGTAATGATGTATCACGACAAATCCCTCCCATCACACGTATGCTTTGCAAGGCACGTTTGTACACAAATGTCCCTAGCGAGGCGGCATATAACACTCCCAGCATCATTATCTTTACGATGAAGATTGTGTGCTTGATCTCATGATTACGTGGGGATTCAACCACCACCCCGTGACCACTGCCCCGGGCAGCCTGGGACGTGTATAAAAGAGCTGAGGGCTTCACAGCCCTCTATCCACTCGGCTTTGCTTGACTCTCCTGATCAACAGGGTAAGTCCAGCTCCTGGAAGCCCCTTGGGGATCTCTCCCTGCCTCCCTGCCTCCCTCGATACAGCCCCTTCCCCGCACCCGTGCCTAATCCCCGGTGTCTTTGCCAGGACTCCTTGCCTGCCTGAAAGATGTCCTGCACCAGCCTGTGCAACACCTCCTGTGGGGTGGCCGCCCCGGCCCCGCTGGCTGACACCTGCAACGAGCCCTGCGTGCGGCAGTGCCCTGACTCCACGGTGGTGATCCAGCCGCCACCCTCGGTGATCACCTTCCCCGGGCCCATCCTCAGCTCCTTCCCGCAGCAGAGTGTTGTTGGCTCAGCGGGAGCTCCCGGCGTTGGCTGGGGTTACGGCGGCACTTTTGGAGGCCGTGGTGGTTTTGGAGGCTATGGGGGCTATGGGGGCTATGGGGGCTATGGAGGCCTTTGGGGCCATGGGGGTTATGGGGGTTATGGAGGCCTTTGGGGCTATGGGGGCTATGGAGGATTTGGCAGTTGTGGATATGGTGGCTGGCGCCGAGGCCACAGGTACCTCAATGGCAACTGTGGACCCTGCTAAGCTCCACAACACTTGACCTGGCCACAGAAGAAGACGAGGACCTGAAAAGGCCATGGCACATCCCAACACAACCCCTGAAGGAAGGACATTGCTTTGGCACAGCTGGGCCCCAGAGCTTGGATGCCTCGTGCATGTGTGGGGCCCACTCTGCCTTTCTTCCTGCCCTGCTTGAGCATCCCTTCAAGACTTGCTGCTCTTTGACGACGCAGCATCATGCTGGGTGCCTGCTCCTGTGGCACGGCTGATGCTCGTTGTTGCTCTGCCCACTGCCAGGAGACAGGGGAAAGCCCCCACCAGTGCTTTGCTCTTGTCCCAACTCCCCGCTCCCCTGGAACTGCAATAAAATCTCTGTTGCATCGCAGTGTTGTCCCATGGTTGTTTTCTTCAACCTTCCTCTGTAGGCAACGCTCCCAGCAGCAGCCTTGGCTCCCCGGGCTGTCCTAGCCAGCTGCCACCCACGGCCTCTGCAGGGTGGCCTGCGGGAGCTGCCTCGCTTCCTCCTGCCGGCCCTTGGCAGCATGTCCCTCTGCCAGATGGTCACCTGCAGCCGGGGCCGTACTTGTCTTGTTCAACAACAGCTTCTCCCTCTCTGCCCTTGATTTCTTCTCCACACTTTGGGCTCCTGTACTCTGCAGCACTGCAAACCTCCACCCCCTCCTTTTCTTATTTTTCCTCCATCTTCCACTGCTGGTTGGACCCATGTTGGCCTCACCTTGCCACCACCGGTGGAGTAGAAGCTCTTCTCGGGATTCCCTGTGTCACCCACCTGCTACCTGTGGACACGCTGTGCCCAGGAATGACAGCAGAGCTTCCCACCACCCCCTGTTGTGCTACAAATTTGCTGGCCCATCCCTGCTCTTCCTCACACATGAGCCCACAAAGCAGCCCACGCTGCCACAGCCCGCCAAAGCCCCCAGCCTCAGCCGCTGTAAGCGGGGTCACCAAACCCCACTCCCAGCACTGTTCCCTCAGCAGACACACAGGGGACACCTCCTCAGCCAGGAATGGGCAGATGGCTGAGACTCAGTGCAGGCTGACCTTGCCACATGGGAGGATGTGCACGTGCAGACAAATCCTCAAAGGCAAGATGAGATGTGCGAGCTTCTCTCCAGGCAGTGAGGGAAAAGCGTGTCTGATCTTGACGTTTTGCTGCCTTCTTTCCCATCCCCTGTGTTGACAATTGCGGATGACACATCTTTCCTGGAGGTCAGCATCGGGGACCCAAGAGGTGTCCCACTGCCCTCCACAATGGCTGTGGCCAGAACTGTCTCTGCCCAAGAGCACCTTGCAGTGCAGGGATCACACCATGAGGAGACAGCTGGGGCAGAGAGGGACCTCAGGAAGGCAGGCAGCCCAACCTCCTCCACAAAGAGCTTTATGCTTCATGTGACTGCATACTCGCGGCCTCTTCATGGCTCTGAGGAGAAACTTGGGAAAAGTTGCTGTGTGTGTGTCTTCCCTCATGCCAGTGCCCTCACCTCTAGCTGGGCACAGGCGCATGGTCAGCATCGGGCAGCAGCCCCGTCCATGCAGTGTTTGTGCCTCCACTTCCCTGGACCTCCAGAGGTGACCAACAACAAGCCAATGAACGGAGGTAAGGCCTGGCGTGCTGGTTTTGCAGAGCATTGGGAAGAGCTTCTGCCAGTCACCTGTGGCACTTGCACGTATCCAAAGGGAGCTCTGGGAACGTGCTGTGCTTACGGCCGGTGGGAGAGCAGAGGAAGCTCAGTGCAATGTGCTGCACAAGGCCCAGGTGGGACTGGCATCCTCAGCTGTAGCCCCCGGAGCAAACTGCCCAAATGGTCCAAGGGCATCACCGTGGGAGATTCAAGCAGCCCACGTGCCACGAGGTCTGGGGGAAGTGGGAAGGCGGAAGGAAGGGTGAAGAAAAAGCATCATGGGTCGACATTGTGATGCAACAGAGCTTTTATTGCAGTTCCAGGGGAGGAGGGAGTTGGGACAAGAGCAGGGTCCTGGCCAGGGCCTTCCGCTGTCTCCTGGCACTGGGCAGAGCAACAACGAGCGTCAGCCGTGCCCCAGGAGCAGGCACCCAGCGCGGGTCACTGTCATCAGGGTGCAACAAGACGTGAAGGGATGCTCAAGCAGGGAAGGAGCAAAGCAGAGTAAGGCCCAAGAAGTTAGAAGACTTCCAAGCTGCGGTGCCCCACAATGTCAAAGGGATGTTTTTCCACAGACTGTTATATCGGCATGTCCCAGGGGCTTTTCCAAAGCTCTCCTTCATCTGTGATGAGACGCAGTGTGGGGTTTAGCAGGGTCCACAGCTGCCCCTGAGGTATCCGCAGCCTCGGCCCCAACCACCGTATCCATAGCCCCCATAGCCCCCATAGCCCCCATAGCCCCCATAGCCTCCAAAACCACCACGGCCTCCAAAAGTGCCGCCGTAGCCTCCGCCAACGCCGGGAGCTCCCGCTGAGCCAACAACACTGTGCTGCGGGAAGGAGCTGAGGATGGGTCCAGGGTATGTGATCACCGCAGCTGGCGGCTGGATCACCACCGTGGAGTCAGGGCACTGCCGCACGCAGGGCTCGTTGCAGGTGTCAGCCAGCGGGGCCGGGGCGGCCACCCCACAGGAGGTGTTGCACAGGCTGGTGCAGGACATCTTTCAGGCAGGCAAGGAGTCCTGGCAAAGACACCGGGGATTAGGCACGGGTGCGGGGAAGGGGCTGTATCGAGGGAGGCAGGGAGGCAGGGAGAGATCCCCAAGGGGCTTCCAGGAGCTGGACTTACCCTGTTGATCAGGAGAGTCAAGCAAAGCCGAGTGGATAGAGGGCTGTGAAGCCCTCAGCTCTTTTATACACGTCCCAGGCTGCCCGGGGCATTGGCCACGGGGGTTGGTGGTTGAAACCCCACGTAATCATGAGACGTAGCACACAGCTTCATGAGACAGAAAGTGATGCGAGAGAATTATATGCCGCCTCACTGGGGGCACTGGCACGCAAGCGTGCCCTGGAGAGGACAGGGGTGATGGGAGGGACAAACGATGACACGCCATTACATGAAAGACAAGGCACGGCTGTTGTAGCTGAACTGGCGGCACCAATAAACCCCGATCTATCCCTAATCCCCCGCATTGCTTACGTGGCAATGTGCTGAACCTTGCAGAATATTGCTGTGTCCAACGCTAGCACACCAGGCTGCTGCTCCTGCAGACAACGCACTCAGCAGCAGCCCAGCCAGGCACCCATGGCCACGAGTCCCCAGTGTGCCTGGGCCTGCGGGGAACTTTGCCACGTGCAGCCTGGCTCAGTGGCTGCTCGGCCCAAATCTCCTGGCACAGCCCCCAACGCCCAGCTGAGCAACCGAGTCCCTCCAGAGAGGCCTTGAGGAGGACCACGCTTACAAAGACATGGCCAAGGAAGCTGAGAGTGTCCTGGTCCCCTCCTGCCCTGCACCTCCCCTGTGCATGTCCCCTGTCACACAGGACCTTGCCGCCTGATCTCATTGCCCCCCCCCCACCTTTGTTTTGAGGCCCCACACGAATGGGTCTTTGAGCCACTCAGCAAAGAGTGCCCCCCACCCTCTGCATGGCCGTTCATCGGTGAGCACCACACAGACCCTCTCGAGCCGGGGCATGGAGATGGCCGAGGCTTCAGGGAGCTCCTGCCCTGTTGCCCCAGAAGGCGCCCAGCGCTCACGGGCACTGGGAGATGGTGGGCATTTGCGAGCCACTCCGAGTGTCTGGAATGGCTTCTCCCTTTGCCCAGCCTCCCCCTGCCTCTGCTTACCGCCTTGTAAAAGGGAGGTAATGACAGGCATGATGGTGTGCACAGGATTGCAAAGCACATCTGCGAAATGCTCAGGACTCTGGCACGTAAGCAATGCGGGGGATTAGGGATAGATCGGGGTTTATTGGTGCCGCCAGTTCAGCTACAACAGCCGTGCCTTGTCTTTCATGTAATGGCGTGTCATCGTTTGTCCCTCCCATCACCCCTGTCCTCTCCAGGGCACGCTTGCGTGCCAGTGCCCCCAGTGAGGCGGCATATAATTCTCTCGCATCACTTTCTGTCTCATGAAGCTGTGTGCTACATCTCATGATTACGTGGGGTTTCAACCACCAACCCCCGTGGCCAATGCCCCGGGCAGCCTGGGACGTGTATAAAAGAGCTGAGGGCTTCACAGCCCTCTATCCACTCGGCTTTGCTTGACTCTCCTGATCAACAGGGTAAGTCCAGCTCCTGGAAGCCCCTTGGGGATCTCTCCCTGCCTCCCTGCCTCCCTCGATACAGCCCCTTCCCCGCACCCGTGCCTAATCCCCGGTGTCTTTGCCAGGACTCCTTGCCTGCCTGAAAGATGTCCTGCACCAGCCTGTGCAACACCTCCTGTGGGGTGGCCGCCCCGGCCCCGCTGGCTGACACCTGCAACGAGCCCTGCGTGCGGCAGTGCCCTGACTCCACGGTGGTGATCCAGCCGCCAGCTGCGGTGATCACATACCCTGGACCCATCCTCAGCTCCTTCCCGCAGCACAGTGTTGTTGGCTCAGCGGGAGCTCCCGGCGTTGGCGGAGGCTACGGCGGCACTTTTGGAGGCCGTGGTGGTTTTGGAGGCTATGGGGGCTATGGGGGCTATGGGGGCTATGGGGGCTATGGATACGGTGGTTGGGGCCGAGGCTGCGGATACCTCAGGGGCAGCTGTGGACCCTGCTAAACCCCACACTGCGTCTCATCACAGATGAAGGAGAGCTTTGGAAAAGCCCCTGGGACATGCCGATATAACAGTCTGTGGAAAAACATCCCTTTGACATTGTGGGGCACCGCAGCTTGGAAGTCTTCTAACTTCTTGGGCCTTACTCTGCTTTGCTCCTTCCCTGCTTGAGCATCCCTTCACGTCTTGTTGCACCCTGATGACAGTGACCCGCGCTGGGTGCCTGCTCCTGGGGCACGGCTGACGCTCGTTGTTGCTCTGCCCAGTGCCAGGAGACAGCGGAAGGCCCTGGCCAGGACCCTGCTCTTGTCCCAACTCCCTCCTCCCCTGGAACTGCAATAAAAGCTCTGTTGCATCACAATGTCGACCCATGATGCTTTTTCTTCACCCTTCCTTCCGCCTTCCCACTTCCCCCAGACCTCGTGGCACGTGGGCTGCTTGAATCTCCCACGGTGATGCCCTTGGACCATTTGGGCAGTTTGCTCCGGGGGCTACAGCTGAGGATGCCAGTCCCACCTGGGCCTTGTGCAGCACATTGCACTGAGCTTCCTCTGCTCTCCCACCGGCCGTAAGCACAGCACGTTCCCAGAGCTCCCTTTGGATACGTGCAAGTGCCACAGGTGACTGGCAGAAGCTCTTCCCAATGCTCTGCAAAACCAGCACGCCAGGCCTTACCTCCGTTCATTGGCTTGTTGTTGGTCACCTCTGGAGGTCCAGGGAAGTGGAGGCACAAACACTGCATGGACGGGGCTGCTGCCCGATGCTGACCATGCGCCTGTGCCCAGCTAGAGGTGAGGGCACTGGCATGAGGGAAGACACACACACAGCAACTTTTCCCAAGTTTCTCCTCAGAGCCATGAAGAGGCCGCGAGTATGCAGTCACATGAAGCATAAAGCTCTTTGTGGAGGAGGTTGGGCTGCCTGCCTTCCTGAGGTCCCTCTCTGCCCCAGCTGTCTCCTCATGGTGTGATCCCTGCACTGCAAGGTGCTCTTGGGCAGAGACAGTTCTGGCCACAGCCATTGTGGAGGGCAGTGGGACACCTCTTGGGTCCCCGATGCTGACCTCCAGGAAAGATGTGTCATCCGCAATTGTCAACACAGGGGATGGGAAAGAAGGCAGCAAAACGTCAAGATCAGACACGCTTTTCCCTCACTGCCTGGAGAGAAGCTCGCACATCTCATCTTGCCTTTGAGGATTTGTCTGCACGTGCACATCCTCCCATGTGGCAAGGTCAGCCTGCACTGAGTCTCAGCCATCTGCCCATTCCTGGCTGAGGAGGTGTCCCCTGTGTGTCTGCTGAGGGAACAGTGCTGGGAGTGGGGTTTGGTGACCCCGCTTACAGCGGCTGAGGCTGGGGGCTTTGGCGGGCTGTGGCAGCGTGGGCTGCTTTGTGGGCTCATGTGTGAGGAAGAGCAGGGATGGGCCAGCAAATTTGTAGCACAACAGGGGGTGGTGGGAAGCTCTGCTGTCATTCCTGGGCACAGCGTGTCCACAGGTAGCAGGTGGGTGACACAGGGAATCCCGAGAAGAGCTTCTACTCCACCGGTGGTGGCAAGGTGAGGCCAACATGGGTCCAACCAGCAGTGGAAGATGGAGGAAAAATAAGAAAAGGAGGGGGTGGAGGTTTGCAGTGCTGCAGAGTACAGGAGCCCAAAGTGTGGAGAAGAAATCAAGGGCAGAGAGGGAGAAGCTGTTGTTGAACAAGACAAGTACGGCCCCGGCTGCAGGTGACCATCTGGCAGAGGGACATGCTGCCAAGGGCCGGCAGGAGGAAGCGAGGCAGCTCCCGCAGGCCACCCTGCAGAGGCCGTGGGTGGCAGCTGGCTAGGACAGCCCGGGGAGCCAAGGCTGCTGCTGGGAGCGTTGCCTACAGAGGAAGGTTGAAGAAAACAACCATGGGACAACACTGCGATGCAACAGAGATTTTATTGCAGTTCCAGGGGAGCGGGGAGTTGGGACAAGAGCAAAGCACTGGTGGGGGCTTTCCCCTGTCTCCTGGCAGTGGGCAGAGCAACAACGAGCATCAGCCGTGCCACAGGAGCAGGCACCCAGCATGATGCTGCGTCGTCAAAGAGCAGCAAGTCTTGAAGGGATGCTCAAGCAGGGCAGGAAGAAAGGCAGAGTGGGCCCCACACATGCACGAGGCATCCAAGCTCTGGGGCCCAGCTGTGCCAAAGCAATGTCCTTCCTTCAGGGGTTGTGTTGGGATGTGCCATGGCCTTTTCAGGTCCTCGTCTTCTTCTGTGGCCAGGTCAAGTGTTGTGGAGCTTAGCAGGGTCCACAGTTGCCATTGAGGTACCTGTGGCCTCGGCCCCAGCTCCCATATCCACAACCGCCAAATCCTCCATAGCCCCCATAACCTCCATAGCCCCCATATCCTCCATAGCCCCCACAGCTCCCATAGCCTCCATAACCCCCATAGCCCCAAAGGCCTCCATAGCCACCATAGCCACCATAGCCTCCATAGCCCCCATAGCCCCCATAGCCTCCAAAACCACCACGGCCTCCAAAAGTGCCGCCGTAACCCCCGCCAACGCCGGGAGCTCCCGCTGAGCCAACAACACTCTGCTGCGGGAAGGAGCTGAGGATGGGCCCGGGGAAGGTGATCACCGAGGGTGGCGGCTGGATCACCACCGTGGAGTCAGGGCACTGCCGCACGCAGGGCTCGTTGCAGGTGTCAGCCAGCGGGGCCGGGGCGGCCACCCCACAGGAGGTGTTGCACAGGCTGGTGCAGGACATCCTTGTGTTCAGCAGGTGATGCTGCAAGAAAAGACAGAGCTCCGGGTCAGTGTCAGGCCCAATCCCAAAACCCTCCTGTCTCTCTCACACTTGGAACCTGTGTCCCAGGACAGGCTCTGGATCCTCTCCGGCAGTCACAGCAAGAAGAGGCTCCACAGTTCAAATGCTGGTATAAACCAGTGTTTGCCATGGTGCGCCCTGGGCCTGGCTTGACCAAAGGGAACAGAAAATCTCCCTCAACCAAAGCAAATGGAAAATGAACATCTCCCAAAGGATTTGAGTCTCTTGGTGTACTCAGAGCATTGTACCCACAAGGTTAAATTCCCATCCTTTCCATAGCTCTGGAACAGCACGATCCCATCCTTACTATGCCCGATGAAAGTGTGGTGGAGCCCCAAGCAAACGATGCCTCAGGAAAGCCACTGCTGAGGAAGGAAAGAGGGAGGTAAGACTTGCACTTACCACAGTGATCAGAGAGGCAAGTGGGAGAAGATGGATAGCCAGCTGTGAAGCCCTCAGCTCTTATATACATGTCGCCGACTGACCGAGGAATCGCCCAAGGCGTGGTGGTAATAACCCCATGTGATCATGAGATCAAGCGGACAAAATTCATGACATAAATAGCGATATGAGATAATTAAGTGCCTCCTCATTGGGGACACTGGAACACAAATGTGCCCCGGAGAAAAAAGAGGTAATGGGAGGGACAGGACATGACACATCATTACATCAAAGACAAGGCGTTACTGTAGCTGAACTCGCGGCACCAATAAACCCCAATCTGTCCCTAATCCTTCACTTTGCTTGCACAGAAGAATTCTGGGCATCTTGCAGAAGATTGCTGTTCCCAACCACGCCACACTCAGCACAGCAGAGCCAGGCGCCCATGGCCGGCAGTGCCCAGCGTGCCTCTGCCTGTGCCTGTGGGGAGCACGGCCACGTGCAGCCTGGCTCTGGGTGGGCGCTCGGCCAGCCTCTCCTGGCACAGCCCTCAATGCCCCGCTGAGTAATTGAGCTCCTCCAGAGAGGGCTTGGCGAGAACCGTGCTCACAGGCATGAGGCTGAAGGAGCCGACACTGACATGGTCCCTTTGATGCCCTTCTTCTCCTCCGTATATGCCCCCCACATTCAGAGGTCTCCATGCTCTATCCTACTGCCATGCCCACTGCATCTCAACCAGCCTCTGTGCGCTTGAGGTTTTGCTATGCGTGGGACCGGTCCCCTCTACTCTTTGCATGGCTGCCAAGTGAATCCAGGACCTTAACACCTCTACAGCCTTAGAGGTGGGCAATTAACAGAGATATCTGTGGACCCCATGACAATGAGATGCTGTTGCTGGCATTCAGAGATGGTGGAAATTTGGAAGTCACTTCAAGCATGTGGAAGGGCTTCTCCATGTGCCCAGCGTCCCGGTTCCTCTGTTTACCAGTCTGTAAGAGAAAGGTAATGACAGACGTGATTGCTATGCCCAGGATGGCAAAGCACTTCTGCAAGATGCTTACGACTTATCCACACAGGGAGCTTGAGGATTAGGGAGAGATTGAGGTCTATTGTGATGCGAGTTCGGCTACAGCAGCGCGTGCTCTTTCATGTAATGATGTATCATGACAAATCCCTCCCATCACACGTATGCTTTGCAAGGCACGTTTGTACACAAATGTCCCTAGCGAGGCGGCATATAACACTCCCAGCATCATTATCTTTACGATGAAGATTGTGTGCTTGATGTCATGATTACGTGGGGATTCAACCACCACCCCGTGACCACTGCCCCGGGCAGCCTGGGACGTGTATAAAAGAGCTGAGGGCTTCACAGCCCTCTATCCACTCGGCTTTGCTTGACTCTCCTGATCAACAGGGTAAGTCCAGCTCCTGGAAGCCCCTTGGGGATCTCTCCCTGCCTCCCTGCCTCCCTCGATACAGCCCCTTCCCCGCACCCGTGCCTAATCCCCGGTGTCTTTGCCAGGACTCCTTGCCTGCCTGAAAGATGTCCTGCACCAGCCTGTGCAACACCTCCTGTGGGGTGGCCGCCCCGGCCCCGCTGGCTGACACCTGCAACGAGCCCTGCGTGCGGCAGTGCCCTGACTCCACGGTGGTGATCCAGCCGCCACCCTCGGTGATCACCTTCCCCGGGCCCATCCTCAGCTCCTTCCCGCAGCACAGTGTTGTTGGCTCAGCGGGAGCTCCCGGCGTTGGCGGGGGTTACGGCGGCACTTTTGGAGGCCGTGGTGGTTTTGGAGGCTATGGGGGCTATGGGGGCTATGGAGGCTATGGTGGCTATGGTGGCTATGGTGGCTATGGAGGCCTTTGGGGCTATGGGGGTTATGGAGGCTATGGGAGCTGTGGGGGCTATGGAGGATATGGGGGCTATGGAGGTTATGGGGGCTATGGAGGATTTGGCAGTTGTGGATATGGGAGCTGGGGCCGAGGCCACAGGTACCTCAATGGCAACTGTGGACCCTGCTAAGCTCCACAACACTTGACCTGGCCACAGAAGAAGACGAGGACCTGAAAAGGCCATGGCACATCCCAACACAACCCCTGAAGGAAGGACATTGCTTTGGCACAGCTGGGCCCCAGAGCTTGGATGCCTCGTGCATGTGTGGGGCCCACTCTGCCTTTCTTCCTGCCCTGCTTGAGCATCCCTTCAAGACTTGCTGCTCTTTGACGACGCAGCATCATGCTGGGTGCCTGCTCCTGTGGCACGGCTGATGCTCGTTGTTGCTCTGCCCACTGCCAGGAGACAGGGGAAAGCCCCCACCAGTGCTTTGCTCTTGTCCCAACTCCCCGCTCCCCTGGAACTGCAATAAAATCTCTGTTGCATCGCAGTGTTGTCCCATGGTTGTTTTCTTCAACCTTCCTCTGTAGGCAACGCTCCCAGCAGCAGCCTTGGCTCCCCGGGCTGTCCTAGCCAGCTGCCACCCACGGCCTCTGCAGGGTGGCCTGCGGGAGCTGCCTCGCTTCCTCCTGCCGGCCCTTGGCAGCATGTCCCTCTGCCAGATGGTCACCTGCAGCCGGGGCCGTACTTGTCTTGTTCAACAACAGCTTCTCCCTCTCTGCCCTCGATTTCTTCTCCACACTTTGGGCTCCTGTACTCTGCAGCACTGCAAACCTCCACCCCCTCCTTTTCTTATTTTTCCTCCATCTTCCACTGCTGGTTGGACCCATGTTGGCCTCACCTTGCCACCACCGGTGGAGTAGAAGCTCTTCTCGGGATTCCCTGTGTCACCCACCTGCTACCTGTGGACACGCTGTGCCCAGGAATGACAGCAGAGCTTCCCACCACCCCCTGTTGTGCTACAAATTTGCTGGCCCATCCCTGCTCTTCCTCACACATGAGCCCACAAAGCAGCCCACGCTGCCACAGCCCGCCAAAGCCCCCAGCCTCAGCCGCTGTAAGCGGGGTCACCAAACCCCACTCCCAGCACTGTTCCCTCAGCAGACACACAGGGGACACCTCCTCAGCCAGGAATGGGCAGATGGCTGAGACTCAGTGCAGGCTGACCTTGCCACATGGGAGGATGTGCACGTGCAGACAAATCCTCAAAGGCAAGATGAGATGTGCGAGCTTCTCTCCAGGCAGTGAGGGAAAAGCGTGTCTGATCTTGACGTTTTGCTGCCTTCTTTCCCATCCCCTGTGTTGACAATTGCGGATGACACATCTTTCCTGGAGGTCAGCATCGGGGACCCAAGAGGTGTCCCACTGCCCTCCACAATGGCTGTGGCCAGAACTGTCTCTGCCCAAGAGCACCTTGCAGTGCAGGGATCACACCATGAGGAGACAGCTGGGGCAGAGAGGGACCTCAGGAAGGCAGGCAGCCCAACCTCCTCCACAAAGAGCTTTATGCTTCATGTGACTGCATACTCGCGGCCTCTTCATGGCTCTGAGGAGAAACTTGGGAAAAGTTGCTGTGTGTGTGTCTTCCCTCATGCCAGTGCCCTCACCTCTAGCTGGGCACAGGCGCATGGTCAGCATCGGGCAGCAGCCCCGTCCATGCAGTGTTTGTGCCTCCACTTCCCTGGACCTCCAGAGGTGACCAACAACAAGCCAATGAACGGAGGTAAGGCCTGGCGTGCTGGTTTTGCAGAGCATTGGGAAGAGCTTCTGCCAGTCACCTGTGGCACTTGCACGTATCCAAAGGGAGCTCTGGGAACGTGCTGTGCTTACGGCCGGTGGGAGAGCAGAGGAAGCTCAGTGCAATGTGCTGCACAAGGCCCAGGTGGGACTGGCATCCTCAGCTGTAGCCCCTGGAGCAAACTGCCCAAATGGTCCAAGGGCATCACCGTGGGAGATTCAAGCAGCCCACGTGCCACGAGGTCTGGGGGAAGTGGGAAGGCGGAAGGAAGGGTGAAGAAAAAGCATCATGGGTCGACATTGTGATGCAACAGAGCTTTTATTGCAGTTCCAGGGGAGGAGGGAGTTGGGACAAGAGCAGGGTCCTGGCCAGGGCCTTCCGCTGTCTCCTGGCACTGGGCAGAGCAACAACGAGCGTCAGCCGTGCCCCAGGAGCAGGCACCCAGCGCGGGTCACTGTCATCAGGGTGCAACAAGACGTGAAGGGATGCTCAAGCAGGGCAGGAAGAAAGGCAGAGTAAGGCCACAAGCACGCACAAGGCGTCCAAGCTCTGGGGCCCAGCTGTGCCAAAGCAATGTCCTTCCTTCGAGCGTTGTGTTGGGATGTGCCACGGCCTTTTCAGGTCCTCGTCTACTTCTGTGGCAGGATCAAGTGTTGTGGAGCTTAGCAGGGTCCACAGCTGCCCCTGAGGTATCCGCAGCCTCGGCCCCAACCACCGTATCCATAGCCACCATAGCCCCCATAGCCCCCATAGCCTCCAAAACCACCACGGCCTCCAAAAGTGCCGCCGTAGCCTCCGCCAACGCCGGGAGCTCCCGCTGAGCCAACAACACTGTGCTGCGGGAAGGAGCTGAGGATGGGTCCAGGGTATGTGATCACCGCAGCTGGCGGCTGGATCACCACCGTGGAGTCAGGGCACTGCCGCACGCAGGGCTCGTTGCAGGTGTCAGCCAGCGGGGCCGGGGCGGCCACCCCACAGGAGGTGTTGCACAGGCTGGTGCAGGACATCTTTCAGGCAGGCAAGGAGTCCTGGCAAAGACACCGGGGATTAGGCACGGGTGCGGGGAAGGGGCTGTATCGAGGGAGGCAGGGAGGCAGGGAGAGATCCCCAAGGGGCTTCCAGGAGCTGGACTTACCCTGTTGATCAGGAGAGTCAAGCAAAGCCGAGTGGATAGAGGGCTGTGAAGCCCTCAGCTCTTTTATACACGTCCCAGGCTGCCCGGGGCATTGGCCACGGGGGTTGGTGGTTGAAACCCCACGTAATCATGAGACGTAGCACACAGCTTCATGAGACAGAAAGTGATGCGAGAGAATTATATGCCGCCTCACTGGGGGCACTGGCACGCAAGCGTGCCCTGGAGAGGACAGGGGTGATGGGAGGGACAAACGATGACACGCCATTACATGAAAGACAAGGCACGGCTGTTGTAGCTGAACTGGCGGCACCAATAAACCCCGATCTATCCCTAATCCCCCGCATTGCTTACGTGCCAGAGTCCTGAGCATTTCGCAGATGTGCTTTGCAATCCTGTGCACACCATCATGCCTGTCATTACCTCCCTTTTACAAGGCGGTAAGCAGAGGCAGGGGGAGGCTGGGCAAAGGGAGAAGCCATTCCAGACACTCGGAGTGGCTCGCAAATGCCCACCATCTCCCAGTGCCCGTGAGCGCTGGGCGCCTTCTGGGGCAACAGGGCAGGAGCTCCCTGAAGCCTCGGCCATCTCCATGCCCCGGCTCGAGAGGGTCTGTGTGGTGCTCACCGATGAACGGCCATGCAGAGGGTGGGGGGCACTCTTTGCTGAGTGGCTCAAAGACCCATTCGTGTGGGGCCTCAAAACAAAGGTGGGGGGGGGGCAATGAGATCAGGCGGCAAGGTCCTGTGTGACAGGGGACATGCACAGGGGAGGTGCAGGGCAGGAGGGGACCAGGACACTCTCAGCTTCCTTGGCCATGTCTTTGTAAGCGTGGTCCTCCTCAAGGCCTCTCTGGAGGGACTCGGTTGCTCAGCTGGGCGTTGGGGGCTGTGCCAGGAGATTTGGGCCGAGCAGCCACTGAGCCAGGCTGCACGTGGCAAAGTTCCCCGCAGGCCCAGGCACACTGGGGACTCGTGGCCATGGGTGCCTGGCTGGGCTGCTGCTGAGTGCGTTGTCTGCAGGAGCAGCAGCCTGGTGTGCTAGCGTTGGACACAGCAATATTCTGCAAGGTTCAGCACATTGCCACGTAAGCAATGCGGGGGATTAGGGATAGATCGGGGTTTATTGGTGCCGCCAGTTCAGCTACAACAGCCGTGCCTTGTCTTTCATGTAATGGCGTGTCATCGTTTGTCCCTCCCATCACCCCTGTCCTCTCCAGGGCACGCTTGCGTGCCAGTGCCCCCAGTGAGGCGGCATATAATTCTCTCGCATCACTTTCTGTCTCATGAAGCTGTGTGCTACGTCTCATGATTACGTGGGGTTTCAACCACCAACCCCCGTGGCCAATGCCCCGGGCAGCCTGGGACGTGTATAAAAGAGCTGAGGGCTTCACAGCCCTCTATCCACTCGGCTTTGCTTGACTCTCCTGATCAACAGGGTAAGTCCAGCTCCTGGAAGCCCCTTGGGGATCTCTCCCTGCCTCCCTGCCTCCCTCGATACAGCCCCTTCCCCGCACCCGTGCCTAATCCCCGGTGTCTTTGCCAGGACTCCTTGCCTGCCTGAAAGATGTCCTGCACCAGCCTGTGCAACACCTCCTGTGGGGTGGCCGCCCCGGCCCCGCTGGCTGACACCTGCAACGAGCCCTGCGTGCGGCAGTGCCCTGACTCCACGGTGGTGATCCAGCCGCCAGCTGCGGTGATCACATACCCTGGACCCATCCTCAGCTCCTTCCCGCAGCACAGTGTTGTTGGCTCAGCGGGAGCTCCCGGCGTTGGCGGAGGCTACGGCGGCACTTTTGGAGGCCGTGGTGGTTTTGGAGGCTATGGGGGCTATGGGGGCTATGGTGGCTATGGATACGGTGGTTGGGGCCGAGGCTGCGGATACCTCAGGGGCAGCTGTGGACCCTGCTAAGCTCCACAACACTTGATCCTGCCACAGAAGTAGACGAGGACCTGAAAAGGCCGTGGCACATCCCAACACAACGCTCGAAGGAAGGACATTGCTTTGGCACAGCTGGGCCCCAGAGCTTGGACGCCTTGTGCGTGCTTGTGGCCTTACTCTGCCTTTCTTCCTGCCCTGCTTGAGCATCCCTTCACGTCTTGTTGCACCCTGATGACAGTGACCCGCGCTGGGTGCCTGCTCCTGGGGCACGGCTGACGCTCGTTGTTGCTCTGCCCAGTGCCAGGAGACAGCGGAAGGCCCTGGCCAGGACCCTGCTCTTGTCCCAACTCCCTCCTCCCCTGGAACTGCAATAAAAGCTCTGTTGCATCACAATGTCGACCCATGATGCTTTTTCTTCACCCTTCCTTCCGCCTTCCCACTTCCCCCAGACCTCGTGGCACGTGGGCTGCTTGAATCTCCCACGGTGATGCCCTTGGACCATTTGGGCAGTTTGCTCCAGGGGCTACAGCTGAGGATGCCAGTCCCACCTGGGCCTTGTGCAGCACATTGCACTGAGCTTCCTCTGCTCTCCCACCGGCCGTAAGCACAGCACGTTCCCAGAGCTCCCTTTGGATACGTGCAAGTGCCACAGGTGACTGGCAGAAGCTCTTCCCAATGCTCTGCAAAACCAGCACGCCAGGCCTTACCTCCGTTCATTGGCTTGTTGTTGGTCACCTCTGGAGGTCCAGGGAAGTGGAGGCACAAACACTGCATGGACGGGGCTGCTGCCCGATGCTGACCATGCGCCTGTGCCCAGCTAGAGGTGAGGGCACTGGCATGAGGGAAGACACACACACAGCAACTTTTCCCAAGTTTCTCCTCAGAGCCATGAAGAGGCCGCGAGTATGCAGTCACATGAAGCATAAAGCTCTTTGTGGAGGAGGTTGGGCTGCCTGCCTTCCTGAGGTCCCTCTCTGCCCCAGCTGTCTCCTCATGGTGTGATCCCTGCACTGCAAGGTGCTCTTGGGCAGAGACAGTTCTGGCCACAGCCATTGTGGAGGGCAGTGGGACACCTCTTGGGTCCCCGATGCTGACCTCCAGGAAAGATGTGTCATCCGCAATTGTCAACACAGGGGATGGGAAAGAAGGCAGCAAAACGTCAAGATCAGACACGCTTTTCCCTCACTGCCTGGAGAGAAGCTCGCACATCTCATCTTGCCTTTGAGGATTTGTCTGCACGTGCACATCCTCCCATGTGGCAAGGTCAGCCTGCACTGAGTCTCAGCCATCTGCCCATTCCTGGCTGAGGAGGTGTCCCCTGTGTGTCTGCTGAGGGAACAGTGCTGGGAGTGGGGTTTGGTGACCCCGCTTACAGCGGCTGAGGCTGGGGGCTTTGGCGGGCTGTGGCAGCGTGGGCTGCTTTGTGGGCTCATGTGTGAGGAAGAGCAGGGATGGGCCAGCAAATTTGTAGCACAACAGGGGGTGGTGGGAAGCTCTGCTGTCATTCCTGGGCACAGCGTGTCCACAGGTAGCAGGTGGGTGACACAGGGAATCCCGAGAAGAGCTTCTACTCCACCGGTGGTGGCAAGGTGAGGCCAACATGGGTCCAACCAGCAGTGGAAGATGGAGGAAAAATAAGAAAAGGAGGGGGTGGAGGTTTGCAGTGCTGCAGAGTACAGGAGCCCAAAGTGTGGAGAAGAAATCGAGGGCAGAGAGGGAGAAGCTGTTGTTGAACAAGACAAGTACGGCCCCGGCTGCAGGTGACCATCTGGCAGAGGGACATGCTGCCAAGGGCCGGCAGGAGGAAGCGAGGCAGCTCCCGCAGGCCACCCTGCAGAGGCCGTGGGTGGCAGCTGGCTAGGACAGCCCGGGGAGCCAAGGCTGCTGCTGGGAGCGTTGCCTACAGAGGAAGGTTGAAGAAAACAACCATGGGACAACACTGCGATGCAACAGAGATTTTATTGCAGTTCCAGGGGAGCGGGGAGTTGGGACAAGAGCAAAGCACTGGTGGGGGCTTTCCCCTGTCTCCTGGCAGTGGGCAGAGCAACAACGAGCATCAGCCGTGCCACAGGAGCAGGCACCCAGCATGATGCTGCGTCGTCAAAGAGCAGCAAGTCTTGAAGGGATGCTCAAGCAGGGCAGGAAGAAAGGCAGAGTGGGCCCCACACATGCACGAGGCATCCAAGCTCTGGGGCCCAGCTGTGCCAAAGCAATGTCCTTCCTTCAGGGGTTGTGTTGGGATGTGCCATGGCCTTTTCAGGTCCTCGTCTTCTTCTGTGGCCAGGTCAAGTGTTGTGGAGCTTAGCAGGGTCCACAGTTGCCATTGAGGTACCTGTGGCCTCGGCGCCAGCCACCATATCCACAACTGCCAAATCCTCCATAGCCCCCATAGCCCCAAAGGCCTCCATAACCCCCATAACCCCCATGGCCCCAAAGGCCTCCATAGCCCCCATAGCCCCCATAGCCCCCATAGCCTCCAAAACCACCACGGCCTCCAAAAGTGCCGCCGTAACCCCAGCCAACGCCGGGAGCTCCCGCTGAGCCAACAACACTCTGCTGTGGGAAGGAGCTGAGGATGGGCCCGGGGAAGGTGATCACCGAGGGTGGCGGCTGGATCACCACCGTGGAGTCAGGGCACTGCCGCACGCAGGGCTCGTTGCAGGTGTCAGCCAGCGGGGCCGGGGCGGCCACCCCACAGGAGGTGTTGCACAGGCTGGTGCAGGACATCTTTCAGGCAGGCAAGGAGTCCTGGCAAAGACACCGGGGATTAGGCACGGGTGCGGGGAAGGGGCTGTATCGAGGGAGGCAGGGAGGCAGGGAGAGATCCCCAAGGGGCTTCCAGGAGCTGGACTTACCCTGTTGATCAGGAGAGTCAAGCAAAGCCGAGTGGATAGAGGGCTGTGAAGCCCTCAGCTCTTTTATACACGTCCCAGGCTGCCCGGGGCAGTGGTCACGGGGTGGTGGTTGAATCCCCACGTAATCATGAGATCAAGCACACAATCTTCATCGTAAAGATAATGATGCTGGGAGTGTTATATGCCGCCTCGCTAGGGACATTTGTGTACAAACGTGCCTTGCAAAGCATACGTGTGATGGGAGGGATTTGTCGTGATACATCATTACATGAAAGAGCACGCGCTGCTGTAGCCGAACTCGCATCACAATAGACCTCAATCTCTCCCTAATCCTCAAGCTCCCTGTGTGGATAAGTCGTAAGCATCTTGCAGAAGTGCTTTGCCATCCTGGGCATAGCAATCACGTCTGTCATTACCTTTCTCTTACAGACTGGTAAACAGAGGAACCGGGACGCTGGGCACATGGAGAAGCCCTTCCACATGCTTGAAGTGACTTCCAAATTTCCACCATCTCTGAATGCCAGCAACAGCATCTCATTGTCATGGGGTCCACAGATATCTCTGTTAATTGCCCACCTCTAAGGCTGTAGAGGTGTTAAGGTCCTGGATTCACTTGGCAGCCATGCAAAGAGTAGAGGGGACCGGTCCCACGCATAGCAAAACCTCAAGCGCACAGAGGCTGGTTGAGATGCAGTGGGCATGGCAGTAGGATAGAGCATGGAGACCTCTGAATGTGGGGGGCATATACGGAGGAGAAGAAGGGCATCAAAGGGACCATGTCAGTGTCGGCTCCTTCAGCCTCATGCCTGTGAGCACGGTTCTCGCCAAGCCCTCTCTGGAGGAGCTCAATTACTCAGCGGGGCATTGAGGGCTGTGCCAGGAGAGGCTGGCCGAGCGCCCACCCAGAGCCAGGCTGCACGTGGCCGTGCTCCCCACAGGCACAGGCAGAGGCACGCTGGGCACTGCCGGCCATGGGCGCCTGGCTCTGCTGTGCTGAGTGTGGCGTGGTTGGGAACAGCAATCTTCTGCAAGATGCCCAGAATTCTTCTGTGCAAGCAAAGTGAAGGATTAGGGACAGATTGGGGTTTATTGGTGCCGCGAGTTCAGCTACAGTAACGCCTTGTCTTTGATGTAATGATGTGTCATGTCCTGTCCCTCCCATTACCTCTTTTTTCTCCGGGGCACATTTGTGTTCCAGTGTCCCCAATGAGGAGGCACTTAATTATCTCATATCGCTATTTATGTCATGAATTTTGTCCGCTTGATCTCATGATCACATGGGGTTATTACCACCACGCCTTGGGCGATTCCTCGGTCAGTCGGCGACATGTATATAAGAGCTGAGGGCTTCACAGCTGGCTATCCATCTTCTCCCACTTGCCTCTCTGATCACTGTGGTAAGTGCAAGTCTTACCTCCCTCTTTCCTTCCTCAGCAGTGGCTTTCCTGAGGCATCGTTTGCTTGGGGCTCCACCACGCTTTCATCGGGCATAGTAAGGATGGGATCGTGCTGTTCCAGAGCTATGGAAAGGATGGGAATTTAACCTTGTGGGTACAATGCTCTGAGTACACCAAGAGACTCAAATCCTTTGGGAGATGTTCATTTTCCATTTGCTTTGGTTGAGGGAGATTTTCTGTTCCCTTTGGTCAAGCCAGGCCCAGGGCGCACCATGGCAAACACTGGTTTATACCAGCATTTGAACTGTGGAGCCTCTTCTTGCTGTGACTGCCGGAGAGGATCCAGAGCCTGTCCTGGGACACAGGTTCCAAGTGTGAGAGAGACAGGAGGGTTTTGGGATTGGGCCTGACACTGACCCGGAGCTCTGTCTTTTCTTGCAGCATCACCTGCTGAACACAAGGATGTCCTGCACCAGCCTGTGCAACACCTCCTGTGGGGTGGCCGCCCCGGCCCCGCTGGCTGACACCTGCAACGAGCCCTGCGTGCGGCAGTGCCCTGACTCCACGGTGGTGATCCAGCCGCCACCCTCGGTGATCACCTTCCCCGGGCCCATCCTCAGCTCCTTCCCGCAGCAGAGTGTTGTTGGCTCAGCGGGAGCTCCCGGCGTTGGCGGGGGTTACGGCGGCACTTTTGGAGGCCGTGGTGGTTTTGGAGGCTATGGGGGCTATGGGGGCTATGGAGGCTATGGTGGCTATGGTGGCTATGGAGGCCTTTGGGGCTATGGGGGTTATGGAGGCTATGGGAGCTGTGGGGGCTATGGAGGATATGGGGGCTATGGAGGTTATGGGGGCTATGGAGGATTTGGCGGTTGTGGATATGGGAGCTGGGGCCGAGGCCACAGGTACCTCAATGGCAACTGTGGACCCTGCTAAGCCCCAAATATCCACAGAGTTCAGTGCCGCATCTGCCCTGGGTCTCCACACATCGCATCTCTCGTCTTCTACCACCAGATGCAGAGCAGAGCTTGCAGCCCCTCTTTAGGCTGTGGCAAAGCAGCTACTGGGTCTGTATGATCCTTGCTTATTTGCACAGAGTAACCTTGCAGATCTTATGCTGGCAACTTTAGGGCTTCCAAGTCTCCCCTCCTACCTGCAACACAACGAAGCTGTAGTCTTCCTCGGATGAGGGTTTCCCTGGTTCTGCCAGGCTGTAAGACTCCCTGTCTGAAACACAAGAGGGCGGGAGGGGATCTTTCTGGTGGAGCCCTGGGTTGTGCCTTGCTGCAGCCTTATGATTTTCCCGCTCCAAATTCATTTTTTCCTTTTTGTTTTGTTTCTTGCTGACACTGTTTATTGCATTTTGCATCCAAATTAAAGAATCTGCATTGCATGAATGATTTTTTTTTGTCTGAATTTGTTTTTTACTGTGACTGCAATTATGTCTCTAACTGAGAGATGATGTGAAATGTTAGATGGTAATCTATCCACTAAATCATTTGTGGAAGCTCTGAATAGTTCTCTGAGAAATGTCTTTTGAACTGCTACGTAGGGAAGTTGTGAGAAAATTATTAGCTTAATCACAAAAGACAGGTTTGAAAGGTGAAGTTCTACTTCTTGTTTTATGAAGTCTATAGATGAGTGAGAGAGCAACCAGTGGTGTATTTCTTTCCTATTCATACTTTGCACCCTGTTCCCACCAGTCAGTCATGATGCTCTGGGTGATGCATTGAGCATGCACCCTGCAGTGTGGCTAGTGCATTCATGAGTGCTGTCATCTGTGGGCAGCCCAAGGGCATCCTTCCCCCTGTGACCTCAGGGAAGTTCTGCAGAGTGTGTCAGAGGGCTGTGCGTGGGCTGTGCATTTCTCCACCCTGTCTGCTGCACCCAGATTCATGTTTTGCTTTGGGGCTTGGGGCAAAGTAGGGAAAGTTGATCTGTCCTGAGATGTACGTGGCAAATTAGGAGCTGATCATTACCTGAGCCCTTGCAGGGACTGCTGTTGCAAGCAGCAGCTCCCAAGGACTCAGGCTGGTCCTAGGGAGTGTCACACATTCAGCACATGTTTAATGACATTGTGTAGAAAAGTGTTACTGGGATTTTTTGACATTTGTACTCAAAAAAGAAATATGGAATGCCAATGGCCAAGGATCAATATGCTCTGAATTCAATTGATAAGTAAAAGAAGAAGGAAATTGTTATGTGGTAATGAAAACCAGAAGACATACTTTGGTACAGAAAATTTATTTGTAAAGAGACAGCTTTTCTACAATTCTGGAACAAAATTGTACAGAATAGAGACCATCTTTCCAGCATTTCAGTGAGGCTTTGGTTAATCACTAACGTCAAAGTGATGCAGTCTATAAAAAATATTTTTTCTCCTTTGGCGCAGTTGCTGTGTGCAATTTCTAGCATCCTAAGTCACCTCTCTAAGTTCAGTGTCAACAATAAAACTGAAATAAGACAAAGCACAACATAAACAGATGACTAAAATGGAAAGCCAGAGGATAACAGATCTAAACTAAAGGCAAAATGAGAAAATGCACACATGAACCTGCTTTTCATAGGTGCTGAGCATTTCCAGCTTTCATTCTTTTCAGCTGGAACCAGGCAACACCCAGCATTGGGGTTGGTGCCTGTCAGCTCCACCCTCAATTTGCATCTCAAGTTTCCTTTGCTGTTTCTTGAAATTACTCTGTGCACACAACAGCTGAGCTTAGTACGTCCACCGTTTCCCAGAGCGGTATGAATTGCATGGATGTGTCCATTGGGAAGAATAGGTGTAGGAGTATTTTGGGGCACACCGTGGCTCAGGTCGGGCAATGACCTGGGGGGCAAGTTTCTCAGCTGCTGCCTCCAGCCTCCCTGTCGCTTCTGCTGGCAGAGGTGCTGCAGTGGGGGGCTCTGCCAGGGCCACCTCAGAGGGCTCTGAGGCTCCCACGACGGTTTGCTGCGGGTAGGTGGTGAGGATGGGTCCTGGGAAGGTGACGACAACAGGTGGTGGGTATATAATCACCCGGGAGTCACCGCAGGCCACGACGCAAGGCTCATTGCTGCTGGTGGCCAGGGGCTGGGGACACTTTGCCTCGCAGGGGTTGGTGCATGCCAGCTGGTCGGAAGCCATCTCCTGGCCGTGGTAGGGGAGTGCCTGCGATTTATTTGCAGAATTAGAAGATAAACCAAACCCTTGCTCTTGTTTATTGACACTTCTAAGCTTGGCTCTATGAGATCTTGGAGAGAGATAAATTGGATAAAGACAGCAGTTGAGCTTCTTGCCTTTGCATCTGCTGCCTTTTACCTAGCCTGCATCTGTCTGTCCTTTTAACTTTGCTGCTTTAAGCTTGCTCTCTCTAGTTCCCTTCCTCCAGGAGCAAAAATCCTCCCCCTCCTTTGTGCACTGCCTCCAAAATAGTAATCTACTCTAAAACCTCCCAGTCCTTTGTAATATTTCCTGGATACAAGTTTGAACTTGCTCCCACAGCATCTCTTTTCCTCCCACACACAGCTTCTCAGGGCAGTGCCTACAGTCTGCATTTTACAGATGGAATGCAAGGGAGTGAGGGGGAAAAAAATATCTGATTTTCAATAGATTTGAGTGTTGAGTAATCTGTTTAGCAGCCTGCTTAATTTCCTATTTTATTTTCCTTGCTGATTCCTGTACTTTTCAGGTACTAAAACACAGACAAATGAAAGGCTAAGAGTAAACAGGGAGTTGAAAATACTGGTTTAATAAGTAAGACACATAACGTAAAGTATTTATGTTGCAGTGATACTGTCAACCCAAATAAGCAAATTGCAGCTTCAGCTATGGTACACAGATTTAATAGTGTTTATTACTTTCTTCAGATTAATTCTTCACATAAAAGCTAGTTCTCCGTGGTATAGCATCACGCTATTTTTTCTTTAACCTTGTAAATCAAAGATAGCTTATAGTGATGAATAAGGCAAAAGTATTTTTTTATTCTCAGTTAAGTCCTGTGTGCTGCAGTATATTAGAACTGCTGTCCCTGATAACATTTGAAAGATAAGGACTAGGGGACATGGCAACTTTTGCTGCTTACAATAAGTAAGAGAAAATGCAGAATATTTCTAAGGCAGATAGTGGGTAATTTGGAGCTAAATTCTGAAATCCATAAGTCTTACCTATGGAGAAGTGCTATACAGGATCCTAGAATATGTAGCCAGCAACACTTTGTAATAAATGAAGTATTACACTGCCAAGTAAGTTTCCTGAAAGTAAAATTTTCTAAAAGCTACTCCAGAAGCTCAGTGCTACTTTGCATCAGGTGTTAGCAGCATGCAGGCACAGAAATAGGGACAGGTCAATGAGCTCTTTCATCTATTTATTTGTCTCAACTACATTCAGAGGAAAGACAAAGTATCCTCAAATGCATCATTCTGGGGGGGGGAAAAAAAAAAAAAAAAAAAAAAAAAAAAAAAAAAAGAAAAGCAATAGACAAGTATAGTACTTTCCCCAAAATACCCTTAAGTTAGAATGTAGCTTTGATCTAAAAAAAAATAAATACTTAACTCTGAAAACCTCTCTGTGAAAATATATTAAAATACTAGCAAAGTTTTAATAGTTAGAAATGAAAGCCTATTTCCACAGTTACGTTTAGTAGTATCTAATTATTACTTGGTTAGCTAGTTGGGACTCACACTAGCTAAGGATGGGCAGATTACAAACGGCAGCAATGCTGCGTGTCTAAAGCTACACAGAACTAACTTCGAGCAAGGGTTTTGTTTCAATAGTTATCTATGAAATCCCCCCACCCACAATTGCTGAATTGCCCAATCATGCCATGTAAGCAAAACCAATGCTAAAGCCTACTCTCAGAGCTTATCTGAAAATTTTTCAGAACCAAGAGATTGAAATTCTTAATTCTCCCATAAAATTAACTGCCCAAAGCAGTCTTGAAAAGCCTTTGCTTTTATTTTTATGTCCTTTATCCTGCATAGAAAACATCTGTAGAAAGATGCTTAGTAATGCCTCTGAGAGTCAGAATAGTTATGCAGAATTTAGTCCCAATTTTTTTTTTAAAAAAATCATGCTAAAGCAAAATAAAACTCAAGGTTTTTATAGTTGTCAAATAAGACTTACTCAGTGTACCGGAGAGAACAAGTCAAGAGAAGCAGTTAGAAAAACTTTGCAGAGAGAGAGTTTTTATACCCTTTCTCAGATTGCCTGGAGGAGCTGAGACACCCTTTGTGTAAAGGGCCTTAATTACTTATGAAGCAAACTTTGTTGCATGTATTACTCCTGTAGTTGCAGTAATTGTTTTGCTCACTGTTTATGATTATCTAAAGCTGGCTGAAGTAATAATGCAAAATGCAGATGGTAACTTGCAAGTTCTTTTCATCTTGAAATTTCCTGGTTTTACCCTACTGATTTCATTAAGAATCAAAAATACACTAACAATTAATAGACTTCTGTCGACTTATCTTTGCTAGAAACATGACTGCAGAGGGAGTCTGAGATGTCAGTGGCACAGTATGTCAGCACACACAGGATTTATTTCCTTATTGGAAATACAAGCTAACATCTAGTATTTGTCTCCATGCCTAGAAAAATCTCTAGAACGACCAGGCTTGTTTTTCATCTGATATAATGTTAATGAGGTTTACAGATGTATTTTTAAGCCAGAGGAAGTATCTGGTGCAAAAACTTTAAAGAGCAAGACTATCACAGAGTTATCTTCTAAATAAAAATGAAGCCCTCTCCAATTAGCAAGCTTAAAATGAGGAGTTGATTAAATAAATGTTTTACATGCTTCGTTCTGCATGAGGTCAGAGCAGTCTGAATCCACTAGGATATTATTACTATTAACATAAAATAATTTCTGTGAATGACATACTAATAGATGTTTGTGAACTTCTTTGAAATCTCATTTTCCGATGTCTCCAGAATATTCCTGATAAGCTCCGCAGCCCAGGGGATCTTCAAGGGTGCCTCATAAAATAAGATAAATTAATGTCATAAAGGCGCCATGTCATAAACACCATGATGGTGGTGGTTTTAATTCATTTAAATGTGCTTGACGTTTTTATGTGCGATAATTCCCTCCAGAAGGAAAACTGAGAGTGGTAAACTGATTTTTGGGAAAATGGGTGCTTTGCAGCGGTGCTTTGGGGAGGTCCTACCACCTCTGCCACTGGAGGGAGCCGCTGCGCGTGGGAGCATCCCATTGCTCCCAGTGCCTCCGTGCACGTGGGGGCAGCGTTGCTTCCATCGGTACTGGCAGGGGGTAGTGGGCAGCCTGGTGGAATGTGCCATGGCAGTGGTAGCCTCAGGTTCTTGTGATCTGATCCTAACAAGGTAGGATGAACGGCATATATGTCAGAGGAACTCACAGTTCAGTTGAAAACGTAGCATAGAGATTTTTTCTACTCCTCCCTAAGTTTTCAAAGTCTTTTGGTTCTCACTCTTTGCTAATTTCTAGCTGGAAGACCTCTCCCCTCCAAGCATGCACCCCAACATTGCTTTTTCAGAACATGAATATTAAAGGACGTATAGCAATTATGAAATTCAGCCCTACAATGGGATTCTAGCTAAGCACTCTGGATTCTCCTCTCAGTTGATCTCCGTGGTATTTGGGAGATCCTTGACAGAACTAGGAACTGAATCCTGGCTGTCATATTAAGATGCAGTCCCTTAACTACAAAGTAATTAACTCTTTTCGAATTTCTTCCATAAAGTAGCAATACTATACAAAATTTTATTCCCCCCCTCCTTCTTGTGTTGTGCTCTACAGTGACTAACAAAGGTAATAAAGGCAATAAAGGGCAAAAAGTAATGCAGACTGCATACACCACAATATAGAATCTTAATATTGTCAGTGCCTATTAATTTTAAATTGTTTTAGAAAATTATATCCTTGTGTAAGGCAGGGACAGCAGTAATAATGGCTCTTGCCTAGCTAAGATATGGTTTGTGTGGTCAAACCAGTTCTGTTTAACTTCAGAGCACAGAAGTTTTGTTTGTAAAGCTGAGTCAGGAGCACTTGCTAATGAAGAAATAATCAAAGGAAAATGCTTGAGGGTGGGTGCTCTGCTGATGTAGGTCTGCAGCGTTCATTCTCCTCACTTCAAAGAGGCTCCACTTGCTTACATCATCTGAACAAACATTATATCAGCAATAATTCTGCACATTAGGCAAGTATGTACTGAAATATGGGTCCAGATTGATGACAAGAGTTAATTATGTAGTAGTGTATAGATTCACTGTTTCTTACACTATCAGAAACTCTGACTTTCTGATTTTAGACAAACTGCAAGTGAAAGTTGAATAAGCCAAAACTCGAGGTAGTGAATCACAGTTTAATTAGGACAATGCCAGAAACGACCTTGATATATCTCGTTTAAGGTGATACTATTGCCCAACGCTAGGCGTCACCTAAAGCTATTATCATAATACAACTATTTGCATAGGCAACATATTAATAAGTGTTTGTGAAACATTTTCAGTCCTCAGAACATTCCCATGGTGTTTAATTATGCGGGTGGTTCCGAAAACACCTCAAATCCAAATTTATGGCAGAATGAGCACAATTTAACAAAACTACAGCTACTGGAAAAATAAAAAATGCAGGGACTGGGTATACAACAGGGTGAAGGATGGTCTTTCCCAAGAAGCTCAAAAGAACAAAACCTTTCCTGAAGGTCTTTTGATAATATTTGGTGGGTAAAGGGAATTTTTTTTGTATGATGACCTCATGATGTGTGCAATTGTTGGTTGGCATCTTGCTTTCCAGCCTCATCAGGACCCCCACATGTGGGGGGGACTGGGGTTCACTGGCTTTTCTTTGCCTTTACCAACACATTTCCAGGGCTTAGAAGACCAGTGGAAAAAAACCCTAAATGCAGTAGGAGAACCCAGAACCCTTGTACTTTGTTCACTTCTAGCTGGAATTAAACTAGATTTTGAATACTGAAAAAAGACAAAGGACTGTCAACAAATTATCAGTTGGCATGATAAACTCAGAAGAAATAAATGTTGGAGGAGCACAGAAGGAAAGGGAATGAAGGGAGTAGGCAGAAGAAAGGCATCTCCCTCACCATGATCTGACCAGAACCATAATGAAGTGTACTGTAATAAATGCTGGCTTGTTCAGAGCAGGAAAACAAATATATTTATTTAAATGATGTAAAATCTGCTTGGAGTATACCTGTGTTGCATACCCTCCCTGATCCCAACATGTTTTGATTTATTTTTTTACTTATTATTATTTTTTTATTAATGCTGTTTCTTGGTGTATAGGTGGAAACCAGAGTCATGCAGATAGCTTCACAAGATGCTGAGTTAATTCTGTAATATTTTGTCTCCACAGCTCCCTCTGGTTGCCCCACATGTTATCACACAACCTGCCTCACTTTCCCTTAAAGTTTTGAGCTTTTCTCACCCACTTCCCAACCACTCACCCCAACTTTCGTTGTACGGCATTAGGCAGCAGCACACAGGTAGCAAAGAGTTTTCCTTCTGTCATGTGTAAGCCCGTGCCTTAAGAGAATTGTTATCTTTCTTCAATATGCATATAAATCATGGATGCTGAAGATGCTGGCTTGCTTCCTAGAGACAGATAAGGAGCAGACCAGACTGGGTTATAATTGTGTACATCAGCTTTTTATTACCTGCAACGTCCCAATGAAGATGAAGGCTAAATTGTGTTGGCTATGAAATAGCAGCATAAGGGATGGTCCACAAATGGGATCATATCTAGGATAATCAGTCTGACCTGCCAAAGGGTAAAGAAGGAGTTATTGTCATCATTTATAGATCAGGAAATGGATGCACAAAAGTAAAAGGCTGAACTGTCATTCCAGGTGAGCACAAGTAAAGGAGAAGATGGAGCTGGGCCACTTGTGGATGTGTGTGGCAAGGGAATGAAAGGCGATGGGTGTAAACTGAGATGAGAGAGGTTCAGGTTGACATAAAGAGGAGAAAGAAAAGAAAAAGAAACAATTGCTGATGGAGAGTATTCTCAGCATCGTGGTCAGAATTCAGAGTTGATCCTGCTTTGAACAAGGGGTTGGATGAGACACCTAAGAAAATGTTGGAAATGCAGATTTAGATCCTCAGCTGGTGCAGGCTGGCTTAATCAAGCTTTAACATCTCTCTTATCATATTCAGTCACGTTATCCAAAACGCAGTGTGCAGATCTGACACATTGCTTTAAAGCACAGTTGTTTCTTAATGAGTAGTGAACGTACAGGATCAGTCTTGGCGTATAAAAAGGAAAGGTAACTTTCAGTTGTTTGGCATCCGAGCTTTCTGAAACCCTGACGGTTTGTAATAATGTAGTGTGGTGCCTGTAGAATGTGTTGTGCAGCCTTCACAAAATTCTTTGAAAGTATTTGCACTCAGCCTTCAACAGGATATATTCAACAAGTGAATTTCCCCCCCAGGGGAATCCCACACATCCATCTTGAATTTTAAGGTCAATTTATAGCATGGAAACCTGAAGTTATTTAATCAGGAACAAACCACAGGAATGTAAACAAATTGTGCAGGAGAATGAATTAAGTATTTTTAGCAATATGTGGGCGGTAGCAGCTAAATCTGATGTGAGTCATTCTGTGTCCTCCCTGGCAGACCTCAGACTTGGCATGGTTACAGGGTGAGAAATACTGTCCAGCACTCAGACCTCTGCTCCCACATACCTACCCTGGGGGGAAGCTGACTTTTAATGGGTATTTAAGTACTCAAAGCTCAAGGGCTAGAACTAACGATGGCTATATTAACAAAGTATCATGAGTGAAGCTTTTATGCGTAATTTAAAGTACTGTTATTACATGATATTTGAATGTAAGAAATCTGATAAAATGTGGTTTTATTCATCCCTTCGTTTATTCCAATGTTTTGTGCAGGAAAAGCAAGAACATGTTTGAGATGAGGACTTAAGAACTTGTTTCTTCTAAATAGGTGTAGGCAGGTGTCATTGCTTGGAAGTTCCTTGAGAGGGCAGACTGAAAACTTGGTATGAACAATGTAAAAGAAGTCGCAAATATAGGAAAAGAGCCAAGTACAAAGAAGTTAATAGTGAGAGCCATCTGTCGTAGTCCTGCGCGTAGGAGAAGCTCTCTGAAAATGGAGAGGGAAAGAGAAGGATGTTAAGGGGGAATCCGGAACAGAGAGTCTGCTGCATGGGAAAGTTTTTGAAGTGATGAACTTTTGCACATTCAGTGTTTATTATCAGATGTACCTGATCTAGATGAATAGCTACTTGATAGCAAAGATCTGATTCCAGGATATCTAAATTGAATTACGTGATATTAACTTTATAATAGGCACTTTGCCTATGTAAATAAATAGAAAGCACTTAGGAAGTATTTCAAAACTCTTTCCTTGAGGACGCTTGAAGGTTTCCCAGTGAATGATTTTGCCCTGGCTGACCCTCAGAGAGGCACTTCCCATGCTAGAGGTGGCTGGGAGTATAAATCTCATTAAATCAAACCCCAGGCTGTATGGAAACCATGCAAGCGAATAAACCTGGATGTTTAGTGTACAATCTGGGCCCGAGTGATCCTTCCCCTTTCTGCAGACTGAAGCTATGCCGAGCTTCTCAGCACTGAGACTAATGCTGCACACGCCTGCCCTCCTTTATACCATGGCTATTGCCCATGGGCCACGTAGCAGCTGAGCATATTCACAGCAAAATTATATGTGGCATATACATGCCAGATCATTTATGGTTATGTTGGCCAATACAGGTTTGGCACAGGTCCTTGGGGAAGGAGAAAGAAAGAACATCCCTTTGTTGCAGGCTTTGGTCCAAATAAGCAAGGATCCTCCATCACAAGCACTAGGACAAGCATCATGGCTAAATCTGTAGGACGGGTGTGGTGGTGGTGAAGAGTGGTGTGACTTTGGTGGTGGATGGCTGCTTTTGTCTTGCTGATCTGCTATTAAATAGACCACTACTGGAGAAACGTTCACGGGGCTAGACTGTTACGGGGTACCGATATTCAAAATACATGAATATTATGTATTCATGCATAATGCAAACTATGCATAATGCATACTGGATTGCTGAAGGGAAGAGAGATGTCTGGCTTCCACTGTCTTGGGATGTGTCTCATGCACTTTAAAAAACATTGGGGTATGCGTGGAGCAAATGGTTTAAAATTAGAAAAAGCTTTTTACAAAAAACAGCAAAATAATGATCACACTTGAAAAATGATGCTTGCAATACTCATACATATATTTCTAAAGTGTCGGTGTTGCTCAACATTTGGATGTCTAAATCTGAAGGCAGAGGCTTAGTTTTGCAACACTGCATACACTGTGTACAAATATAATTAATGTTTATGAAGCATTCTCAAAACTGCATTTGTTATTACTGAAAGGATCATACAGGAGCCATCTGAAGTCGGGCTTGATTTATGGAGAAAGAAGTTGCAGGTTTAATTTGCAGACTTCAGGAATCTGAGTAGATTAGTATGGAGAAAATGTCCCGGGGGACAGGGAAGACTGTTGGAAACACAGTCCCCTGAACATGGAATGGGGAAAAGGTCTCTGTTTTAAAATCTTGGGAACCAGCAGCTTTTGTCTCTGACTTAAGGACGTGAACTTGGATGTAATTTTTCATGGATTTACTGCTACAAGCCCAGACAAAAAGTATCCAATTATGTTTGTGTGTGTGTCTGTCTCTCGGGGTTGTTTTTTTGGTTTTTTTTTTTTTTTTTTTTTTGTTTTTTGTAACATTTTGAAAGCCCAGAATAATGAAGGAGGGCAGAAAAGTGATTGATCCTCCTGAGTCAGAGAGCACAGATAGTTAAGAGCAGGATCATTCCTCTGCTGGTACCTTTTGGGGGGAATGTGAGCACATTAACGCTCAACCGAAGAACTCATTAGTCCTGGCTATTGCCCTATGTTGGCCAAGATATATATATATATATATATATATATTTGCTCTGTGCTTTAAGTTGCATATATCCACATTACATATTCTTCTTGTGCAAGTTGTCCCAACCAAGTGACTGAGAGAGGTTTACAGTGCCCTGCTGCTGCCTGTATGTGCTTGGTCAATGATTTTCATCCTGGCTTTGGGGAATAGCCTTGTCTTTGTACTAGTACCTCATTCTAGGACTTACAGTTTTTTTAATTAATTGATCTGCTGTGTGGGCACCTGCACTCCTGCCATTCTGGGAAGGAGTGTGGAGGAGGTTTCACGGTGCTTCATGTTGTTGCAGCCAGACAGCTTTCTGTGAACCACTTCAGAGGTGGACTGGCACTGCACTGCGCAGGGTACAGCACCATCCAGAGACAGCACCATCTTTCTTCCATGCAGAAATGCAGTCTGGATGAATTCTTGAAAAATGCAAAAGCTTGAGTATTAAGTGGTAATTTACTTAATGCCAGCATGGGTGTTGAACCTCAGGAAGGTGACTATGCCACTTGTAGTGGGAATCACAGGCAGTCAAAAATGAAGTGTAGAGAAAAAAGGAAAACCAAAAAGTGCATGCTGCATGATAGTATTTAATGGGAATGAGAAGCTGAATATACATGTGCAAAATTAGATGGATAGGATATAATCAGAAGAGTTCCAGGACTTCACAAGGTTCTACAATGAATCTCCAGTTCCATGATATTGCATAGATTGTTCTTCTTTGATCAGAAACATTTTACAAAGACGTCTGCTATTACAGTTGCTTGAAGGTGTTGTTTCCTTTTTGCCCTGGCTTGCATCAGATAAGACATAGGAAGAAAGATAAGCTGGGAAACCATTACATCATGGGTCTAAGCAGAAATAAAGCACAAGAAAGATTTACAAATGCCTAATTTTAAGAAATGCCAAGTAGAGCTGATTTTTTTTTTTTTTTTTAATAGTGAATACTGGTTCAGCAAAATATACAAGTGAATATGAATTTTGCTAAAATTTCATTTTGGAACTCAAGATTTTTAGTCATTTAATTTTGAAATATTTTGTGCTTTTTATTTCAAGAGAGATTGATACTAACAAGTCAATGTTGGCATAAAAACTTGAATTTATTGATATATATTTTTTATCAAACCAAAAATATATTTTTGAAAATCTTGTTTCTTGGAAATTTATTATTATTATTATTCCATCTTAATTTTGAATAAGATCAATAATGAAATTTCAGTTTCTTGTAGTTTGGAAATTCTAGTCCTCGTGCAGGTCTAGCGCCAGGAAGCCATGCTCTTATGGACTCCACTGGGAACTGTGGGAGCTCAGCACTTCTATAATCCATTATCCATAAACTTAGCCGTGATCTGTCTTACTGTTCAGTTCTGCTTTTCACTTAATCCACAGATATCCATGTTGAATTTAGGTTGGCCTGCAAGTTCTATAACAAAATGATTTGGAGAAGTGAGAAAAAGGATTAAAGTTTCCTGTATCATAAAATGATAATCCTGAGTTACACGCTGTCCCAGAGCAACACATACCCCTAAACCCATGAGATCCCCTGGAACCGAGTAAGTTTCTGCTATCGAACAACGCAGTAGATCCCACTATGGTTTGCTGAGGGAAAGTGGTGAGAGTTGGGCCAGGATATATCACAGAATATGGTGGCAAGTCAGGGTCCACTATGTCCACTACTGTATCGGGGTATTTTATGACACAGGTCTCATTGGAGGTGAGGGCAAATGGCTCAGGGCATAAGACCCCCGGTGGCAGGCAGCACTCGTAGGGAGACATGTGACAGATCGAGACCTGAAACACAGGAGGAGAGGAGGGGAAAAAAGGCTGTCGTTAGTACAGCAAGAAGTATACATATCAGATATCAAGAATTTGGGAAGATGGGGTTGCATGCTGGTTGCCGTGATTGCTGGCAAAAGGGGGAATTACAGAGTGCAAATAGTCCAGGTGACAGTTGTTTGTCCAGTTTACTTCTACCATCCAGTAACTCTTCTCCTTCATAAGTAACACTTTTAGACTTCCCTGTTTCAGTATCTGATGGTATTTTCTAGATCGCCACTGCTTTCGTCTTAAAAACCTCGTCCTACTGCTTTTCTCTTCTTCCCAAGACTTCAATGTGTTGTGTTGCTCTGTCTCACTCCTCCTATTGCCCATTTGAATGGTATCATAGAATACCCTGCTAAAAATCACAAAATACCCTGCTAAAAGCCACAACCCCAACCCAACTCCACATATCAAACTTACTGCACTGCCAAAACCAAAACATGGGGGTGAAGTTACCTCATTTCACCTGGTAGAAGTGGGACAGTGTAATACGGGATGGAGATCCACCCATCTTTTATTAGTCTCATTATGTATCACCTGGATTATGGTATCTTATATTTGAAATCACACAGCTCTTTAAAACTGTACCTGATATCGAGGCCAGATTTTCCCAGGCATTGCATAATTATAGATTAACAGGGTGTCCTTGCCCTGAACGGTGCCCACACTAATTAGGCAAGGCAGAGTGGGGGAGAAGTGTTAATTTTCTTCACTTTATCTTTGTGAAACGGTTGTGGAATGGATCAGGAGCTGGCATAGGAGATGGGCCTGAACTGATTTCCCCACATTTACCCCAGGAGTCTGTGGGAGAGACAAAATTCAGGGGCCGTTTCTTTTATCCCCATCTAATCATCTCGTTTAGCCACATGCCATCGTTGCCTTCTCTAATCCTCAGGGTGCATCTTCAGCTTCTTCCAATTGACCCTATGCCTTTGACTTGAAGGTAAGAAAAGGGCAACAACAGAATATTGTACCAGCTAAAGAGGTGGATTTGGAAGGGCTAGTTTTGCCTTTGGGAAAAGAATTGCAGCCACAGATCAGTTTAAGCATAGGGATCCTACCGTGATCCAATGCAGGCAAAGAATTTGTCAAAGCTTGTCCTAGTACTCATGAGAAGAGCTGAAGGAGTACTTTTACATTCCTATTAGGCTTGGAATTCAACACTGTAAATATATTTTAAACAAGACCAGCAGTAAAGTGGCTTTTTTGATAAAGAGAAGAAAAATCTGAGTTCCAATCTCCGTAGGATTTTGAAAATATTTAGGACAAGTTCTTCAACTGTTAAAAAACACTGCAGCTTCCTTGAAGACAGCTGAGGGTGAGAACATCATAAATTATTTTTTTTCTAATGATAATTAATTTAATGAAAGCTAGTCTTTATATTATAAAAAGAACACTTGACAGCATTAAATTATTGAGACTTCTTAGAGTTCTGAGGGAGATTCATGTGCCGTCCCTGGTTTGAATGAACTGCTGTCCTGAGCACTAATGTAGCTTGCAAATGCAAGCTTTCACCTCTGCAATGTAAAACTTTAAACTAAAGGACAATAGAAAGGATATTTCTGGAAAAATACCCCCTTGCCATTTCCAAAGTTTAACCTATCATTTGATAATATTTAGATAGCAATAAGTAATTGATTCAAAATTGACTTACCTGGATCACCAAGGAGAAGAGTTTAAGAAAAGTGATTAGAAGAGTTCTACGTAGCAAATGCTTTTATACACTTAGTCAAATTGCCTGGAGGATGTGACACCCTTTTTGCATGAAGTCTTAATTAGTTGCAAAACAAACTTTGCTGCATGCATAACTCCTGCAAGTAATGAAACTGTTTTGCTCTCTGTTTGTGTTTGTTAGCTATTGGACCTTCACATAGCGTGCTAAATACATACTACACCTTGCAGGCAGGATTCACTTTAACATTTCATGGGTCAGAAAAACTTGATATACTTCATTAGCCACGTTTCAGTTATATCATGAGTTGATCAAGCATTTTTTTTAGTTGTAGTTTTTTCCACCCTTAAATTCAGACTGTGAAAGCGATTCAAGGGAGCATCAGTAGCATCGTTTGCTCCCAGGGAACAGAATTTTATTTTCGTTTCCCAAATCTGACATGTCCAGCATGGAAGAGAAGAGCGTTTTCCTCTGAAATGCTTTACAGGGCATTAAACTTAACAGGATACAGCGGTTATCCTTCTCCGTGAATATTCAGGGATGAGGAGAACAACTCAATAAATTCGTAGACATTTTCCCAAGGAGACTGATCATCTCTGAATAGGGCTGATTCCTAGGAAGAGAGCTCTCTGTTCTGAATAGGGCTGATTCCTAGGAAGAGAGCTCTCTGTTATCAAGCACCCACTTTAGTCTTTACAAACAGCACTTGCATAGGACTGAGGTGGATCATATGGATTTGTTTCAGGTCTCTTTGCAGGGTTTGACCATGTTGCAATTAAAGGCAGGCAGATGCCACCCACGTTTTTTTGCTACTGACTCAAAGTGAAGTCAGAGAGCATCACAGAGCTGGGTTGCTGGATTTTATTCCCAGCTGTTTTATTGGACAGCAAAAGGACAATATTATAGGAAAGGGAAGGTTGCAGTGGCCTGTACTCTGAAACTGGTGTTTCCATCCAGGCTGTGTTTTTTCTGTGACACTACTAAGGTGAAGACTGGGGGGTGGAAAAACAAGTGGACAGTAAATAGCTCTATCCGGATAAGAACTTAATTTAACACAAAGATTAATATAAGACTACCAAAAAATCAGAGAAAATGGAGGCTGTCAGTTAATCAGGATTCTTATGAATGAGCCAGATGTGGATTTAAAGACTTCTCAAAAAGCCACCAGTTAGTACAGCTAGGAGTTTTTTTGGCATAACACTTACCTGACATGCTAGCTCATAAATCAGAAGCAGTTGTTTTTAAATGCATAAAAGGTATTCTTAATTAAATTTCTATTGTAATACCAGGGGTAGGGATCACTTATGTATTTGAGGACACGCTTAACAAGTGCAATACAGCTCACTGTGTTGCATACCTGATGCACAATGCTTTATCTGCATAAATGACTGGGAATCAGCTTGAAATCTTTTGTTCTCTTCACAAGTTCCCATAAATGCTTTTGCCTTAGGACCCCTGCTAACATCCTCCCAAGCTACAGATAATTTATTACATGAGGGAAGATTTTAAGTGAATGGTAATAAGGAACAAAGGAATCCTTCCTCCCAGTTTGCAAGGTGAGGAAGGGAGGCATGTTGTCTTCTGAGCACCACAGAATGGCTGCTCTTTACTTTGAATCTAAATCTTCTCAAGGAGAAATAATAGTTTTGACAGTCTTTGACATGATGTTGCAAGGCCTGATGGTTGCTTGTGTGGACTGAAAAGCTTTCTGGGACTGGATTAACTATGAAAAGGTGAGATTACTCCAGTGAGGGCTTCCCTGGTCAGGATGGAAGGTGGTGTTGCCACTTTGCCCAGACACACAGGGGTCTCCAAAGTCTCCTCCTTTAAGGGACAGACCTGCACCAGCTGCCCTGAAGAAGAAAAAATCTGAAATATGTATTTATTTTTTAACACTTCACAGCCCTGCAGAGTGACTAGCCTCAAGGCTCGTGTCAGTTTGCATAATGCAATATATTTATTTGTAGCAGACTTTTCCATGTTTGGTCCCTTTTTACTACTTTTTTCTCCCTCCTGGTTAGGAAACTTTGTGCTCAGACTGAGTCTCTGTGAAATACGTTGTGCTCATGCCTGTGCATCAGCATGCCTTCAGCCCCTGTGGGGATTACAGAGCATTTATGCTTTGTCTGAAATATTTCAAAATCAAATCTGGCTGCTTGGAGCTATGGGAAAAAAAAAATCCCTATCCCTTCTGCATTAATATACCTAAAATAAAGCCTTTCCTATTTGCTGAAGGCAGCTGTTATTCAGGGGGAGAAAAGGTTTTTTTTTTTTTTTGGTACAAATTAAGAGGTCTGTCTCTTGTCTCTCATATTGATTTTGACCATGTGAATCTTTGAGGGAACACCACTGAGTGAAGCGGGTGCTTCACTTTTTGCCAAAAGGTGGCCAAAACCCAACAATAACAACAAAAATATCTGGAGTACAAAGGTGGATTTGCTTTCACCCTTAGCGCAGTTTGGACTTTTTTTTTTTCCCAGTTTTTGTTGTTGTTGCTGTTTTTTTGAGTAAAATGTTACTATATCTTAGATAAGTTGTTTTTCAGGACCATAATCAGAAATGGGGAAAGATTAGTTTAGTTTTCTGATTAAAGGAGGCTTTTGGAGGGCGCTCCAGGCAAAAGGGGAGTAAAGGCAGGTGGGAATGTCCTAAGATTTACCTCTAATTAATCTGCCTAAGCACTTCTCTGCCACTGAGGAGCTGTGTAACATTAAAGCTGTGCAGCAGGATTCATTTGGCTGAAAAGTCATATACACACATATATATAGGGAGATTAGTATATATTTATTTATATATGTTCATTTTCATTCACAACTCATTTAGTAAGATTTGGTTCTTGCAATTTAACCACAGACAAAGAAAACAATTGGTTGCATCAATATAAAATCTACACAACATGCTGCTCATAAGCCAAGTGAAGATAAACCTTAAAAACTTGTAGGTTAAAAAAAATTACCCAGTTTTTAACTGAGTGTAAACTACCGCAGGCACTGCTCTTAGGGAGGAAAGCTATGGCATGCAGTAGATCCCTTAATCACTGGAAATGCCCCAGTAGCTCAGTTTTATAGCCAAAGCAGCAAGACACCCTGTGATGGTCCAGGAATGCAGCAGAGCCCATGGGGCTGGTGAGAGTGATGGAGGCTGTGGGGTGGCAGCTCCTTCCCCATGTCTGGGGGAGGTGAGTGGCCCTGGACATCACCTGAACCAGGTCAATGCCCCAAGGAGGCTTTTCCACAAGTGGTTGGGATAAATCAGATAGGATCTTTAATAAACATTACAGGAAGATAGCTGGAAATGCCTGGCAAGAAAAACCTTAGCTGCCAACTACGCTCATCTTCGGTAGCTGAAGCATTTTATGGCGTTAATCCAGGCTTAGTGTAAGCCATGCTCCTCTTATGGGATTTCCCTTTTCTAAATACTGTCCCAGAGACTGATCAGTGTTTTGTGTTCATTGCATCCTCTTTTTACAACCCCTGTACCTTAGTACATTGTGGGATCCCTCGAGACTTTTACTCTCTTTGCAGTTTGGGTACTATATAAAATGCTACCTCGCGCTTCCCTTGCAGCTTAATTTTTCATTGCCTTTGGCGCATTTTAATTCTAGTTATTATCTAGGTTTAATAGTGAAGAGCAGAGGCTAAATGAATTGTCAGAGGTCACTTGGTGAGCAAAGGAAACAGCCTGGAGTAAAACAGGCTTTCCTCATTGGCATTTATCATATTATTTATAATTTGAATTCCAGTAGCTCTTTGAAGTCTTAACTGAGATTGCATTGCTTCGGGAAACAAAGGGCAAGTCCCCACACCGAACAACAAGCACTCGAACTGATTAGACCTGAGAAACAAAAGAGAAGGGATTGCTATCTCTTTTACAAATGCAACATTAATGCAGAGGGATTAAGGGAGGGGCTGCCAGCACAGAAAAGTACAGTGAGTGCTTTTTGCTATGTCCTGAAATGACTTTTCCAGTTTAACATAGGAAATCTGTGGCAGTCAGGAAGTAAACACAGAACCGAGTTTTAATAAATTATTCAGTTTTATAAATGCCCATTATATTCACATTCCCCCAGTGCTGGTTCCACAATAAACTGAGGATTTGCTGTAGCAGCTCAGTCTACAGGACGACTAAAGCGTGCACAAGTGCAACTAGGCCAGTGGTTTGGACACTGGAACATCTCTGGGGTAGCCGTGTTTACAGGAAAGATAAGAGACTTGATGTTAAATCTGAAGTGGTAAGTGTCCAGAACAATTAGAAGTCCTTGTGTAGTGGAGATCCATTTGGTCTGAACAAAACACAGGGCTGGAAATTCTCAGATTGTGCTCCCCCAAAATGAATAACAAACACTGATTTTTATTTTATATTTTTAAATTGTTTTTTTCTCTCCAAACAACAGAGAAAAAAGTGCCAAGTTTTTCAAGCTGCTTGAAGTATTTAAGGCACCATCCCTAGTTAAAATCCATGGCTTCATTTATGTATTTTGAAACCTAAGCTGTCACTTAAGAAATCTGCAATTAACAATGCTTGCCAATTACTGACAATGGAGTAATCATCTTTGTTAAAAAAAAAATAATACCCTTTTAAATTAAATTCCTGCATCAAAAATCATCCCTTAGGTAATGGTTGGTTACCAAGGAACAATTGTCTCACCATGGATTTATCTGCTTTTCTGAAGAGAATAGTTAAAGAGGGAAAAATAAGGAAAACAAAGAATAAGAAGAAAAATAGGAAGCCTATGTTGTGGGAACTTAAAGTTAATTGAAAGATTAAAGAAGCCTTTTGTGTGTGAGTTCCTAATCAGCTACCCAAATTATTTTTTTTTTTTCAATAGTAAAGTTATTCATACTGTCTGTGTGTGTCAGACTAGCCTGGTTTGCACATTTTCTGACCTTCACATTCTGCTCACATTCTTTCCTCAGAGATGTACGAGAGCCTAATCCTTTGCTCATTCCCCTGACTCTGAAAAGGCCTCAGAGTCTTTACTCAGAGTCTTAATAAAAGGGTTTTATTTTGTTATTCCTTTATCAGTTTGAATAGTTCAGCCCTTTCTGAGACTCTTCCCCTAAACGCAAAGTTAAACAAGATGCGGCAGTCATACATGCTTATACAAATAGTCTCTGTTTTCACATACATAGCAAGCAAGTAAGTGCATGTTTGCCTCATTTCAGAGAAATCGGTGTTGTCTGCGAAGGTTTGGGTTTTCCCTGCAACAAGTTTCATCCTGCTGCCTATTCTGAGAAATCTGGCAGCAGTGCAAAGCTGCTTTTCAAATGAAAATGAAACAAAAATGTAGTATGGTGCAAGCACCTTAACACATAACTAGAAAATGCACATTAATAACCTTGACACATATTTCAAGGTGACTTTGTAACTCTGTTTTAAAACACTGCAATCATGCTGGATACTTACAATATGATAATAAGTGTTTTGCATGTATAAATCATTAATGAGAGTTTGCAAAGTGCTTTGAAATCCTTTAATCTGAAACTTCCGCAGGCTGTTCCCAATGACTGGCATTGCTTTGGGATCTTTACAAAGACATCTACTTTACAGAAATAATTTAGAAGATGAGAACCACAAACTGAATGAATTATTAAAAAAGGAAAATAGTAACAACTAAGAAAATGGAATGATTTTCTGAGAAAGGTTAGTGGAGCATGAGCACTTTTTATACTGAATTCTCCCAATCTTCCACAAGATAACATGGTCCCCAGCAGTGGCAGCGTCTTGCCCCAAGACATATACTTGCATAGTTACAGCAGATTGTACATTAAACCTGCACAGGGAGGCTTTTTTACACCCAGCTATGAATGTAATCCTAGCATTAAGGGAGTGAGAGAGTTGTCTTTGCTGCTCATCAGCCTTGTCCAAATAGCTGACTGCTAAGACTGTTGGCTGCAAAATTATACTGCCTGTGTCTGAGGGTGATCCAGCTTCTTTGGAGTATAGGAGTATCAAATTAAGCAGCAAAGAAAAACAAATTCCTTCTCCCTGTATGTGAGTAATGTGAACTTGTTCTCCCTAAGCATGCAAGTCCCTTGGGTATGGCCAGTGACGGAGGTCACTAAAAAAATAACCATGATCTTTGGTGTTGCTTCATACAGAGCTTAGTGATTCCCTGTAATCCCTCCTCTGAGATCCCCACAAGTTGGGCTTTGAGCTGGGTGAGCTGCGAGAGACATCCAGGGAGACAGAAGTCACCCAAACTACTCCTGCTTTACAGCGACAGCCAAGGTGCACTCCCACTGAAAATGATGAGGTTTTGGTTGCCAAAGCCATGATGACTCAAAGGATATAGATTCTTAGAAATCATTTGCCTTGAAAACAAGGCATCTCAGAGCTGTTCCATATTTGAAGCCAGAATTAACTAGGAGTTCTGAAAGTGTGTTTATGCTTTCCAAGCAGTGCACTCCAGTTCCCAGCCCATCTGTCTTCTGTCCTTAGGAGTACCACAGCTGAATACGATTTGAGGGGAAAGATGCTTGGGGAACAAGAGCATCAGATTGATGACAGGCAGCCTACCAAAACCACCAGCAGTTGTGCTATGGGAGAGGGCATGGCTCTTGAAACACACTCACAGAAAGGGAAAATAATCTGTCGCTGAGATGACTTGTATCCTGAGAAAATATTGATTAAAAGTATAAGGCTTTACCCTTCATGGTAGAAATCATTGCAATGACATCCAAATCCATGGAAAGGAGATTATTTGCGTCCTACTGGGAGCCAAGGTCACCTGAGACTATATCTAATATGAACACAGTGTAGGAAAAAATAAAAGCGTTATGAGGCCAGGAATCATGACCTGATTATGAGTTGATTAGTGGAATGGCATACATGACTGATCTGTTTATCTTAAAGGGATATTATTACTCAATTCATGGGTGTCTGAAGCCAATACCACACTTCAAGTATAATAACACAGCACTCTGCATGTATAAATCATTAATGAGTACTTGCGATATGACATTTGATCCAAGGAGGATGCGGAGTTTCCTGATAAGAGTTACTGCCCTAGGGATCCCTCCAACACACCTCATAATTTAGGAGGAATTTAGAGAGAAAAAAACCTTACTGCTCTATTAGAGAAGCAAACAAGTAGAAGGTAAACAACTCCAGACAGGAAATCTGTCTGTAGGGAAGGACAGATCTCGGGGCATGTGAGACACTTTCCCTGGCTGGCTTGTCCTGTGGGCTGACAGCTACGGCTTTTGACACAACAGCCTAAAGACGAGCTATGTGGGGACAAAATGTCTTTGTCATTCTTGGTGGCTACAGCTTTTCACCCTGATTCTTACTGGCAGATGCTTTAATCAGGGTTGATGTCCAAACAAGCATCCCAGGAACCAACCAAAGCTTGAGTGTGGAATGACACTTCACCTATCAAAAAGGGTTAGGATGGCCAGAAATGTCCTTTTCTTAAGAATAAGAGAAAATACCAATTTCTGTCCGGACAGCACATTGAAATAGAAGTGATTATACTATACCAGGCTTTTCAGTGCAATGAAGTGTCTTGGCGAGTCTCAGACCCTTCCTGGTCTAGCCTGATGGAATCCACTTACAGCGGGGTCTCTGGATGTGAATTTTCACTGTGAATCTGGAAGGGATGTATGGCTCTAGCTGTGCAGGTAGGCAACTTACTCTTCTAGTAGAACTGAGAAAATTATTTTTCACTGAGAAAGATATGCTGTGAAGGAAAAAGGGAGAGAAGCAATAACTTAGGATTTGTATAAAATATGTTTTTGTGGTAATGGCAGGGACAGGCACAGAACTTGTGGCAGCAGGCTAATGCTTGAGGAAGTGGATGGTTTGTGTTGGCGATTTCCAAAAAAACCATATTCCAGCTTTATTTAGTTGTCCGATGCTGCTGCATTATACAGTCATAAGAATTTAGAGTAGCTGTGGATCTGCCCCAGAAGTTTTATAAAAGGTTATTATTATGACACACACAAAACTACTTTTTAATGAAAAAATTAATAACCCTGGTTTCTGAAGCTATTAAATATTGCCTGCTTAGGGAGTAACAGTGAGTCTCAAATTTAGAGTGGTGTTATTATTCAAGTGACATAATTATTTAAATTTTGTCACATACTTGCAATATTTACATAGTCTATACACTTTGTATGTCTCAACCATTAATGAATATTTGGAACTAACTTTGAAGTTCTTTCCTTTAAAGGAGCCAAAAGAGAAGCTTCACTGTTGTTATACAGCACCAGGAATCTGCAGACAGACACACCTCGGTGGCTTCTAAATACATAATAGACGTAAATGAAAGATCAAGATTCTGATATTGCTAGGTAAAAAACTTGAAGTGAAATATACTGTTTTGAATGAAAGAATATTTTACAAAAATGTTTCCATTAATACTGGAATTGACCACTTATTTCACCCCAATGATTACTACAGGATGCATTCCCAATGAATTTGATTTTTCTCTGAACTGAATGCTAAAAGTAATAAAAATTAAATTACAGTCTGGGTGTGGTGTTTTGTAGGAACTCTGCAGGGTAGATGGTTTTATCCCTTCATAGTCGGTTTAATTCTTCTTTTGCTGTATTTGTGATGTATTAGGCTCTGTTTTAATGAATGAAATTAAACATTTCTCTCTTCAGAAATGTTTCATGCAATGGTGTGAAAATTTAAGCTTCAAACTTCATTTTCCTTCATTTGGTTAGCCAAAATTACCAGCTCAAATTATTTCAATATAGTATAAATGATTGTTTGCTACATCACCTGAATGAAGCATTGGGTTTTCTGTGTTTGGGTATGGCAATAAATCAAACTGAAAGTATGTGTCCAAGCAATTGCATGGATGCCATCTTCTTATGTGTTCTCAATTGCTTTAATTTCTTTCCTACAGCAGAGTTGTCTGAATACTGTAAGTGGAAGTTCTGGATACCAAGTTGTTATGCCAGCACATAAAACCTTAGCATATTACACCACTAATTAGACCAGGGAAACAACTTGTCCAATAGCCCATATCCAACACCAGGGGCTGAACAGTATGTTTCCACTGAGAAATGCTTTATAGAATTATTCTGGTTTGCTTTAAAAACACCACCGATTTTCTGTGCTGAATTCCTAAGTCAGCATCTCTCAACACCTGCAGCATTTTTTCCATTGAGTTTCATGTCAAACATTTAATGGGATGTTTTTGTATCTTGTGCTATCACAGTCTTCACTGATGACAGTACATGGATGAGTTAAAGTCTTGTGAAAAGCGTTTTTTTTTTTACTTCATAGGTATCTGGACTGTCCTGTGTTTCACAATGGATTTTAATTGATCCCTTGAATGTGCACTTTGGTATCTGGCCAGGTAGACAGAGCTGACCAGTCTAATTCATTGTCCTTGCACAGTTTGAACATGAGTCTATAAAGTCTGAAAGTTTTCAGTCTCAGCTTGGTGAGCTAATTCTCAGTCTGACTGATGCCAGGAAAGGATTCTTCTTACAAGTAGTTGCTCCGTTTTCTGACTCAATGTAAAAATGTATGATATCCTCCAAACAGATATCAGCTTACTATTGGAAGAAGGGGAGTAAAAAACCCTCTTTGAGTCATTACAGAAATTGCTTGGCAGGCCAAGAGGTAGTTTTTTTCTAAAAATGGCTTGAAGTTTTAAGTTGGCTTGGAAGAAAACGTATTTTTAAATATTCTGATGGTACCTTGTTGTGTATTGGGAATTAAAAGCAGTTGGATATTCTACAAAATTAGAAGGTGGTGAAATAATAAGCTATAAACCATGATGTTGTTTCTGAAGTAAACTGGTTAATATTGACTGACAAGTAAACAAAATTGCTACTATTCAAGGTATGTGACCTAAATAAATTTTATCTAAGAAAGTATTTCATTCTCAATGAGGGATTCAAACTAAATACTTGGCGCAATCCTAAGAAACAGAGAAAAATACCTGGAAGTATATTTGCACAAAACATGCAAACTTCCCAATTATGGAAACATCTAAGATGAGTCTCGCTTCATTCCAATTTGTAAATGGCCTTGTGAAAGACAAGCCAGTGACTCAAATGACAGACAGAGCAGCAAAAATGTGTTGCTTTCCAGGCAGATCACCATAAATGTCTAAATCACTTGAATCCACAGTGCTTTGCATCAAATTCATTTGATCTGTATGTCACATAAAAAAAGGCTCTAGGGTGGAACGGCCAAGCCATTAGCAAGAAAATGGGGAGGGAGCTATGCAAGTACCAAATCAAAGCCTACTTCAGTAATAGAGAGTGCTTCCCACAAAGGATGAGCTTGTTGGTGACACCTTACATGCAAAAAGGATGCTTCTGGGCCTATGGCAGTCTGGACCACTATAAAAGCCAGTCCAACTTCAGGTATCCTCATCCACTTCTCCTGCCTTCTCCTCCTTGGTGAACACAGTAAGTAGCAAATGCCTTTCTCTGTATCTCTTCATTGTCCTATTACAATTTCTTTTCTGGCCTTGATGTAACTTTTCCTGAAATGTTTCTTCGTTTTTCATGTTCAATACTCTCAGCTCCTTAACACCATCCTGGGAGGTTGGAGAAGGATTTTGTCTTTCATTACAGTGGTCCATTCAATACCAGGGCTACACCCCAGCCTGTGGCGTTGCTCTTGCCGAGCAGGCTGTCAGGCTGCCCCTCTCATGCTGCGTGTGCTTTCCGTGCCCTCCCTCCCAGGTGCACCTCCGTCCCTCAGCCATGTCCTGCTACGATCTGTGCCGCCCCTGTGGCCCAACCCCGCTTGCCAACAGCTGCAACGAGCCCTGCGTCAGGCAGTGCCAGGACTCCCGCGTGGTGATCCAGCCCTCTCCCGTGGTGGTGACCCTGCCCGGACCCATCCTCAGCTCCTTCCCCCAGAACACCGCCGTGGGATCCAGCACCTCCGCTGCTGTGGGCAGCATCCTGAGTGAGGAGGGAGTGCCCATCAACTCCGGGGGCTTTAGCCTCTCTGGCCTCGGTGGCCGCTACACGAGCAGAAGATGCCTGCCCTGCTAAAGCCGGGCCGGACGTCCAGCGAGTGCATTGACCGGGAAGCCCAAAGCCAGGTGCCGGACTGAGGACGGAGCTGCTGGCCAGAGTTTCCAGATGGGCTGAGCACCCGCGTGCCCTCCTGCAAAGGAGGGAAGGAAGCCAGGTGCCATCCTGGGCTGTCTGGAAACACGGCCGGCTGGTGTTGTCATCTCCTTCTCCTCCCGCTTTCTTCTCCATTTCATGATGCCCTGATGCCTCGTGCTGTCCTGTGCCATGGGTTCATCCTGAAGCAAGCTGAGAGGGGTCCTGCTCATCCCCCTCTCCCCATGTGTATTCATGACATGCGTCCCATTGCTGTGAGGGCATGCCTGGCTGTCACTGCCCTTGTAGCAGCCTGGACCGTGTCCCTTCCAACACACACTGCTTTGTTTCTTTCTTTAGACTCATTAAAGCTGATGCTGCATTGTAACTTGATGTCTCCTCATGTTCCTTCCCTCCTGGGATGCCCAGCCAAACTGTTCAGAGGGAGATGGGATGCTACACAGGGAAATGTGTGGCTGAAGGGATGTTGTGCTTTTCTATTATTCCTGGGGGGTTGGGGGTGGGTGTTTAACTGAAATGGTCACTTGTATGGTGTAGGGGAATGAAGGCATTGGGTTGATTGACATTGATAACATGCAGCTGTGGCCTTGCCTCAGAGGCAGTGGGTTGCTTGACCTGGATGATGTGCAGCTGTAGCTTGTTCCTGCTAAGTGGTTAAATAGCCCTGAGGAGTGTGCGGTCAGATGTAGGTGTTTCAGTGTTGTTTGACCTCTGGAGGAAGGTGCTGCTGAACAGGTAGTAGAGTCTGACCCAGGGGTCCTCAAACATTTTAAACAGGGCCTGGCATGTGGGTTAAGTAGCAGGAAGTCATCTGCGGCTGCTTGGTTTCCCCCCAACTCCTGGTGGTGGGGTTCTGTAAATACCGGGGGCTGGCTTGAGGACCCTGGGGGGCTATATCTGGCCCATGGACCTTAGTTTGAGGACCCTTGATCTAACCAATGGTAAAGCCTTGTTGCAGCACAAACAAACTATTAGGCTGCCACAAGGCTTTCCTGTTGGTTAGATTCTACTGTCTGTGCTGTATCTCCTTCCTCCAGAGGTCAGACCACACTGCTCCTTCTCCATTTGACCCCCTCTCCCACAATTGTATGGGACTCGCTTTATATGTGGTATGTCCTTCCTGAGGCCAGCCACATCACTTGGTCCTGAACACCATACCTTTGTGGCTAATGGCATATCCCTTGCCGTGTTTCAATAGCTCCAAGAGGTGCTTGATGTGTGCCAGATGCCAATGGAATTGTGAACCTTCACTTCTGCCCACAGGCCACCTCTTTGTGCCCACCAGGCCGTTTTTCTCAAGTACTCAGCAACACTGGCACAGCGCCACAGTCCCTGCTTGGGAGGCCACGTGGCCTGTGGGCCATGACAGTGAAGTGTGGGCATTTTGCAAGTCCCTCTCGTTCCCTTGCACAGCAGGGGAAGGAAAGAAGGCACCCTCCACGATGCAGCCATTGTCTCTTTCTGCCCTGGATTGCAAGACCTCAGATGTCAGGGAGGAAAGTGACTTTGCTGGTGCATGGAGGCGGCGTGTAGTTGGTGGGGCCTACTCCACCGGGATGTGGTGGTTGCTCCTGCCACAGGAGATGTGGGAGAGGACAACTGCCTCTGCCTTGCTCCAACGTGCTCTAGTCCTCCACAGCCGGTGTTTTTATCCCGTGCCCCAGTCCTGTTTCAGGTGGAGTGAGGGGCACCTCCTGTTCTGTCCCATAGGCTGCGTGAACCCCTGCAGTGCCTTTTGCCATGGCTCAAGGCCGGTCTTCCCTGCAGGACAGCTGCCACTGCAAGGCCCCTGTGCCCTGCTCCGCACGAAGGCCCTCAGGAAGTGCCCTCTCCAGCAACGCTCCCGAGCCAGGCTGAGCTGCCAGCAGGAGCAAGGTGGGGTGAGAAGATGGTACCAGGGAGGGAAGGCAGCATCTGCAGGACGTGACCAGAGAGAACATGCTCTGGGCCGTCACTGGAGCCCAGTAGGTTCTGACTGTGGGTGTTGCACAGGCCACTGGGAAACTGGATGTGTGCGTATGCTGAGACGTTTGGGCAGAGGAAATGGAGATCCTTATGTCTGCTGGACTCCAGCATGCCCTTGCTGATGTTCCCCCACCATGAGTACTTGTGATGAGTTTATTGTCTCATGGAAAGCTATCCAGGGTTTTTGCAGTGCCTGTTATGGAGATAATGTGTCAGGTCAAAGACGAGGTGTTTGGTACCTTTGCAGATGAAAAATGAACAATTGGGAAGCCCCAACACTGACTTTTGGAGTTTGGGTGGGGAGTACACTTCATGTGTGTTGGAGACCAGTCTATCCACCTCTCAAACATTCTTCTTCTGTTCACTGGAGGCTGCTGGAGGTTGTCCAAGTAAGTTAAGGAATAACAAAGAGCGTACGGATTTATCTTGATTAAAATGTTTTGAAAATAGAACCTAAAAGTGTTTTAGTCAACTTACATGCTGACTGAGTAACTTAAACCTAACATTGATAGAGTAAAATATTGCGTACTGTGATGGATATGGCGACTACTGTCACAGCAAATATTGAAATCTGGCCTTAAATTTTAGGAAGGCCAGAAAACATGCCTCATATATTATGAGAATCCTTCAAGTGAGGCCCTGGAGGGCAAGGGTCTGGCATCACCTGGTGAGGTGGGACACTCCTCATCATTGGTTGCATCATCTGCCTGTGCTGATTTCTAATTTTCCATGGAAATTTTTGGCCTCTAATACCGTCACTTGAAAGGAGCCTGTGTGGCTGAACGGCCGTGTCATGAACAGGGAAATGAAAAGGCAGCGTTGCAGGGAACATAAGCAGTGTTCTCATTTCTTTAATTGAGAAGTTTTGCATGCAAGATGGGCTTGTTGGTAAACACATTACATGCACAAAGGGTGCCTCTGGGCCTGGGGCGGTCTGGAGCTGTATAAAAGCCAGTCCAGCTGCAGGTATCCTCATCCACTTCTCCTGCCTTCTCCTCCTTGGTGAACAAGGTGAGCTGCAAACACCTTTGCCTCACTCTCCTCTTTCTCTTCTTCTCCTCTTTGTCCCTTTGTCTCGGTGTAGCTTTTGTTGAGAGCCTTGCTCCTTCATCGTGCTCCCGGTGTCTCTGTCCACCTCACTGTCTGCTGCAGGAGAAGATCCTGGGCTTTGTTTTCCAGGCTCCCTGTGGGCTCTGGGCTCTTGAATCTCTCTTCTCCCGAACGCAGGCTGTCCCTGCTCCCCAGCCTGTGGCGTTGCTCTTGCCGAGCAGGCTGTCAGGCTGCCCCTCTCATGCTGCGTGTGCTTTCCGTGCCCTCCCTCCCAGGTGCACCTCCGTCCCTCAGCCATGTCCTGCTACGATCTGTGCCGCCCCTGTGGCCCAACCCCGCTTGCCAACAGCTGCAACGAGCCCTGCGTCAGGCAGTGCCAGGACTCCCGCGTGGTGATCCAGCCCTCTCCCGTGGTGGTGACCCTGCCCGGACCCATCCTCAGCTCCTTCCCCCAGAACACCGCCGTGGGATCCAGCACCTCCGCTGCTGTGGGCAGCATCCTGAGTGAGGAGGGAGTGCCCATCAACTCCGGGGGCTTTAGCCTCTCTGGCCTCGGTGGCCGCTACACGAGCAGAAGATGCCTGCCCTGCTAAAGCCGGGCCGGACGTCCAGCGAGTGCATTGACCGGGAAGCCCAAAGCCAGGTGCCGGACTGAGGACGGAGCTGCTGGCCAGAGTTTCCAGATGGGCTGAGCACCCGCGTGCCCTCCTGCAAAGGAGGGAAGGAAGCCAGGTGCCATCCTGGGCTGTCTGGAAACACGGCCGGCTGGTGTTGTCATCTCCTTCTCCTCCCGCTTTCTTCTCCATTTCATGATGCCCTGATGCCTCGTGCTGTCCTGTGCCATGGGTTCATCCTGAAGCAAGCTGAGAGGGGTCCTGCTCATCCCCCTCTCCCCATGTGTATTCATGACATGCGTCCCATTGCTGTGAGGGCATGCCTGGCTGTCACTGCCCTTGTAGCAGCCTGGACCGTGTCCCTTCCAACACACACTGCTTTGTTTCTTTCTTTAGACTCATTAAAGCTGATGCTGCATTGTAACTTGATGTCTCCTCATGTTCCTTCCCTCCTGGGATGCCCAGAAATGCTGTCCAGGGGGAGATGGGATGCCCTGGAGGGGAAAGGGTGTGTGTGTAAGGGCCACTAGTGGACCAGCATCATGCTTGGAGGAGTTGAGAACCCTCAATAACCACAGTCATTGGAAGAGACATCAGGTGGTGGAAATGTGTGTGGTATTGTGTGATTATGCAAAGGGCATCCAGGAGCTTCCCCAAGGGCCATGAGAGCAACAAGCGTGGTTGGATACTGGCTTCCAGATGGTGAGGCAAGCCATTGACCTGCTGGAGGACATTTCTGCACAGGCTGACACCCACCGGGCCAAGGCTCTGACTGCACGTTACTGCCTGCAATGTGCTCTTGCCCTTTTCTCCTGCCAGCACATCTTCCCAAGGCTGGAACTGCAGGGAGCCCCCAGGGAGTTGAAGGGGCATGTGCAGCCAGGGCAGCTGTGTAAAGGGAGATGTGAGCCCTCTGCTAGATTTTGGCACAAGAGGCACAGGCTGAGCATGGGTGTGTAACATGGGCAGGTGAGGGGCATGGAATGAAAGGGATCGTCCTGCCTCATCTGAAAGTGATGGGTAGTGTTGGTGACGTGTCCTGGAATCTCTGCCGTTGGCTGGAAGGGAGCAGGAAAAGCCTCTCTGCCCCCACCAGAGCAGTTTTGTGGTCAGAATCATTAAGCATTGCAGAGTCCTTCAGTGTATGTCACAGTGTCCTGAAGGGACGTGAGTCTGGAGCAGACGCACAGCAAATTCTCCAGATAGCCCACGCTTGCTGCTGCGCAGGCTGTGCCTGGAGGCGTCCCAAGCAGTGATCCTTGCACCCCCCTCATCAGGCCCCAGGCTGGGAAGACTGAGGGAGTGGGACCCCGCCAGCTGGCTTCTCGGTCCCTCCTTCCCATGCCCATGTCCTCCAATGCCAATACATTGGTCCTGCTGCTCTGGTCCTGCTTCAGGTAGATCCTCCAGGAGGCACCTCTTGAGCTGTGCTTCTCCAGGAGTCCCTGCAGAGGGTCATGGACCCTGCTTGCCCCTGAGCCTGTTGGGTGTCCTGTGGAAATCCTGCCGCAAATCTGGTTGTGCGTGCTGTGCCAGCAGCCTTGATGGCCAAAGCAAAGTTGTGGGCAAGGCACGGGCTGGAGGAAGGACATGTATGGATTGGTCAACACGTGCCTTGGTCACAGGCGTGCATCACACTTAGCCAGAGGTGTCCAGCAAAGAGCGCTGGGAGGGGAAGAGCCTTCATTCTGAGCCACGGGCTGTCTGCTGCCTAAGGCATGTGGGGATGGAAGATGGCAAAAGAGGCAGGCAAAGCTCTGCCGAGATCAAAGCCCAATCTCAGAGAGAAAGAGAGTCTGAAAGGCAAGAGCAGAGGTGCCCAGCCTAGAAAGAGCATGCGTGACACGGTGTGAGTGAGTACAGCATGGGAGAGCGCAACTGATGGTGCCGACCCTTGCATGTGGATGTCCAGGCTGAAGCCTGTGGGCTCTGGGGGGACCTGCCTCATTCATCCGGAAACACTTTAAAGTGATGCCCTGCAGGGCAAGGGGCTGGCGAGGTGGGACACTCCTCATCACTGGCTGCATCATCTGCCTGTGCTGACGTGTCATTTCCTCTGGAAAAGTTTTGGCTTCTCATACCGTCACTTGAAAGGAGCCTGTGTGGCTGAACGGCCGTGTCATAAACAGGGAAATGAAAAGGCAGCGTTGCAGGGAACATAAGCAGTGTTCTCATTTCTTTAATTGAGAAGTTTTGCATGCAAGATGGGCTTGTTGGTAAACACATTACATGCACAAAGGGTGCCTCTGGGCCTGGGGCGGTCTGGAGCTGTATAAAAGCCAGTCCAGCTGCAGGTATCCTCATCCACTTCTCCTGCCTTCTCCTCCTTGGTGAACAAGGTGAGCTGCAAACACCTTTGCCTCACTCTCCTCTTTCTCTTCTTCTCCTCTTTGTCCCTTTGTCTCGGTGTAGCTTTTGTTGAGAGCCTTGCTCCTTCATCGTGCTCCCGGTGTCTCTGTCCACCTCACTGTCTGCTGCAGGAGAAGATCCTGGGCTTTGTTTTCCAGGCTCCCTGTGGGCTCTGGGCTCTTGAATCTCTCTTCTCCCGAACGCAGGCTGTCCCTGCTCCCCAGCCTGTGGCGTTGCTCTTGCCGAGCAGGCTGTCAGGCTGCCCCTCTCATGCTGCGTGTGCTTTCCGTGCCCTCCCTCCCAGGTGCACCTCCGTCCCTCAGCCATGTCCTGCTACGATCTGTGCCGCCCCTGTGGCCCAACCCCGCTTGCCAACAGCTGCAACGAGCCCTGCGTCAGGCAGTGCCAGGACTCCCGCGTGGTGATCCAGCCCTCTCCCGTGGTGGTGACCCTGCCCGGACCCATCCTCAGCTCCTTCCCCCAGAACACCGCCGTGGGATCCAGCACCTCCGCTGCTGTGGGCAGCATCCTGAGTGAGGAGGGAGTGCCCATCAACTCCGGGGGCTTTAGCCTCTCTGGCCTCGGTGGCCGCTACACGAGCAGAAGATGCCTGCCCTGCTAAAGCCGGGCCGGACGTCCAGCGAGTGCATTGACCGGGAAGCCCAAAGCCAGGTGCCGGACTGAGGACGGAGCTGCTGGCCAGAGTTTCCAGATGGGCTGAGCACCCGCGTGCCCTCCTGCAAAGGAGGGAAGGAAGCCAGGTGCCATCCTGGGCTGTCTGGAAACACGGCCGGCTGGTGTTGTCATCTCCTTCTCCTCCCGCTTTCTTCTCCATTTCATGATGCCCTGATGCCTCGTGCTGTCCTGTGCCATGGGTTCATCCTGAAGCAAGCTGAGAGGGGTCCTGCTCATCCCCCTCTCCCCATGTGTATTCATGACATGCGTCCCATTGCTGTGAGGGCATGCCTGGCTGTCACTGCCCTTGTAGCAGCCTGGACCGTGTCCCTTCCAACACACACTGCTTTGTTTCTTTCTTTAGACTCATTAAAGCTGATGCTGCATTGTAACTTGATGTCTCCTCATGTTCCTTCCCTCCTGGGATGCCCAGCCAAACTGTTCAGAGGGAGATGGGATGCTACACAGGGAAATGTGTGGCTGAAGGGATGTTGTGCTTTTCTATTATTCCTGGGGGGTTGGGGGTGGGTGTTTAACTGAAATGGTCACTTGTATGGTGTAGGGGAATGAAGGCATTGGGTTGATTGACATTGATAACATGCAGCTGTGGCCTTGCCTCAGAGGCAGTGGGTTGCTTGACCTGGATGATGTGCAGCTGTAGCTTGTTCCTGCTAAGTGGTTAAATAGCCCTGAGGAGTGTGCGGTCAGATGTAGGTGTTTCAGTGTTGTTTGACCTCTGGAGGAAGGTGCTGCTGAACAGGTAGTAGAGTCTGACCCAGGGGTCCTCAAACATTTTAAACAGGGCCTGGCATGTGGGTTAAGTAGCAGGAAGTCATCTGCGGCTGCTTGGTTTCCCCCCAACTCCTGGTGGTGGGGTTCTGTAAATACCGGGGGCTGGCTTGAGGACCCTGGGGGGCTATATCTGGCCCATGGACCTTAGTTTGAGGACCCTTGATCTAACCAATGGTAAAGCCTTGTTGCAGCACAAACAAACTATTAGGCTGCCACAAGGCTTTCCTGTTGGTTAGATTCTACTGTCTGTGCTGTATCTCCTTCCTCCAGAGGTCAGACCACACTGCTCCTTCTCCATTTGACCCCCTCTCCCACAATTGTATGGGACTCGCTTTATATGTGGTATGTCCTTCCTGAGGCCAGCCACATCACTTGGTCCTGAACACCATACCTTTGTGGCTAATGGCATATCCCTTGCCGTGTTTCAATAGCTCCAAGAGGTGCTTGATGTGTGCCAGATGCCAATGGAATTGTGAACCTTCACTTCTGCCCACAGGCCACCTCTTTGTGCCCACCAGGCCGTTTTTCTCAAGTACTCAGCAACACTGGCACAGCGCCACAGTCCCTGCTTGGGAGGCCACGTGGCCTGTGGGCCATGACAGTGAAGTGTGGGCATTTTGCAAGTCCCTCTCGTTCCCTTGCACAGCAGGGGAAGGAAAGAAGGCACCCTCCACGATGCAGCCATTGTCTCTTTCTGCCCTGGATTGCAAGACCTCAGATGTCAGGGAGGAAAGTGACTTTGCTGGTGCATGGAGGCGGCGTGTAGTTGGTGGGGCCTACTCCACCGGGATGTGGTGGTTGCTCCTGCCACAGGAGATGTGGGAGAGGACAACTGCCTCTGCCTTGCTCCAACGTGCTCTAGTCCTCCACAGCCGGTGTTTTTATCCCGTGCCCCAGTCCTGTTTCAGGTGGAGTGAGGGGCACCTCCTGTTCTGTCCCATAGGCTGCGTGAACCCCTGCAGTGCCTTTTGCCATGGCTCAAGGCCGGTCTTCCCTGCAGGACAGCTGCCACTGCAAGGCCCCTGTGCCCTGCTCCGCACGAAGGCCCTCAGGAAGTGCCCTCTCCAGCAACGCTCCCGAGCCAGGCTGAGCTGCCAGCAGGAGCAAGGTGGGGTGAGAAGATGGTACCAGGGAGGGAAGGCAGCATCTGCAGGACGTGACCAGAGAGAACATGCTCTGGGCCGTCACTGGAGCCCAGTAGGTTCTGACTGTGGGTGTTGCACAGGCCACTGGGAAACTGGATGTGTGCGTATGCTGAGACGTTTGGGCAGAGGAAATGGAGATCCTTATGTCTGCTGGACTCCAGCATGCCCTTGCTGATGTTCCCCCACCATGAGTACTTGTGATGAGTTTATTGTCTCATGGAAAGCTATCCAGGGTTTTTGCAGTGCCTGTTATGGAGATAATGTGTCAGGTCAAAGACGAGGTGTTTGGTACCTTTGCAGATGAAAAATGAACAATTGGGAAGCCCCAACACTGACTTTTGGAGTTTGGGTGGGGAGTACACTTCATGTGTGTTGGAGACCAGTCTATCCACCTCTCAAACATTCTTCTTCTGTTCACTGGAGGCTGCTGGAGGTTGTCCAAGTAAGTTAAGGAATAACAAAGAGCGTACGGATTTATCTTGATTAAAATGTTTTGAAAATAGAACCTAAAAGTGTTTTAGTCAACGTACATGCTGACTGAGTAACTTAAACCTAACATTGATAGAGTAAAATATTGCGTACTGTGATGGATATGGCGACTACTGTCACAGCAAATATTGAAATCTGGCCTTAAATTTTAGGAAGGCCAGAAAACATGCCTCATATATTATGAGAATCCTTCAAGTGAGGCCCTGGAGGGCAAGGGTCTGGCATCACCTGGTGAGGTGGGACACTCCTCATCATTGGTTGCATCATCTGCCTGTGCTGATTTCTAATTTTCCATGGAAATTTTTGGCCTCTAATACCGTCACTTGAAAGGAGCCTGTGTGGCTGAACGGCCGTGTCATGAACAGGGAAATGAAAAGGCAGCGTTGCAGGGAACATAAGCAGTGTTCTCATTTCTTTAATTGAGAAGTTTTGCATGCAAGATGGGCTTGTTGGTAAACACATTACATGCACAAAGGGTGCCTCTGGGCCTGGGGCGGTCTGGAGCTGTATAAAAGCCAGTCCAGCTGCAGGTATCCTCATCCACTTCTCCTGCCTTCTCCTCCTTGGTGAACAAGGTGAGCTGCAAACACCTTTGCCTCACTCTCCTCTTTCTCTTCTTCTCCTCTTTGTCCCTTTGTCTCGGTGTAGCTTTTGTTGAGAGCCTTGCTCCTTCATCGTGCTCCCGGTGTCTCTGTCCACCTCACTGTCTGCTGCAGGAGAAGATCCTGGGCTTTGTTTTCCAGGCTCCCTGTGGGCTCTGGGCTCTTGAATCTCTCTTCTCCCGAACGCAGGCTGTCCCTGCTCCCCAGCCTGTGGCGTTGCTCTTGCCGAGCAGGCTGTCAGGCTGCCCCTCTCATGCTGCGTGTGCTTTCCGTGCCCTCCCTCCCAGGTGCACCTCCGTCCCTCAGCCATGTCCTGCTACGATCTGTGCCGCCCCTGTGGCCCAACCCCGCTTGCCAACAGCTGCAACGAGCCCTGCGTCAGGCAGTGCCAGGACTCCCGCGTGGTGATCCAGCCCTCTCCCGTGGTGGTGACCCTGCCCGGACCCATCCTCAGCTCCTTCCCCCAGAACACCGCCGTGGGATCCAGCACCTCCGCTGCTGTGGGCAGCATCCTGAGTGAGGAGGGAGTGCCCATCAACTCCGGGGGCTTTAGCCTCTCTGGCCTCGGTGGCCGCTACACGAGCAGAAGATGCCTGCCCTGCTAAAGCCGGGCCGGACGTCCAGCGAGTGCATTGACCGGGAAGCCCAAAGCCAGGTGCCGGACTGAGGACGGAGCTGCTGGCCAGAGTTTCCAGATGGGCTGAGCACCCGCGTGCCCTCCTGCAAAGGAGGGAAGGAAGCCAGGTGCCATCCTGGGCTGTCTGGAAACACGGCCGGCTGGTGTTGTCATCTCCTTCTCCTCCCGCTTTCTTCTCCATTTCATGATGCCCTGATGCCTCGTGCTGTCCTGTGCCATGGGTTCATCCTGAAGCAAGCTGAGAGGGGTCCTGCTCATCCCCCTCTCCCCATGTGTATTCATGACATGCGTCCCATTGCTGTGAGGGCATGCCTGGCTGTCACTGCCCTTGTAGCAGCCTGGACCGTGTCCCTTCCAACACACACTGCTTTGTTTCTTTCTTTAGACTCATTAAAGCTGATGCTGCATTGTAACTTGATGTCTCCTCATGTTCCTTCCCTCCTGGGATGCCCAGAAATGCTGTCCAGGGGGAGATGGGATGCCCTGGAGGGGAAAGGGTGTGTGTGTAAGGGCCACTAGTGGACCAGCATCATGCTTGGAGGAGTTGAGAACCCTCAATAACCACAGTCATTGGAAGAGACATCAGGTGGTGGAAATGTGTGTGGTATTGTGTGATTATGCAAAGGGCATCCAGGAGCTTCCCCAAGGGCCATGAGAGCAACAAGCGTGGTTGGATACTGGCTTCCAGATGGTGAGGCAAGCCATTGACCTGCTGGAGGACATTTCTGCACAGGCTGACACCCACCGGGCCAAGGCTCTGACTGCACGTTACTGCCTGCAATGTGCTCTTGCCCTTTTCTCCTGCCAGCACATCTTCCCAAGGCTGGAACTGCAGGGAGCCCCCAGGGAGTTGAAGGGGCATGTGCAGCCAGGGCAGCTGTGTAAAGGGAGATGTGAGCCCTCTGCTAGATTTTGGCACAAGAGGCACAGGCTGAGCATGGGTGTGTAACATGGGCAGGTGAGGGGCATGGAATGAAAGGGATCGTCCTGCCTCATCTGAAAGTGATGGGTAGTGTTGGTGACGTGTCCTGGAATCTCTGCCGTTGGCTGGAAGGGAGCAGGAAAAGCCTCTCTGCCCCCACCAGAGCAGTTTTGTGGTCAGAATCATTAAGCATTGCAGAGTCCTTCAGTGTATGTCACAGTGTCCTGAAGGGACGTGAGTCTGGAGCAGACGCACAGCAAATTCTCCAGATAGCCCACGCTTGCTGCTGCGCAGGCTGTGCCTGGAGGCGTCCCAAGCAGTGATCCTTGCACCCCCCTCATCAGGCCCCAGGCTGGGAAGACTGAGGGAGTGGGACCCCGCCAGCTGGCTTCTCGGTCCCTCCTTCCCATGCCCATGTCCTCCAATGCCAATACATTGGTCCTGCTGCTCTGGTCCTGCTTCAGGTAGATCCTCCAGGAGGCACCTCTTGAGCTGTGCTTCTCCAGGAGTCCCTGCAGAGGGTCATGGACCCTGCTTGCCCCTGAGCCTGTTGGGTGTCCTGTGGAAATCCTGCCGCAAATCTGGTTGTGCGTGCTGTGCCAGCAGCCTTGATGGCCAAAGCAAAGTTGTGGGCAAGGCACGGGCTGGAGGAAGGACATGTATGGATTGGTCAACACGTGCCTTGGTCACAGGCGTGCATCACACTTAGCCAGAGGTGTCCAGCAAAGAGTGCTGGGAGGGGAAGAGCCTTCATTCTGAGCCACGGGCTGTCTGCTGCCTAAGGCATGTGGGGATGGAAGATGGCAAAAGAGGCAGGCAAAGCTCTGCCGAGATCAAAGCCCAATCTCAGAGAGAAAGAGAGTCTGAAAGGCAAGAGCAGAGGTGCCCAGCCTAGAAAGAGCATGCGTGACACGGTGTGAGTGAGTACAGCATGGGAGAGCGCAACTGATGGTGCCGACCCTTGCATGTGGATGTCCAGGCTGAAGCCTGTGGGCTCTGGGGGGACCTGCCTCATTCATCCGGAAACACTTTAAAGTGATGCCCTGCAGGGCAAGGGGCTGGCGAGGTGGGACACTCCTCATCACTGGCTGCATCATCTGCCTGTGCTGACGTGTCATTTCCTCTGGAAAAGTTTTGGCTTCTCATACCGTCACTTGAAAGGTGTTGCTAGGTAGGGCCTGGCGGCCGGAAGATCTCGCGCTGTACGGAAACACAGGGCCCCCCTCTAGATAGCCAACAGCTTTTGATTTATGATGTAAGCAGACGGAAGTGACATTGTAAACCTAGGCTATATAGTGTCACGTCGTTCAGCAATAAACGCCATTTGCCATCCACCACATTGGTGTCTGTGAGCTGATGGACCGAGCGGCCTGGGGTTGGCCGCCGTGCCGTTCCTGAACCAGGTCACCGCGCGCCTGTAAAAAAGGCAACAAGTGGTGCCGAAACCCGGGAAAATCACCTGGAGTCGGGTGAACGGCGGCCGGAGCGGCAGGACCAGCCCGGCGGGGAGGACGCTCCCGGACCAGTCAAGAGGATGGAAGCTCTTGCGAAGGTCGTATTACAACTGCATAAGCAGTGGGGTATTGACTGTAAGCCCAAAGATTTTACTCTCGCAGTTGCGAGACTTTTGGAGCTGGGGGTCATTGACCAGCCGGTGGATATACTCCACCCAGATGTGTGGGACAAGTGTTCCCGCGCTTTATGCGATGAAACGATGTCTACCGGTAGTGGGAAAAATCTGAAAGCGTGGGGGAAAGTCGTCCAGGCTCTCCAAAAAGCTAGACACGAGCAGGAGACCTGGAAAGCTGCCAGGGATTGTCTGTTAACCACCCCGCGGGTGGGAATTGGGGCGGCTACGCAAACCTCACGCCCCCCGGCTGAGGAGGGTTCCGTCGACCCTCAAAGCCAACAGAAAAGTGACGCGCCCACTCAGCGTCCGAAAGACTCTAACATCTTCAGCTCGCCCACAGACTCCTCAGCGAACTCCTTTTGGGGCAAACTGGCTGCAGAGGCCAGGGATGCTGAGGCGAAAGCCGAGGCTGAAAATACACGGATTGAACCACCACCATATGTGCCCCAAGATGGCGCCGAGCAGCAAGAAGAAGGGCGGGGCGAGACCACCCCCGGCGGGAGCAGGGGGGGAGCGCTAGAGTTAACAAGCGCACACAAAGGGGAGGGGGAGGAGAATGGGAAGGAAAAGAGTGATTGGCATGACCAAAAAAGGGAAAAGATCACGAGCGAGGGGCGGAAAGCTAATCAGAATGACCCTCCCCAAAACCGTCCTTATAAGGCAGGCGCCTCCCCAAGCGGAAGGCAGGGCGGGCAAAAAGGGAAAGAACCGCCCAATTACACAAGAAAGGGGAGGGGCCGAAGCCCGACCACATACCACCAACACCCGGAAGAGAGCAGTCAGTCGGACTCTGACTCCGACTCAGACTCTGCATGGGAGACTTGGCTTGCAAATACAAAGACCAAAATATCACCACTCACGGAAAAAGAAAAACATAAGGGGACAGAAATTACTCTCACTGATTGGAAAAAAATACAAATTGCATGTGCCGATTGGGCCCCAACAGACACACTAGCATTCCCGGTCCGAGTGACGGACGGGGGACAGAGGGTTCATTCGCCCTTAAACCCTAAGGATATACAAGCGATTGTTAAAGCAATAGCAGACAAAGGACTCAATTCGGCCATGGTCTCCACCCTCATAGATGGAGTTTTTGGGGGAGATGATTTGCTCCCGTTCGATATAAAACAGACCTGTAGGTTGATTTTTGACGGGGCAGGGATGATTGTGTTTAAACAAGAATGGGAAGAGAACTGTGCGAGGCAGTTAGCCCGAGTAACCGGAGCGGATCATCCGCTACACGGCTCCAGTCTACAGCGGTTGATGGGTACAGACCCAACAATGATTACCCCCCAAGCATAAGCCCAGGGCCTGCGGGCCCATGAAGTTATGGCAACCACCCGTGCAGCTAGAAAGGCTATTCGCGTAACTTCTAGAGTTATTGCCAAGCCATCGCCATGGTCCACAATAAAACTAATGAAAATTGTGAGTTTTTATCTGCAGGACCGGATCATCGGACACCCCCGTAACCAGTATACCCTGGTGTCAAGAGAAGACAACGAGTCGACAAGCGGCCTGTCCGCATCTGAGAGCTCTGCACCAGCGGAGTCCAGACAACGGCGATACAGCCCCCACAGGGGGGATCCAGAGCCGGCTAGAAAGGGTCAACATCATGTTTGTAGAACACCAACAACTGCTTTAAAAATGTACTTGATCAGTATTTTCCCCAATTTTCCCTGGCTCTCCCAAGTATCCCAAGCTACACTCCATTACCCCCAGTCGCTTCCTAAGTGCCAATTGCTTAGTGTGCCTTATCTTTATACTCTTTTTTAGAAATATTTTTACTATTTTAGCCTGTTTAGTTAAGCATAGAGGGGGGGGAAATGTTGCTAGGTAGGGCCTGGCGGCCGGAAGATCTCGCGCTGTACGGAAACACAGGGCCCCCCTCTAGATAGCCAACAGCTTTTGATTTATGATGTAAGCAGACGGAAGTGACATTGTAAACCTAGGCTATATAGTGTCACGTCGTTCAGCAATAAACGCCATTTGCCATCCACCACATTGGTGTCTGTGAGCTGATGGACCGAGCGGCCTGGGGTTGGCCGCCGTGCCGTTCCTGAACCAGGTCACCGCGCGCCTGTAAAAAGGCAACAGAAAGGAGCCTGTGTGGCTGAACGGCCGTGTCATGAACAGGGAAATGAAAAGGCAGCGTTGCAGGGAACATAAGCAGTGTTCTCATTTCTTTAATTGAGAAGTTTTGCATGCAAGATGGGCTTGTTGGTAAACACATTACATGCACAAAGGGTGCCTCTGGGCCTGGGGCGGTCTGGAGCTGTATAAAAGCCAGTCCAGCTGCAGGTATCCTCATCCACTTCTCCTGCCTTCTCCTCCTTGGTGAACAAGGTGAGCTGCAAACACCTTTGCCTCACTCTCCTCTTTCTCTTCTTCTCCTCTTTGTCCCTTTGTCTCGGTGTAGCTTTTGTTGAGAGCCTTGCTCCTTCATCGTGCTCCCGGTGTCTCTGTCCACCTCACTGTCTGCTGCAGGAGAAGATCCTGGGCTTTGTTTTCCAGGCTCCCTGTGGGCTCTGGGCTCTTGAATCTCTCTTCTCCCGAACGCAGGCTGTCCCTGCTCCCCAGCCTGTGGCGTTGCTCTTGCCGAGCAGGCTGTCAGGCTGCCCCTCTCATGCTGCGTGTGCTTTCCGTGCCCTCCCTCCCAGGTGCACCTCCGTCCCTCAGCCATGTCCTGCTACGATCTGTGCCGCCCCTGTGGCCCAACCCCGCTTGCCAACAGCTGCAACGAGCCCTGCGTCAGGCAGTGCCAGGACTCCCGCGTGGTGATCCAGCCCTCTCCCGTGGTGGTGACCCTGCCCGGACCCATCCTCAGCTCCTTCCCCCAGAACACCGCCGTGGGATCCAGCACCTCCGCTGCTGTGGGCAGCATCCTGAGTGAGGAGGGAGTGCCCATCAACTCCGGGGGCTTTAGCCTCTCTGGCCTCGGTGGCCGCTACACGAGCAGAAGATGCCTGCCCTGCTAAAGCCGGGCCGGACGTCCAGCGAGTGCATTGACCGGGAAGCCCAAAGCCAGGTGCCGGACTGAGGACGGAGCTGCTGGCCAGAGTTTCCAGATGGGCTGAGCACCCGCGTGCCCTCCTGCAAAGGAGGGAAGGAAGCCAGGTGCCATCCTGGGCTGTCTGGAAACACGGCCGGCTGGTGTTGTCATCTCCTTCTCCTCCCGCTTTCTTCTCCATTTCATGATGCCCTGATGCCTCGTGCTGTCCTGTGCCATGGGTTCATCCTGAAGCAAGCTGAGAGGGGTCCTGCTCATCCCCCTCTCCCCATGTGTATTCATGACATGCGTCCCATTGCTGTGAGGGCATGCCTGGCTGTCACTGCCCTTGTAGCAGCCTGGACCGTGTCCCTTCCAACACACACTGCTTTGTTTCTTTCTTTAGACTCATTAAAGCTGATGCTGCATTGTAACTTGATGTCTCCTCATGTTCCGTCCCTCCTGGGATGCCCAGAAATGCTGTCCAGGGGGAGATGGGATGCCCTGGAGGGGAAAGGGTGTGTGTGTAAGGGCCACTAGTGGACCAGCATCATGCTTGGAGGAGTTGAGAACCCTCAATAACCACAGTCATTGGAAGAGACATCAGGTGGTGGAAATGTGTGTGGTATTGTGTGATTATGCAAAGGGCATCCAGGAGCTTCCCCAAGGGCCATGAGAGCAACAAGCGTGGTTGGATACTGGCTTCCAGATGGTGAGGCAAGCCATTGACCTGCTGGAGGACATTTCTGCACAGGCTGACACCCACCGGGCCAAGGCTCTGACTGCACGTTACTGCCTGCAATGTGCTCTTGCCCTTTTCTCCTGCCAGCACATCTTCCCAAGGCTGGAACTGCAGGGAGCCCCCAGGGAGTTGAAGGGGCATGTGCAGCCAGGGCAGCTGTGTAAAGGGAGATGTGAGCCCTCTGCTAGATTTTGGCACAAGAGGCACAGGCTGAGCATGGGTGTGTAACATGGGCAGGTGAGGGGCATGGAATGAAAGGGATCGTCCTGCCTCATCTGAAAGTGATGGGTAGTGTTGGTGACGTGTCCTGGAATCTCTGCCGTTGGCTGGAAGGGAGCAGGAAAAGCCTCTCTGCCCCCACCAGAGCAGTTTTGTGGTCAGAATCATTAAGCATTGCAGAGTCCTTCAGTGTATGTCACAGTGTCCTGAAGGGACGTGAGTCTGGAGCAGACGCACAGCAAATTCTCCAGATAGCCCACGCTTGCTGCTGCGCAGGCTGTGCCTGGAGGCGTCCCAAGCAGTGATCCTTGCACCCCCCTCATCAGGCCCCAGGCTGGGAAGACTGAGGGAGTGGGACCCCGCCAGCTGGCTTCTCGGTCCCTCCTTCCCATGCCCATGTCCTCCAATGCCAATACATTGGTCCTGCTGCTCTGGTCCTGCTTCAGGTAGATCCTCCAGGAGGCACCTCTTGAGCTGTGCTTCTCCAGGAGTCCCTGCAGAGGGTCATGGACCCTGCTTGCCCCTGAGCCTGTTGGGTGTCCTGTGGAAATCCTGCCGCAAATCTGGTTGTGCGTGCTGTGCCAGCAGCCTTGATGGCCAAAGCAAAGTTGTGGGCAAGGCACGGGCTGGAGGAAGGACATGTATGGATTGGTCAACACGTGCCTTGGTCACAGGCGTGCATCACACTTAGCCAGAGGTGTCCAGCAAAGAGCGCTGGGAGGGGAAGAGCCTTCATTCTGAGCCACGGGCTGTCTGCTGCCTAAGGCATGTGGGGATGGAAGATGGCAAAAGAGGCAGGCAAAGCTCTGCCGAGATCAAAGCCCAATCTCAGAGAGAAAGAGAGTCTGAAAGGCAAGAGCAGAGGTGCCCAGCCTAGAAAGAGCATGCGTGACACGGTGTGAGTGAGTACAGCATGGGAGAGCGCAACTGATGGTGCCGACCCTTGCATGTGGATGTCCAGGCTGAAGCCTGTGGGCTCTGGGGGGACCTGCCTCATTCATCCGGAAACACTTTAAAGTGATGCCCTGCAGGGCAAGGGGCTGGCGAGGTGGGACACTCCTCATCACTGGCTGCATCATCTGCCTGTGCTGACGTGTCATTTCCTCTGGAAAAGTTTTGGCTTCTCATACCGTCACTTGAAAGGAGCCTGTGTGGCTGAACGGCCGTGTCATAAACAGGGAAATGAAAAGGCAGCGTTGCAGGGAACATAAGCAGTGTTCTCATTTCTTTAATTGAGAAGTTTTGCATGCAAGATGGGCTTGTTGGTAAACACATTACATGCACAAAGGGTGCCTCTGGGCCTGGGGCGGTCTGGAGCTGTATAAAAGCCAGTCCAGCTGCAGGTATCCTCATCCACTTCTCCTGCCTTCTCCTCCTTGGTGAACAAGGTGAGCTGCAAACACCTTTGCCTCACTCTCCTCTTTCTCTTCTTCTCCTCTTTGTCCCTTTGTCTCGGTGTAGCTTTTGTTGAGAGCCTTGCTCCTTCATCGTGCTCCCGGTGTCTCTGTCCACCTCACTGTCTGCTGCAGGAGAAGATCCTGGGCTTTGTTTTCCAGGCTCCCTGTGGGCTCTGGGCTCTTGAATCTCTCTTCTCCCGAACGCAGGCTGTCCCTGCTCCCCAGCCTGTGGCGTTGCTCTTGCCGAGCAGGCTGTCAGGCTGCCCCTCTCATGCTGCGTGTGCTTTCCGTGCCCTCCCTCCCAGGTGCACCTCCGTCCCTCAGCCATGTCCTGCTACGATCTGTGCCGCCCCTGTGGCCCAACCCCGCTTGCCAACAGCTGCAACGAGCCCTGCGTCAGGCAGTGCCAGGACTCCCGCGTGGTGATCCAGCCCTCTCCCGTGGTGGTGACCCTGCCCGGACCCATCCTCAGCTCCTTCCCCCAGAACACCGCCGTGGGATCCAGCACCTCCGCTGCTGTGGGCAGCATCCTGAGTGAGGAGGGAGTGCCCATCAACTCCGGGGGCTTTAGCCTCTCTGGCCTCGGTGGCCGCTACACGAGCAGAAGATGCCTGCCCTGCTAAAGCCGGGCCGGACGTCCAGCGAGTGCATTGACCGGGAAGCCCAAAGCCAGGTGCCGGACTGAGGACGGAGCTGCTGGCCAGAGTTTCCAGATGGGCTGAGCACCCGCGTGCCCTCCTGCAAAGGAGGGAAGGAAGCCAGGTGCCATCCTGGGCTGTCTGGAAACACGGCCGGCTGGTGTTGTCATCTCCTTCTCCTCCCGCTTTCTTCTCCATTTCATGATGCCCTGATGCCTCGTGCTGTCCTGTGCCATGGGTTCATCCTGAAGCAAGCTGAGAGGGGTCCTGCTCATCCCCCTCTCCCCATGTGTATTCATGACATGCGTCCCATTGCTGTGAGGGCATGCCTGGCTGTCACTGCCCTTGTAGCAGCCTGGACCGTGTCCCTTCCAACACACACTGCTTTGTTTCTTTCTTTAGACTCATTAAAGCTGATGCTGCATTGTAACTTGATGTCTCCTCATGTTCCTTCCCTCCTGGGATGCCCAGCCAAACTGTTCAGAGGGAGATGGGATGCTACACAGGGAAATGTGTGGCTGAAGGGATGTTGTGCTTTTCTATTATTCCTGGGGGGTTGGGGGTGGGTGTTTAACTGAAATGGTCACTTGTATGGTGTAGGGGAATGAAGGCATTGGGTTGATTGACATTGATAACATGCAGCTGTGGCCTTGCCTCAGAGGCAGTGGGTTGCTTGACCTGGATGATGTGCAGCTGTAGCTTGTTCCTGCTAAGTGGTTAAATAGCCCTGAGGAGTGTGCGGTCAGATGTAGGTGTTTCAGTGTTGTTTGACCTCTGGAGGAAGGTGCTGCTGAACAGGTAGTAGAGTCTGACCCAGGGGTCCTCAAACATTTTAAACAGGGCCTGGCATGTGGGTTAAGTAGCAGGAAGTCATCTGCGGCTGCTTGGTTTCCCCCCAACTCCTGGTGGTGGGGTTCTGTAAATACCGGGGGCTGGCTTGAGGACCCTGGGGGGCTATATCTGGCCCATGGACCTTAGTTTGAGGACCCTTGATCTAACCAATGGTAAAGCCTTGTTGCAGCACAAACAAACTATTAGGCTGCCACAAGGCTTTCCTGTTGGTTAGATTCTACTGTCTGTGCTGTATCTCCTTCCTCCAGAGGTCAGACCACACTGCTCCTTCTCCATTTGACCCCCTCTCCCACAATTGTATGGGACTCGCTTTATATGTGGTATGTCCTTCCTGAGGCCAGCCACATCACTTGGTCCTGAACACCATACCTTTGTGGCTAATGGCATATCCCTTGCCGTGTTTCAATAGCTCCAAGAGGTGCTTGATGTGTGCCAGATGCCAATGGAATTGTGAACCTTCACTTCTGCCCACAGGCCACCTCTTTGTGCCCACCAGGCCGTTTTTCTCAAGTACTCAGCAACACTGGCACAGCGCCACAGTCCCTGCTTGGGAGGCCACGTGGCCTGTGGGCCATGACAGTGAAGTGTGGGCATTTTGCAAGTCCCTCTCGTTCCCTTGCACAGCAGGGGAAGGAAAGAAGGCACCCTCCACGATGCAGCCATTGTCTCTTTCTGCCCTGGATTGCAAGACCTCAGATGTCAGGGAGGAAAGTGACTTTGCTGGTGCATGGAGGCGGCGTGTAGTTGGTGGGGCCTACTCCACCGGGATGTGGTGGTTGCTCCTGCCACAGGAGATGTGGGAGAGGACAACTGCCTCTGCCTTGCTCCAACGTGCTCTAGTCCTCCACAGCCGGTGTTTTTATCCCGTGCCCCAGTCCTGTTTCAGGTGGAGTGAGGGGCACCTCCTGTTCTGTCCCATAGGCTGCGTGAACCCCTGCAGTGCCTTTTGCCATGGCTCAAGGCCGGTCTTCCCTGCAGGACAGCTGCCACTGCAAGGCCCCTGTGCCCTGCTCCGCACGAAGGCCCTCAGGAAGTGCCCTCTCCAGCAACGCTCCCGAGCCAGGCTGAGCTGCCAGCAGGAGCAAGGTGGGGTGAGAAGATGGTACCAGGGAGGGAAGGCAGCATCTGCAGGACGTGACCAGAGAGAACATGCTCTGGGCCGTCACTGGAGCCCAGTAGGTTCTGACTGTGGGTGTTGCACAGGCCACTGGGAAACTGGATGTGTGCGTATGCTGAGACGTTTGGGCAGAGGAAATGGAGATCCTTATGTCTGCTGGACTCCAGCATGCCCTTGCTGATGTTCCCCCACCATGAGTACTTGTGATGAGTTTATTGTCTCATGGAAAGCTATCCAGGGTTTTTGCAGTGCCTGTTATGGAGATAATGTGTCAGGTCAAAGACGAGGTGTTTGGTACCTTTGCAGATGAAAAATGAACAATTGGGAAGCCCCAACACTGACTTTTGGAGTTTGGGTGGGGAGTACACTTCATGTGTGTTGGAGACCAGTCTATCCACCTCTCAAACATTCTTCTTCTGTTCACTGGAGGCTGCTGGAGGTTGTCCAAGTAAGTTAAGGAATAACAAAGAGCGTACGGATTTATCTTGATTAAAATGTTTTGAAAATAGAACCTAAAAGTGTTTTAGTCAACTTACATGCTGACTGAGTAACTTAAACCTAACATTGATAGAGTAAAATATTGCGTACTGTGATGGATATGGCGACTACTGTCACAGCAAATATTGAAATCTGGCCTTAAATTTTAGGAAGGCCAGAAAACATGCCTCATATATTATGAGAATCCTTCAAGTGAGGCCCTGGAGGGCAAGGGTCTGGCATCACCTGGTGAGGTGGGACACTCCTCATCATTGGTTGCATCATCTGCCTGTGCTGATTTCTAATTTTCCATGGAAATTTTTGGCCTCTAATACCGTCACTTGAAAGGAGCCTGTGTGGCTGAACGGCCGTGTCATGAACAGGGAAATGAAAAGGCAGCGTTGCAGGGAACATAAGCAGTGTTCTCATTTCTTTAATTGAGAAGTTTTGCATGCAAGATGGGCTTGTTGGTAAACACATTACATGCACAAAGGGTGCCTCTGGGCCTGGGGCGGTCTGGAGCTGTATAAAAGCCAGTCCAGCTGCAGGTATCCTCATCCACTTCTCCTGCCTTCTCCTCCTTGGTGAACAAGGTGAGCTGCAAACACCTTTGCCTCACTCTCCTCTTTCTCTTCTTCTCCTCTTTGTCCCTTTGTCTCGGTGTAGCTTTTGTTGAGAGCCTTGCTCCTTCATCGTGCTCCCGGTGTCTCTGTCCACCTCACTGTCTGCTGCAGGAGAAGATCCTGGGCTTTGTTTTCCAGGCTCCCTGTGGGCTCTGGGCTCTTGAATCTCTCTTCTCCCGAACGCAGGCTGTCCCTGCTCCCCAGCCTGTGGCGTTGCTCTTGCCGAGCAGGCTGTCAGGCTGCCCCTCTCATGCTGCGTGTGCTTTCCGTGCCCTCCCTCCCAGGTGCACCTCCGTCCCTCAGCCATGTCCTGCTACGATCTGTGCCGCCCCTGTGGCCCAACCCCGCTTGCCAACAGCTGCAACGAGCCCTGCGTCAGGCAGTGCCAGGACTCCCGCGTGGTGATCCAGCCCTCTCCCGTGGTGGTGACCCTGCCCGGACCCATCCTCAGCTCCTTCCCCCAGAACACCGCCGTGGGATCCAGCACCTCCGCTGCTGTGGGCAGCATCCTGAGTGAGGAGGGAGTGCCCATCAACTCCGGGGGCTTTAGCCTCTCTGGCCTCGGTGGCCGCTACACGAGCAGAAGATGCCTGCCCTGCTAAAGCCGGGCCGGACGTCCAGCGAGTGCATTGACCGGGAAGCCCAAAGCCAGGTGCCGGACTGAGGACGGAGCTGCTGGCCAGAGTTTCCAGATGGGCTGAGCACCCGCGTGCCCTCCTGCAAAGGAGGGAAGGAAGCCAGGTGCCATCCTGGGCTGTCTGGAAACACGGCCGGCTGGTGTTGTCATCTCCTTCTCCTCCCGCTTTCTTCTCCATTTCATGATGCCCTGATGCCTCGTGCTGTCCTGTGCCATGGGTTCATCCTGAAGCAAGCTGAGAGGGGTCCTGCTCATCCCCCTCTCCCCATGTGTATTCATGACATGCGTCCCATTGCTGTGAGGGCATGCCTGGCTGTCACTGCCCTTGTAGCAGCCTGGACCGTGTCCCTTCCAACACACACTGCTTTGTTTCTTTCTTTAGACTCATTAAAGCTGATGCTGCATTGTAACTTGATGTCTCCTCATGTTCCTTCCCTCCTGGGATGCCCAGAAATGCTGTCCAGGGGGAGATGGGATGCCCTGGAGGGGAAAGGGTGTGTGTGTAAGGGCCACTAGTGGACCAGCATCATGCTTGGAGGAGTTGAGAACCCTCAATAACCACAGTCATTGGAAGAGGCATCAGGTGGTGGAAATGTGTGTGGTATTGTGTGATTATGCAAAGGGCATCCAGGAGCTTCCCCAAGGGCCATGAGAGCAACAAGCGTGGTTGGATACTGGCTTCCAGATGGTGAGGCAAGCCATTGACCTGCTGGAGGACATTTCTGCACAGGCTGACACCCACCGGGCCAAGGCTCTGACTGCACGTTACTGCCTGCAATGTGCTCTTGCCCTTTTCTCCTGCCAGCACATCTTCCCAAGGCTGGAACTGCAGGGAGCCCCCAGGGAGTTGAAGGGGCATGTGCAGCCAGGGCAGCTGTGTAAAGGGAGATGTGAGCCCTCTGCTAGATTTTGGCACAAGAGGCACAGGCTGAGCATGGGTGTGTAACATGGGCAGGTGAGGGGCATGGAATGAAAGGGATCGTCCTGCCTCATCTGAAAGTGATGGGTAGTGTTGGTGACGTGTCCTGGAATCTCTGCCGTTGGCTGGAAGGGAGCAGGAAAAGCCTCTCTGCCCCCACCAGAGCAGTTTTGTGGTCAGAATCATTAAGCATTGCAGAGTCCTTCAGTGTATGTCACAGTGTCCTGAAGGGACGTGAGTCTGGAGCAGACGCACAGCAAATTCTCCAGAAAGCCCACGCTTGCTGCTGCGCAGGCTGTGCCTGGAGGCGTCCCAAGCAGTGATCCTTGCACCCCCCTCATCAGGCCCCAGGCTGGGAAGACTGAGGGAGTGGGACCCCGCCAGCTGGCTTCTCGGTCCCTCCTTCCCATGCCCATGTCCTCCAATGCCAATACATTGGTCCTGCTGCTCTGGTCCTGCTTCAGGTAGATCCTCCAGGAGGCACCTCTTGAGCTGTGCTTCTCCAGGAGTCCCTGCAGAGGGTCATGGACCCTGCTTGCCCCTGAGCCTGTTGGGTGTCCTGTGGAAATCCTGCCGCAAATCTGGTTGTGCGTGCTGTGCCAGCAGCCTTGATGGCCAAAGCAAAGTTGTGGGCAAGGCACGGGCTGGAGGAAGGACATGTATGGATTGGTCAACACGTGCCTTGGTCACAGGCGTGCATCACACTTAGCCAGAGGTGTCCAGCAAAGAGCGCTGGGAGGGGAAGAGCCTTCATTCTGAGCCACGGGCTGTCTGCTGCCTAAGGCATGTGGGGATGGAAGATGGCAAAAGAGGCAGGCAAAGCTCTGCCGAGATCAAAGCCCAATCTCAGAGAGAAAGAGAGTCTGAAAGGCAAGAGCAGAGGTGCCCAGCCTAGAAAGAGCATGCGTGACACGGTGTGAGTGAGTACAGCATGGGAGAGCGCAACTGATGGTGCCGACCCTTGCATGTGGATGTCCAGGCTGAAGCCTGTGGGCTCTGGGGGGACCTGCCTCATTCATCCGGAAACACTTTAAAGTGATGCCCTGCAGGGCAAGGGGCTGGCGAGGTGGGACACTCCTCATCACTGGCTGCATCATCTGCCTGTGCTGACATGTCATTTCCTCTGGAAAAGTTTTGGCTTCTCATACCGTCACTTGAAAGGTGTTGCTAGGTAGGGCCTGGCGGCCGGAAGATCTCGCGCTGTACGGAAACACAGGGCCCCCCTCTAGATAGCCAACAGCTTTTGATTTATGATGTAAGCAGACGGAAGTGACATTGTAAACCTAGGCTATATAGTGTCACGTCGTTCAGCAATAAACGCCATTTGCCATCCACCACATTGGTGTCTGTGAGCTGATGGACCGAGCGGCCTGGGGTTGGCCGCCGTGCCGTTCCTGAACCAGGTCACCGCGCGCCTGTAAAAAAGGCAACAAGTGGTGCCGAAACCCGGGAAAATCACCTGGAGTCGGGTGAACGGCGGCCGGAGCGGCAGGACCAGCCCGGCGGGGAGGACGCTCCCGGACCAGTCAAGAGGATGGAAGCTCTTGCGAAGGTCGTATTACAACTGCATAAGCAGTGGGGTATTGACTGTAAGCCCAAAGATTTTACTCTCGCAGTTGCGAGACTTTTGGAGCTGGGGGTCATTGACCAGCCGGTGGATATACTCCACCCAGATGTGTGGGACAAGTGTTCCCGCGCTTTATGCGATGAAACGATGTCTACCGGTAGTGGGAAAAATCTGAAAGCATGGGGGAAAGTCGTCCAGGCTCTCCAAAAAGCTAGACACGAGCAGGAGACCTGGAAAGCTGCCAGGGATTGTCTGTTAACCACCCCACGGGTGGGAATTGGGGCGGCTACGCAAACCTCACACCCCCCGGCTGAGGAGGGTTCCGTCGACCCTCAAAGCCGACAGAAAAGTGACGCGCCCACTCAGCGTCCGAAAGACTCTAACATCTTCAGCTCGCCCACAGACTCCTCGGCGAACTCCTTTTGGGGCAAACTGGCTGCAGAGGCCAGGGATGCTGAGGCGAAAGCCGAGGCTGAAAATACACGGATTGAACCACCACCATATGTGCCCCAAGATGTCGCCGAGCAGCAAGAAGAAGGGCGGGGCGAGACCACCCCCGGCGGGAGCAGGGGGGGAGCGCTAGAGTTAACAAGCGCACACAAAGGGGAGGGGGAGGAGAATGGGAAGGAAAAGAGTGATTGGCATGACCAAAAAAGGGAAAAGATCACGAGCGAGGGGCGGAAAGCTAATCAGAATGACCCTCCCCAAAACCGTCCTTATAAGGCAGGCGCCTCCCCAAGCGGAAGGCAGGGCGGGCAAAAAGGGAAAGAACCGCCCAATTACACAAGAAAGGGGAGGGGCCGAAGCCCGACCACATACCACCAACACCCGGAAGAGAGCAGTCAGTCGGACTCTGACTCCGACTCAGACTCTGCATGGCAGACTTGGCTGGCAAATACAAAGACCAAAATATCACCACTCACGGAAAAAGAAAAACATAAGGGGACAGAAATTACTCTCACTGATTGGAAAAAAATACAAATTGCATGTGCCGATTGGGCCCCAACAGACACACTAGCATTCCCGGTCCGAGTGACGGACGGGGGACAGAGGGTTCATTCGCCCTTAAACCCTAAGGATATACAAGCGATTGTTAAAGCAATAGCAGACAAAGGACTCAATTCGGCCATGGTCTCCACCCTCATAGATGGAGTTTTTGGGGGAGATGATTTGCTCCCGTTCGATATAAAACAGACCTGTAGGTTGATTTTTGACGGGGCAGGGATGATTGTGTTTAAACAAGAATGGGAAGAGAACTGTGCGAGGCAGTTAGCCCGAGTAACCGGAGCGGATCATCCGCTACACGGCTCCAGTCTACAGCGGTTGATGGGTACAGACCCAACAATGATTACCCCCCAAGCATAAGCCCAGGGCCTGCGGGCCCATGAAGTTATGGCAACCACCCGTGCAGCTAGAAAGGCTATTCGCGTAACTTCTAGAGTTATTGCCAAGCCATCGCCATGGTCCACAATAAAACTAATGAAAATTGTGAGTTTTTATCTGCAGGACCGGATCATCGGACACCCCCGTAACCAGTATACCCTGGTGTCAAGAGAAGACAACGAGTCGACAAGCGGCCTGTCCGCATCTGAGAGCTCTGCACCAGCGGAGTCCAGACAACGGCGATACAGCCCCCACAGGGGGGATCCAGAGCCGGCTAGAAAGGGTCAACATCATGTTTGTAGAACACCAACAACTGCTTTAAAAATGTACTTGATCAGTATTTTCCCCAATTTTCCCTGGCTCTCCCAAGTATCCCAAGCTACACTCCATTACCCCCAGTCGCTTCCTAAGTGCCAATTGCTTAGTGTGCCTTATCTTTATACTCTTTTTTAGAAATATTTTTACTATTTTAGCCTGTTTAGTTAAGCATAGAGGGGGGGGAAATGTTGCTAGGTAGGGCCTGGCGGCCGGAAGATCTCGCGCTGTACGGAAACACAGGGCCCCCCTCTAGATAGCCAACAGCTTTTGATTTATGATGTAAGCAGACGGAAGTGACATTGTAAACCTAGGCTATATAGTGTCACGTCGTTCAGCAATAAACGCCATTTGCCATCCACCACATTGGTGTCTGTGAGCTGATGGACCGAGCGGCCTGGGGTTGGCCGCCGTGCCGTTCCTGAACCAGGTCACCGCGCGCCTGTAAAAAGGCAACAGAAAGGAGCCTGTGTGGCTGAACGGCCGTGTCATGAACAGGGAAATGAAAAGGCAGCGTTGCAGGGAACATAAGCAGTGTTCTCATTTCTTTAATTGAGAAGTTTTGCATGCAAGATGGGCTTGTTGGTAAACACATTACATGCACAAAGGGTGCCTCTGGGCCTGGGGCGGTCTGGAGCTGTATAAAAGCCAGTCCAGCTGCAGGTATCCTCATCCACTTCTCCTGCCTTCTCCTCCTTGGTGAACAAGGTGAGCTGCAAACACCTTTGCCTCACTCTCCTCTTTCTCTTCTTCTCCTCTTTGTCCCTTTGTCTCGGTGTAGCTTTTGTTGAGAGCCTTGCTCCTTCATCGTGCTCCCGGTGTCTCTGTCCACCTCACTGTCTGCTGCAGGAGAAGATCCTGGGCTTTGTTTTCCAGGCTCCCTGTGGGCTCTGGGCTCTTGAATCTCTCTTCTCCCGAACGCAGGCTGTCCCTGCTCCCCAGCCTGTGGCGTTGCTCTTGCCGAGCAGGCTGTCAGGCTGCCCCTCTCATGCTGCGTGTGCTTTCCGTGCCCTCCCTCCCAGGTGCACCTCCGTCCCTCAGCCATGTCCTGCTACGATCTGTGCCGCCCCTGTGGCCCAACCCCGCTTGCCAACAGCTGCAACGAGCCCTGCGTCAGGCAGTGCCAGGACTCCCGCGTGGTGATCCAGCCCTCTCCCGTGGTGGTGACCCTGCCCGGACCCATCCTCAGCTCCTTCCCCCAGAACACCGCCGTGGGATCCAGCACCTCCGCTGCTGTGGGCAGCATCCTGAGTGAGGAGGGAGTGCCCATCAACTCCGGGGGCTTTAGCCTCTCTGGCCTCGGTGGCCGCTACACGAGCAGAAGATGCCTGCCCTGCTAAAGCCGGGCCGGACGTCCAGCGAGTGCATTGACCGGGAAGCCCAAAGCCAGGTGCCGGACTGAGGACGGAGCTGCTGGCCAGAGTTTCCAGATGGGCTGAGCACCCGCGTGCCCTCCTGCAAAGGAGGGAAGGAAGCCAGGTGCCATCCTGGGCTGTCTGGAAACACGGCCGGCTGGTGTTGTCATCTCCTTCTCCTCCCGCTTTCTTCTCCATTTCATGATGCCCTGATGCCTCGTGCTGTCCTGTGCCATGGGTTCATCCTGAAGCAAGCTGAGAGGGGTCCTGCTCATCCCCCTCTCCCCATGTGTATTCATGACATGCGTCCCATTGCTGTGAGGGCATGCCTGGCTGTCACTGCCCTTGTAGCAGCCTGGACCGTGTCCCTTCCAACACACACTGCTTTGTTTCTTTCTTTAGACTCATTAAAGCTGATGCTGCATTGTAACTTGATGTCTCCTCATGTTCCTTCCCTCCTGGGATGCCCAGCCAAACTGTTCAGAGGGAGATGGGATGCTACACAGGGAAATGTGTGGCTGAAGGGATGTTGTGCTTTTCTATTATTCCTGGGGAGTTGGGGGTGGGTGTTTAACTGAAATGGTCACTTGTATGGTGTAGGGGAATGAAGGCATTGGGTTGATTGACATTGATAACATGCAGCTGTGGCCTTGCCTCAGAGGCAGTGGGTTGCTTGACCTGGATGATGTGCAGCTGTAGCTTGTTCCTGCTAAGTGGTTAAATAGCCCTGAGGAGTGTGCGGTCAGATGTAGGTGTTTCAGTGTTGTTTGACCTCTGGAGGAAGGTGCTGCTGAACAGGTAGTAGAGTCTGACCCAGGGGTCCTCAAACATTTTAAACAGGGCCTGGCATGTGGGTTAAGTAGCAGGAAGTCATCTGCGGCTGCTTGGTTTCCCCCCAACTCCTGGTGGTGGGGTTCTGTAAATACCGGGGGCTGGCTTGAGGACCCTGGGGGGCTATATCTGGCCCATGGACCTTAGTTTGAGGACCCTTGATCTAACCAATGGTAAAGCCTTGTTGCAGCACAAACAAACTATTAGGCTGCCACAAGGCTTTCCTGTTGGTTAGATTCTACTGTCTGTGCTGTATCTCCTTCCTCCAGAGGTCAGACCACACTGCTCCTTCTCCATTTGACCCCCTCTCCCACAATTGTATGGGACTCGCTTTATATGTGGTATGTCCTTCCTGAGGCCAGCCACATCACTTGGTCCTGAACACCATACCTTTGTGGCTAATGGCATATCCCTTGCCGTGTTTCAATAGCTCCAAGAGGTGCTTGATGTGTGCCAGATGCCAATGGAATTGTGAACCTTCACTTCTGCCCACAGGCCACCTCTTTGTGCCCACCAGGCCGTTTTTCTCAAGTACTCAGCAACACTGGCACAGCGCCACAGTCCCTGCTTGGGAGGCCACGTGGCCTGTGGGCCATGACAGTGAAGTGTGGGCATTTTGCAAGTCCCTCTCGTTCCCTTGCACAGCAGGGGAAGGAAAGAAGGCACCCTCCACGATGCAGCCATTGTCTCTTTCTGCCCTGGATTGCAAGACCTCAGATGTCAGGGAGGAAAGTGACTTTGCTGGTGCATGGAGGCGGCGTGTAGTTGGTGGGGCCTACTCCACCGGGATGTGGTGGTTGCTCCTGCCACAGGAGATGTGGGAGAGGACAACTGCCTCTGCCTTGCTCCAACGTGCTCTAGTCCTCCACAGCCGGTGTTTTTATCCCGTGCCCCAGTCCTGTTTCAGGTGGAGTGAGGGGCACCTCCTGTTCTGTCCCATAGGCTGCGTGAACCCCTGCAGTGCCTTTTGCCATGGCTCAAGGCCGGTCTTCCCTGCAGGACAGCTGCCACTGCAAGGCCCCTGTGCCCTGCTCCGCACGAAGGCCCTCAGGAAGTGCCCTCTCCAGCAACGCTCCCGAGCCAGGCTGAGCTGCCAGCAGGAGCAAGGTGGGGTGAGAAGATGGTACCAGGGAGGGAAGGCAGCATCTGCAGGACGTGACCAGAGAGAACATGCTCTGGGCCGTCACTGGAGCCCAGTAGGTTCTGACTGTGGGTGTTGCACAGGCCACTGGGAAACTGGATGTGTGCGTATGCTGAGACGTTTGGGCAGAGGAAATGGAGATCCTTATGTCTGCTGGACTCCAGCATGCCCTTGCTGATGTTCCCCCACCATGAGTACTTGTGATGAGTTTATTGTCTCATGGAAAGCTATCCAGGGTTTTTGCAGTGCCTGTTATGGAGATAATGTGTCAGGTCAAAGACGAGGTGTTTGGTACCTTTGCAGATGAAAAATGAACAATTGGGAAGCCCCAACACTGACTTTTGGAGTTTGGGTGGGGAGTACACTTCATGTGTGTTGGAGACCAGTCTATCCACCTCTCAAACATTCTTCTTCTGTTCACTGGAGGCTGCTGGAGGTTGTCCAAGTAAGTTAAGGAATAACAAAGAGCGTACGGATTTATCTTGATTAAAATGTTTTGAAAATAGAACCTAAAAGTGTTTTAGTCAACTTACATGCTGACTGAGTAACTTAAACCTAACATTGATAGAGTAAAATATTGCGTACTGTGATGGATATGGCGACTACTGTCACAGCAAATATTGAAATCTGGCCTTAAATTTTAGGAAGGCCAGAAAACATGCCTCATATATTATGAGAATCCTTCAAGTGAGGCCCTGGAGGGCAAGGGTCTGGCATCACCTGGTGAGGTGGGACACTCCTCATCATTGGTTGCATCATCTGCCTGTGCTGATTTCTAATTTTCCATGGAAATTTTTGGCCTCTAATACCGTCACTTGAAAGGAGCCTGTGTGGCTGAACGGCCGTGTCATGAACAGGGAAATGAAAAGGCAGCGTTGCAGGGAACATAAGCAGTGTTCTCATTTCTTTAATTGAGAAGTTTTGCATGCAAGATGGGCTTGTTGGTAAACACATTACATGCACAAAGGGTGCCTCTGGGCCTGGGGCGGTCTGGAGCTGTATAAAAGCCAGTCCAGCTGCAGGTATCCTCATCCACTTCTCCTGCCTTCTCCTCCTTGGTGAACAAGGTGAGCTGCAAACACCTTTGCCTCACTCTCCTCTTTCTCTTCTTCTCCTCTTTGTCCCTTTGTCTCGGTGTAGCTTTTGTTGAGAGCCTTGCTCCTTCATCGTGCTCCCGGTGTCTCTGTCCACCTCACTGTCTGCTGCAGGAGAAGATCCTGGGCTTTGTTTTCCAGGCTCCCTGTGGGCTCTGGGCTCTTGAATCTCTCTTCTCCCGAACGCAGGCTGTCCCTGCTCCCCAGCCTGTGGCGTTGCTCTTGCCGAGCAGGCTGTCAGGCTGCCCCTCTCATGCTGCGTGTGCTTTCCGTGCCCTCCCTCCCAGGTGCACCTCCGTCCCTCAGCCATGTCCTGCTACGATCTGTGCCGCCCCTGTGGCCCAACCCCGCTTGCCAACAGCTGCAACGAGCCCTGCGTCAGGCAGTGCCAGGACTCCCGCGTGGTGATCCAGCCCTCTCCCGTGGTGGTGACCCTGCCCGGACCCATCCTCAGCTCCTTCCCCCAGAACACCGCCGTGGGATCCAGCACCTCCGCTGCTGTGGGCAGCATCCTGAGTGAGGAGGGAGTGCCCATCAACTCCGGGGGCTTTAGCCTCTCTGGCCTCGGTGGCCGCTACACGAGCAGAAGATGCCTGCCCTGCTAAAGCCGGGCCGGACGTCCAGCGAGTGCATTGACCGGGAAGCCCAAAGCCAGGTGCCGGACTGAGGACGGAGCTGCTGGCCAGAGTTTCCAGATGGGCTGAGCACCCGCGTGCCCTCCTGCAAAGGAGGGAAGGAAGCCAGGTGCCATCCTGGGCTGTCTGGAAACACGGCCGGCTGGTGTTGTCATCTCCTTCTCCTCCCGCTTTCTTCTCCATTTCATGATGCCCTGATGCCTCGTGCTGTCCTGTGCCATGGGTTCATCCTGAAGCAAGCTGAGAGGGGTCCTGCTCATCCCCCTCTCCCCATGTGTATTCATGACATGCGTCCCATTGCTGTGAGGGCATGCCTGGCTGTCACTGCCCTTGTAGCAGCCTGGACCGTGTCCCTTCCAACACACACTGCTTTGTTTCTTTCTTTAGACTCATTAAAGCTGATGCTGCATTGTAACTTGATGTCTCCTCATGTTCCTTCCCTCCTGGGATGCCCAGAAATGCTGTCCAGGGGGAGATGGGATGCCCTGGAGGGGAAAGGGTGTGTGTGTAAGGGCCACTAGTGGACCAGCATCATGCTTGGAGGAGTTGAGAACCCTCAATAACCACAGTCATTGGAAGAGGCATCAGGTGGTGGAAATGTGTGTGGTATTGTGTGATTATGCAAAGGGCATCCAGGAGCTTCCCCAAGGGCCATGAGAGCAACAAGCGTGGTTGGATACTGGCTTCCAGATGGTGAGGCAAGCCATTGACCTGCTGGAGGACATTTCTGCACAGGCTGACACCCACCGGGCCAAGGCTCTGACTGCACGTTACTGCCTGCAATGTGCTCTTGCCCTTTTCTCCTGCCAGCACATCTTCCCAAGGCTGGAACTGCAGGGAGCCCCCAGGGAGTTGAAGGGGCATGTGCAGCCAGGGCAGCTGTGTAAAGGGAGATGTGAGCCCTCTGCTAGATTTTGGCACAAGAGGCACAGGCTGAGCATGGGTGTGTAACATGGGCAGGTGAGGGGCATGGAATGAAAGGGATCGTCCTGCCTCATCTGAAAGTGATGGGTAGTGTTGGTGACGTGTCCTGGAATCTCTGCCGTTGGCTGGAAGGGAGCAGGAAAAGCCTCTCTGCCCCCACCAGAGCAGTTTTGTGGTCAGAATCATTAAGCATTGCAGAGTCCTTCAGTGTATGTCACAGTGTCCTGAAGGGACGTGAGTCTGGAGCAGACGCACAGCAAATTCTCCAGAAAGCCCACGCTTGCTGCTGCGCAGGCTGTGCCTGGAGGCGTCCCAAGCAGTGATCCTTGCACCCCCCTCATCAGGCCCCAGGCTGGGAAGACTGAGGGAGTGGGACCCCGCCAGCTGGCTTCTCGGTCCCTCCTTCCCATGCCCATGTCCTCCAATGCCAATACATTGGTCCTGCTGCTCTGGTCCTGCTTCAGGTAGATCCTCCAGGAGGCACCTCTTGAGCTGTGCTTCTCCAGGAGTCCCTGCAGAGGGTCATGGACCCTGCTTGCCCCTGAGCCTGTTGGGTGTCCTGTGGAAATCCTGCCGCAAATCTGGTTGTGCGTGCTGTGCCAGCAGCCTTGATGGCCAAAGCAAAGTTGTGGGCAAGGCACGGGCTGGAGGAAGGACATGTATGGATTGGTCAACACGTGCCTTGGTCACAGGCGTGCATCACACTTAGCCAGAGGTGTCCAGCAAAGAGCGCTGGGAGGGGAAGAGCCTTCATTCTGAGCCACGGGCTGTCTGCTGCCTAAGGCATGTGGGGATGGAAGATGGCAAAAGAGGCAGGCAAAGCTCTGCCGAGATCAAAGCCCAATCTCAGAGAGAAAGAGAGTCTGAAAGGCAAGAGCAGAGGTGCCCAGCCTAGAAAGAGCATGCGTGACACGGTGTGAGTGAGTACAGCATGGGAGAGCGCAACTGATGGTGCCGACCCTTGCATGTGGATGTCCAGGCTGAAGCCTGTGGGCTCTGGGGGGACCTGCCTCATTCATCCGGAAACACTTTAAAGTGATGCCCTGCAGGGCAAGGGGCTGGCGAGGTGGGACACTCCTCATCACTGGCTGCATCATCTGCCTGTGCTGACGTGTCATTTCCTCTGGAAAAGTTTTGGCTTCTCATACCGTCACTTGAAAGGTGTTGCTAGGTAGGGCCTGGCGGCCGGAAGATCTCGCGCTGTACGGAAACACAGGGCCCCCCTCTAGATAGCCAACAGCTTTTGATTTATGATGTAAGCAGACGGAAGTGACATTGTAAACCTAGGCTATATAGTGTCACGTCGTTCAGCAATAAACGCCATTTGCCATCCACCACATTGGTGTCTGTGAGCTGATGGACCGAGCGGCCTGGGGTTGGCCGCCGTGCCGTTCCTGAACCAGGTCACCGCGCGCCTGTAAAAAAGGCAACAAGTGGTGCCGAAACCCGGGAAAATCACCTGGAGTCGGGTGAACGGCGGCCGGAGCGGCAGGACCAGCCCGGCGGGGAGGACGCTCCCGGACCAGTCAAGAGGATGGAAGCTCTTGCGAAGGTCGTATTACAACTGCATAAGCAGTGGGGTATTGACTGTAAGCCCAAAGATTTTACTCTCGCAGTTGCGAGACTTTTGGAGCTGGGGGTCATTGACCAGCCGGTGGATATACTCCACCCAGATGTGTGGGACAAGTGTTCCCGCGCTTTATGCGATGAAACGATGTCTACCGGTAGTGGGAAAAATCTGAAAGCGTGGGGGAAAGTCGTCCAGGCTCTCCAAAAAGCTAGACACGAGCAGGAGACCTGGAAAGCTGCCAGGGATTGTCTGTTAACCACCCCGCGGGTGGGAATTGGGGCGGCTACGCAAACCTCACGCCCCCCGGCTGAGGAGGGTTCCGTCGACCCTCAAAGCCGACAGAAAAGTGACGCGCCCACTCAGCGTCCGAAAGACTCTAACATCTTCAGCTCGCCCACAGACTCCTCGGCGAACTCCTTTTGGGGCAAACTGGCTGCAGAGGCCAGGGATGCTGAGGCGAAAGCCGAGGCTGAAAATACACGGATTGAACCACCACCATATGTGCCCCAAGATGTCGCCGAGCAGCAAGAAGAAGGGCGGGGCGAGACCACCCCCGGCGGGAGCAGGGGGGGAGCGCTAGAGTTAACAAGCGCACACAAAGGGGAGGGGGAGGAGAATGGGAAGGAAAAGAGTGATTGGCATGACCAAAAAAGGGAAAAGATCACGAGCGAGGGGCGGAAAGCTAATCAGAATGACCCTCCCCAAAACCGTCCTCATAAGGCAGGCGCCTCCCCAAGCGGAAGGCAGGGCGGGCAAAAAGGGAAAGAACCGCCCAATTACACAAGAAAGGGGAGGGGCCGAAGCCCGACCACATACCACCAACACCCGGAAGAGAGCAGTCAGTCGGACTCTGACTCCGACTCAGACTCTGCATGGGAGACTTGGCTTGCAAATACAAAGACCAAAATATCACCACTCACGGAAAAAGAAAAACATAAGGGGACAGAAATTACTCTCACTGATTGGAAAAAAATACAAATTGCATGTGCCGATTGGGCCCCAACAGACACACTAGCATTCCCGGTCCGAGTGACGGACGGGGGACAGAGGGTTCATTCGCCCTTAAACCCTAAGGATATACAAGCGATTGTTAAAGCAATAGCAGACAAAGGACTCAATTCGGCCATGGTCTCCACCCTCATAGATGGAGTTTTTGGGGGAGATGATTTGCTCCCGTTCGATATAAAACAGACCTGTAGGTTGATTTTTGACGGGGCAGGGATGATTGTGTTTAAACAAGAATGGGAAGAGAACTGTGCGAGGCAGTTAGCCTGAGTAACCGGAGCGGATCATCCGCTACACGGCTCCAGTCTACAGCGGTTGATGGGTACAGACCCAACAATGATTACCCCCCAAGCATAAGCCCAGGGCCTGCGGGCCCATGAAGTTATGGCAACCACCCGTGCAGCTAGAAAGGCTATTCGCGTAACTTCTAGAGTTATTGCCAAGCCATCGCCATGGTCCACAATAAAACTAATGAAAATTGTGAGTTTTTATCTGCAGGACCGGATCATCGGACACCCCCGTAACCAGTATACCCTGGTGTCAAGAGAAGACAACGAGTCGACAAGCGGCCTGTCCGCATCTGAGAGCTCTGCACCAGCGGAGTCCAGACAACGGCGATACAGCCCCCACAGGGGGGATCCAGAGCCGGCTAGAAAGGGTCAACATCATGTTTGTAGAACACCAACAACTGCTTTAAAAATGTACTTGATCAGTATTTTCCCCAATTTTCCCTGGCTCTCCCAAGTATCCCAAGCTACACTCCATTACCCCCAGTCGCTTCCTAAGTGCCAATTGCTTAGTGTGCCTTATCTTTATACTCTTTTTTAGAAATATTTTTACTATTTTAGCCTGTTTAGTTAAGCATAGAGGGGGGGGAAATGTTGCTAGGTAGGGCCTGGCGGCCGGAAGATCTCGCGCTGTACGGAAACACAGGGCCCCCCTCTAGATAGCCAACAGCTTTTGATTTATGATGTAAGCAGACGGAAGTGACATTGTAAACCTAGGCTATATAGTGTCACGTCGTTCAGCAATAAACGCCATTTGCCATCCACCACATTGGTGTCTGTGAGCTGATGGACCGAGCGGCCTGGGGTTGGCCGCCGTGCCGTTCCTGAACCAGGTCACCGCGCGCCTGTAAAAAGGCAACAGAAAGGAGCCTGTGTGGCTGAACGGCCGTGTCATGAACAGGGAAATGAAAAGGCAGCGTTGCAGGGAACATAAGCAGTGTTCTCATTTCTTTAATTGAGAAGTTTTGCATGCAAGATGGGCTTGTTGGTAAACACATTACATGCACAAAGGGTGCCTCTGGGCCTGGGGCGGTCTGGAGCTGTATAAAAGCCAGTCCAGCTGCAGGTATCCTCATCCACTTCTCCTGCCTTCTCCTCCTTGGTGAACAAGGTGAGCTGCAAACACCTTTGCCTCACTCTCCTCTTTCTCTTCTTCTCCTCTTTGTCCCTTTGTCTCGGTGTAGCTTTTGTTGAGAGCCTTGCTCCTTCATCGTGCTCCCGGTGTCTCTGTCCACCTCACTGTCTGCTGCAGGAGAAGATCCTGGGCTTTGTTTTCCAGGCTCCCTGTGGGCTCTGGGCTCTTGAATCTCTCTTCTCCCGAACGCAGGCTGTCCCTGCTCCCCAGCCTGTGGCGTTGCTCTTGCCGAGCAGGCTGTCAGGCTGCCCCTCTCATGCTGCGTGTGCTTTCCGTGCCCTCCCTCCCAGGTGCACCTCCGTCCCTCAGCCATGTCCTGCTACGATCTGTGCCGCCCCTGTGGCCCAACCCCGCTTGCCAACAGCTGCAACGAGCCCTGCGTCAGGCAGTGCCAGGACTCCCGCGTGGTGATCCAGCCCTCTCCCGTGGTGGTGACCCTGCCCGGACCCATCCTCAGCTCCTTCCCCCAGAACACCGCCGTGGGATCCAGCACCTCCGCTGCTGTGGGCAGCATCCTGAGTGAGGAGGGAGTGCCCATCAACTCCGGGGGCTTTAGCCTCTCTGGCCTCGGTGGCCGCTACACGAGCAGAAGATGCCTGCCCTGCTAAAGCCGGGCCGGACGTCCAGCGAGTGCATTGACCGGGAAGCCCAAAGCCAGGTGCCGGACTGAGGACGGAGCTGCTGGCCAGAGTTTCCAGATGGGCTGAGCACCCGCGTGCCCTCCTGCAAAGGAGGGAAGGAAGCCAGGTGCCATCCTGGGCTGTCTGGAAACACGGCCGGCTGGTGTTGTCATCTCCTTCTCCTCCCGCTTTCTTCTCCATTTCATGATGCCCTGATGCCTCGTGCTGTCCTGTGCCATGGGTTCATCCTGAAGCAAGCTGAGAGGGGTCCTGCTCATCCCCCTCTCCCCATGTGTATTCATGACATGCGTCCCATTGCTGTGAGGGCTGTCACTGCCCTTGTAGCAGCCTGGACCGTGTCCCTTCCAACACACACTGCTTTGTTTCTTTCTTTAGACTCATTAAAGCTGATGCTGCATTGTAACTTGATGTCTCCTCATGTTCCTTCCCTCCTGGGATGCCCAGCCAAACTGTTCAGAGGGAGATGGGATGCTACACAGGGAAATGTGTGGCTGAAGGGATGTTGTGCTTTTCTATTATTCCTGGGGGGTTGGGGGTGGGTGTTTAACTGAAATGGTCACTTGTATGGTGTAGGGGAATGAAGGCAGTGGGTTGATTGACATTGATAACATGCAGCTGTGGCCTTGCCTCAGAGGCAGTGGGTTGCTTGACCTGGATGATGTGCAGCTGTAGCTTGTTCCTGCTAAGTGGTTAAATAGCCCTGAGGAGTGTGCGGTCAGATGTAGGTGTTTCAGTGTTGTTTGACCTCTGGAGGAAGGTGCTGCTGAACAGGTAGTAGAGTCTGACCCAGGGGTCCTCAAACATTTTAAACAGGGCCTGGCATGTGGGTTAAGTAGCAGGAAGTCATCTGCGGCTGCTTGGTTTCCCCCCAACTCCTGGTGGTGGGGTTCTGTAAATACCGGGGGCTGGCTTGAGGACCCTGGGGGGCTATATCTGGCCCATGGACCTTAGTTTGAGGACCCTTGATCTAACCAATGGTAAAGCCTTGTTGCAGCACAAACAAACTATTAGGCTGCCACAAGGCTTTCCTGTTGGTTAGATTCTACTGTCTGTGCTGTATCTCCTTCCTCCAGAGGTCAGACCACACTGCTCCTTCTCCATTTGACCCCCTCTCCCACAATTGTATGGGACTCGCTTTATATGTGGTATGTCCTTCCTGAGGCCAGCCACATCACTTGGTCCTGAACACCATACCTTTGTGGCTAATGGCATATCCCTTGCCGTGTTTCAATAGCTCCAAGAGGTGCTTGATGTGTGCCAGATGCCAATGGAATTGTGAACCTTCACTTCTGCCCACAGGCCACCTCTTTGTGCCCACCAGGCCGTTTTTCTCAAGTACTCAGCAACACTGGCACAGCGCCACAGTCCCTGCTTGGGAGGCCACGTGGCCTGTGGGCCATGACAGTGAAGTGTGGGCATTTTGCAAGTCCCTCTCGTTCCCTTGCACAGCAGGGGAAGGAAAGAAGGCACCCTCCACGATGCAGCCATTGTCTCTTTCTGCCCTGGATTGCAAGACCTCAGATGTCAGGGAGGAAAGTGACTTTGCTGGTGCATGGAGGCGGCGTGTAGTTGGTGGGGCCTACTCCACCGGGATGTGGTGGTTGCTCCTGCCACAGGAGATGTGGGAGAGGACAACTGCCTCTGCCTTGCTCCAACGTGCTCTAGTCCTCCACAGCCGGTGTTTTTATCCCGTGCCCCAGTCCTGTTTCAGGTGGAGTGAGGGGCACCTCCTGTTCTGTCCCATAGGCTGCGTGAACCCCTGCAGTGCCTTTTGCCATGGCTCAAGGCCGGTCTTCCCTGCAGGACAGCTGCCACTGCAAGGCCCCTGTGCCCTGCTCTGCACGAAGGCCCTCAGGAAGTGCCCTCTCCAGCAACGCTCCCGAGCCAGGCTGAGCTGCCAGCAGGAGCAAGGTGGGGTGAGAAGATGGTACCAGGGAGGGAAGGCAGCATCTGCAGGACGTGACCAGAGAGAACATGCTCTGGGCCGTCACTGGAGCCCAGTAGGTTCTGACTGTGGGTGTTGCACAGGCCACTGGGAAACTGGATGTGTGCGTATGCTGAGACGTTTGGGCAGAGGAAATGGAGATCCTTATGTCTGCTGGACTCCAGCATGCCCTTGCTGATGTTCCCCCACCATGAGTACTTGTGATGAGTTTATTGTCTCATGGAAAGCTATCCAGGGTTTTTGCAGTGCCTGTTATGGAGATAATGTGTCAGGTCAAAGACGAGGTGTTTGGTACCTTTGCAGATGAAAAATGAACAATTGGGAAGCCCCAACACTGACTTTTGGAGTTTGGGTGGGGAGTACACTTCATGTGTGTTGGAGACCAGTCTATCCACCTCTCAAACATTCTTCTTCTGTTCACTGGAGGCTGCTGGAGGTTGTCCAAGTAAGTTAAGGAATAACAAAGAGCGTACGGATTTATCTTGATTAAAATGTTTTGAAAATAGAACCTAAAAGTGTTTTAGTCAACTTACATGCTGACTGAGTAACTTAAACCTAACATTGATAGAGTAAAATATTGCGTACTGTGATGGATATGGCGACTACTGTCACAGCAAATATTGAAATCTGGCCTTAAATTTTAGGAAGGCCAGAAAACATGCCTCATATATTATGAGAATCCTTCAAGTGAGGCCCTGGAGGGCAAGGGTCTGGCATCACCTGGTGAGGTGGGACACTCCTCATCATTGGTTGCATCATCTGCCTGTGCTGATTTCTAATTTTCCATGGAAATTTTTGGCCTCTAATACCGTCACTTGAAAGGAGCCTGTGTGGCTGAACGGCCGTGTCATGAACAGGGAAATGAAAAGGCAGCGTTGCAGGGAACATAAGCAGTGTTCTCATTTCTTTAATTGAGAAGTTTTGCATGCAAGATGGGCTTGTTGGTAAACACATTACATGCACAAAGGGTGCCTCTGGGCCTGGGGCGGTCTGGAGCTGTATAAAAGCCAGTCCAGCTGCAGGTATCCTCATCCACTTCTCCTGCCTTCTCCTCCTTGGTGAACAAGGTGAGCTGCAAACACCTTTGCCTCACTCTCCTCTTTCTCTTCTTCTCCTCTTTGTCCCTTTGTCTCGGTGTAGCTTTTGTTGAGAGCCTTGCTCCTTCATCGTGCTCCCGGTGTCTCTGTCCACCTCACTGTCTGCTGCAGGAGAAGATCCTGGGCTTTGTTTTCCAGGCTCCCTGTGGGCTCTGGGCTCTTGAATCTCTCTTCTCCCGAACGCAGGCTGTCCCTGCTCCCCAGCCTGTGGCGTTGCTCTTGCCGAGCAGGCTGTCAGGCTGCCCCTCTCATGCTGCGTGTGCTTTCCGTGCCCTCCCTCCCAGGTGCACCTCCGTCCCTCAGCCATGTCCTGCTACGATCTGTGCCGCCCCTGTGGCCCAACCCCGCTTGCCAACAGCTGCAACGAGCCCTGCGTCAGGCAGTGCCAGGACTCCCGCGTGGTGATCCAGCCCTCTCCCGTGGTGGTGACCCTGCCCGGACCCATCCTCAGCTCCTTCCCCCAGAACACCGCCGTGGGATCCAGCACCTCCGCTGCTGTGGGCAGCATCCTGAGTGAGGAGGGAGTGCCCATCAACTCCGGGGGCTTTAGCCTCTCTGGCCTCGGTGGCCGCTACACGAGCAGAAGATGCCTGCCCTGCTAAAGCCGGGCCGGACGTCCAGCGAGTGCATTGACCGGGAAGCCCAAAGCCAGGTGCCGGACTGAGGACGGAGCTGCTGGCCAGAGTTTCCAGATGGGCTGAGCACCCGCGTGCCCTCCTGCAAAGGAGGAATTAAGGTGCTATCTGGACACATGGCCATATTTTCTTGTTATTGATATTCCTGCTTTTGATGACTTTCCTTTCATCTGTGATTTTGATCTCACATTGTCTTGATATAATGGATTACTTTTAAATGATCAGTAGAGGGGTTTGTGTAGTAATTAAGGAATAGTGGAATCTTGCTTGCTCTCTTGCAGTTGGAATGGTTTACATGGCTTCTTTAATTTTTTAATATATATATATATATTCCGGTTTTTTTTGTGGAATGCTACTTGTCTATTTATCATTAAACTGATGCTGCATAAAAATTTCGGTTTAAGTGTGGTTTTCTTCTCACTTTTTCATTCCCTCAAGGTGGAATTTTTCACTATATTGAAAAAAACTATGCAGAGTACCTTCTCAATGGAAAATGCGAATTGAATATTTACCTCAGTCTACATAATAAGAATAATATCATTGTTCATGCTCTGGTGAAGCATTGAAATGGTTTACATATATATATATGTATATCTTTTGCTAGGGTTTTTTTCCAAATTTTTTTGCACTTCTGGTTTTAAAAGTAAAATTGTGCTATTTCAGGTTTAGAGCTTATCACTGAATTGACATCTTTTAAACTCTGAGAATTTGAAAATGCATAATAATTGTTTCAGAAGCAATATTTGGGTGTATATTTTTGGTTAGATTGAATGCTACCAGACTTTGAAGTTTAAACCATTATACACTTTTAGTGCTCTTCACTCAAGACTTTAAAGGTGATGTGAGTGTTCAAACCTTATTAGAGTAATAAGACTCTTTATATTATTGTATTATTAATAAATTTTTATGATGGGCTTTGAGGTCCTCTCTTTCAAGCCTGAAACAAAATCTGAGAAGTATTATTCCTTAGCTAATCCACACAAGGACTCATAATATAGAGGAAAAATTATGTGAGTGAAAAACTAGACGAATGGCCATAGGTATTTCCCTTAAGATCAGTTTGGTTTTAATCCTGTTGCTCACCATCTGGGAATTTTCTCAAAGGTGTTAAAATTCAGCACATTGTGTGCAAGTAAGAGTCATTAAAGAACAATAAAGAATACCTTTGTCAGTAGGCACATAGACTTTGAGAAAATTATCCAAGTTTTTTATTGTATCAACTCCTTGGCTCTCCCCCTGGAGCTACTTGGGGTCCTGCAGGACACAGCAGAGGAAAGCAGTAAGAATGAGAGTTGTGTAATTAAAATTCCATAGTGCTGAGATAGAAATAGTGGAGGAACCAGTGGGAAGATACCGGCATTCAAGTTCAGTGTGGGAACCACTCCAAATGTCCACACAGAATGGGAAAAGATGTAGGTTTATTTTTTTTCCCCCAAATGTTTTACCCTTATGTTCTGAGTTTTCTTTACTTAAGAATTACTTACATACAAAGTTTCTAAACGAGGGTAAAATATAGTTTAGAGATAAGATAGTATATGCCCCCTTTTAGGTTGTGGCTTGAGGCAGCAAAAAAAGTATGAAAGATGGGAAATCCATAGGTATGAAACTGAGTAGAGTCTTTACTTAAATATTGGTTTCTATGAGCGTATTTTCTAAACAAATAATTCAAAGGACTGCAATGCATGCACAAGCATATAGTGCCCTGTTGACAGAATTGGTATGAATGAAGTAATTAGTTATTCGCTCAGATCTGTGAGGGATCACTGATTTCACTCTGATGTACATCAAAGAATTCTTGGTGGCAGGAAGGCGACTTTCTATAATGCAAATGGACATGTAGCCTAAAGAGTACAGCAATGAATTTCAGGAGGATGAAATATCCCATTAAGTGGCCTATGTACAACAACAGCATGTCCTGAAAGGTACATTTTGTGTTGCTTGTTGTGAATGAAAAAGCTTGGAGAACTACTCTCTGCCATAAGCCCCTAAATCTAGGCTTGCTGATTTAAAAGAAGAAAAGCAAGCAGTGTCCTGGCACTAGCCATCTTCAGACAGCATGGCATCATGCTGTGTTTGTGTACGATGTTGAAGCCTTTACTAAATCATTAGCGTTAGAGCTCCTGAAGAATGTGAACATAAATTTGAAAGCCATGTTTGTACTTTAAGACTGAAGAAATTGGTACAATAACTATGCATATGGATGTTTATGAATGTATGAGACAATTGAGACATCCATTTTTGCATGAGTTAGTTCCCACATACATTTTTGCAGTTGGAACCTTTTCTTGATAATGAAATTGTTTTGCTTTTGTTTTCCAGTCTGCATTCATCCTGGCATTGCATGAGAAGCATACTCTACCCATAAAAAAATCTTTCATCTTCACAAATTATGGGTACTTTTAATTTATGGTACTTTTATACTGACTCTGTGAGTGTCAACATGAAATTACTGCATGCTCAGTCTAATAAAGACTTTTTTCCAGCTCCTCAGCAATTTGTTAGCTTGTGGGTGTCTCAGGAGCACAATCTAAGATTACATTCAAGACATTTCCTAAACTCTTTGTGTGCAATTTCCTGTCTGACCCACTTAAGAACAATTGCCGGTTAACTTGTTCACCATCTTTTAAAAAAATCTCTGAGGAGATCTCCAAGGAGGACTTCAAGCCTCTTGGATGAGTTCTTTCAGGCAGTCAGACTAATCTGGAGCTGAGCCATGGTCAGGAGACAGTTCAGGAGTCTTTTTGGAAATACTGCAGTGATCTCTGATGAGTTTGTTTTTAAAATATGAGGTAGTATACCAGATAGAAGCTCTCATGTTAATAAAAGGAAGCAGAAGTGTTGAAAACTGTGGCTATTGTTACAAGTGTACAGGAAAATAAATTCTCCAGGTTGCCAGCAAGCACCTGATGCTACAGAAAAATTTGTATTTCAAAAATGTACATGTTTACATGTTTATGGGTTGGTAGCACTGTTTAGGTCTGGAAAGGAAGGGAAATACTTCAGAGTGTACATGGGTTCCTTTAGATAATTTTATTGAAGTATGAAAATCTGTTTAAAACTTTATAAAAGGCTGATTTTTATTTTTGTTTTTAAATTGTTCAAGGCTGGTTTTCATAGTCTGTTAAAATACAAATGGCTTCACTTTGTGAATGTATAAACCTATGTGTGGGCTTACAGATGGCAAAGAATGATCTTGGTTCAGAGGTTTTAGAGACATCCCATCGGGTGGATGATGAGGGCGTTAAAACCTCTTTATGTATCATGAACAGTTTGATAACTTAATTCTGTGAATAAGCACATTGTTAGTGAAAATTGTGAAGGACTTTAATGCCTTTCTTCTTTAGGAAACTAAGACAAGAACTTTTGTTTCCCAGATCTCTATGAATCCTCATGCACACTATTTAATACCTCTTCTCCAAGGAGAAGTTCAAACCCTGCAGCTTGTACAGGAGAGAGACTGCACAGTGAAGTTAAAAAACATACTAAAATTTTGTATATATATTCCACTTACACAATGAACTTCCATCAGTCTGCAGTGTAAATGAGGGAAGCAAGGGAAAAAAATACAATGGCAAATAGCCCTTCGTGTGTTTTTTTCCTCCAATGACTCCACACTTAAGCTTGTGCAAGGGCAATACCTCAAAACAGTTTAAAATTCGTGTGTTTCCTCAAGATGACGTGTGAAGTGCTATTCATGTTTGTGGTCTGAGATGGTACAGAAGGGAGTTATAGGTTCCCTTTGTAAAAGAACTGATAATTCACATTTCACTGTCCCTGTGTGCTAGCAGCTGTGCCTCAGCCTGTGTTACTGCAGTAGTAGTGTGCTACTATCCAAATCTGGTATGATATAATACTTTTTTTTTTTTTTTCTCAATTTCACAAAGGGCTCTAATTCTCTCTCATCAGATTCAGTAGGATTTCAGGTGTGCACATGCTCGGGTTTTTTTTGCAGGGCCTTCACAAAACACAGGAGTTCAGTCTAGATTGTTCTTATGCTTGGCTGGAATCACAACTTTGTAAACGCTGGTGGAGACTGGAATTTACTAAGGATTTACACTCAAATTTTTAATAAAAGAACAACTTTGAATGATGAATTGTATATTGTATACATTCTTCTTAGTATTTTTCCTTATGACTAAAGTGAAACATACACTGGAGCATAAATTTTTTTGTGACTGAAAGGTGGCACTGAAATAAATTTGGTCCATAATACCAGAAGATGAGAGAAACTTGTATGACGGAATATGTCTGTCAGGAGATAAGGAAATCAAAACAAAGTATTAAACAGTGAGGAAAAGACATTTAATCAGTTGGAAGCATTTTGCATTCAGGACATACTCGTTGGTAAATAATTTCATGCACAAAGGACGTCTGTGGTCCTCAGGCCATCTGAGATGCAGTATAAAAGCTAACTCAACTCAAGGTCCTTCCTACCACTTCTCTTACCTTTTTCCTCTTTTGTGAACAAGGTTAGTTCGAATCTACTTCTCTTTTTCTATTTGCTGTATTCTTGCCTTCATACAATTTGATTGCTGTTCTTTTTCCTCCACAGTGTTCTCTAGTTGCTGGATTGTTCTGGGGGAAGAATTTTTCTTTTTTAAAAAGTAGATTTTTTGCTGCTAGAATTGCAGGTATTTCTGGAGTCCTGAGTTGGCTATATAGATCCTTGAAATGGTGATATAAATTTATTCAAATGTGGGCTTTCAGACATGCTAAGTGACTTAGCAAATCCTAATAACAATAAAGATTTACAAAGTGAATGAGTAGAATACCTGTGCAAGGGGGTTGGAACTAGGTGATTTTTAAAGGTCCCTTCTAACTCAAACCATTCTATGATTCTGTTATTAGAGATTTATGTGCTCAGTCATCTTTCAAGTAGCAATGTGCATTTTATATCTTTAAGGGTCTTATCCATCACCTGTAATGCCTGAAATTTCAGCTGGTTTGATATGAAAACAACAGTGTTTGTAAAGGATGTGGATGCATTTATCTTCAGAAATGTCATCTAGAAAAATTTCTTTGTTGTTTCTTCCATGGGAAGCTTCTCCAGTGTTCCCATTTTTATTATGACGAATCTATTACTGGGCACAGTGGGGAAGAAAAGGGTAAAATGAACCAGATTCTAAAAGAAACAGCTGGAGAGCAAGGAAGCTAGGAAGGTTCAAAGCAGAGGTTTGTGGGTTTTAAATATCAATTTAAATGTCGTACCATAAGTTTATGAGCTCTAACTACCACATTCCAAACAAAGAGAAAACAAAGCTGAGCACTGAGTTTAGAAGGAATAGTCATACTGAGTTCAGCAAGGATATTGGCTCTAATCACGTATCCTCAACGTCCTTCTGCTATAGTAATCAATGTGGACTTCAATATGATAGACGTCATCAAAAAGTTCTGCTGGGTATCTTAGTTGCCGAATTTTGAAATTGTGTTATAGAGTGCAAGGATATCTCCTGCAGGTTTAGAGAAGTGGTTTCAGAGACTGAGGACAAGGGGAAAGAACAGCAAAACCAGAGGAGAGCTGAGCATCTATCCAACTGAGATGGGCACAGCAAACAGTGAACTTGGTTTTTATTGGTGTGTTGGAAGCAGACACAGGGAATATGCAGGGAACTCCTGGCTTTCTCATAGATGGCACATCTGTGGACAGCTTGTCTGGGAAAGATTTCCAAAGACCTCAACTTCAAGTATGCTTAATTGTATTGAAATTTGTACCTCTTCATAGGTGAACATGGTAGCTGGAAAAATAATTAAATTTCATTTTCCAGCTGTCTGTTGAACTCCATCCGTAAGTACATTTGTGGCTATGTATTACTCATAATTACTACTTCTACAATGCTCTGAATACCTGGAACTGGATCTCAGTAGTGTTTTTCCAGACATACAGCCAATCAAAAGACTAAAATTAAAGTAATGATACAGGTATGCATCCTTTTGTTGTGCTGCCAGCTATTCCACTGGATAGCCAAACAGCCAAGAGAGGAGTATTTCAGCCTCCATCTTCTTGGAGCATGTTTCACATTTTGGTTTTCTGCTCAACTCCCTTCCCACTCAACTCCTAAAAGGATTCCTGTAAAGCTTCTGTTGTCCTGATATCTGAGCTGCATAAATTTAGGTGCAATACAACTAGATTGCATTCACTTCTGATCCTGTATTTCAGACTTATCTCCATCCTGCAGACATGTCCTGCTATGAGCGGTGTCCACCCACCTCCTGTGGCCCAACCCCGCTTGCCAACAGCTGCAACGAGCCCTGCGTCAGGCAGTGCCAGGACTCCCGCGTGGTGATCCAGCCCTCTCCCGTGGTGGTGACCCTGCCCGGACCCATCCTCAGCTCCTTCCCCCAGAACACCGCTGTGGGATCCTCAGCATCTGCAGCTGTCGGGAGCGCTCTCAGTGCTGGAGGGGTCCCCATCTCCTCTGGCAGCTCCTTGGGGTTTGGGAGCTTTGGCTATCCAGGCCTGGGCAGTGGGTACAGCCGACCCTACCGTCGCTACAACACCTACCGCAGTGGCTTCTAGGGGCAGTGCTAAAGTGTGAGGAGCAAGCAGAAAGAAATGACCAGAAACACTGAAGCACGACTGCATGCAAGACTCAGCTCATGGCTGTGGCTTCCAGATGACACCCACAACTCCACCTGAAGTTAATGGGGCTGTGGGACTTAATGATTCCCTAAAATGAGGCCCCTACTCTTCTTACACTACTTTATATTTCTAATCAAGTATGTAGTTCTGCTGTGTATCATTGTATTTGATACTGCCTGGTGTAAAACTTATAACTTGAACTGTAGATGGGACTTGATTGTCAAGGTGTGATGCTACACTGAAAGATGAACTCTGTCTGGAATACATCACCATGAGATGTGCCATTCTTCCCATATTGAAACCTGTTGCTTTGCGGTATTTTAATCCACTCTTTGGTATTATTAAATATATGCTTTTATTGTGTCTGCAGTCTTCTGTTATTTTTCCTTCCCCTCCTACATCCTTTTGAAACTTGTTCTGGGTGAAATTCATCACTGCGTAGATCTCTACCAGGCAGAGACATGATATGAATACTACTGGGGCCACTAATAAGAGGAGACCACATGCTTATAGCTCAAGATCAAGAAAATATTTAATTTTGCAGCTGAAATGCATGTTGATACCACACTGACTCATCATAACACTTGGCTTTCTGCATCTCTGCCAAGAAATTATTGTCAAGGCTGGGAGCATTTTATGATCTAACAGAATAACAGGGTATCTAATCTAGCATACAATGATATTTGTTTTAAGGAATCCTGTTGTGATTCACACTCTCAATAACTTTGGCCTGGAGCTGCAGGGTGCAAAGAAAGATTTGCATTCTTTTACCATCAACTCACTGCTTGAACACTTGGGTTTGTGAAGTAAAACATGAACAGCAGCAGAATTCTCGAAGGAGGTATACATAGCTTTTCGTCCCAGGGAGCAAAACTGTTTAATCAATTTACTTGCTATTTACTGTATAAACACTGTGTTTTAGGACTCCTTATAAAAACCTAGCTGTCTTGACTGTTCTGGCTGCAGCCCTACAGAATTCCAACAAAAAGCTTATTTTGAATGAAGTGTGCTAACATAAAATAAATGTAGGAAACTTTTAGGCCTTAAAGCCTTTAGAAATCCTTGCAATTGTTTCCCCTAAAGGTAAGGGCCTGAGATTTAAGCAAGATTTGCAACAGCCACTGAAGCTAGATTTTGGGGAAAAATTGAAGAGATTCTCATGTTGTGAAGGGTTGAGGCATTCAAATAATTCTAATTCCATAAATTCTGTTGCAGCTGGTTAAATTGTCCCCAATAGTTAAAGTGTTGCCAGTAGTTAAATTGCTTATGGTTTATGTACCAGTCTAGTCTCATCCTGGCATCAGATGAAAAGCCTTCCTCAAAGCTTCTTTCATCTCAAAGACCTGCGGATCATTTGAATGCCTTGCACTATTACACTCAAGCCTCTGAAGTCAACATAAAGACTATACAAATTTCAATTCATGTACATAATTTGTCAGCTCTTCGGCAATTTGGTAGTTCACCAGCCTGCCATGGGAACACTCTGTTGTTAGACAAAAGGTTTTAATTGAGTGCGTAGAATGTGAAATTCCATTACCAATCCAGAAGTGAGAGCTGTTACGTCCTGGTTCACCAGCCTTAACAATCCCAAAAAGCGAGATCCAAAGGCTCTCAACCTTTGGGGTGAACTCTAGGTGTTAATTAGACTAAACTGGCAGAATATCAATGAAAACATTTCCAGGCTGTTAATGAGTCTGTTTCTAAAACATTGTATACCCTCCAAGAAATGTTGTTTATATCCCTAGAGGGAAGTGAGGCAAAGCTAGCATTCCTTGGCTATCTTATTTTACAGATGAAAGGTAAGTGATAGCTTTCACCTACTATAAGGAAATAATTTTAAAAAATATATACAAAGACTACACGTAGTATGTTGGATAGTAGAAATTTTAAGGAAAAGGAAGAAAAAGACTCTCTCCTTCATAGAAAAAGAGAGGAGAATTTTCATGTGGAGAGTTATATATATAGAGTTATAGGATTTTTTGCAGAAGATTTGGCTTTATTTTTTAAAATCAATTATGCAAATTTTTAATTAAAAAAAATCCTGAATTCTTGAATTAGTTTGTGAAGTCCTTTGAGTGATCTTGACTCCCATGCTTTGAAATTAGCTTATTAGCCCCGTGATGCAAGTGCTGAGATCTTGTCGCGTACCTTGAACATTAGGTAGCATGAAACTTTTCATATTTGAGCCATTAGTGAAAAGCTGTTCTGAACTTTGAAGTCCTTTGTTCTTCTGAAGACCAAGAGTAACCTATGTATAAAGACACTCTTCATTTAGAGTTAATTCATATCTCTTGCTGAGGGATGGTGGTGTTAAAAGGAGAGACCTGATCCCTGCTTTTTGCGTACTTTCCGCCTGTGCAAGTATTTCCAGCAAGCTGGAGTACACAAATCGTGTAATGATAAATATAATGGAGAACTGCTGGGTGTAACATCTGCTGACGCCGTGGTTTAGCTCGGGCAGAGCGCTGCCTCTAAGAACCAGTGCTTGAAAGCAATCCTTAACATGTACATTCATACTTAATTTGATGTGAAAACTGCAGCACATCGTGGTGACTTACTGGGATTTCAGGTAGGAATAATGGTGATGATAATCCTCAGATGAGAGACTGCATAGAACTCGTATTGAGAATTAGAGACAGTTAATAAACATTACAAAGTAATAAGATAATCAAGCCCTTTCCTTAAAACTGTGATTATTTGACTTTGGCATGGAAAATGAAGTTAAAATTTATAATTGGGTAAAGAAATGCATTCTTATATGTGTTTGTATTAGCTGTATTCACACAAACTGGGAAAACTGGGTTAGCCCAAGCAGTTCAAGAACATGTTATATTGTCTCTGGTCAGCAGTTCTCACTGGTCCTAGTTTTCATTAAACTTTACAATACTCATGGAGATTTGGTGCTTTTCTCAGCTGTATGTTTGTGCAGGATTGAAACAGTGCAGAAGTGCAAAATTTGGGAATATCTATTATACATCTTGTCTTGTGGTAAAGCTGAGTCCTTGAAATGGAAATGCTTGTGAATTGAGCCCAGGCTGCCACCTCAGAGCTAAATGATTATTCACCTAAAGGAGTGAAGTCTTGAGTAAGGGCTGTGCATCACATACACTCCCCTTAAGCAGTGTCTTGATGACTAAAATGAAACATAAAATGTACATTGGCCTTAGGAGGCGACATAATTATTGGTGTAATTCAAACGAGTCACCACAGTCTTCCAAGCAATTAAGTGGGTGCACACTGGTGAAGATGAAAGCTTTGTCTATACTGAAATATGAATGTAATAAGGGGAGGGGAAAAAAAACAGAGCAATACTAAAAGAACTTTTGAAAGGAAAAAAAAAGGGGTGATCAGTTTGGTGGATTTTGCATACAAAAGTACAGATCATTAAATAATTTCATGCATAATATATGTCTCTGGTCTGCAGGCCGTCTGGAACATGGTATAAAAGCCTATAGAACACAAGACTCTTCCATCCACTTCTCTTGCCTTATTTGCCCAGGTGAACAGGTAAGTCTGAATCTACCCAGTGTCTTTTTAAATGCTAAACTGTTACTTTGATGACTGCTTTTTTTGTTGTTTTTGTTATTCTTAGTTCTTTATAAATATTGCTAGCTTTTTTCCTTTTGGTAAGGAAAATTAGAAAGGCTTACTTCTATCAAAAAGAAAGACTACTTGTGAAGCAGGGTGTAACGAGACAGGACTTAGATGATACTGGCAATGTTGTCTCTCAAAACAACTTAATGCTCCATTTTAGAGACCAGGACTCAGGGAGTAGCTAGCCAGTGAGCCTGATTGGAAAGACAGTCTCATCTTAAGAAACTGGGACCACAAAAAAAAAAAAAAAAAGAAAAAAAAAAGAAAGAAAAAAAAAAAAGAAAAAGAAGCGCTGAGTCCCAGGATCTACCCCCAAGTCCTGTTTTCAACAGGCAGAAAAGCAGGGATCCCAGCAGACTCGAATACATGGAATTCAAATCAAGGCAGAAATCTCTGATTGAGAAGATAATCCTTCTTCAAATTCCAAGTTTTCCTGTTCTGCTCACATGACATTTGGGAGCAAGGGACACATCTCAAGCACTTTTCTATGGTTCTGCAAATGCTGCTGACTGGGCTGTAACTGAGTTCTGGCACTAAGGCACTAAACCCAGTTATGCATCAGTGCTCAGCTGAGGGTCCCATTCCATGCCTGATGAGAGCAACTGGAGCTCTCATTTTCTGGTACCACCACAATTGCACCTTCTCTAGAGACACAGTGAAATGGAAACTGACAAAGAAAGGGTTAGGGCGAACTTCAATGTGACCAGCACCACAGCTCAGGGGCCAGCTGCAGAGCAGAGACATCCTCCAGCAGCTATATAAAATAAGAGAAACCTCGATGCTATTTTCAGATGGCTTACTGTGGCTTTTGATTTAATAAGTGATTCTCTCTCCAACCACCTTCCTTAGGAACTTTTGTCTATATTGTCTTAACCGACCTTTCTAAACTTAATACAGCCTTTATATTGTGTTTACTTCTGATCCTGTATTTCAGACTTCCCTCTGTCCTACAGACATGTCTTGCTACGACCTGTGTCCACCCACCTCCTGTGGCCCAACCCCGCTTGCCAACAGCTGCAACGAGCCCTGCGTCAGGCAGTGCCAGGACTCCCGCGTGGTGATCCAGCCCTCTCCCGTGGTGGTGACCCTGCCCGGACCCATCCTCAGCTCCTTCCCCCAGAACACCGCCGTGGGATCCAGCACCTCCGCTGCTGTGGGCAGCATCCTGAGTGAGGAGGGAGTGCCCATCAACTCCAACAGTTCCTTGGGGTTTGGGAGCTTTGGCAGTGGGTACAGCCGACCCTACCGTCGCTACAACACCTACCACAGTGGCTTCTACGGGCCGTGCTAAAGCATGAGGAGTGAGCAGAAAGAAATGACCAGGAACGTTGAAGCACGACCGCATGCAAGACTCAGCTCATGGCCGTGGTTTCCAGATGTGATGTTAGATACCCACAACCTAGAGTTAACGGAGCTGTGGGAGCTTGGCATCTCCTAAAATCAGGCCTCTGCTTGTCTTATTCTTTGAATACTTCATATTCTGATGAAACTGTTGTTGTTTTTTCTATAACTGTAAATGGGACTTTATTGTCTCGGTTCACATCAGCACTGAGAAAAGAAACCCAGGATCAAAAAACATATTATCTGTTGTCTTATTAAATCCTAGAAATGCATACTTATACTTTGTACTTTTTTATTATGCTTTTTGCTCTCATTAAAGTTATGCAGCATCACATTCCAAGTCTCCTGGTGTTTGATTGAAAAACTTTTAGCAGCTCACTTTTTGTAAAATTTCTTACTTTTCCTCTGTTTTATTAATTGAAATCTACTTTTTCATGTTGACTAGGAGAAACGATTTGGCTCATGACCTTTATGCCAAGAAATACTTTTGTAGCCAGGAAACTTCAGGAACAATTTATATGCCAGGTAGATAATTTGGAATAAAGTAGAAGCTTTTTTGTGGAAATAAATTAGATACATCGTAGCAAAGTGGATACTATATATGGAGTAGATACTTGGACTACAGGTACTATAGATTTCCTACATTTCCTTACCCAACTCTGTTTTGAGATGGCGTAAGACCATGCACTTAAACTGCTCATTAAATTCCTCTTGTTCATCAGAAAGCATTTCTTATGGCCATGGTCTGAGCAAAGTGGGACCCCAAAGAGAAAAGATCGTACGGATTTTGGAGGGGAATGTTCTAAAAGGAACCTGCTCCCTCTGCAAATAATTTTTGCATTCATTTTTATTATTAAATATATTTTTATTAATTATTAAATATAATTTATATTATGTATAATTTTTAAAAATTGAGTATTTTTCGTAATTAATGCCAACCTCTCTAAGGCTACTTAAATGTAGATTTTTAATGCGTGTTTTAAACAAAGCTCCTGGTACTTCTGTGGATCTTCATGTGCTGGTGCTAAATCATTTGGGTTTGGCAGAGCTGCTTGCGTGTGCTAACTGGTTGCAGGCATCTGTGGAGTTAAACAGAAGGCCGAATTTTCACCGCATGTGAAAGCCTGTAATTTTGAAGTTTATTTTGAGCATTAAAACCTTACTTTTCTTGCTGGGATGGAAAGACTTCAAATGAAGCTGGGTCTCTAGCTCCAAACTAGTAGGCTGTGATCTTTTCCTTCCTAAATGATTAATGGAAATAAATGTAAAAATCAGGGACCTGGCATGTAATTGCAACAAAATGCAGGTGAGGGATATCTCATGCAAACCTTGGCAGAAAGAAACGATGCCTTGTGGAAAGGATTTACGCCAATGGTCGTGGAGCCATCCCTTGCTCTGAGGTGATGGATTGCAAATACACATTCATCAGTCTTGGTAGCATCGAGACATTGTTCTGCAAGGAAGGTGGATCTGACATATAGGGCCATGGGTAGAGAAATATTAATTGCACTCCTACAATTTGAAGTATAATTAAAGTTTGTGCTTGAAAAGTTACTCAAACATATTTGAAAAATAACTAAAGCCCACCCATTTTGGGTGTGGTGTTTTGCAGAAGTTCTGGTGAGTAAATAATTTCTTCCCTCCAGCGTAAATTAATTTTTGTTGTTGTTCTCTTCTACTGTTCCCCATTGCATTCCAGCATAATGACAGCACTACACCCGACTCTTTGCAGAAACACTCTGCAGATCTGTATGCAGCAGTTAGTTACATTTATTTTTTGACAAAAAGGGAAATGGTAACTTGAATTGTTTAAGCTTATGAGACCACAGAAAGATGCAAACCCAAACCTCAAACTGCAGTCATTTTAAAGTTCGTCATAACAGTATTTGAATGGCATTAACAATGAAAATAGCTTTGTTCAGGGATGAACTTTGGGGACTACGTATCTACCTGTATTTGAACACCTTTGCCTTCAGGGGAGCTATTTGAGCAGCAGAAGTTGAAGTTGTGAAGCTCAAGACGGAGGCTCTGCCTACACCAAAAGGCACCCATATGGCAGGTACTAGTCAGCTGCCTGGGCCAAACAACAAATTACATCAGATAATGAGCAGTGGGTTGCAATAGGAACAGCAAGGCCATGCAGAGGCATCCACTCTGAACTAAAAAAACTTAATCCATAGATACGTCTGTTTTAAGCAATAAGCTAGAAATTGCTAATACTGTGAAGGCATTAGCAGAGTTCACTCTCAGTGGCCTGGGACCAGGTGCCCTAGATTATTGCATGAACTGTGTAGGATGTGCAGGATCTGTGTAGGATGGCTGTGTAGGATGTGCAGGCTCTTGCTAATGCTGTCACTAAGCATCTGTATTAGTACAATTAGCTAAGACTGAAGGCTGAGATAAAAGCAAGAACTATCGGAGCTGTTGTGAGCAGTGAGAGAATGGAATGGCATAGGAGGGCTCTGACTTGCAAGAACTGTTCAACTGCTCGAAGCCTCTAAGGCATCCATTTCTTTATGATGAGCTAATTAGTTACAATTCAAAATTTATTGCAGATGGCACACTTCTTGCCAGGGAATCTTCCATTTTTCTGTGTGTCTGTTTCTCCATGCGCAGATTTTTTGGGTTACTTTTGTGTCTGAAGCCATTACGTGGGGATTACTGTGAGTAAGCTTCCAGATCCACTTTGATTAAGATTTTTTTTTTCCAGACATTTAGTCACTCACAGGTGTCTCAGGAGGATGTTCTCACATTATGCAAGAAGTTTTAATTATAATCTGAATATATAAATCTGTCCTTGATTACAGAAAAAGAACTGTGAACTTCTGATTCACTCACTTTAATTCATCTAAAAGATCATGCCGTTCAGTCATTCTGACTGTACAACAAAGTGGCTGGAGTCAAACAATAATTATTGTAATTATTCTCAGGGAAGGCTGTAGACATCTCTGAAAATGTTGCTAGATCCTTTTTTTTAAGACTCATAGTCTTGTTTTTAAGGTATTTTGTGTTTTTCAAGCAGAGCTTAGATGAAGGAAGAATAAAAAAAATTATGAAAATGATTTATGGAAACTGTTTTGCAAATTAATTCCTCAAATATCTGTTAGATACCAGCTGCTATAGAGGAAATTATTGTTGAAAAAAGCCTGCTAATCCCTTAGAATATAGAGAATTACCGAGGAGTGGACAAGACTGATGAAGCTAGGGCAATTTATTTGAGAATCTCCTTGAAATATGAGATGCCTTCAATGAAACCTTGAGCTATTTTTTTAATTAAAAATAAAAGATCTGTAATTCCTGCATCCAGGAACAATGACATAAATTTTAAACCAAATGACTGACCTGCACTTCCAAATCTTAATAATGTATTGTTACAGAAGTGATATGAGAATTCAAATATGGGTCACATGTCTTACATTTGCACATAATATGATAATTTGCATGCGTAGCACTTTAATAAATGCTTCTGATAAACTTTGAAGTTCTCAGGAACCTATGACCAAGCCAAACAAGTTTCTGTTCCCAGGAGATCTTTACAAAGACACTCCTAATTTAGGGATGATTTGCATGTCTCAGTAGTTAGAGTGCTAGGAGAGCAAAAACCTCGATACTAATCTCTGTCTCTAGGATTGCTTATGAGTTTTACCCCTTTACTACTTATCCTGTAGGCCACCCCCCCACCCCCTATAGAATAGGCTCAATTTCATTGTGCAATCCAAAGGCTGTTGTAATGTGACAGAAATATTGACTATGAGTGAAGAGATTATTGATGCTTTATATACTTCTGACACTTCTCCAGCTGGCTACCAGGTGGTCTATAACACATCTGTAGCAGACACTGCAGGGACAGCTGGAGAAATGAATTCTGCAATAAGAAAGGAAGAATTCTTGTACATGACAACCTCTGCCTCCATGGTTGAGTTTTGCAAAGCCTCATCTTTTGCAAAACTCTTCCCTGAGAACAGATGTTAGCAAGCAATGCAACTTACTTGTGCATGTGGAAGTTAACCTAAACGCAGTTGCTGATATTTTGAGGTTCTGAGGTAAGAATAAAAGTGGATTTGTGGATTCTGCAGATAACAAATGTCAAAGAGATCAGGCCCAGAATTAAAGAAAGCCAGGAAAGACCTTGGATTAATAAGAATTGTCCTTCAGTGTCTTTCACAGAAGTGCTACCATTTGATATTAGACTGGGCTTCTAATACTCTTTTTTTGTTTCTTCTTCCATGTCAAAGAAGCATCAAAGAAGTGTTTTTCTAGTTACATCACAGCCTTTGTTCACAGCCATAACACTTTTCAGTTCCTTTCTCAGGGCTCTTCCGTGTCCTTCCCTTTTAACAACATTTGTGCTGCTTCTCTCATTTTGGAGGCTGGAGTTGGGTGAAAATTGCATATATATTCCTGGCCATTTTCTGAGAAAATCTGTTTCGTTTCTCTTTTCCTTAAAAGCAGCTTGAATCCCCTACTACAGGTTTGAATCACACTACAAATGCTCATGGGTTGGCTCCCAAAAGCTGAAATTCTTAATGATTTCCAACAGTATTTACCTTGCAGAGGAGGGTACAAGGGACTGCATTATGTAAATTATGCTTAATCTCCTTTGATGACAGCATGCAGATCCAAAAGGGTTTTGAAGGCAGAATAAATTCTTCTGAATTAATCATTCTAGTGTTCCCAGAAATTAACTTGGCCCAGAATATTTTAAGATGAAAGAAACTTGTGGTCAGATATACATGCCACAAGATAAGGAAGTGAAGCAGTAATAAACACAAATACTGAGGCAAAAAACCATGTAATCAGTAGTGGCTCATAAATAACTTCATGCACAAAGAATGTCCCAAGTTGCTGGGCAACTTGGGGCTCAGTATAAAAACCTGAGCAACTCAAGGCTCTTCCATCCCTTTCTCTTGCCTTCTTTGCCTTGGTGAATAAGGTAAGTTGGAACCCGTTCGTTCTTTATATGTTGAACTGTTGCCTTGATGATTTTGTAGCTTTTCCCCACTAATGTTGCAGAACATTCAGCTTTTTTCTCTGAGGGAGGAAGGGGGTCTCATATGAGAGAGGGGTTCTGTTGGTAGTCAGTTATGAAAATCATGGAATGGAGCAGTTAGCCACAGGTTAGCCAGGTAGGACTATCCAACTTTGGTTTCCAACAAGTATTCAGGTCATGCAGATGAACATAAAATATCTGTAGTGAATTCTTGGATCTGTTCAGAGTAGGGTGCTGGTCTGTGGAAAATTCAGCTAAGGCCAGCAGATCAGAAGAATGTGGGGATATTGGCCAGTACTTGCAGTCCTGGGCCACCAGGTCTCCACATAGAAAGCAATCATCAGTCCATGCCTGCCTTTGAAACTCAATTTGTGGTCCGTCCACAGACAAGGAGCTTTAACCAGTTGCCTCTCCATCCTCCAGACAACTGTGGATAGATCTGCACTGTAGCTTCTGAGATCTGCTGATCATTTTAATATTAATAGCAATACACAAAACCAGAAATGTTCCTGAATTCAGCTGCCTGGCCTTCCTTTTTTTATTGAACACATTTTAAGTGATTAAGCTTCTATTATCCATTTTCTAGAACTGGGAGAAGGGACCTCCAGGATGGAACATGCATGAGAGAAAGTGACAGGAATGAAATGGGAAAGGTTTTTTACTGTATTAGCGTTAGGTGGGATTGTTTCTTGTCATCAACTGCTCAGTAAAGAGGCAAGCCTTGGAGCAGGAATAACAAGCCGAGTCTTACCCATTCCAGCAGAGCACCTTTGTCTGAAGGCTACAGTCACCCTCCATTTTTCTAGGACATGGAGAGCCCTAAGAGCTTTCCTGGTGTGTCGCCACAGCCGCAAGGGGAAGTGCTGAAAGTGCTTTTCCCCAGGGTAACGTTATGGCCACATGGTTAGGGCACTCTCTGCCATGGGAATGAAGAGGCTTTCAGCACCAGCATGTACCCAGGTTTCTGGGTGAGTTGACAAACCAAGGCTTCAGGGTAAGTTCCTGATTGAGATGCACCTGTGCTACCTTCCTGAGCAATCTCCTTAAAGAAAATGCAAGCTCAATCCTGTTTTCAAAGTACTTCCTCTGGACCTGGTGGAAAATGTCAGCTTGCTCACCATGGAATCTGTTACTTTGTTATATACTCCCCTTACCAGAAAATTTCAGTTGTACAAAAAGAATTTTATTTAAATCCTTGCTTTTTTCTTTTTTCTTTTCTTTTTTTTTTCTTTTTTTTGGTGTTTCAGGTTTACCTCCACTGCACAGCCATGTCCTGCTACGACCTGTGTCCACCCACCTCCTGTGGCCCAACCCCGCTTGCCAACAGCTGCAACGAGCCCTGCGTCAGGCAGTGCCAGGACTCAACGGTGGTGATCCAGCCCTCTCCCGTGGTGGTGACCCTGCCCGGACCCATCCTCAGCTCCTTCCCCCAGAACACCGCCGTGGGATCCTCAGCATCTGCAGCTGTCGGGAGCGCTCTCAGTGCTGGAGGGGTCCCCATCTCCTCCGGCAGCTCCTTGGGGTTTGGGAGCTTTGGCTATCCAGGCCTGGGCAGTGGGTACAGCCGACCCTACCGTCGCTACAACACCTACCGCAGTGGCTTCTACGGGCCGTGTTAAAGCATGAGGAGCAAGCAGAAAGAAATGACCAGGAACGCTGAAGCACGACCGCATGCAAGACTCAGCTCATGGCCGTGGTTTCCAGATGTGATGTTAGATACCCACAACCTAGAGTTAACGGAGCTGTGGGAGCTTGGCATCTCCTAAAATCAGGCCTCTGCTTGTCTTACATTTGTTATGCTTTACTTTATATTTCTGATCAAATGTCTTGTTCTCTTATGCTATTTTGTATTTGACAACAACTAGGTAAAATATGTAATTATTACAAATTGTTCTGCATGGCTGATTTAGTACAGTCCACTTAAACAATGAAGAAGGAAGATCTCGTTTTGCTGAGTGTGCCATTGTGAGAGGGATGAGTGCGTACCGTCCTTAGTGGACCATGGAAATGTATTCCTTACGCTTTACATTGCTTCCTTCCATTCCTCAGCCTCATTAAATTTGTGCTGCATCATACTCAGTCTGCCTGTACTTCTTTCTTGTCCCAGCCCCTTTTCCAGCTTGTGTGTGGTGAAACAGATCCCTTTGCAAGTCATCAGTTCCAGAAAACACCGTGACATAATTTCATGCCAATTGCCAAGGGAGAACAAGTCAGATTTCAGTTGTGGGAAAAGGTTTTCTTTTGTTTATACATGGTAAATCGTGCCTGAGACAATTTATCAAAGGCTAGAAAGAGACAATGTTCACTAGCAACGGGTGCGTCTCCTGCCATCGCGTAAGCAAGAAAACTGAAATAAAGGAGCTGCTTCTGTTTGGGTTGTAAAGACCCTTTACCTACTGTACCACAGAGATGCAAAAAGGCCCTTTCACTGTTTCAATATTGCTGTTTCATGAGAAAATGTTTGTGTTGAGATGGATGTCTTTGAAGAGGGGTGAGAATGGGACAATAAGCTGATTTGAGAAGGGGGACTTTCAGGGAAAAGCTCAGAAGGGAATACTGTTTCTCCTTATCCTTCCATAGATGTGGTAGACAGGGTTATCTATGTAGGAAAGAAGACAGAGGGATACAGCAGGAAAATCTACAGGGACATGAGGAATACTAGAAATTATAGGGATAAACCTTTTCCTGAAGCACTACATCTGCTCTCAGCTTGCAACCTGGAAGAGTGTGACTTTCTTCACCCTATCTGTGATACTTGGGAAGACCCCTTTAAAAGAAGGGAGAGATTATTCTTTTATTGAGCACAGCTGAGCTTGCTCAGAGCAGAGGCTGTAGGAGAGAGGTAGCAACCTTGGATTGCAGCACCTCTTGGCTGCTGAGATCAAACCCTGGTAAATATTGGAGGGGAGGAAGAGGAGGCTATGTGGTGTTTTTGCAAGGCAATTGGCCTTTGAAATTTGCTGGCCTGGGAAGCATGTCTGGGAGAAAGAGATTAAAAGGTTTGAACTTCTAACCCTTTCTTACTGCATCTTTATAAACTGACTCCTATCTGTTGTGTCTAGTAGATCTGATCTTTTTGGGCATTGCCTTGTTCTAGCTTGATTGTCTGTGTTGTAATAAAGGTGGTGGTTAGGACTGGGAGCTTTGGTCCCTGAAGGAAGAAGGTTTGAAAAACTCAACCTGAAGGCTCTGGATGATTCAATTTCCCATCAGCCCATACAGCTCACAGCCTGATATCTGTGAAATTTCTTGCTTGGAGTCTGTGTCTTTACAGACTGATGTTGAACTGTAATTAAAGCCAGGGAAAGATGCTGACAAAGTTATATTGACTACAGTCATTAGTGGAGCTAAATTAAAAGAGGTACATCAGTTCCATGAAAGAATTAATAATTTTAAGGAGTAGGTTTTCTTAACAAACAACAGAAGTGAATGGGAAGTTAATAGTTTGATATTATGATACAGCAGAAGTTTGGTCTGAATTAAATATGTGTTATATTTTTTGCCACCTCAGCTGAAGCTACTGCTTGATCAAAGAACATGCATTCCAAAGAAGTCACCGTTCATTTGCAGTTTGTTGCAAAATAGCTTTCTTTTATGGAGGTCAAGCTGTATACGTAACACAGCAGAGAGGTTACAATCCCACAGTACCAATGTGGCTGGGAAATGTTGTGGCTGAGCCACTACAGTGAAGGTATCTTTAATATATTCAGGTGGGCAGATAATGATGTTTCTTATGACAATGCACATTTTCCTACTCCGGCAATCCCCTTCTGAAATCCTCTGTTAAGCTTTCTTCTAATCAAGTGCACAAACCTCTCCTCAGAGGTAACTCCTGTGCCCATATGTTCTTTCCAAAGTTGGGATAATTCCTTCAAGCATGCAGAAACTGTAGCAGAAAAGTCTGGTATGCAGTTCACTTCTTCAAAACACGAAGCAAAAACCGTCCTCAAGCTTCGTTTCTCCTCTTCTTTCCTGTCCCAGACTGCCTTCTGTGGGTTAAAACTTATCATAGCAACAAGTATAGCACAGTCCCAAAGTAAAAGGTTTCTCTGGCTTTGTAGTTAATCAGAAAGTGTTCTGTTCACTGCTGAAGAATACGAGCTAGATTATTATGTTACAGAGAAAATTTTCGTGACAAGACAAGCTCAGGCACTACCTCTCAAGTTGTTATTGCATTTGTTTTGGAAACGTCCTGCTGTGTTAGAGTGGGGTCTACATGATCAGGCAACGTGTGTGCAATGACACCTTGTACTTGACAATAGCACAGCAGCATAAAACCCAGTGCATGCCAGAGTACATGTGCATGGAACTGAAGAACTGTCTGCATCTGCTCTTTCTCGGTTTATAAACTTGCGTCTGTTAACATCTATCACTGAATGGCTGGGACAGGTTGGTCCCATGGCCAAAAAGAGTAACATGAGCTGGTTTTGCAAGACACTAAGTATTTGCTAGCGCTTTCAGTGAAAATGTATTTCAATATTAAATTTTGTGAAGCTGAAACTTGAATTGTAGCTTGTACTGTGCATACAGGGATAAGGGAAGAGGCAGGAAGGCTCTGAGGACTAAGAGCTTTTATAGCTTTTTCAGGCTGCCTGAAGGATCTGAGATGTTCTTGCACATTTACTTACTAGTTTCTACTTTTTTCTTTTTTTTTTTTTTCATATGGCTGAGTTCCCACTAGTGAAATTGTTTTGTTTACTGTTTATGTTTATTGCCTGGACTTATCCCGGTGCTGAATGAAAAACACAATCCGTGGTCTCTTTCATCTTTTTGGTTTGCATCCATTAAATATGCCTGGCTCCATTATACTGACTCCACCTTCCCAAAATGTGGATGAGTCAAAATTCGGTTTGGTTAAGCATTTTGTCTGCTCTTTAGCATTTTGGTCACACTGGCCCATGGGAGTACCACCTGCTGTCACAGCAAGAGCTTTTAATTTAAGTCCGGAGTGTGCAATTTCATCCCTGATAAGTGACTCTGAGATTTAGGATCACTACTCTTTGTAATATTCCAATAAGCCATATCCCAAAGCTTTCAGCTCCTGGGATGAGACTGTCGAAACAACCTGACTGGCTCATATCATCACCTTCAGGAGAACATTGTGCTTCTTTATATTATCATTATACTTTCTGATGAATTTGTTTTCAAAACCCCATGCTTCTTTTATAGTCAATAGATGGTTATTGCTATAAAGGAATCTGGTTTTTAACATTTTGATACTGCTGTAGTGTGTCTGCATGTGTGTGTTGGTAAGGTTATTGGAGAAAGACCAGTAAATCTCGGGGACGGGAGAGCTTCAGTCACTGGTGTCACTGATGGGGGTCATCACGTACCTAAGGACATCCAGTGACTGATGACTGGAATTAGGTTTTTAATGTGATTTTGTGCAAATACTGATTTGTATTTGAAGTGAAAAATGGAAGGACTCTGGTTTGCAACACCGTATAATGTGAGGAAATTTGTGAAATTCATTAGTAATCCTGGTCACAAATTTTAAACACTGGTCATGTCTGAATAGTGTCACATATCTTCACATTTTCTGATAATGTGTTATTTGCATGTCTGAGCTGTTGATGAAAATGTGTTGTGAACTTTGAAGACTTTTGTTCTTCAAAAGTGTACAATCAGCACTTATTTCCCAGGAGATCCTCATGAAGATACTCACAGTTCAGAGACAATTTGCATGTCTCTAGCTACATGATTTAAACATTAGGAGAGGAGAGATTGGAATACTGATCCCTGCCCTAAAGTCTGCTTATGCAGTGTATGCAATTACGTTTTAATCTAGAAATTGTCTTTGAAAAAGAAATTGAATTGTGGCATATTGCAATGTTCTTTAAGGCCATGCAAATCGAAAACAACATTATTTGCTTTCAAAAGAGGAAAAAAGTACAAGAATATTATAAAGTTCTGTAAGTAGCTACCATTAATTTGCAGTATAATTTTGTATAATAGTGCAAGACGCAGTAGGGGAAAATAATAATTTGATGGCAAATGTTAAACTGTTTGGCGTCTCTAATGACCCTGTAGGTAAGCTTGTGCAAGACTTTGCGTGCCAGTGTCTCTGACTAGCCCAGAATTCACATGCATCCTCAATCTGATCTGAATTGTTTACCTGGAGTTTTATGTAGGAAGAAAGCTAAAACTGCAGACTCCTTAGATTAAGGACTTTGGCACTCAGTTCCCAAATTGCAGAGCTGTGTCTCAAATTTCTTTATGGAAGTGTGGTAGTTTAATACTGAATAAATAGATGAGGCTGCTGATACTCTTTCATCCTGCCTCCTGAGTCAAGAAAGTAAAACAGTATGTTCCCTCAAATCATCTATTTCCCACTAAGTACCTCTGAGACTGGTAATCACCTCTGCTAAGTGCTTCCTGTAACAATTTTATTTTCTGAATTTGTGTGGCTGGCTGGCTGTTTGAGATGAATTTGGCAAACCTACAGTCCAATTCAGAGTGAGAAATAGTAACTTCTGGCCTTTTCAGAGTGAGATGTGTCAAAAACTTGTGCTCTGCATGAAAGGGGGATTTCACAAGAGAGTTCACATGTGTCTTTCCTAATGTATTCATCTGTGTCAAATGACGTACACTGCATATATTTCCCTTAGAATGCAAAATAATTTCTTTAGTAACTCAGATGAATCACTTCTTCTGACCAGGAATTAACTAGGCTCATAAGATTTTAAGATAAAAGAAACCTCTTTGGTGGAATACATACATTACGGTGAGGAAATTAAATCAAGGCAATAAATACAAACAGTGAGGAAAAAGTAAATCATCAGCTGGGAATATTTTGCATACAAGAAGTCTTTAGCAATTGGCTGGTAAATACCTACATACACAAAGTATGTCTCAGGTCCTCAGGCACTCTAGGACACTATAAAAGCCAGCACGGTGCAAGTTGCTGCCATCCACTACTTCGGCTTTATTCTCCTTGGTGGAAAGGGTAAGTCTGAATCTGCCTGCTATCTTTCAATGTCCTGAATTGTTGCCTTCATCGTATTTTATTTTTACGCTCTCTTGTCTCTAGCAATCTAAGATTTATGCTTTTCATCAGTGTGTGTGTGAGATCTGTGACTAGCTCTTTCTGTAAAAGACGGTAGCTGTTCTTTGAAGGGTGGCAAATGCTGGACGCAGGACTCATTTTTCATTTGTGTCGCTGGATCATTCAGTTCCAAGATGCTCAAATCTCTGCATGGGAATTGCTCAGCAGCTAGAAGCAAATGTGAAGAATCTACACAGGGATTTTGGCTTTCTTAGAGCTTTTTCTGTAGATAGATAAGTGGGCTCAAATTTTCAAAAGTGTAGTAAATACTGAAAGTATATCACTTCTTGCACCAGGATACCACGTAAATAATCCTTCTCCATTCCTAAGCACTTTGGGACCAGAAATATTTGAATCATGTCCTCCTAAAATGATGTGAATACTTTGGCACTAGTAACCTGTAACTGAAATATCAATAGTAAAGCTTCTGCCTGTTCTATTTGCTTATCAGATCATTGTGGACCATCAACTTCTGTTTGACCCCCCTTCAGAAACAGGTTGAAAGTTGTTTTCTCTGTAAGACTGGTGTAAGATGAAATAAGCACAAAGAGAAGGGGATGATTAAATAAGAATTAGGCAGAATACTTATTCTTTGACTGTTTAAGAGACAAGCCCATCTGTGGGGTGGATAACAGCTCCCTTTCACAGGTGTCATGTTATCAGGTTGCGCTCCTCACTTCTACCTGCTAAGGAATTTTTTCTTCTCCCCTCTGTTGTACGGCAAAGTTTCTCCAAGCTGTATCGCACAGGAGATCATAAGCCTTGTCCTTTGCTTCCCACCTATTACAGGGATGCATGCATCCTGGAAGAGTGTTGTGGGAAAGGAGCTGTTGTAGACTGCTCTGGAGCAGGTAGAGCTAACCCTTGAGCTGTCCTCTGTAGCACAGAGGAGTCTGGGTTTCACCAAAGTCTTTCAACCTAAGACTAATACATTATTCCATTTCCATATAGTGTCTAGTTAGCTTCTTGCACCCTGCATCGTCTCAGCACCTTAATTACATGGCTGTAATTACAACTTCTTGCTTGTATTTACTTCCTTCCCTGTGTTTCAGACTTGGTTCCATCCTGCAGACATGTCCTGCTATGATTTGTGTCCTCCCACCACTTGTGGCCCAACCCCGCTTGCCAACAGCTGCAACGAGCCCTGCGTCAGGCAGTGCCAGGACTCGACATACGTGATCCAGCCCTCTCCCGTGGTGGTGACCCTACCTGGACCCATCCTCAGCTCCTTCCCCCAGAACACCACTGTGGGATCCTCAGCATCTGCAGCTGTAGGGGATGCTCTCAGTGCTGGAGGGGTTCCCATCTCCTCTGGCAGCTCCTCAGGACTTGGGAGCCTTGGATTTTCAGGTCTAGGTGGCCTTTATGGGAGGTCCTACCGTCGCTACAACCGGTGTGGGCCGTGAGAAATCCTGGGGGTAAAACCACAAAGGAGCAACCAGAAGCTTAAGAACGTGATCCAGATGCAGGACTGAGCTCATGACCATAGCCAAATGCTTGCTGACCACCCTCAGCTTTTCCCTAAGCTAATGGGACTGCAGGAGCTTGGCATTTCTGATTTAATGCCTTTCTGTTATCAGTGAGGTGACAAATGTAACTTTTATTGTTGCATGTAGGAGTTGGGTGTCCAGCTATAAAGCATTGCCTTGAAATGGATGATTAATTTTATCCACATTTAACCCTACTGCTTTCTTACGCTGTACATTTTTTTTTAAATTCTACTTCTCACTCATTAAATTTATGTTGCATCATAATAATTGTCTTGCAATGTTCTTCCTCCCTTTTCCTCTTTGGGGACCTCTCTGGGAGAAATTTGCCTGTGCATAAATTGTGAGTAACAGACATCTTAATTTAAATCATACCATACCAATTAGTAAGGAGGTAATAACAGATAAATGTAAGCAATGAGTAATACCCCTTTTTTTACAGAGTATATTTTCCCTTAGTCATACTTCTTTGAGCACAATATAAAATAATTGCTGCAGGCTAACAATCAATGTGGGAAAAGAGGTGGGAAAGCTAACCCTGTCTTACAAGCAATATGTAATTTCACCTCCTGATATTCCAATTCCTCAGAGCTTGTAAAATCCCAGCAATCTGTGCTATTAATATTTTTTTTAAGACTATGAAGAAGATTTTACCATTAAGAATGGCAGTAAATATCAGGAAGAACATTTAAAAATCAACAAATTAAAGAAAACAAATATGTATGATTCTTCCTTTTTTGACTTCCTAGTTTAGGAATGCTGCAATTATGTGGTAATTGGTTGCTAAATTGGGTGATTATTTGGGGGCCTTTGGGATGTCACCAGAAATCCTCAGAGCAATAACAATTACCCTGCCTGTTCTGAACCTTGGGGAAGATAATGACTGCTAAATTGCTAAACAAACATTCATTAACACAATGCAGTTGATGCCTTAAGGATCCAAATTAAACTTTCATTCCACATTTTAAAGAGAGATTGAGTATGGCAGATTGTTTGATATGCTGAGCACACCCGGGAGTTTTGCTCCCAGAGGAGGCTGAAGGACAAATGAAAACCAAGAGGCTCTTGTGCAACACCACGGGGTTTTAATGTCAAAGAGAAGCAGAGCAGCCAATTACAGAAAATCAAGGCAGTACAAGGGGAAAGGCGTAATGCAGGTAGCACGCCCTGGTACTGGTGCCCCGCTCAGGACACAGTGGACAGCCAAGGTGGTGGAGGGATGCAGGGGATACTGAGGCCACACAGCCAGGGCACACCGTGGCGTAGGAGAGTGAGCTGCTGGCACACACAGCCTCCTCCTGTCCCCATGCCAGGGCAGCTGGCACATGCCGCTGGTCCCCGGGATCTTGTTCCACATCCTCATGCCACGGTCCATGTTTCAGGGCTGCTGCAGGCTCTGGGCACCATCCTGACGGCTTTAGAAAGCCCCGCAGCTCCCACGGCGGGACCTGCCCCACCTCTGGGACCCAGGGAGGCAATACCCCGTGCCACAGGAGGAGAAGCCGGAGCTGTAGGACCTCCCACAACTGCCAAAGCTGCTGGACCCACGTTGGCCCCCATAGCCCACATCATCTCCATAGCCCAGGGAATGGCCGTACCCAAGGGAGCCCCTAGAGCCTCCCAAGCCAAAGGAGTTCCCATAGCCCCGCAAGCCCCCATAGCCAGAGGAGCCCCCCAAACCCAGGGAGCCCCCATAGCCTCCCAAACCAAAGGAGCCCCCGTAACTCCGCCACCTCCCATAGCTCAAGGAGCCCCCAGAGCCACCCAAGCCCAGGGAGCCCACAGAGCTTGGGGAACCAAAGGAGCTCCCTAGCCAGGCTGGGCCTGATGATCCCACAATGCTCTCCTGGGGAAAAGAGCTGAGTATGGGGCCCGGCAAGGTCACCACAGCCGGCGGGGGGAAGATGACTGCTCTGGAGTCGGGGCATTGCTGCACACATGGCTCATTGTAGCTCTCAGCAATCGGCCGAGGGCACGTCACCCCACAGGGTCTGCAGGACTCGCTGTAGCCAGACATCCTTCTTGCAATGGCTGTGAGTCTGCAACACACAGCAGTTAGGAGACTTAGGGTAAAGGAACTAATGCCACAGCTGGAGCGGGAGGAGATGAACCAAGATTATTAAGCAATGACTCTGTCTGAGTTAACAGGGAAGCAGATTTATACATGCTAACAAATAAAACTCGTTCTGGTATCAACACAAGTTTTATCCTTTCTTTCATCCCATCATGATCACCTTTGCAAATAATTTTACATGAAGCAGAAATTCAATACTGGATAAATTAGACAAGTCTGTTTGCAGGAACTTGGACTGGTGAGGATGCACTCACAAAGTGTAAGAACCAGTGAAAAAGAATCCAAGAGGAACAGGACAAAAGGCTCGTTGACCATATGTATTCATTCCCTTTATGAGGTATAAGTTGCCCCAAGTATTTCTACAGCCTGAAGATCTACTTCCTATCCTAATGCAATGACTCCTGATACTGCACACATACAAAACAACATTTTCAGAAGGAAAGAAAAGATAGAAGTCTGTAAAAATACTTGCAGGAATCACCTCTGTGACAAAAACATTGTTAAAGTAAATACTAAGAGTAGCAGAACAAACAAATGAAATCACACTTACCTTGTTCACTAGAGATGGAGGCAAGAGAAGCAGATAGAAGCGCTGTGGGTGATACGAGCTTTTATATGCTTCTTTAAGCCACCCTTTGTGCCTCTGGTCCTAATATGTTACAAAACAGATGCGATAGTGGGAGCTTTAATTTTGTCATCTCAGCACTGTCCCTCCCAAATGTTAGTGTGGGTGTGATACAGCTGCTGCTGACAATCAATTATCTGTGATTGTCAGTTTAGGGGATTTGGGGAACTTGCAGCTGAAGGGCTGCCATACAGTCATCAACTGAAAGCCAGAATAAGACTGGTGTGTCACACCAGTGCTATTTTAATATTCAAGGTAGTACTTACACGGTGTGGAGCCCTTTTTGGTGCCATGTGCACAAACCAGGTGAAGGTCATCTAACAAGAGATAGAAGTTTGGCTTTGACAGGACACAAGTTCTTGCAGTTGGCATAGGACCTGTAAATGTTGTTATACAGCAGAGCAAAGACCTGACATGATGCAGGCTCGCTCCTGATGGGATATCACTATTGCTAACAACAGCATGAAAGCAATAAGCCCTAGACAAATCTTTAGTTTGTGCTTTAAGCTTTTCATTTTACCTATCATTTACCCAGGCGGGGAGATCTGTGTCTGATTTACTGCACCTGTCAATGCTACAGGGGAACGACAGGCCCATCATCACCAGAGATTAACTATAACCCACGTGGAGCTAGCATTGCTCCATTGAAACCGTTCTCAACATCCTTCTCTCAAGTCTTCTGAGACAAATAAATGACTCTGGGTTAACAGAGGAGTATCTAGGCTAAGTGACACCTCCAAAGAGGCAGAAAAGGCTTAATTTATATAGCCAGAACTGTTGACAAGGTCTCTGTCTAAAGCTAATACCAAACATTGCAAAATTTCATTTGAAATCTCTATATCTAGAAGGTCAGTTAGAAATACCTTTAAAAATAATCCTAATTTTCTTTTCCTTCACCCCAAAGTACTGACTACTTAAGAAAAAATAGGAAATTAATAAAATGGTATTAAAAAGGATTTATTTTAATGGGATAAGCCTGTGGCATCATAGAGTTATGTGCAAATGTGTTGTTTTCTAATTTTACAGTATTGCAAAAGATAGGCTATAAATTACCTCTAAATTTTAAGATAGCTGTGCCTTTGAAGTGTCATCAGGATTTGCTGATAATAATGAGAGGCACCTGGAAGATAATGACTTTAAGCTGCTTCACAAATACTCGTTAATACTTACTGCTTGCAATTTATGTTATTATCATATTAAAAGAAGGGCAGGATTTAGAAGCTCCCTTGTTATGAAACAGCAGCATTTTAAAATATGCCTATGTCACTTGTTTTGATTCCCTAATCAGACTTCGATTTGTAATTTCAGTGCTTGCAATGATTTGATTTTCATTCATGGTGTTAATTTCTTCTTTTTACTATGTATTGGTATGTTGGGGAGACTATGACATGTCCATGCTACAGACTAAGAGTAGCCTCATGTCCCTTTATAAGCCAGTTTTTTGCCAATATGCCTGAAATGCCTATTGCCTTTAATTCTTGGAGGGAAAAAAGAGCCCTATTACAAACTATCTGAATTTTCAGGCTATCTGCCCATGTTCTGAAAAATGAGGGGTCTCAGATTGGTGTCCTAAAATTTCTACTCTTAGGCTCTCCAGACGACTTGCTCTCACCTATAAATGACCCCCTCTCTCATGCATGAAGCTGTACCTAATGACACAGAGCACTTCATTCACACATCTCTAAATTGGTGCTCTTGCACAAGGTTTGTGTGCTGATAGTTGCATGTTTGTGTATAGCAATGGTACAGCACATCAAATATGAATTTTTAGTGAGTGTAAAGCCTCTTATCATTCTCAGGAATGTCTCTGAAGTGTCACTGCCTCCAAGACATTCCAAAGACAGCAATAAAAATAACAATGGAATCCACCTTATAATTCATGAGTAATTATTGGTATTTGATCTGCAGATATGGATGTTAAAAACCCTCTGTTTCTAAACTGGGTATAGATACCTGAAATTCTCCCTTTTCCTATTACATCTCTCCCACTTTTTACCCAGCTTGCATGTATTTTCACAATGTTCATTCAAACTACACTATTCTTAAAAGATAGATAACTAATTGATTCTTACTCATCTACCATAAAAAGAGTAGATGCCCCAGTGCTGGTGTTGGGTATTAGATATCTGAAAGATCTCATAATTCTCCAGACCAATGCCCACAAGTCGGTATTGACATTGTATCACACCTCTTTTTGAAGGTGGGGAGTGGCAATGCGAAGCAAGCAAAATTAAATCCATCAATGTGAAGGCTGTTACGTTACCATGTAGGACCTGAGGCTTAAAGGGTGTTTTGTATCTGTAAGCAGTTTGAGGAAGATATAAAAGCTGTCTCCACTCTGAGCCTCTCTATCCACATCTCCTGGCTTATTCTCCTTGGTGAACAGGGTAAGTCTGATTTGGCTCAAACTTTGTCCTTCTCAAGCTTTATTCTTTTGATGCTAAATTCTGCATGATGTTATAGATTGGCAGGTTAGAGAAGTGCAGGTGTCAGAAGGTGTTCTCCTTAGAATAAAATGGGAAGTTCCACTATGCCACCTGAATAACCATTTCCCAGGCATTTTAGTTCCAATTCAGGATCTACATGCATTATAAAACTCCGAATTACCAGAGTACTCTTAGTATCTACCACCTTGTGGTAGTATTTGCCCCATAAGGGCAAATATTCCTGTTGGAAGCTGAGTGTTACTGGGGAAGCAGTATGAAACTATTAAAATAGCTGGCTACATCTGACATCTCTTCTCTTAACTTGCTGTTAATACATTACCAAACTTCAGTCTCTTTGAGCTGGTCTTAATAAATTAGATTAATCACACTCCAAGTAAGAGCAGTGATGTCAAGTGTGGGATTCACCACACGTGACATTAGATGTCTGCTTAATAATCTTTGTTCATCTCCTCCCGCTCCAGCTGTGGCATTAGTTCCTTTACCCTAAGTCTCCTAACTGCTGTGTGTTGCAGACTCACAGCCATTGCAAGAAGGATGTCTGGCTACAGCGAGTCCTGCAGACCCTGTGGGGTGACGTGCCCTCGGCCGATTGCTGAGAGCTACAATGAGCCATGTGTGCAGCAATGCCCCGACTCCAGAGCAGTCATCTTCCCCCCGCCGGCTGTGGTGACCTTGCCGGGCCCCATACTCAGCTCTTTTCCCCAGGAGAGCATTGTGGGATCATCAGGCCCAGCCTGGCTAGGGAGCTCCTTTGGTTCCCCAAGCTCTGTGGGCTCCCTGGGCTTGGGTGGCTCTGGGGGCTCCTTGAGCTATGGGAGGTGGCGGAGTTACGGGGGCTCCTTTGGTTTGGGAGGCTATGGGGGCTCCCTGGGTTTGGGGGGCTCCTCTGGCTATGGGGGCTTGCGGGGCTATGGGAACTCCTTTGGCTTGGGAGGCTCTAGGGGCTCCCTTGGGTACGGCCATTCCCTGGGCTATGGAGATGATGTGGGCTATGGGGGCCAACGTGGGTCCAGCAGCTTTGGCAGTTGTGGGAGGTCCTACAGCTCCGGCTTCTCCTCCTGTGGCACGGGGTATTGCCTCCCTGGGTCCCAGAGGTGGGGCAGGTCCCGCCGTGGGAGCTGCGGGGCTTTCTAAAGCCGTCAGGATGGTGCCCAGAGCCTGCAGCAGCCCTGAAACATGGACCGTGGCATGAGGATGTGGAACAAGATCCCGGGGACCAGCGGCATGTGCCAGCTGCCCTGGCATGGGGACAGGAGGAGGCTGTGTGTGCCAGCAGCTCACTCTCCTATGCCACGGTGTGCCCTGGCTGCGTGGCCTCAGTATCCCCTGCATCCCTCCACCACCTTGGCTGTCCACTGTGTCCTGAGCGGGGCACCAGTACCAGGGCGTGCTACCTGCATTACGCCTTTCCCCTTGTACTGCCTTGATTTTCTGTAATTGGCTGCTCTGCTTCTCTTTGACATTAAAACCCCGTGGTGTTGCACAAGAGCCTCTTGGTTTTCATTTGTCCTTCAGCCTCCTCTGGGAGCAATATTCACTCTTGTGTAGGGAAGAAGTGCCTGGAGTCTCTCAGCAGTCCAAGTGTCTTGACAAAAACGGAGCTTTGTTTTAGTCCTTCATGGATTTCTTAAGCGTGTCTGTTTAATTATTTTTTTTTTCAGGGCTTTACTACGTAAGTACTCTGCAGAAATTTTCTGTCACTGCAAAGTGATCTAAAATTGCTTCCTGTATTTGTGCCATTATGATTAAACACATCACAGGCACAGGTATGCTTGGATTTAAAAATCTACAAATAAATTAAAATATCAGCAGACTATTATGTGAAAAAGAAGTTGGGTTTTTTTTTTAGTGACAAGAAGGACTTTCTTTCCTCAGCATAAAATTTTGTCATAGTTGAAATTCATTCCTAGTTCTCATTAACATATTTTGTACATTTTTCTTGAAGGTGTGGTTTCCTGAACCACTGTTCATAGGTGCCATGACAGAACCTGTACTGTGCTAAGCTCAGATGAGTTCACAGCCTCTGCTCTCCTTGCCAGAAGAGCTCAATTAAATGATGATGGAAATATGTTTTTTTCCTAGCTCTAAACGTTCTTGTACCATAAACCAACAGAAGCTCAGAGATGACAGGGAAAGCCCCATGGGAGGTAGGAGTGGGATTTCTGCAGGGTTTATGAACTGCTTTTGTCTGCCATTGATGTGGGTGGAAACCTGATGTCAAAAGCTGACCTTCACAGCCTATAAAACTGTAAACAAAGCCACACTTAAAGGAGGGTGGGGAGGGGGGGCACAGAAATCTCATTGTGTTATACAGCAGAACTTCAGCAAGAAAAAAGTAAGAGGAAAAAACCCACAAGCCTCTCCTTCATTGACAGAGTTGAACTCTCCCCATATCTTAAATTACTCCATGACAAATATCCTCTATAAGCACAAAATGAGAACCAAGATGGGAAGAATGTACATAATTACTCCAAAGAAAATTTCAGGAGGTGAACAGGGAAACCCCTGCTACATTTAGCAAAGCCCAGAGCTGCCGCGGAGGACTCGGCTGAACTGGCATAAGAAATATGGGCTGCAGTACTTGCTGCTCAGTGTGGAGAGATATGAAATCCTATAGTCAGAAGGGGCTGTGAAGATGGACAAGAAACTGAAGGGGCCCCCAAACCAAGGAAACCTACAGGATTAAACGACCAGCAGGACAAGGCCGAGCTGGTGCCGCTCCCAGGCTGAGAAGACCAGGCAAAGCAGCACTGCCAGTGCCTGTCCTGCTCTCTGCCTTTTGCCCTTTCCTCAGCTACTGCAAACACCACCAAAAGGCTTTCTCTCCCCTGACTGCTGCCTGCATCACCCCTGTCCCTACACTGCCCACACTCACCATTCCTGGGAAGCTCAGGACTAGAATTTGCTCTCCCACACCTGCCAGGCACCCACCCCAGGGTCTTCCCAACACGGAACAAGGATGGAGGGAGACAAGATTTGGATGCAGGAAATCTTTATTGTGCCCAGAGGGGCAGGAGGGTCTCTCAGGGGGACAGTAGGCCAGACCCAGAGATGCTGGTTGTCGTGTGTTGGGGGAGGCAGAGGCACCTTCTCGGGAGCATGGCTTCTCGCTCCAAATGTCGCCTTGGTGAGGCATTCCAGCTCCCCAGGAATTGGCCCGTCAGCCCTGCAGGGCTCTTTGGGTGTCCCTCCTGCCCCATCTGACGGCGAGGAAGAGAGTGGAGAGGAGGAGAGCAGAGGGCAGGAGAAGAGGTCAGGGAGGGGCCGAGGTTGTGCTGCACTGCCAGCTGCGCTGGTGTTGCGCGGCGCTGGGGATGCTCAGTACTCCTCAGTGGCCCGTGCCCACCAGCTCAGCGTGGCATGGTTGGTGGTGGCGTTGGGCTGCGGCTGGGCTGGGTCTAGCAGGGCCCACAGGTGTCCCAGAGCTTCTTGCCGTAGCGGGGCCAGGCGCAGGGGGTGCAGGCCGCAGAGGTGTAGGGTCTGCCAAAGGTGCAGAGGCCGCCCGAGCCCTGTGTGGCCCCAGCGCTGTAGAGGCCCCCCAGCCCCAGGGAGCCCCCAAAGGCGGGTGCTCCGGAGGAGCCCACCACGGCTTGCTGGGGGAAGGAGCTGAGGATGGGGCCGGGGAAGGTGACGACCACGGGGGGCGGCTGGATGAAGGCCGTTGAGTCGGGGCACTGGCGGGCGCACAGCTCGTTGCAGCTCTCAGCGATGGGCTGGGGGACGGCAACGCTGGTTTTTGGTGGGCACAGGTCGTAGCAAGACATCGTGGCGAGGGTGGGAGAGCGGATCCTGAAAGACGCGGCCCAAAGACAGGTGTCATGAGTGAAGGAGATGGCCCGGCCAAGCCGTGCCCTGTTCCCAGGCCTGTGCTGGAGCTGGAGGAGCCAGAGCCAGCTCCTTGCCCGCACTGCCTGCTGCTTGCCCTTTGCCCAGCCAGCCCACCGGCTGCCCTGCTCTCCCCACACGCCAGGCACACAAAGCCTCCCCGAGAGCCCGTGCAGGGCCTGGCTCTGCGGGTCCCAGCCGTGGGGCTCCCTCCTCCTCTTGCCGTGCCTCAGCCCACCCTGGCCACTGCAGCCCGCTGCCAGCACAGCTCTCCTGGCCATGGAGGCCCCACACCAGCCCCTGCCACAGGAGGCCGAGACCCCCAAGCCCCCACCTACCCTTGTCCTGAGCAGAGCGAGGCAAGAGTGGTGGATGCTGGCACTCGCCGACAGCAGCCCTTTTATGCTGGGGTGGCGAGCGTGGGGAGGAGCTGGCCGTGCTGGGGACACGTGGCTCATGGTGCCAAGCCCCTGCATCCTCCCCGTGTGGCACGGGGCTGTTGTGCTGATGCCGTTTCCTGGCCAGCCCCAACCCGCTCTATCAGCCCCTGCAATCACCCCACTCGGACGCTTGCCAGCTGCCACCTAATGCCACCAATTAGCCCCACTGTCTTTTCATTATCTCGCTGTGTAAGAGGGCACGCAGCGTGACAAAGGCTGACTGGTAGTGCCCTGCGTGCCATAGCTCTTCTCCAAGGGCTTGGTCTCAGGCTGGCCTCATGCCTTCATCGCAGAGCCACACGGCAGAGCGTGGTCCTGCCGCTGGCCAGGAAGGCAGCCTTGCAAGGGCCTCCCGCACACCAGCCACCGCATGACGTACGCCGCGTGGCTATTATCTACAGAGGCACGAGGTTACGAAACGAAAAATCAAAGGCACTCCTCTCGGGCACTGCCTGCTCAGCACGATGCATCACTCGCCAGCCCAAGGGAACTGGGTGCCATTCCCCTCCAGGCACTGGCCATCGACTTCTGCACGTCTGGGGGCAAGACAGACCCCTTGTGCTCTTCCCCAAGGTGCATGGGGCAAGGAGCACCGATGCCCAACTGCAGCCACTTTGTCACAGGGTCATGTCAGCTGACCCCCAATGCTACCAGGTCCTCACGGGTGTCCCGGGAGCCCCATGTCTGGGGGATGGTGGTGGGCAGGGGCTGCCCTCGGGGTGCTGGGGAGCTGGGAGCCCCGTCTGAATGCGCAGCTGCAGCAGCCCCCGCTGGGCTGGCCTGGCTGGTGCTCGGTGCCGGCCCTCGTCCCGGCAGGGCCTGGCTGCGGGCACAGGGCAGAGATGTCCTGCCAGGGCAGAGCACAGCACAAGGCCGGCACCGTGCGCAGCCCCCAGCAGGGAGGTTCCTGCTCTCATTTAGCCCACGCAGCAGGACCGGGAGGAAGGCTGGGAAGCGGCAGGTGCTGGTCGGTGCAGGGGATGCTGACTCAGGGAGGGACAGGAGCCGGACAGCCCCGTTGTCATCGGCAGGAGGGAGTGCCGCCTCTGCAGATTGGCCCAGGTGGTGCTGAGCAATGGCGCGGCCGGTATAAAAGCTCTGCCTCTGCCCGGCTCTCCACACAACTGCTCTGGTCGCCTTCTCCTCTGGGAACAGGGTAAGTCTGTGAGCGCTTCCCCTCCTGGCCCCCTGCTCATGCCCCAGCCCCTCCAATCCGGGTGCTTACGTCTGCTGCTCTCTTTCAACCTCTGCCCTCTTGCAGAGCACCGTCCGATCCCTCGCCACGATGTCTTGCTACGACCTGTGCCCACCAAAAACCAGCGTTGCCGTCCCCCAGCCCATCGCTGAGAGCTGCAACGAGCTGTGCGCCCGCCAGTGCCCCGACTCAACGGCCTTCATCCAGCCGCCCCCCGTGGTCGTCACCTTCCCCGGCCCCATCCTCAGCTCCTTCCCCCAGCAAGCCGTGGTGGGCTCCTCCGGAGCACCCGCCTTTGGGGGCTCCCTGGGGCTGGGGGGCCTCTACGGCGCTGGGGCCACACAGGGCTCGGGCGGCCTCTGCACCTTTGGCAGACCCTACACCTCTGCGGCCTGCACCCCCTGCGCCTGGCCCCGCTACGGCAAGAAGCTCTGGGACACCTGTGGGCCCTGCTAGACCCAGCCCAGCCGCAGCCCAACGCCACCACCAACCATGCCGCGCTGAGCTGGTGGGCACGGGCCACTGAGGAGTACTGAGCATCCCCAGCGCCGCGCAACACCAGCACAGCTGGCAGTGCAGCACAACCTCGGCCCTTCCCTGACCTCTTCTCCTGCCCTCTGCTCTCCTCCTCTCCACTCTCTTCCTCGCCGTCAGATGGGGCAGGAGGGACACCCAAAGAGCCCTGCAGGGCTGACGGGCCAATTCCTGGGGAGCTGGAATGCCTCACCAAGGCGACATTTGGAGCGAGAAGCCATGCTCCCGAGAAGGTGCCTCTGCCTCCCCCAACACACGACAACCAGCATCTCTGGGTCTGGCCTACTGTCCCCCTGAGAGACCCTCCTGCCCCTCTGGGCACAATAAAGATTTCCTGCATCCAAATCTTGTCTCCCTCCATCCTTGTTCCGTGTTGGGAAGACCCTGGGGTGGGTGCCTGGCAGGTGTGGGAGAGCAAATTCTAGTCCTGAGCTTCCCAGGAATGGTGAGTGTGGGCAGTGTAGGGACAGGGGTGATGCAGGCAGCAGTCAGGGGAGAGAAAGCCTTTTGGTGGTGTTTGCAGTAGCTGAGGAAAGGGCAAAAGGCAGAGAGCAGGACAGGCACTGGCAGTGCTGCTTTGCCTGGTCTTCTCAGCCTGGGAGCGGCACCAGATCCACCGTGTCCCACTGCCCCGCAAAAGCACGGCAATGTGTCTGTGCACCTGCACAGAGGTGGCCAGACCAGAGCCAGTGTTGAACCCCTGGGCTGAGAAACGACGCTCGACTGATGGAGAGCAGCTTGTCAGGAAAGGCCGTGGGGGTGCTGTGGCCACCAAGGTGAGCATGAATGTCCACATGCCTTGGAGCAAAAGCAGGGAGCAGAAGTCTGGGATGCATGTGGAAGAGGTGGAATGAGGAAATCCTTGCCCTCCACTCAGCACTGGCGAGGCCGCCCCAGCACAGGAGACATGTGGGGCTACTTGGAGAGAGTCCAGCATGGGGCCACGCAGACAATTGTGCTGGTTTGGACTGGGGTGGCGGCAATTTTGGCCTTACTGGCAAGTCTTGGTCTATACTTTTGATTTATACAGACAACAGTGTTGCTAACACCGGGATGTGTTTTTTGGAGCTGAGCAGTGAGTACACAGAGCCAAGGCCTTTTCTCCTTGTCACGCTGCCCCACCAACAAGTAGCCTGGTGGTGCACATCGAGCTGAGAGGGGACACGGCTGGGACGGCTGCCCCGCGTGACCCAAGGGATATACCTTACGACCGGTTGTGATATTCTCTAGCCTGACAGTTTCCTCGCTTTTCCCCTTCCAGTTGCCTCCTCCATCCCAGCGTTGGGGAGCAAGCAAGCGAGCAGCTCTGGGGTGTTAACTCGCTAGCTGGGGTCAAACCACACAAATGATGAAGGGGCAGGGAGCATGCCTCTGCTGCGGAGAGCCTCAGAGAGATGGCACTGTTCCTGCTGGCATCGGGGATGCTCAGGGCAGTCTCCCCAATGTGCATACACGTCTGATGGGAGGCTTTCAAGAAGATGGAGCCAGGCTCCTTTTGGAGGTGTCCCTTGGTAGGACAAGTGGTGATGGGCTCCAGCTGAAACACCAGAGGCTCTGCCTCAACATCCCAATCCTCTTTTTCACTGTGAGGGTGAGCAAGCACAGTCCCAGCTTGGCCCGGGAGGTTGTGGCGTCTCTGTCCCTGGAGACATGCACCAAGTGTCTGGGCATGGTGCTGGGTGCACTGGCTGGAGGTGGCAGCATGAGAAGATGCCCTGCAAGGACTCCTCCCACAATGGTCAGGCTGTGATTTCTGTGATTTTGTCTCTGCGGCAGAGAAGCTATGAGCACCAAGTGTGTTGGTCAGTGCGTGGTGTGAGCACAGGGAAGGAGAGAAGAAGGAAAAGAAGAGGGAAGGGAAGTGAAGGGAAGTGAAGGGAAGGGAAGGGAAGGGAAGGGAAGGGAAGGGAAGGGAAGGGAAGGGAAGGGAAATGTGTAAAGAAGGGGAAATGTGTAAAGAAGAAGGAACAAAGAGGAAAGAAGAGGAAAGTGTAGGGTTTGACCCACTGATGTCAAAGGTCTCTTCATCCCTAAATACTCCAATGATTTGATGATGCTACCATAGGGAACAGGACGTGTACGCCTTCCCTTTCCTTCCTCCCCAAGGCTCTCAAGCAGACCCAAGGAGGCACAAAGTGTGGCAGCCATACCAGGTATTGCCTCTGGCTGGCTTCCAGCCCCTGGGGCATCCACGCTCCTCTGTAAGGAGGCTGGAGGCCTGCAAACGGCCCCAGGCTGCATGTCCTGCTGGCAGGGGGGCAGCCTGCCTTCAGGCAGGGCCCTTGGACATCGGGCGTGGGACCATGTATGGCCAGAGGCACCAGAGCTGTGAGGTCTCCCCAAAAGACGTCTCCTTCTGGCTCTGCTGGGCTTGGGACACTGCCCTGGTGTGGTTGGCAGGGGCCACGTGCAGGGCAAGGGAACCCCACAGCCGAGGCTGGGCATTGAAAGCAATGCTAGAGAGGCAGGCGTTGCATGCAGGTGTGTTTTATTGCAGTGCAGAAAGACATATAACTCAGAGGCAGGTAAGTTGACAACCGGGCCCTCAAGAGCGATGTTGCTGCAGGCTTCTCCCAGGTGGTGGCTGTTATAGAGACAAGCCGTTGCCCTGTGGGACACTGGTGGAGTCACACATCTGGGCACAGGCAAGAGCAAGGAGATGGGGTGTCATAGAGAAAGGGAAAAGAGGGGAGAAATGAGAGGAGGCGTGAGCCTGAGATGGCCCAGGGACTGTGGAAGCTCTGGGGCTGGGTCTAGCAGGGCCCACAGGTGTCCCAGAGCTTCTTGCCGTAGCGGGGCCAGGCGCAGGGGGTGCAGGCCGCAGAGGTGTAGGGTCTGCCAAAGGTGCAGAGGCCGCCCGAGCCCTGTGTGGCCCCAGCGCTGTAGAGGCCCCCCAGCCCCAGGGAGCCCCCAAAGGCGGGTGCTCCGGAGGAGCCCACCACGGCTTGCTGGGGGAAGGAGCTGAGGATGGGGCCGGGGAAGGTGACGACCACGGGGGGCGGCTGGATGAAGGCTGTTGAGTCGGGGCACTGGCGGGCGCACAGCTCGTTGCAGCTCTCAGCGATGGGCTGGGGGACGGCAACGCTGGTTTTTGGTGGGCACAGGTCGTAGCAAGACATCGTGGCGAGGGTGGGAGAGCGGATCCTGAAAGACGCGGCCCAAAGACAGGTGTCATGAGTGAAGGAGATGGCCCGGCCAAGCCGTGCCCTGTTCCCAGGCCTGTGCTGGAGCTGGAGGAGCCAGAGCCAGCTCCTTGCCCGCACTGCCTGCTGCTTGCCCTTTGCCCAGCCAGCCCACCGGCTGCCCTGCTCTCCCCACACGCCAGGCACACAAAGCCTCCCCGAGAGCCCGTGCAGGGCCTGGCTCTGCGGGTCCCAGCCGTGGGGCTCCCTCCTCCTCTTGCCGTGCCTCAGCCCACCCTGGCCACTGCAGCCCGCTGCCAGCACAGCTCTCCTGGCCATGGAGGCCCCACACCAGCCCCTGCCACAGGAGGCCGAGACCCCCAAGCCCCCACCTACCCTTGTCCTGAGCAGAGCGAGGCAAGAGTGGTGGATGCTGGCACTCGCCGACAGCAGCCCTTTTATGCTGGGGTGGCGAGCGTGGGGAGGAGCTGGCCGTGCTGGGGACACGTGGCTCATGGTGCCAAGCCCCTGCATCCTCCCCGTGTGGCACGGGGCTGTTGTGCTGATGCCGTTTCCTGGCCAGCCCCAACCCGCTCTATCAGCCCCTGCAATCACCCCACTCGGACGCTTGCCAGCTGCCACCTAATGCCACCAATTAGCCCCACTGTCTTTTCATTATCTCGCTGTGTAAGAGGGCACGCAGCGTGACAAAGGCTGACTGGTAGCGCCCTGCGTGCCATAGCTCTTCTCCAAGGGCTTGGTCTCAGGCTGGCCTCATGCCTTCATCGCAGAGCCACACGGCAGAGCGTGGTCCTGCCGCTGGCCAGGAAGGCAGCCTTGCAAGGGCCTCCCGCACACCAGCCACCGCATGACGTACGCCGCGTGGCTATTATCTACAGAGGCACGAGGTTACGAAACGAAAAATCAAAGGCACTCCTCTCGGGCACTGCCTGCTCAGCACGATGCATCACTCGCCAGCCCAAGGGAACTGGGTGCCATTCCCCTCCAGGCACTGGCCATCGACTTCTGCACGTCTGGGGGCAAGACAGACCCCTTGTGCTCTTCCCCAAGGTGCATGGGGCAAGGAGCACCGATGCCCAACTGCAGCCACTTTGTCACAGGGTCATGTCAGCTGACCCCCAATGCTACCAGGTCCTCACGGGTGTCCCGGGAGCCCCATGTCTGGGGGATGGTGGTGGGCAGGGGCTGCCCTCGGGGTGCTGGGGAGCTGGGAGCCCCGTCTGAATGCGCAGCTGCAGCAGCCCCCGCTGGGCTGGCCCGGCTGGTGCTCGGTGCCGGCCCTCGTCCCGGCAGGGCCTGGCTGCGGGCACAGGGCAGAGATGTCCTGCCAGGGCAGAGCACAGCACAAGGCCGGCACCGTGCGCAGCCCCCAGCAGGGAGGTTCCTGCTCTCATTTAGCCCACGCAGCAGGACCGGGAGGAAGGCTGGGAAGCGGCAGGTGCTGGTCGGTGCAGGGGATGCTGACTCAGGGAGGGACAGGAGCCGGACAGCCCCGTTGTCATCGGCAGGAGGGAGTGCCGCCTCTGCAGATTGGCCCAGGTGGTGCTGAGCAATGGCGCGGCCGGTATAAAAGCTCTGCCTCTGCCCGGCTCTCCACACAACTGCTCTGGTCGCCTTCTCCTCTGGGAACAGGGTAAGTCTGTGAGCGCTTCCCCTCCTGGCCCCCTGCTCATGCCCCAGCCCCTCCAATCCGGGTGCTTACGTCTGCTGCTCTCTTTCAACCTCTGCCCTCTTGCAGAGCACCGTCCGATCCCTCGCCACGATGTCTTGCTACGACCTGTGCCCACCAAAAACCAGCGTTGCCGTCCCCCAGCCCATCGCTGAGAGCTGCAACGAGCTGTGCGCCCGCCAGTGCCCCGACTCAACGGCCTTCATCCAGCCGCCCCCCGTGGTCGTCACCTTCCCCGGCCCCATCCTCAGCTCCTTCCCCCAGCAAGCCGTGGTGGGCTCCTCCGGAGCACCCGCCTTTGGGGGCTCCCTGGGGCTGGGGGGCCTCTACGGCGCTGGGGCCACACAGGGCTCGGGCGGCCTCTGCACCTTTGGCAGACCCTACACCTCTGCGGCCTGCACCCCCTGCGCCTGGCCCCGCTACGGCAAGAAGCTCTGGGACACCTGTGGGCCCTGCTAGACCCAGCTCCAGAGCTTCCACAGTCCCTGGGCCATCTCAGGCTCACGCCTCCTCTCATTTCTCCCCTCTTTCCCCTTTCTCTATGACACCCCATCTCCTTGCTCTTGCCTGTGCCCAGATGTGTGACTCCACCAGTGTCCCACAGGGCAACGGCTTGTCTCTATAACAGCCACCACCTGGGAGAAGCCTGCAGCAACATCGCTCTTGAGGGCCCGGTTGTCAACTTACCTGCCTCTGAGTTATATGTCTTTCTGCACTGCAATAAAACACACCTGCATGCAACGCCTGCCTCTCTAGCATTGCTTTCAATGCCCAGCCTCGGCTGTGGGGTTCCCTTGCCCTGCACGTGGCCCCTGCCAACCACACCAGGGCAGTGTCCCAAGCCCAGCAGAGCCAGAAGGAGACGTCTTTTGGGGAGACCTCACAGCTCTGGTGCCTCTGGCCATACATGGTCCCACGCCCGATGTCCAAGGGCCCTGCCTGAAGGCAGGCTGCCCCCCTGCCAGCAGGACATGCAGCCTGGGGCCGTTTGCAGGCCTCCAGCCTCCTTACAGAGGAGCGTGGATGCCCCAGGGGCTGGAAGCCAGCCAGAGGCAATACCTGGTATGGCTGCCACACTTTGTGCCTCCTTGGGTCTGCTTGAGAGCCTTGGGGAGGAAGGAAAGGGAAGGCGTACACGTCCTGTTCCCTATGGTAGCATCATCAAATCATTGGAGTATTTAGGGATGAAGAGACCTTTGACATCAGTGGGTCAAACCCTACACTTTCCTCTTCTTTCCTCTTTGTTCCTTCTTCTTTACACATTTCCCCTTCTTTACACATTTCCCTTCCCTTCCCTTCCCTTCCCTTCCCTTCCCTTCCCTTCCCTTCCCTTCCCTTCCCTTCCCTTCACTTCCCTTCACTTCCCTTCCCTCTTCTTTTCCTTCTTCTCTCCTTCCCTGTGCTCACACCACGCACTGACCAACACACTTGGTGCTCATAGCTTCTCTGCCGCAGAGACAAAATCACAGAAATCACAGCCTGACCATTGTGGGAGGAGTCCTTGCAGGGCATCTTCTCATGCTGCCACCTCCAGCCAGTGCACCCAGCACCATGCCCAGACACTTGGTGCATGTCTCCAGGGACAGAGACGCCACAACCTCCCGGGCCAAGCTGGGACTGTGCTTGCTCACCCTCACAGTGAAAAAGAGGATTGGGATGTTGAGGCAGAGCCTCTGGTGTTTCAGCTGGAGCCCATCACCACTTGTCCTACCAAGGGACACCTCCAAAAGGAGCCTGGCTCCATCTTCTTGAAAGCCTCCCATCAGACGTGTATGCACATTGGGGAGACTGCCCTGAGCATCCCCGATGCCAGCAGGAACAGTGCCATCTCTCTGAGGCTCTCCGCAGCAGAGGCATGCTCCCTGCCCCTTCATCATTTGTGTGGTTTGACCCCAGCTAGCGAGTTAACACCCCAGAGCTGCTCGCTTGCTTGCTCCCCAACGCTGGGATGGAGGAGGCAACTGGAAGGGGAAAAGCGAGGAAACTGTCAGGCTAGAGAATATCACAACCGGTCGTAAGGTATATCCCTTGGGTCACGCGGGGCAGCTGTCCCAGCCGTGTCCCCTCTCAGCTCGATGTGCACCACCAGGCTACTTGTTGGTGGGGCAGCGTGACAAGGAGAAAAGGCCTTGGCTCTGTGTACTCACTGCTCAGCTCCAAAAAACACATCCCGGTGTTAGCAACACTGTTGTCTGTATAAATCAAAAGTATAGACCAAGACTTGCCAGTAAGGCCAAAATTGCCGCCACCCCAGTCCAAACCAGCACAATTGTCTGCGTGGCCCCATGCTGGACTCTCTCCAAGTAGCCCCACATGTCTCCTGTGCTGGGGCGGCCTCGCCAGTGCTGAGTGGAGGGCAAGGATTTCCTCATTCCACCTCTTCCACATGCATCCCAGACTTCTGCTCCCTGCTTTTGCTCCAAGGCATGTGGACATTCATGCTCACCTTGGTGGCCACAGCACCCCCACGGCCTTTCCTGACAAGCTGCTCTCCATCAGTCGAGCGTCGTTTCTCAGCCCAGGGGTTCAACACTGGCTCTGGTCTGGCCACCTCTGTGCAGGTGCACAGACACATTGCCGTGCTTTTGCGGGGCAGTGGGACACGGTGGATCTGGTGCCGCTCCCAGGCTGAGAAGACCAGGCAAAGCAGCACTGCCAGTGCCTGTCCTGCTCTCTGCCTTTTGCCCTTTCCTCAGCTACTGCAAACACCACCAAAAGGCTTTCTCTCCCCTGACTGCTGCCTGCATCACCCCTGTCCCTACACTGCCCACACTCACCATTCCTGGGAAGCTCAGGACTAGAATTTGCTCTCCCACACCTGCCAGGCACCCACCCCAGGGTCTTCCCAACACGGAACAAGGATGGAGGGAGACAAGATTTGGATGCAGGAAATCTTTATTGTGCCCAGAGGGGCAGGAGGGTCTCTCAGGGGGACAGTAGGCCAGACCCAGAGATGCTGGTTGTCGTGTGTTGGGGGAGGCAGAGGCACCTTCTCGGGAGCATGGCTTCTCGCTCCAAATGTCGCCTTGGTGAGGCATTCCAGCTCCCCAGGAATTGGCCCGTCAGCCCTGCAGGGCTCTTTGGGTGTCCCTCCTGCCCCATCTGACGGCGAGGAAGAGAGTGGAGAGGAGGAGAGCAGAGGGCAGGAGAAGAGGTCAGGGAGGGGCCGAGGTTGTGCTGCACTGCCAGCTGCGCTGGTGTTGCGCGGCGCTGGGGATGCTCAGTACTCCTCAGTGGCCCGTGCCCACCAGCTCAGCGCGGCATGGTTGGTGGTGGCGTTGGGCTGCGGCTGGGCTGGGTCTAGCAGGGCCCACAGGTGTCCCAGAGCTTCTTGCCGTAGCGGGGCCAGGCGCAGGGGGTGCAGGCCGCAGAGGTGTAGGGTCTGCCAAAGGTGCAGAGGCCGCCCGAGCCCTGTGTGGCCCCAGCGCCGTAGAGGCCCCCCAGCCCCAGGGAGCCCCCAAAGGCGGGTGCTCCGGAGGAGCCCACCACGGCTTGCTGGGGGAAGGAGCTGAGGATGGGGCCGGGGAAGGTGACGACCACGGGGGGCGGCTGGATGAAGGCCGTTGAGTCGGGGCACTGGCGGGCGCACAGCTCGTTGCAGCTCTCAGCGATGGGCTGGGGGACGGCAACGCTGGTTTTTGGTGGGCACAGGTCGTAGCAAGACATCGTGGCGAGGGATCGGACGGTGCTCTGCAAGAGGGCAGAGGTTGAAAGAGAGCAGCAGACGTAAGCACCCGGATTGGAGGGGCTGGGGCATGAGCAGGGGGCCAGGAGGGGAAGCGCTCACAGACTTACCCTGTTCCCAGAGGAGAAGGCGACCAGAGCAGTTGTGTGGAGAGCCGGGCAGAGGCAGAGCTTTTATACCGGCCGCGCCATTGCTCAGCACCACCTGGGCCAATCTGCAGAGGCGGCACTCCCTCCTGCCGATGACAACGGGGCTGTCCGGCTCCTGTCCCTCCCTGAGTCAGCATCCCCTGCACCGACCAGCACCTGCCGCTTCCCAGCCTTCCTCCCGGTCCTGCTGCGTGGGCTAAATGAGAGCAGGAACCTCCCTGCTGGGGGCTGCGCACGGTGCCGGCCTTGTGCTGTGCTCTGCCCTGGCAGGACATCTCTGCCCTGTGCCCGCAGCCAGGCCCTGCCGGGACGAGGGCCGGCACCGAGCACCAGCCGGGCCAGCCCAGCGGGGGCTGCTGCAGCTGCGCATTCAGACGGGGCTCCCAGCTCCCCAGCACCCCGAGGGCAGCCCCTGCCCACCACCATCCCCCAGACATGGGGCTCCCGGGACACCCGTGAGGACCTGGTAGCATTGGGGGTCAGCTGACATGACCCTGTGACAAAGTGGCTGCAGTTGGGCATCGGTGCTCCTTGCCCCATGCACCTTGGGGAAGAGCACAAGGGGTCTGTCTTGCCCCCAGATGTGCAGAAGTCGATGGCCAGTGCCTGGAGGGGAATGGCACCCAGTTCCCTTGGGCTGGCGAGTGATGCATCGTGCTGAGCAGGCAGTGCCCGAGAGGAGTGCCTTTGATTTTTCGTTTCGTAACCTCGTGCCTCTGTAGATAATAGCCACGCGGCGTACGTCATGCGGTGGCTGGTGTGCGGGAGGCCCTTGCAAGGCTGCCTTCCTGGCCAGCGGCAGGACCACGCTCTGCCGTGTGGCTCTGCGATGAAGGCATGAGGCCAGCCTGAGACCAAGCCCTTGGAGAAGAGCTATGGCACGCAGGGCGCTACCAGTCAGCCTTTGTCACGCTGCGTGCCCTCTTACACAGCGAGATAATGAAAAGACAGTGGGGCTAATTGGTGGCATTAGGTGGCAGCTGGCAAGCGTCCGAGTGGGGTGATTGCAGGGGCTGATAGAGCGGGTTGGGGCTGGCCAGGAAACGGCATCAGCACAACAGCCCCGTGCCACACGGGGAGGATGCAGGGGCTTGGCACCATGAGCCACGTGTCCCCAGCACGGCCAGCTCCTCCCCACGCTCGCCACCCCAGCATAAAAGGGCTGCTGTCGGCGAGTGCCAGCATCCACCACTCTTGCCTCGCTCTGCTCAGGACAAGGGTAGGTGGGGGCTTGGGGGTCTCGGCCTCCTGTGGCAGGGGCTGGTGTGGGGCCTCCATGGCCAGGAGAGCTGTGCTGGCAGCGGGCTGCAGTGGCCAGGGTGGGCTGAGGCACGGCAAGAGGAGGAGGGAGCCCCACGGCTGGGACCCGCAGAGCCAGGCCCTGCACGGGCTCTCGGGGAGGCTTTGTGTGCCTGGCGTGTGGGGAGAGCAGGGCAGCCGGTGGGCTGGCTGGGCAAAGGGCAAGCAGCAGGCAGTGCGGGCAAGGAGCTGGCTCTGGCTCCTCCAGCTCCAGCACAGGCCTGGGAACAGGGCACGGCTTGGCCGGGCCATCTCCTTCACTCATGACACCTGTCTTTGGGCCGCGTCTTTCAGGATCCGCTCTCCCACCCTCGCCACGATGTCTTGCTACGACCTGTGCCCACCAAAAACCAGCGTTGCCGTCCCCCAGCCCATCGCTGAGAGCTGCAACGAGCTGTGCGCCCGCCAGTGCCCCGACTCAACGGCCTTCATCCAGCCGCCCCCCGTGGTCGTCACCTTCCCCGGCCCCATCCTCAGCTCCTTCCCCCAGCAAGCCGTGGTGGGCTCCTCCGGAGCACCCGCCTTTGGGGGCTCCCTGGGGCTGGGGGGCCTCTACGGCGCTGGGGCCACACAGGGCTCGGGCGGCCTCTGCACCTTTGGCAGACCCTACACCTCTGCGGCCTGCACCCCCTGCGCCTGGCCCCGCTACGGCAAGAAGCTCTGGGACACCTGTGGGCCCTGCTAGACCCAGCCCCAGAGCTTCCACAGTCCCTGGGCCATCTCAGGCTCACGCCTCCTCTCATTTCTCCCCTCTTTCCCCTTTCTCTATGACACCCCATCTCCTTGCTCTTGCCTGTGCCCAGATGTGTGACTCCACCAGTGTCCCACAGGGCAACGGCTTGTCTCTATAACAGCCACCACCTGGGAGAAGCCTGCAGCAACATCGCTCTTGAGGGCCCGGTTGTCAACTTACCTGCCTCTGAGTTATATGTCTTTCTGCACTGCAATAAAACACACCTGCATGCAACGCCTGCCTCTCTAGCATTGCTTTCAATGCCCAGCCTCGGCTGTGGGGTTCCCTTGCCCTGCACGTGGCCCCTGCCAACCACACCAGGGCAGTGTCCCAAGCCCAGCAGAGCCAGAAGGAGATGTCTTTTGGGGAGACCTCACAGCTCTGGTGCCTCTGGCCATACATGGTCCCACGCCCGATGTCCAAGGGCCCTGCCTGAAGGCAGGCTGCCCCCCTGCCAGCAGGACATGCAGCCTGGGGCCGTTTGCAGGCCTCCAGCCTCCTTACAGAGGAGCGTGGATGCCCCAGGGGCTGGAAGCCAGCCAGAGGCAATACCTGGTATGGCTGCCACACTTTGTGCCTCCTTGGGTCTGCTTGAGAGCCTTGGGGAGGAAGGAAAGGGAAGGCGTACACGTCCTGTTCCCTATGGTAGCATCATCAAATCATTGGAGTATTTAGGGATGAAGAGACCTTTGACATCAGTGGGTCAAACCCTACACTTTCCTCTTCTTTCCTCTTTGTTCCTTCTTCTTTACACATTTCCCCTTCTTTACACATTTCCCTTCCCTTCCCTTCCCTTCCCTTCCCTTCCCTTCCCTTCCCTTCCCTTCCCTTCCCTTCACTTCCCTTCACTTCCCTTCCCTCTTCTTTTCCTTCTTCTCTCCTTCCCTGTGCTCACACCACGCACTGACCAACACACTTGGTGCTCATAGCTTCTCTGCCGCAGAGACAAAATCACAGAAATCACAGCCTGACCATTGTGGGAGGAGTCCTTGCAGGGCATCTTCTCATGCTGCCACCTCCAGCCAGTGCACCCAGCACCATGCCCAGACACTTGGTGCATGTCTCCAGGGACAGAGACGCCACAACCTCCCGGGCCAAGCTGGGACTGTGCTTGCTCACCCTCACAGTGAAAAAGAGGATTGGGATGTTGAGGCAGAGCCTCTGGTGTTTCAGCTGGAGCCCATCACCACTTGTCCTACCAAGGGACACCTCCAAAAGGAGCCTGGCTCCATCTTCTTGAAAGCCTCCCATCAGACGTGTATGCACATTGGGGAGACTGCCCTGAGCATCCCCGATGCCAGCAGGAACAGTGCCATCTCTCTGAGGCTCTCCGCAGCAGAGGCATGCTCCCTGCCCCTTCATCATTTGTGTGGTTTGACCCCAGCTAGCGAGTTAACACCCCAGAGCTGCTCGCTTGCTTGCTCCCCAACGCTGGGATGGAGGAGGCAACTGGAAGGGGAAAAGCGAGGAAACTGTCAGGCTAGAGAATATCACAACCGGTCGTAAGGTATATCCCTTGGGTCACGCGGGGCAGCCGTCCCAGCCGTGTCCCCTCTCAGCTCGATGTGCACCACCAGGCTACTTGTTGGTGGGGCAGCGTGACAAGGAGAAAAGGCCTTGGCTCTGTGTACTCACTGCTCAGCTCCAAAAAACACATCCCGGTGTTAGCAACACTGTTGTCTGTATAAATCAAAAGTATAGACCAAGACTTGCCAGTAAGGCCAAAATTGCCGCCACCCCAGTCCAAACCAGCACAATTGTCTGCGTGGCCCCATGCTGGACTCTCTCCAAGTAGCCCCACATGTCTCCTGTGCTGGGGCGGCCTCGCCAGTGCTGAGTGGAGGGCAAGGATTTCCTCATTCCACCTCTTCCACATGCATCCCAGACTTCTGCTCCCTGCTTTTGCTCCAAGGCATGTGGACATTCATGCTCACCTTGGTGGCCACAGCACCCCCACGGCCTTTCCTGACAAGCTGCTCTCCATCAGTCGAGCGTCGTTTCTCAGCCCAGGGGTTCAACACTGGCTCTGGTCTGGCCACCTCTGTGCAGGTGCACAGACACATTGCCGTGCTTTTGCGGGGCAGTGGGACACGGTGGATCTGGTGCCGCTCCCAGGCTGAGAAGACCAGGCAAAGCAGCACTGCCAGTGCCTGTCCTGCTCTCTGCCTTTTGCCCTTTCCTCAGCTACTGCAAACACCACCAAAAGGCTTTCTCTCCCCTGACTGCTGCCTGCATCACCCCTGTCCCTACACTGCCCACACTCACCATTCCTGGGAAGCTCAGGACTAGAATTTGCTCTCCCACACCTGCCAGGCACCCACCCCAGGGTCTTCCCAACACGGAACAAGGATGGAGGGAGACAAGATTTGGATGCAGGAAATCTTTATTGTGCCCAGAGGGGCAGGAGGGTCTCTCAGGGGGACAGTAGGCCAGACCCAGAGATGCTGGTTGTCGTGTGTTGGGGGAGGCAGAGGCACCTTCTCGGGAGCATGGCTTCTCGCTCCAAATGTCGCCTTGGTGAGGCATTCCAGCTCCCCAGGAATTGGCCCGTCAGCCCTGCAGGGCTCTTTGGGTGTCCCTCCTGCCCCATCTGACGGCGAGGAAGAGAGTGGAGAGGAGGAGAGCAGAGGGCAGGAGAAGAGGTCAGGGAAGGGCCGAGGTTGTGCTGCACTGCCAGCTGCGCTGGTGTTGCGCGGCGCTGGGGATGCTCAGTACTCCTCAGTGGCCCGTGCCCACCAGCTCAGCGCGGCATGGTTGGTGGTGGCGTTGGGCTGCCAGTTGAAATCCGTTTTCAGGAGACTGAGATGAAAAAGACAGAAGGTTTATGAGAGATATTCCAACATCCTGTTATGAGTGAAACGTCTCTGCTGTTCTTTCCTGTGGTGTGTATGTTTTATGGGTAACCTGGATGAAGTTGATTAAGAATAGCTGAGCACCAGGATTCAGTTTCTGCCTACGTAAGGACCACTCCAGGACTGATCATACCCTAAAGATGGATCTTTCTGTTCTTATACTTCTTACAAGCCCTAAAGAACAGTGTAAGAAGCTCAGTCTCACCTACTACTGAGTTCCCCAAAATGGGGAAAAATACCCAAGTCAGATGTAGCTTTGCTTTGAGTAGGAGGGTTTATTTATGTATCCCAAAATACTACTGAGCTCAGCTAGAAAGGTGGCAGTCTCATGCATCTATCTTAATTTTTGTAAAACACTGAAATAAATATCTGAAATCACAGTATTTTCATCAGGGATAATTTAAGCTTCTAATTGTCTTAGAGCACTAAATCAGTTTCTCAGTTTTTGCACTCACACCCAGTCTCCCAAATCCTGCATTTACTACCGCTTTCAGTAAGAGTAGGTACAGAGAGAAACAGCATCATACTGCTCAGAAGCTGAGCATACATATTGAATCTTCTACAACTACTCCAATACAGGTTCTGATTAAGTAAAGAGAAAGAAATCAACAAATCATGCTCAGCAAGGCAAATAAACCAAGAGAAGTTTCTGGTTGAACGCAGGGATGGAGTTTATACAGTTTCTCAGTGTTCGTACAGGGTCTGAGTCTTGCTTGGTGCTGGGGGTTGCATTTGGCTGCCTAACAGAAATTAACAGCTCTGGTGAAAGTTTTGTGTTTGTCATGGTTATGGTTTTATTTGAGTTCTCACATCTTGTGATGTCCATGTTACACCATCATGATTTCTTTAATCTTGGGTCTTAATTGGTTATAGTGTAATTCCTGGTATCATTATAGTAATCTCACTGGAATTACCATGTGCATTAAGCTGACTCCACATGTTACTTCCTCCTTTACAAAGCTGTCGTAAACTTGTCTGCTCAGAGATTTTGTAAGACTCATCTTTGGCTGACATGTACATTTTTCCTTAACAATCTTTTAAATTTACCTGGTAAATTAACTGAAGACAGAGTGCAGCTTCTCCTAGGACTACTCAAGAATTTGTCTTTTCCATCCCTAACCTAAATAGACCTGGTTGACCTAAGATGGGTTTTAAGTGGTCGTGAATGTCAACTGAGATCATACAATATGCATGACAATTCCCCAACAGCTTGGATTTAGAGCAACAGTCTTTTGAATGACAACTTAATCCTATGTAAATACCATTTTGCCTCACTAAAAGGGTTTGAGTGGGAATTGAAATGCAGCTTTAAAGGGACCTGTGGTTCTGCTGACGGGGATTTGACCTAGGAAGTCAAAGAAATCACCATCCAGAAAGGTATGAAGTCCCACCCCTTCCCATGATCCACCAAAAAAAGGTGCAATTTTGAGGAAAAATCAAAGCAGCAGATAAAGTTGGGGGGTTTTGGGTTTGTTTGTTTTTGTTGTTTTTTTTTTTTTTTTATTAAATGTTGTGGGTGTTAACTCTTATCAAGTATGTTCTGGGACTTGTTGAGAAAAAAGTACTTTGTAATGATTTCACAAACATTCATTAGCTGATGTTCAACCCAGCTAATGTTTGATGTTGTGTTAATGTATGAAAATGTGTGAGTGATTTAGACGCCTCAATGTTACACAATCGCATTTGCTTTAATGTAAAGGAAACAAGGTGGTGCACACCATTACTTTAATTAAATCATGATTTGTGCCATTGGAAGTCATGGGTCAATAAACACAATCCTTTCAACATTCTTGATCAAATCCTCTGTTAGGATAAGATGTCATATTTGCTATATATGTTGTTATTTCAAAGTATACTTCCCAGAAAAAAATCTGCATACATTTATGATTATTTACCCTTTTTCTGTGCTTTTTCAGAAGACAGTATCTTTTATTCCAAATTTTAGATTTTCACCTGGGTTCCAAGGCATTTTACAGACCCTTCTCATGGTCATCCCTGAAAAGACCCCCAGAGCTGAAATATCTAGCCTTAATTCCTGCGATGCCTGAGCTGAATATTTCTTGTGATACAGCTTCACCCTGATAATTTCCTTCTCAAGTGACAAATGAATTGTATTTACATTTCTGTTTGTGGGGGTTTTTTTTGTTGTTTTTTTCCCCCCCCCCTCTCTGATGTGTGTTGTTGCAGTTTGTGAGGACTTGTGGCTGGGGAGGTAAGTGGAAATAACAGCTGGTTGAAGTGACTGCTTCCCCAACAAAAACTGCTCTGTGTTTATTGCAGGGGAAGGCAAAAAACACTCTCCAGGCATAGAAAGTGAATTACTGCAATCCACATCTCCCAGCTTGGGGCTGGCTGACCTGCCTAGATTTACATTTTACCACAAAGTCTGCAACTCAGAGCAAGTTGTGCCTCATCACTCTGTGTCAGGGCAACAAACCTTCTCCACATCAAAGTCCTCTATTTCCTCTCTCCACTTGGTCGCATTACTTTGTATTTAATAATATTGTGATTTAAATGCTCTCCGAATTACAAATTGTCATTTGGGGGTTCCCATGGGAAAAAAGTGCTTACCTCGGATTTTCTCAAGCCATTCAGGAACAAAGGCTATTAAAGCACTTTAGAAACACTGACTAATGATTTATGCATGCTGTTTTGTTGTTATAATGTGACTTGCATGTCCCAAGGGTGAGTAATAACATCAGTCTAAGCAGGGAGACAGTGTCAGTCATATCACTCCCCAAATCAGATCGTGGTTCATAGCCGCTGGGGCTGGCCAGCTTCTGTCCCTGCCCTGCTTTCCCTTCTGTGTCATCCAGGGTAGTCTGCTCCTTTCACGGAGCATCTTCAGCAAGAGCCTGATGGAGTGCGATAAAACCTTCCTGTTCTTTCCAGTGTCTCTCTGGAACTCCAAGCAACCAGAATGGGTAGAGTGGAAAAGCTGGATATTAAACACAGCAGATAAAGAAAGCTGAAAGGTGATGTTTTCAAAATTAAACATAATTTCAGTATTTCAAATGAGACACAGGAGTATTTCACTGTTTTGGAGATCTATTGGTGTCTGAAGCAAGTGTGACAAAAGTTATCACAGGAGATAATTTAGAATGTGGTTTTTTTGAAAGAGAAAGTGTGGGGCTTGTATCATAACACTAACAGCATCAACCAGAAAAATCATTATGTATTTTAAAATATATTGACAATAATATGATAATGAACAAAAACTAAGCAGAACAGAAACAAAAGAAAAACACTTACGGGAGTAAGATGCAGGAGAGACTTTTTAAAGAAAAAAATTTAAGGGAAAGAAAACAATACATGACGTGAACAGCTAATTTAAATCTTCAAATCTGTTGTTATCTCCACTAAATGTGCACTAAAATGGTCATGAATGAAAAGTGCTACTCAAAATGATCAATGGTAAAAAATATATCAAAAGGGAAAGTACCATGTCATTGGAAGGAAACAGAGAATATGGACTATTAGGGTCACAAAGATGATCTGAGGGCTGAAGCATCTCTCCTGTGAAGACAGGCTGAGAGAGTTTGGGTTGTTCAGCCTGGAGGAGACAAGACTCTGGGGCGACCTTAACAGTGGCCTTGATATAAGTTGTGGGTGCCCCATCCCTAGCAGTGTTCAAGGCCAGGTTGGAGAGAGCTTTGAGCAAACTGGTCTAGTAGAAAGTGTCCTTACCCATGGCACAGATGTTAGAACTCTATGACCTCTAAGGTACCTTCCAAACCAAACCACTCTCTATGATTTTATGACTACATCAGTGGAGTAAAAATATTATCTGTACTATGATGAGATATGAAGTCAGGTGAATTCCTAAAAATGCTGAAACCCCCTCAACAGATCTAAAAAAAAAACGAGTAAAAACTTGATGCATAGAAGATTTAATGAGTAAAAAAAGTTCAATAAATTGTGAAATTAAAAAACAGAACAGGAAGAGAAAGAATTAAAAAGAAATCAAAAAGAGAACCAAAAAATATCTACTTATCAATCTGTCAAGATTAAATTGCAACTAAAGCTAAAATAAAGACTATTATATATCAAGATAAAAACCTAAAAAACCAAAACCAATTATAGATAAGAAACCAACCTAAAAATTAAATATATAGTAAATTTACAATACAGAACATCAAGAAAGAAATGTGAAAAACTTAAGTGAAAACAAAAGATTTAAAGGAGTAATTAAAAGAAGATATCTAGAAAAGATTCATGGTTGCAACACATGGAGTAACGAGATTCTTAGATGATTCTTAATTCACAAAAAATATGAAGACTCAGGTCTTAGTCTAGCAGGGCCCACAGGTGTCCCAGAGCTTCTTGCCGTAGCGGGGCCAGGCGCAGGGGGTGCAGGCCGCAGAGGTGTAGGGTCTGCCAAAGGTGCAGAGGCCGCCCGAGCCCTGTGTGGCCCCAGCGCCGTAGAGGCCCCCCAGCCCCAGGGAGCCCCCAAAGGCGGGTGCTCCGGAGGAGCCCACCACGGCTTGCTGGGGGAAGGAGCTGAGGATGGGGCCGGGGAAGGTGACGACCACGGGGGGCGGCTGGATGAAGGCCGTTGAGTCGGGGCACTGGCGGGCGCACAGCTCGTTGCAGCTCTCAGCGATGGGCTGGGGGACGGCAACGCTGGTTTTTGGTGGGCACAGGTCGTAGCAAGACATCGTGGCGAGGGTGGGAGAGCGGATCCTGAAAGACGCGGCCCAAAGACAGGTGTCATGAGTGAAGGAGATGGCCCGGCCAAGCCGTGCCCTGTTCCCAGGCCTGTGCTGGAGCTGGAGGAGCCAGAGCCAGCTCCTTGCCCGCACTGCCTGCTGCTTGCCCTTTGCCCAGCCAGCCCACCGGCTGCCCTGCTCTCCCCACACGCCAGGCACACAAAGCCTCCCCGAGAGCCCGTGCAGGGCCTGGCTCTGCGGGTCCCAGCCGTGGGGCTCCCTCCTCCTCTTGCCGTGCCTCAGCCCACCCTGGCCACTGCAGCCCGCTGCCAGCACAGCTCTCCTGGCCATGGAGGCCCCACACCAGCCCCTGCCACAGGAGGCCGAGACCCCCAAGCCCCCACCTACCCTTGTCCTGAGCAGAGCGAGGCAAGAGTGGTGGATGCTGGCACTCGCCGACAGCAGCCCTTTTATGCTGGGGTGGCGAGCGTGGGGAGGAGCTGGCCGTGCTGGGGACACGTGGCTCATGGTGCCAAGCCCCTGCATCCTCCCCGTGTGGCACGGGGCTGTTGTGCTGATGCCGTTTCCTGGCCAGCCCCAACCCGCTCTATCAGCCCCTGCAATCACCCCACTCGGACGCTTGCCAGCTGCCACCTAATGCCACCAATTAGCCCCACTGTCTTTTCATTATCTCGCTGTGTAAGAGGGCACGCAGCGTGACAAAGGCTGACTGGTAGTGCCCTGCGTGCCATAGCTCTTCTCCAAGGGCTTGGTCTCAGGCTGGCCTCATGCCTTCATCGCAGAGCCACATGGCAGAGCGTGGTCCTGCCGCTGGCCAGGAAGGCAGCCTTGCAAGGGCCTCCCGCACACCAGCCACCGCATGACGTACGCCGCGTGGCTATTACCTACAGAGGCACGAGGTTACGAAACGAAAAATCAAAGGCACTCCTCTCGGGCACTGCCTGCTCAGCACGATGCATCACTCGCCAGCCCAAGGGAACTGGGTGCCATTCCCCTCCAGGCACTGGCCATCGACTTCTGCACGTCTGGGGGCAAGACAGACCCCTTGTGCTCTTCCCCAAGGTGCATGGGGCAAGGAGCACCGATGCCCAACTGCAGCCACTTTGTCACAGGGTCATGTCAGCTGACCCCCAATGCTACCAGGTCCTCACGGGTGTCCCGGGAGCCCCATGTCTGGGGGATGGTGGTGGGCAGGGGCTGCCCTCGGGGTGCTGGGGAGCTGGGAGCCCCGTCTGAATGCGCAGCTGCAGCAGCCCCCGCTGGGCTGGCCCGGCTGGTGCTCGGTGCCGGCCCTCGTCCCGGCAGGGCCTGGCTGCGGGCACAGGGCAGAGATGTCCTGCCAGGGCAGAGCACAGCACAAGGCCGGCACCGTGCGCAGCCCCCAGCAGGGAGGTTCCTGCTCTCATTTAGCCCACGCAGCAGGACCGGGAGGAAGGCTGGGAAGCGGCAGGTGCTGGTCGGTGCAGGGGATGCTGACTCAGGGAGGGACAGGAGCCGGACAGCCCCGTTGTCATCGGCAGGAGGGAGTGCCGCCTCTGCAGATTGGCCCAGGTGGTGCTGAGCAATGGCGCGGCCGGTATAAAAGCTCTGCCTCTGCCCGGCTCTCCACACAACTGCTCTGGTCGCCTTCTCCTCTGGGAACAGGGTAAGTCTGTGAGCGCTTCCCCTCCTGGCCCCCTGCTCATGCCCCAGCCCCTCCAATCCGGGTGCTTACGTCTGCTGCTCTCTTTCAACCTCTGCCCTCTTGCAGAGCACCGTCCGATCCCTCGCCACGATGTCTTGCTACGACCTGTGCCCACCAAAAACCAGCGTTGCCGTCCCCCAGCCCATCGCTGAGAGCTGCAACGAGCTGTGCGCCCGCCAGTGCCCCGACTCAACGGCCTTCATCCAGCCGCCCCCCGTGGTCGTCACCTTCCCCGGCCCCATCCTCAGCTCCTTCCCCCAGCAAGCCGTGGTGGGCTCCTCCGGAGCACCCGCCTTTGGGGGCTCCCTGGGGCTGGGGGGCCTCTACGGCGCTGGGGCCACACAGGGCTCGGGCGGCCTCTGCACCTTTGGCAGACCCTACACCTCTGCGGCCTGCACCCCCTGCGCCTGGCCCCGCTACGGCAAGAAGCTCTGGGACACCTGTGGGCCCTGCTAGACCCAGCCCCAGAGCTTCCACAGTCCCTGGGCCATCTCAGGCTCACGCCTCCTCTCATTTCTCCCCTCTTTTCCCTTTCTCTATGACACCCCATCTCCTTGCTCTTGCCTGTGCCCAGATGTGTGACTCCACCAGTGTCCCACAGGGCAACAGCTTGTCTCTATAACAGCCACCACCTGGGAGAAGCCTGCAGCAACATCGCTCTTGAGGGCCCGGTTGTCAACTTACCTGCCTCTGAGTTATATGTCTTTCTGCACTGCAATAAAACACACCTGCATGCAACGCCTGCCTCTCTAGCATTGCTTTCAATGCCCAGCCTCGGCTGTGGGGTTCCCTTGCCCTGCACGTGGCCCCTGCCAACCACACCAGGGCAGTGTCCCAAGCCCAGCAGAGCCAGAAGGAGACGTCTTTTGGGGAGACCTCACAGCTCTGGTGCCTCTGGCCATACATGGTCCCACGCCCGATGTCCAAGGGCCCTGCCTGAAGGCAGGCTGCCCCCCTGCCAGCAGGACATGCAGCCTGGGGCCGTTTGCAGGCCTCCAGCCTCCTTACAGAGGAGCGTGGATGCCCCAGGGGCTGGAAGCCAGCCAGAGGCAATACCTGGTATGGCTGCCACACTTTGTGCCTCCTTGGGTCTGCTTGAGAGCCTTGGGGAGGAAGGAAAGGGAAGGCGTACACGTCCTGTTCCCTATGGTAGCATCATCAAATCATTGGAGTATTTAGGGATGAAGAGACCTTTGACATCAGTGGGTCAAACCCTACACTTTCCTCTTCTTTCCTCTTTGTTCCTTCTTCTTTACACATTTCCCCTTCTTTACACATTTCCCTTCCCTTCCCTTCCCTTCCCTTCCCTTCCCTTCCCTTCACTTCCCTTCACTTCCCTTCCCTCTTCTTTTCCTTCTTCTCTCCTTCCCTGTGCTCACACCACGCACTGACCAACACACTTGGTGCTCATAGCTTCTCTGCCGCAGAGACAAAATCACAGAAATCACAGCCTGACCATTGTGGGAGGAGTCCTTGCAGGGCATCTTCTCATGCTGCCACCTCCAGCCAGTGCACCCAGCACCATGCCCAGACACTTGGTGCATGTCTCCAGGGACAGAGACGCCACAACCTCCCGGGCCAAGCTGGGACTGTGCTTGCTCACCCTCACAGTGAAAAAGAGGATTGGGATGTTGAGGCAGAGCCTCTGGTGTTTCAGCTGGAGCCCATCACCACTTGTCCTACCAAGGGACACCTCCAAAAGGAGCCTGGCTCCATCTTCTTGAAAGCCTCCCATCAGACGTGTATGCACATTGGGGAGACTGCCCTGAGCATCCCCGATGCCAGCAGGAACAGTGCCATCTCTCTGAGGCTCTCCGCAGCAGAGGCATGCTCCCTGCCCCTTCATCATTTGTGTGGTTTGACCCCAGCTAGCGAGTTAACACCCCAGAGCTGCTCGCTTGCTTGCTCCCCAACGCTGGGATGGAGGAGGCAACTGGAAGGGGAAAAGCGAGGAAACTGTCAGGCTAGAGAATATCACAACCGGTCGTAAGGTATATCCCTTGGGTCACGCGGGGCAGCCGTCCCAGCCGTGTCCCCTCTCAGCTCGATGTGCACCACCAGGCTACTTGTTGGTGGGGCAGCGTGACAAGGAGAAAAGGCCTTGGCTCTGTGTACTCACTGCTCAGCTCCAAAAAACACATCCCGGTGTTAGCAACACTGTTGTCTGTATAAATCAAAAGTATAGACCAAGACTTGCCAGTAAGGCCAAAATTGCCGCCACCCCAGTCCAAACCAGCACAATTGTCTGCGTGGCCCCATGCTGGACTCTCTCCAAGTAGCCCCACATGTCTCCTGTGCTGGGGCGGCCTCGCCAGTGCTGAGTGGAGGGCAAGGATTTCCTCATTCCACCTCTTCCACATGCATCCCAGACTTCTGCTCCCTGCTTTTGCTCCAAGGCATGTGGACATTCATGCTCACCTTGGTGGCCACAGCACCCCCACGGCCTTTCCTGACAAGCTGCTCTCCATCAGTCGAGCGTCGTTTCTCAGCCCAGGGGTTCAACACTGGCTCTGGTCTGGCCACCTCTGTGCAGGTGCACAGACACATTGCCGTGCTTTTGCGGGGCAGTGGGACACGGTGGATCTGGTGCCGCTCCCAGGCTGAGAAGACCAGGCAAAGCAGCACTGCCAGTGCCTGTCCTGCTCTCTGCCTTTTGCCCTTTCCTCAGCTACTGCAAACACCACCAAAAGGCTTTCTCTCCCCTGACTGCTGCCTGCATCACCCCTGTCCCTACACTGCCCACACTCACCATTCCTGGGAAGCTCAGGACTAGAATTTGCTCTCCCACACCTGCCAGGCACCCACCCCAGGGTCTTCCCAACACGGAACAAGGATGGAGGGAGACAAGATTTGGATGCAGGAAATCTTTATTGTGCCCAGAGGGGCAGGAGGGTCTCTCAGGGGGACAGTAGGCCAGACCCAGAGATGCTGGTTGTCGTGCGTTGGGGGAGGCAGAGGCACCTTCTCGGGAGCATGGCTTCTCGCTCCAAATGTCGCCTTGGTGAGGCATTCCAGCTCCCCAGGAATTGGCCCGTCAGCCCTGCAGGGCTCTTTGGGTGTCCCTCCTGCCCCATCTGACGGCGAGGAAGAGAGTGGAGAGGAGGAGAGCAGAGGGCAGGAGAAGAGGTCAGGGAAGGGCCGAGGTTGTGCTGCACTGCCAGCTGTGCTGGTGTTGCGCGGCGCTGGGGATGCTCAGTACTCCTCAGTGGCCCGTGCCCACCAGCTCAGCGCGGCATGGTTGGTGGTGGCGTTGGGCTGCGGCTGGGCTGGGTCTAGCAGGGCCCACAGGTGTCCCAGAGCTTCTTGCCGTAGCGGGGCCAGGCGCAGGGGGTGCAGGCCGCAGAGGTGTAGGGTCTGCCAAAGGTGCAGAGGCCGCCCGAGCCCTGTGTGGCCCCAGCGCCGTAGAGGCCCCCCAGCCCCAGGGAGCCCCCAAAGGCGGGTGCTCCGGAGGAGCCCACCACGGCTTGCTGGGGGAAGGAGCTGAGGATGGGGCCGGGGAAGGTGACGACCACGGGGGGCGGCTGGATGAAGGCCGTTGAGTCGGGGCACTGGCGGGCGCACAGCTCGTTGCAGCTCTCAGCGATGGGCTGGGGGACGGCAACGCTGGTTTTTGGTGGGCACAGGTCGTAGCAAGACATCGTGGCGAGGGATCGGACGGTGCTCTGCAAGAGGGCAGAGGTTGAAAGAGAGCAGCAGACGTAAGCACCCGGATTGGAGGGGCTGGGGCATGAGCAGGGGGCCAGGAGGGGAAGCGCTCACAGACTTACCCTGTTCCCAGACGAGAAGGCGACCAGAGCAGTTGTGTGGAGAGCCGGGCAGAGGCAGAGCTTTTATACCGGCCGCGCCATTGCTCAGCACCACCTGGGCCAATCTGCAGAGGCGGCACTCCCTCCTGCCGATGACAACGGGGCTGTCCGGCTCCTGTCCCTCCCTGAGTCAGCATCCCCTGCACCGACCAGCACCTGCCGCTTCCCAGCCTTCCTCCCGGTCCTGCTGCGTGGGCTAAATGAGAGCAGGAACCTCCCTGCTGGGGGCTGCGCACGGTGCCGGCCTTGTGCTGTGCTCTGCCCTGGCAGGACATCTCTGCCCTGTGCCCGCAGCCAGGCCCTGCCGGGACGAGGGCCGGCACCGAGCACCAGCCGGGCCAGCCCAGCGGGGGCTGCTGCAGCTGCGCATTCAGACGGGGCTCCCAGCTCCCCAGCACCCCGAGGGCAGCCCCTGCCCACCACCATCCCCCAGACATGGGGCTCCCGGGACACCCGTGAGGACCTGGTAGCATTGGGGGTCAGCTGACATGACCCTGTGACAAAGTGGCTGCAGTTGGGCATCGGTGCTCCTTGCCCCATGCACCTTGGGGAAGAGCACAAGGGGTCTGTCTTGCCCCCAGACGTGCAGAAGTCGATGGCCAGTGCCTGGAGGGGAATGGCACCCAGTTCCCTTGGGCTGGCGAGTGATGCATCGTGCTGAGCAGGCAGTGCCCGAGAGGAGTGCCTTTGATTTTTCGTTTCGTAACCTCGTGCCTCTGTAGATAATAGCCACGCGGCGTACGTCATGCGGTGGCTGGTGTGCGGGAGGCCCTTGCAAGGCTGCCTTCCTGGCCAGCGGCAGGACCACGCTCTGCCGTGTGGCTCTGCGATGAAGGCATGAGGCCAGCCTGAGACCAAGCCCTTGGAGAAGAGCTATGGCACGCAGGGCGCTACCAGTCAGCCTTTGTCACGCTGCGTGCCCTCTTACACAGCGAGATAATGAAAAGACAGTGGGGCTAATTGGTGGCATTAGGTGGCAGCTGGCAAGCGTCCGAGTGGGGTGATTGCAGGGGCTGATAGAGCGGGTTGGGGCTGGCCAGGAAACGGCATCAGCACAACAGCCCCGTGCCACACGGGGAGGATGCAGGGGCTTGGCACCATGAGCCACGTGTCCCCAGCACGGCCAGCTCCTCCCCACGCTCGCCACCCCAGCATAAAAGGGCTGCTGTCGGCGAGTGCCAGCATCCACCACTCTTGCCTCGCTCTGCTCAGGACAAGGGTAGGTGGGGGCTTGGGGGTCTCGGCCTCCTGTGGCAGGGGCTGGTGTGGGGCCTCCATGGCCAGGAGAGCTGTGCTGGCAGCGGGCTGCAGTGGCCAGGGTGGGCTGAGGCACGGCAAGAGGAGGAGGGAGCCCCACGGCTGGGACCCGCAGAGCCAGGCCCTGCACGGGCTCTCGGGGAGGCTTTGTGTGCCTGGCGTGTGGGGAGAGCAGGGCAGCCGGTGGGCTGGCTGGGCAAAGGGCAAGCAGCAGGCAGTGCGGGCAAGGAGCTGGCTCTGGCTCCTCCAGCTCCAGCACAGGCCTGGGAACAGGGCACGGCTTGGCCGGGCCATCTCCTTCACTCATGACACCTGTCTTTGGGCCGCGTCTTTCAGGATCCGCTCTCCCACCCTCGCCACGATGTCTTGCTACGACCTGTGCCCACCAAAAACCAGCGTTGCCGTCCCCCAGCCCATCGCTGAGAGCTGCAACGAGCTGTGCGCCCGCCAGTGCCCCGACTCAACGGCCTTCATCCAGCCGCCCCCCGTGGTCGTCACCTTCCCCGGCCCCATCCTCAGCTCCTTCCCCCAGCAAGCCGTGGTGGGCTCCTCCGGAGCACCCGCCTTTGGGGGCTCCCTGGGGCTGGGGGGCCTCTACGGCGCTGGGGCCACACAGGGCTCGGGCGGCCTCTGCACCTTTGGCAGACCCTACACCTCTGCGGCCTGCACCCCCTGCGCCTGGCCCCGCTACGGCAAGAAGCTCTGGGACACCTGTGGGCCCTGCTAGACCCAGCTCCAGAGCTTCCACAGTCCCTGGGCCATCTCAGGCTCACGCCTCCTCTCATTTCTCCCCTCTTTCCCCTTTCTCTATGACACCCCATCTCCTTGCTCTTGCCTGTGCCCAGATGTGTGACTCCACCAGTGTCCCACAGGGCAACGGCTTGTCTCTATAACAGCCACCACCTGGGAGAAGCCTGCAGCAACATCGCTCTTGAGGGCCCGGTTGTCAACTTACCTGCCTCTGAGTTATATGTCTTTCTGCACTGCAATAAAACACACCTGCATGCAACGCCTGCCTCTCTAGCATTGCTTTCAATGCCCAGCCTCGGCTGTGGGGTTCCCTTGCCCTGCACGTGGCCCCTGCCAACCACACCAGGGCAGTGTCCCAAGCCCAGCAGAGCCAGAAGGAGACGTCTTTTGGGGAGACCTCACAGCTCTGGTGCCTCTGGCCATACATGGTCCCACGCCCGATGTCCAAGGGCCCTGCCTGAAGGCAGGCTGCCCCCCTGCCAGCAGGACATGCAGCCTGGGGCCGTTTGCAGGCCTCCAGCCTCCTTACAGAGGAGCGTGGATGCCCCAGGGGCTGGAAGCCAGCCAGAGGCAATACCTGGTATGGCTGCCACACTTTGTGCCTCCTTGGGTCTGCTTGAGAGCCTTGGGGAGGAAGGAAAGGGAAGGCGTACACGTCCTGTTCCCTATGGTAGCATCATCAAATCATTGGAGTATTTAGGGATGAAGAGACCTTTGACATCAGTGGGTCAAACCCTACACTTTCCTCTTCTTTCCTCTTTGTTCCTTCTTCTTTACACATTTCCCCTTCTTTACACATTTCCCTTCCCTTCCCTTCCCTTCCCTTCCCTTCCCTTCCCTTCCCTTCACTTCCCTTCACTTCCCTTCCCTCTTCTTTTCCTTCTTCTCTCCTTCCCTGTGCTCACACCACGCACTGACCAACACACTTGGTGCTCATAGCTTCTCTGCCGCAGAGACAAAATCACAGAAATCACAGCCTGACCATTGTGGGAGGAGTCCTTGCAGGGCATCTTCTCATGCTGCCACCTCCAGCCAGTGCACCCAGCACCATGCCCAGACACTTGGTGCATGTCTCCAGGGACAGAGACGCCACAACCTCCCGGGCCAAGCTGGGACTGTGCTTGCTCACCCTCACAGTGAAAAAGAGGATTGGGATGTTGAGGCAGAGCCTCTGGTGTTTCAGCTGGAGCCCATCACCACTTGTCCTACCAAGGGACACCTCCAAAAGGAGCCTGGCTCCATCTTCTTGAAAGCCTCCCATCAGACGTGTATGCACATTGGGGAGACTGCCCTGAGCATCCCCGATGCCAGCAGGAACAGTGCCATCTCTCTGAGGCTCTCCGCAGCAGAGGCATGCTCCCTGCCCCTTCATCATTTGTGTGGTTTGACCCCAGCTAGCGAGTTAACACCCCAGAGCTGCTCGCTTGCTTGCTCCCCAACGCTGGGATGGAGGAGGCAACTGGAAGGGGAAAAGCGAGGAAACTGTCAGGCTAGAGAATATCACAACCGGTCGTAAGGTATATCCCTTGGGTCACGCGGGGCAGCCGTCCCAGCCGTGTCCCCTCTCAGCTCGATGTGCACCACCAGGCTACTTGTTGGTGGGGCAGCGTGACAAGGAGAAAAGGCCTTGGCTCTGTGTACTCACTGCTCAGCTCCAAAAAACACATCCCGGTGTTAGCAACACTGTTGTCTGTATAAATCAAAAGTATAGACCAAGACTTGCCAGTAAGGCCAAAATTGCCGCCACCCCAGTCCAAACCAGCACAATTGTCTGCGTGGCCCCATGCTGGACTCTCTCCAAGTAGCCCCACATGTCTCCTGTGCTGGGGCGGCCTCGCCAGTGCTGAGTGGAGGGCAAGGATTTCCTCATTCCACCTCTTCCACATGCATCCCAGACTTCTGCTCCCTGCTTTTGCTCCAAGGCATGTGGACATTCATGCTCACCTTGGTGGCCACAGCACCCCCACGGCCTTTCCTGACAAGCTGCTCTCCATCAGTCGAGCGTCGTTTCTCAGCCCAGGGGTTCAACACTGGCTCTGGTCTGGCCACCTCTGTGCAGGTGCACAGACACATTGCCGTGCTTTTGCGGGGCAGTGGGACACGGTGGATCTGGTGCCGCTCCCAGGCTGAGAAGACCAGGCAAAGCAGCACTGCCAGTGCCTGTCCTGCTCTCTGCCTTTTGCCCTTTCCTCAGCTACTGCAAACACCACCAAAAGGCTTTCTCTCCCCTGACTGCTGCCTGCATCACCCCTGTCCCTACACTGCCCACACTCACCATTCCTGGGAAGCTCAGGACTAGAATTTGCTCTCCCACACCTGCCAGGCACCCACCCCAGGGTCTTCCCAACACGGAACAAGGATGGAGGGAGACAAGATTTGGATGCAGGAAATCTTTATTGTGCCCAGAGGGGCAGGAGGGTCTCTCAGGGGGACAGTAGGCCAGACCCAGAGATGCTGGTTGTCGTGCGTTGGGGGAGGCAGAGGCACCTTCTCGGGAGCATGGCTTCTCGCTCCAAATGTCGCCTTGGTGAGGCATTCCAGCTCCCCAGGAATTGGCCCGTCAGCCCTGCAGGGCTCTTTGGGTGTCCCTCCTGCCCCATCTGACGGCGAGGAAGAGAGTGGAGAGGAGGAGAGCAGAGGGCAGGAGAAGAGGTCAGGGAAGGGCCGAGGTTGTGCTGCACTGCCAGCTGTGCTGGTGTTGCGCGGCGCTGGGGATGCTCAGTACTCCTCAGTGGCCCGTGCCCACCAGCTCAGCGCGGCATGGTTGGTGGTGGCGTTGGGCTGCGGCTGGGCTGGGTCTAGCAGGGCCCACAGGTGTCCCAGAGCTTCTTGCCGTAGCGGGGCCAGGCGCAGGGGGTGCAGGCCGCAGAGGTGTAGGGTCTGCCAAAGGTGCAGAGGCCGCCCGAGCCCTGTGTGGCCCCAGCGCCGTAGAGGCCCCCCAGCCCCAGGGAGCCCCCAAAGGCGGGTGCTCCGGAGGAGCCCACCACGGCTTGCTGGGGGAAGGAGCTGAGGATGGGGCCGGGGAAGGTGACGACCACGGGGGGCGGCTGGATGAAGGCCGTTGAGTCGGGGCACTGGCGGGCGCACAGCTCGTTGCAGCTCTCAGCGATGGGCTGGGGGACGGCAACGCTGGTTTTTGGTGGGCACAGGTCGTAGCAAGACATCGTGGCGAGGGATCGGACAGTGCTCTGCAAGAGGGCAGAGGTTGAAAGAGAGCAGCAGACGTAAGCACCCGGATTGGAGGGGCTGGGGCATGAGCAGGGGGCCAGGAGGGGAAGCGCTCACAGACTTACCCTGTTCCCAGACGAGAAGGCGACCAGAGCAGTTGTGTGGAGAGCCGGGCAGAGGCAGAGCTTTTATACCGGCCGCGCCATTGCTCAGCACCACCTGGGCCAATCTGCAGAGGCGGCACTCCCTCCTGCCGATGACAACGGGGCTGTCCGGCTCCTGTCCCTCCCTGAGTCAGCATCCCCTGCACCGACCAGCACCTGCCGCTTCCCAGCCTTCCTCCCGGTCCTGCTGCGTGGGCTAAATGAGAGCAGGAACCTCCCTGCTGGGGGCTGCGCACGGTGCCGGCCTTGTGCTGTGCTCTGCCCTGGCAGGACATCTCTGCCCTGTGCCCGCAGCCAGGCCCTGCCGGGACGAGGGCCGGCACCGAGCACCAGCCGGGCCAGCCCAGCGGGGGCTGCTGCAGCTGCGCATTCAGACGGGGCTCCCAGCTCCCCAGCACCCCGAGGGCAGCCCCTGCCCACCACCATCCCCCAGACATGGGGCTCCCGGGACACCCGTGAGGACCTGGTAGCATTGGGGGTCAGCTGACATGACCCTGTGACAAAGTGGCTGCAGTTGGGCATCGGTGCTCCTTGCCCCATGCACCTTGGGGAAGAGCACAAGGGGTCTGTCTTGCCCCCAGACGTGCAGAAGTCGATGGCCAGTGCCTGGAGGGGAATGGCACCCAGTTCCCTTGGGCTGGCGAGTGATGCATCGTGCTGAGCAGGCAGTGCCCGAGAGGAGTGCCTTTGATTTTTCGTTTCGTAACCTCGTGCCTCTGTAGATAATAGCCACGCGGCGTACGTCATGCGGTGGCTGGTGTGCGGGAGGCCCTTGCAAGGCTGCCTTCCTGGCCAGCGGCAGGACCACGCTCTGCCGTGTGGCTCTGCGATGAAGGCATGAGGCCAGCCTGAGACCAAGCCCTTGGAGAAGAGCTATGGCACGCAGGGCGCTACCAGTCAGCCTTTGTCACGCTGCGTGCCCTCTTACACAGCGAGATAATGAAAAGACAGTGGGGCTAATTGGTGGCATTAGGTGGCAGCTGGCAAGCGTCCGAGTGGGGTGATTGCAGGGGCTGATAGAGCGGGTTGGGGCTGGCCAGGAAACGGCATCAGCACAACAGCCCCGTGCCACACGGGGAGGATGCAGGGGCTTGGCACCATGAGCCACGTGTCCCCAGCACGGCCAGCTCCTCCCCACGCTCGCCACCCCAGCATAAAAGGGCTGCTGTCGGCGAGTGCCAGCATCCACCACTCTTGCCTCGCTCTGCTCAGGACAAGGGTAGGTGGGGGCTTGGGGGTCTCGGCCTCCTGTGGCAGGGGCTGGTGTGGGGCCTCCATGGCCAGGAGAGCTGTGCTGGCAGCGGGCTGCAGTGGCCAGGGTGGGCTGAGGCACGGCAAGAGGAGGAGGGAGCCCCACGGCTGGGACCCGCAGAGCCAGGCCCTGCACGGGCTCTCGGGGAGGCTTTGTGTGCCTGGCGTGTGGGGAGAGCAGGGCAGCCGGTGGGCTGGCTGGGCAAAGGGCAAGCAGCAGGCAGTGCGGGCAAGGAGCTGGCTCTGGCTCCTCCAGCTCCAGCACAGGCCTGGGAACAGGGCACGGCTTGGCCGGGCCATCTCCTTCACTCATGACACCTGTCTTTGGGCCGCGTCTTTCAGGATCCGCTCTCCCACCCTCGCCACGATGTCTTGCTACGACCTGTGCCCACCAAAAACCAGCGTTGCCGTCCCCCAGCCCATCGCTGAGAGCTGCAACGAGCTGTGCGCCCGCCAGTGCCCCGACTCAACGGCCTTCATCCAGCCGCCCCCCGTGGTCGTCACCTTCCCCGGCCCCATCCTCAGCTCCTTCCCCCAGCAAGCCGTGGTGGGCTCCTCCGGAGCACCCGCCTTTGGGGGCTCCCTGGGGCTGGGGGGCCTCTACGGCGCTGGGGCCACACAGGGCTCGGGCGGCCTCTGCACCTTTGGCAGACCCTACACCTCTGCGGCCTGCACCCCCTGCGCCTGGCCCCGCTATGGCAAGAAGCTCTGGGACACCTGTGGGCCCTGCTAGACCCAGCCCAGCCGCAGCCCAACGCCACCACCAACCATGCCGCGCTGAGCTGGTGGGCACGGGCCACTGAGGAGTACTGAGCATCCCCAGCGCCGCGCAACACCAGCGCAGCTGGCAGTGCAGCACAACCTCGGCCCTTCCCTGACCTCTTCTCCTGCCCTCTGCTCTCCTCCTCTCCACTCTCTTCCTCGCCGTCAGATGGGGCAGGAGGGACACCCAAAGAGCCCTGCAGGGCTGACGGGCCAATTCCTGGGGAGCTGGAATGCCTCACCAAGGCGACATTTGGAGCGAGAAGCCATGCTCCCGAGAAGGTGCCTCTGCCTCCCCCAACACACGACAACCAGCATCTCTGGGTCTGGCCTACTGTCCCCCTGAGAGACCCTCCTGCCCCTCTGGGCACAATAAAGATTTCCTGCATCCAAATCTTGTCTCCCTCCATCCTTGTTCCGTGTTGGGAAGACCCTGGGGTGGGTGCCTGGCAGGTGTGGGAGAGCAAATTCTAGTCCTGAGCTTCCCAGGAATGGTGAGTGTGGGCAGTGTAGGGACAGGGGTGATGCAGGCAGCAGTCAGGGGAGAGAAAGCCTTTTGGTGGTGTTTGCAGTAGCTGAGGAAAGGGCAAAAGGCAGAGAGCAGGACAGGCACTGGCAGTGCTGCTTTGCCTGGTCTTCTCAGCCTGGGAGCGGCACCAGATCCACCGTGTCCCACTGCCCCGCAAAAGCACGGCAATGTGTCTGTGCACCTGCACAGAGGTGGCCAGACCAGAGCCAGTGTTGAACCCCTGGGCTGAGAAACGACGCTCGACTGATGGAGAGCAGCTTGTCAGGAAAGGCCGTGGGGGTGCTGTGGCCACCAAGGTGAGCATGAATGTCCACATGCCTTGGAGCAAAAGCAGGGAGCAGAAGTCTGGGATGCATGTGGAAGAGGTGGAATGAGGAAATCCTTGCCCTCCACTCAGCACTGGCGAGGCCGCCCCAGCACAGGAGACATGTGGGGCTACTTGGAGAGAGTCCAGCATGGGGCCACGCAGACAATTGTGCTGGTTTGGACTGGGGTGGCGGCAATTTTGGCCTTACTGGCAAGTCTTGGTCTATACTTTTGATTTATACAGACAACAGTGTTGCTAACACCGGGATGTGTTTTTTGGAGCTGAGCAGTGAGTACACAGAGCCAAGGCCTTTTCTCCTTGTCACGCTGCCCCACCAACAAGTAGCCTGGTGGTGCACATCGAGCTGAGAGGGGACACGGCTGGGACGGCTGCCCCGCGTGACCCAAGGGATATACCTTACGACCGGTTGTGATATTCTCTAGCCTGACAGTTTCCTCGCTTTTCCCCTTCCAGTTGCCTCCTCCATCCCAGCGTTGGGGAGCAAGCAAGCGAGCAGCTCTGGGGTGTTAACTCGCTAGCTGGGGTCAAACCACACAAATGATGAAGGGGCAGGGAGCATGCCTCTGCTGCGGAGAGCCTCAGAGAGATGGCACTGTTCCTGCTGGCATCGGGGATGCTCAGGGCAGTCTCCCCAATGTGCATACACGTCTGATGGGAGGCTTTCAAGAAGATGGAGCCAGGCTCCTTTTGGAGGTGTCCCTTGGTAGGACAAGTGGTGATGGGCTCCAGCTGAAACACCAGAGGCTCTGCCTCAACATCCCAATCCTCTTTTTCACTGTGAGGGTGAGCAAGCACAGTCCCAGCTTGGCCCGGGAGGTTGTGGCGTCTCTGTCCCTGGAGACATGCACCAAGTGTCTGGGCATGGTGCTGGGTGCACTGGCTGGAGGTGGCAGCATGAGAAGATGCCCTGCAAGGACTCCTCCCACAATGGTCAGGCTGTGATTTCTGTGATTTTGTCTCTGCGGCAGAGAAGCTATGAGCACCAAGTGTGTTGGTCAGTGCGTGGTGTGAGCACAGGGAAGGAGAGAAGAAGGAAAAGAAGAGGGAAGGGAAGTGAAGGGAAGTGAAGGGAAGGGAAGGGAAGGGAAGGGAAGGGAAGGGAAGGGAAGGGAAATGTGTAAAGAAGGGGAAATGTGTAAAGAAGAAGGAACAAAGAGGAAAGAAGAGGAAAGTGTAGGGTTTGACCCACTGATGTCAAAGGTCTCTTCATCCCTAAATACTCCAATGATTTGATGATGCTACCATAGGGAACAGGACGTGTACGCCTTCCCTTTCCTTCCTCCCCAAGGCTCTCAAGCAGACCCAAGGAGGCACAAAGTGTGGCAGCCATACCAGGTATTGCCTCTGGCTGGCTTCCAGCCCCTGGGGCATCCACGCTCCTCTGTAAGGAGGCTGGAGGCCTGCAAACGGCCCCAGGCTGCATGTCCTGCTGGCAGGGGGGCAGCCTGCCTTCAGGCAGGGCCCTTGGACATCGGGCGTGGGACCATGTATGGCCAGAGGCACCAGAGCTGTGAGGTCTCCCCAAAAGACGTCTCCTTCTGGCTCTGCTGGGCTTGGGACACTGCCCTGGTGTGGTTGGCAGGGGCCACGTGCAGGGCAAGGGAACCCCACAGCCGAGGCTGGGCATTGAAAGCAATGCTAGAGAGGCAGGCGTTGCATGCAGGTGTGTTTTATTGCAGTGCAGAAAGACATATAACTCAGAGGCAGGTAAGTTGACAACCGGGCCCTCAAGAGCGATGTTGCTGCAGGCTTCTCCCAGGTGGTGGCTGTTATAGAGACAAGCCGTTGCCCTGTGGGACACTGGTGGAGTCACACATCTGGGCACAGGCAAGAGCAAGGAGATGGGGTGTCATAGAGAAAGGGGAAAGAGGGGAGAAATGAGAGGAGGCGTGAGCCTGAGATGGCCCAGGGACTGTGGAAGCTCTGGAGCTGGGTCTAGCAGGGCCCACAGGTGTCCCAGAGCTTCTTGCCGTAGCGGGGCCAGGCGCAGGGGGTGCAGGCCGCAGAGGTGTAGGGTCTGCCAAAGGTGCAGAGGCCGCCCGAGCCCTGTGTGGCCCCAGCGCCGTAGAGGCCCCCCAGCCCCAGGGAGCCCCCAAAGGCGGGTGCTCCGGAGGAGCCCACCACGGCTTGCTGGGGGAAGGAGCTGAGGATGGGGCCGGGGAAGGTGACGACCACGGGGGGCGGCTGGATGAAGGCCGTTGAGTCGGGGCACTGGCGGGCGCACAGCTCGTTGCAGCTCTCAGCGATGGGCTGGGGGACGGCAACGCTGGTTTTTGGTGGGCACAGGTCGTAGCAAGACATCGTGGCGAGGGATCGGACGGTGCTCTGCAAGAGGGCAGAGGTTGAAAGAGAGCAGCAGACGTAAGCACCCGGATTGGAGGGGCTGGGGCATGAGCAGGGGGCCAGGAGGGGAAGCGCTCACAGACTTACCCTGTTCCCAGAGGAGAAGGCGACCAGAGCAGTTGTGTGGAGAGCCGGGCAGAGGCAGAGCTTTTATACCGGCCGCGCCATTGCTCAGCACCACCTGGGCCAATCTGCAGAGGCGGCACTCCCTCCTGCCGATGACAACGGGGCTGTCCGGCTCCTGTCCCTCCCTGAGTCAGCATCCCCTGCACCGACCAGCACCTGCCGCTTCCCAGCCTTCCTCCCGGTCCTGCTGCGTGGGCTAAATGAGAGCAGGAACCTCCCTGCTGGGGGCTGCGCACGGTGCCGGCCTTGTGCTGTGCTCTGCCCTGGCAGGACATCTCTGCCCTGTGCCCGCAGCCAGGCCCTGCCGGGACGAGGGCCGGCACCGAGCACCAGCCGGGCCAGCCCAGCGGGGGCTGCTGCAGCTGCGCATTCAGACGGGGCTCCCAGCTCCCCAGCACCCCGAGGGCAGCCCCTGCCCACCACCATCCCCCAGACATGGGGCTCCCGGGACACCCGTGAGGACCTGGTAGCATTGGGGGTCAGCTGACATGACCCTGTGACAAAGTGGCTGCAGTTGGGCATCGGTGCTCCTTGCCCCATGCACCTTGGGGAAGAGCACAAGGGGTCTGTCTTGCCCCCAGACGTGCAGAAGTCGATGGCCAGTGCCTGGAGGGGAATGGCACCCAGTTCCCTTGGGCTGGCGAGTGATGCATCGTGCTGAGCAGGCAGTGCCCGAGAGGAGTGCCTTTGATTTTTCGTTTCGTAACCTCGTGCCTCTGTAGATAATAGCCACGCGGCGTACGTCATGCGGTGGCTGGTGTGCGGGAGGCCCTTGCAAGGCTGCCTTCCTGGCCAGCGGCAGGACCACGCTCTGCCGTGTGGCTCTGCGATGAAGGCATGAGGCCAGCCTGAGACCAAGCCCTTGGAGAAGAGCTATGGCACGCAGGGCGCTACCAGTCAGCCTTTGTCACGCTGCGTGCCCTCTTACACAGCGAGATAATGAAAAGACAGTGGGGCTAATTGGTGGCATTAGGTGGCAGCTGGCAAGCGTCCGAGTGGGGTGATTGCAGGGGCTGATAGAGCGGGTTGGGGCTGGCCAGGAAACGGCATCAGCACAACAGCCCCGTGCCACACGGGGAGGATGCAGGGGCTTGGCACCATGAGCCACGTGTCCCCAGCACGGCCAGCTCCTCCCCACGCTCGCCACCCCAGCATAAAAGGGCTGCTGTCGGCGAGTGCCAGCATCCACCACTCTTGCCTCGCTCTGCTCAGGACAAGGGTAGGTGGGGGCTTGGGGGTCTCGGCCTCCTGTGGCAGGGGCTGGTGTGGGGCCTCCATGGCCAGGAGAGCTGTGCTGGCAGCGGGCTGCAGTGGCCAGGGTGGGCTGAGGCACGGCAAGAGGAGGAGGGAGCCCCACGGCTGGGACCCGCAGAGCCAGGCCCTGCACGGGCTCTCGGGGAGGCTTTGTGTGCCTGGCGTGTGGGGAGAGCAGGGCAGCCGGTGGGCTGGCTGGGCAAAGGGCAAGCAGCAGGCAGTGCGGGCAAGGAGCTGGCTCTGGCTCCTCCAGCTCCAGCACAGGCCTGGGAACAGGGCACGGCTTGGCCGGGCCATCTCCTTCACTCATGACACCTGTCTTTGGGCCGCGTCTTTCAGGATCCGCTCTCCCACCCTCGCCACGATGTCTTGCTACGACCTGTGCCCACCAAAAACCAGCGTTGCTGTCCCCCAGCCCATCGCTGAGAGCTGCAACGAGCTGTGCGCCCGCCAGTGCCCCGACTCAACGGCCTTCATCCAGCCGCCCCCCGTGGTCGTCACCTTCCCCGGCCCCATCCTCAGCTCCTTCCCCCAGCAAGCCGTGGTGGGCTCCTCCGGAGCACCCGCCTTTGGGGGCTCCCTGGGGCTGGGGGGCCTCTACGGCGCTGGGGCCACACAGGGCTCGGGCGGCCTCTGCACCTTTGGCAGACCCTACACCTCTGCGGCCTGCACCCCCTGCGCCTGGCCCCGCTACGGCAAGAAGCTCTGGGACACCTGTGGGCCCTGCTAGACCCAGCCCAGCCGCAGCCCAACGCCACCACCAACCATGCCGCGCTGAGCTGGTGGGCACGGGCCACTGAGGAGTACTGAGCATCCCCAGCGCCGCGCAACACCAGCGCAGCTGGCAGTGCAGCACAACCTCGGCCCTTCCCTGACCTCTTCTCCTGCCCTCTGCTCTCCTCCTCTCCACTCTCTTCCTCGCCGTCAGATGGGGCAGGAGGGACACCCAAAGAGCCCTGCAGGGCTGACGGGCCAATTCCTGGGGAGCTGGAATGCCTCACCAAGGCGACATTTGGAGCGAGAAGCCATGCTCCCGAGAAGGTGCCTCTGCCTCCCCCATCACATGACAGCCAGAATCTCTGGGTCTTGTCTACTGCTCTCCTGACAGCCCCTCCTGCCCCTCTGGGCATAATAAATGTTTCCTGCATCCAAGTTATGTCTCCCTCCTTCTGTGTCAAAGGATTCATGCTCACAGTTTCCACAGCAGTTATGCGTGTCTCTCCAGACTTCACCAGGGGATATCGTACATTTTGTGGTACCTATGAAATGAGAGGCCATTCTTGGTTTCTTCTTATCCAGGTGCCAATGAATAGTTCTTGAATTTGGGGAGAATGTTTTCACTGTCTAGGAAAGAGGAATGAGGTAATGCAGAATTGCAGGAATTATCTGGGAGCAGGAGGATTGCCTGCAGCTGCCTCTTCAAGAAATATGTTCATACTTATTTATATATATATGTACTGATATATTTGGGCAATAATATTCATATATTAGAGTGTGGATTCTTAGCTACTGTTCATTGTCTTCTGCAAGAAGGAGTGATTGTGTCCTGTCACTCTCCAAAACCCTGTAATTGTACAAATCTGCTACTGTATCATATTCAAGTATTTGTAACCCCCTTTGGATCAAAAGCAAACACAGAGCATCTTTTTCCTAGTTTTACTCTAGGATGACCCATCTCACAGCATTCTTTTTCCCCTTACTGTTTTATGTGGGAAATTAATTAGTTTAAGATTATTTCTCAGACTCGCCCTGTCTTGTGGAGAAGTACTGTTGTGTTGGCAGTAACAGGGAAACCAGGTGTACTCTTCCCCTTGTTTTTACCAGTTCTGCTTATATTACCACTACTCTCTGGTTTTCTATATTTCCAATGGATTCACTCAAGAGCATGTACTCTCCCTATACCTCACCATCACCTATTTGGGGTTACTCAGAAAAATTTTCCGCTTCTGTCACTTCTTTCTTATGACAGCCTGTTTTATACCAGATCTTTCCTCTGTAGTCAGCAGGTGCATGGCTTTTCTATGTGTTGCTAAATATACCGTTACTGTTACTCCCATCAGTTAAGCCATCTCGTTTTTCCAGTCTTAAACTCTGATTCCTTGCTGTTTAATGCCATTCAGCTTCATGTTACTAGCACATAAAACAGAATGCTCCCAAATTATGTGCCAATGCCATTAATGCAAACACATAAATAGAGGTTTTGAGACTGATCCTTGACTAACCAATGTAGTAAACTCCCTCCATTCCTTTAACTCCCATATAACATTAGACACTGACAGAAAGGGTATGTCTGTGTAGTATTTTGCAATCAGACATGAGCTCACCCTGAACAGGTATCCAGCCCGAACAGAAGCTACGTAATCATGTCGGCTGGGTCCTGATAGCTCTCACCAGTCTTGTTTTCTTGGGCTAGGCACTTGCTGCTGATACAATACACATCTAATTGGGTGCTGGCTGGTACCTGCCTGATACTGCCTCAGTGAGAGAATCGGTAGAAAACTTGGCAGTTGGAGCTCAGGTGTTCAGTGGTGATCACGTATGGTTTGCACCGAAGTAGCTCTTAGAGGCTGTGCATGAGAGCAAAGATCATGCTGTCAAGCTGAAGAGAAAAAGAGGAAACCAGGCATGTATGTTCTGTAAAGCTGTCCCAGGAACTGTCCTGGGCTGAGCTAGCTGGGAGGAAAGAGGGCTTTGCTCAGCACAAAGGAGGCACCTGAGCCAAGGGGATGCAGGGCTGGTGCAGCACAAACCAGGAGGTCGGCTGCTGAGCTCCTTGGGATTCATGGCAGCAGTGTCCTTGCCTGAAGCCATGTAAGGATGGAGAGCAGCAGCAGGGACAGAGTGCCATTTCCCTGTGCCCAAAAGGCAGGAGCCTTTCCTCTCCACTTAAGCTGCCTGGGCTCTTCACACATCCCAGGCACTCACAGGGCAGGAGTGAAGCTCTCAGCTGGGCCCTGCAAGCTCCAGTCCCTTCTGAGACCTTTCCCAAAAAGCCCAGGGCCATGAGGGCAGCTGGTTTTGGGACAGGGAGGATGAAGCAGGCAGAGAGTGGAGAATCTTTCAGTGAAGGGCTTTTTTTGATCAAAATATTCTCAGTATTCGTTAATCAGTAAAAATAAAATAGTGTTTCCTTAAAATAAAAGTGAGATTCATTAGTACCATAGGCTAATTTTCATTTCAACTTGCTCCTGCTTATAGCACGCAGCCATCTGACATGTGCAGTTACACTGGTGGGGGACACACGCTGAAATTACCTGTTAAAATCAGACTTGCTATTCCATGACATTGACAGAGGGTTGAGATCAATAAATTGTACATTCACGCATGAAGCTTTTCTTTGAAAGAGTCTCAGTGAAGTAAGTGGTAAATCCTCTGTAACGCATTTGTTCATATTCTTTTTACTTCACCCAGATGACTTACAGACTCAGCCAAAACTTCCCTGAGGCAACTGTTATCATAGCAGTGATTAACAGAAAAAAGCAGTGCGTGATCGTTGCTCATCAGATACCTATCTAAAAAATTGTTTCCCATTGTTTACCTTCCTCCCATTTTTCCTTTTTGGAATAGGCTTTGACAGAACTTCAGGCCACCTTTTTTTTAATTTGCCTTTGAGCATGGTTTGATGATTTCTAGCATACCATCTGGGAATGTGGAAAATTAAAAGGAATTTCAGCACTAAATTAAATGGGGTGGGGGGATGTGGGGGGAAATTGGACTAACTACCAGAAGTTTGGCGGATAGAATAATTAGGGGGAGGGAGACAATAATTTCAGCTTAGTAACAGTGAAAGACTGGGCAGATAGGTTTCTTAGTAGCAGGGCTATGTGTGGCCAGAGCTGGGAGGTCTCCCCAAAGGCAGCTCATCCTGGCTCTGCTGGCGTTGGGACACTGCCCTGGTGTGGTTGGCAGGGGCCATGCGCAGGACGAGGGAACCCCACAGCCGAGGCTGGGCATTGAAAGGAAAGGTCGAGAGGCAGGCGTTGGATGCAAGTGTGTTTTATTTCAGTGGAGAAAGACACATAAGGCAGAGGCAGGCAGGTTGTCACCCAGGGCTTCAAGAAATGTGTTCCTGCAGGCTTCTCCCAGAAGGTGGCAGTTTCAGGGACAAGTGTCCTCTGGGGTGGTGGTGGAATCACACATTTGGCCACTGGCAGGGGCAAGGAAGAGGAGATGAACCAAACGAAGAAGGAAATGAGAAGTGTAATTTATGGAGATACTCTGTTGCTATTGTATTAAGTGGAAGTCTTGGATGCTCTGCTCCTTCCTCAGGAGCTCAGTTGAGGATCAAGATTGTATCATGCACTTGCTGGTCATTCTTTAATCAAGGGATATTTCTATAGGATTTAGCAGGGCCCACAGCTGCTGCGGCTGTACCTGTTGGACCGGTAGGAGTAAGGGCTGCAAGAGCCAAACCCATATGATCTACCGTAGCCATACAGACCTCTGTAACCCAGGGAGCCTCCATAACCCAAGGAAGATCCCCCATAGCCCAGGGAGCCATAGCCCCCATAACCATACAGACCCCCATAGCCCAGTGAGGAGCCCCCATGGCCATACAGACCCCCATGGCCCAGGGAGCCGTAGCCCCCATAGCCAAGGGAGCCCCCGTAGCCCCCAAGGACGGGTGCTCCAGAGGATCCCACAACTGAATCCTGTGGGAAGGAGCTGAGGATGGGGCCGGGGAAGGTGACGACGACTGGAGGTGGCTGGATCAGGGTGGTGGAGTCAGGGCACTGACGGACGCATGGCTCATTCCCGCTGTCAGCGAGGGGCTGGGGGCGGTAGATGCCACCAACGGCAGTGGGGCACAGGTCGTAGCAAGACATCTCGCAGGGATGGAAGTCAATCTACAAGAGTTGATTTTACAAAGTACAAGACATTATTTACACACATAAAAGCACTGTAATGTTCACTGCCTTTCCTCAGACAAGACTGCTTTGAAGTACACCAATTTACTAATGTCTATTAGAAAGGAAAATTGAAACAGAACAACAAAATTGCTTGCTAAGATGCTTTGGTGAGTCAGCGGGTCTGCAAGGACAGGGACTCCAAAAATGGAGTTTATTCTTATGCATGATTTCATGACTAACTCTTCATTCCCACTGATCTTTGTGCTCAGCCTTGTCAGAGCAGGGATTATAAGTCATTGTCTGTGCAGATTTGCTCAGTAACTTGTTTGATGAGACCATTACAAGGGAATTGCAAAGATCATTGTCCCCATTTTCCAAACATTGAGTCAGGGTACTGAGATATTTACGACTAGCTTAACAACACAGTGTTTTGATTCTGGGCTCTAAACTATTTTGAAAAAGTCTTACCCCAAACAACTTGCCCCCATTAACATGAAAACCCCAGCACTTCATCCGTCAGCTCCTTAAATTCTCTCCATAACCTCTTCATGAAATACATTTATTACAGAACATTTTCAACAGCTCTCAATTCCTCTTTGTGTCCTACTCTATCTAAGCCAGTGCCTGGTCTTTGGTAGTATTCATGCTTTGAACTAATGTAAAAGAATTTTGAGTGATCTGTAGTAGAATAAACTGGAGACAATGGAAAACCTGCTTCTAAGCTCAGCATTTCCCTGTGAGCCATGAAGATTTATGCTTTTTCAAATAATTTCCAGTTATGCATATGAAAAAATAGAGAAAAGGAATGCATATTGAACTAGTTCCGTCATTCCTTCAGCTCTTGGAAGTGACCTAATAATGAACTTAATTTTCTTCCATACCAAGAAATTTTCAGTTGGCTTTGAAATTAAATGCCAATCCTGAATGCAGAGCACAGCTGTACATAATAACACTTCTAATCATTTTTGTAAGCTTTATCTTTTCACCTAAAATTTTACCTACTAGTTCTCCATGGAAGAGACCATCCTAGATTAAACTGTAGAGCAAAGAGCTATTCTAGTAGTCTTAAAGAGCCAATTCAGACTTACCCAATTTGCCGAGAGGAGCGAGGGAAGAAAAGAGGTTGGAAGAACCCTGAGTGGAGAGAGCTTTTATACTGTTCAGACTGCCTGAGGGATGAGAAGCTGGTTTTGTGAACGTGGATCTAATTAGTTGACACGGCACATTTTTTGTACTGATGGCTCCAAAGTGATGAAATTGTTTCGTTTTCTGTTTTTGTTTATTAATTGATTTCAATTATCATGTAACATAACACACATATTACATCACACAAAGTTCTTTCACCTAAAAGAGTGATGGGTGAAATTAATGTATCTTTCATCCTAAAACATGATTCATGAAATGAATATCAGTTTTCTGTTCTTTGGAGTTGCACCATGTAGTAAGCTACTTATACATAGATATTCTTCTTTTGCTGTCTTATAAGACAATGATGCTCAGACATTTATCAGAAATAACCTGCTGTCAGGTGTTTCTTTTGAAATCCCTTACGTAAGTGTTCTCTCTTCTTAAAGTTAAAATACAACCTGTTGTTAAATTCTCAGGCAGGTGAGCAATACTTTTTGTGTACTTAGGTTTATTTCAGATGTGATACAATTCATAGTGTAATCCATGGAGGATTCTCAGTACTCTCTAAATCAAATTATATTGTGAACTTTCCCAAACACACAGTGGCAGATGTCTAAAACAGCCTTCAGTTTTATCTGACCCTCAAACTACAGCTTAAAGCTGGATTTAGTTCTGAAAGGAGAGATATTTATATTTTTAATGCTCAGGATGGAAAGCTCAAAATAATCAAAGTGTACTTTGAATTAATATCTAAATTTGTGTTTTACTGTGTGTTTTTGTAGGTGTATTGGAGAAACCCCAGATTTCACTGTATTAGAAAAAACATGTTTACTTTGGAAGAAGAGCACTGTGAAGTGAGATTTCAGACTAAGCCACAGTCTAATAGCATTGTCAACTCACTGGATTCATCCCAGAATAAGCAATCCTTACTGGTGTCCCATTTGCTCATCTTCTATGTTTTATCTCTGCCCTTCTTCTGACCTGGTTGCAGATACATCAAACAGGATCCTTTTTGGCTTTTGAAAACTTGCTGAGACCTCCTGCTTGAATCAAAGGCTGTTCACAGGTGTTAAAGGATTTCTGTAGCTCTTATTTCACTTGCATATCTAATCGAGAAAAGCAATCTTTTAGACATCAGAGTGTGTAAAGTGTCATCAAAGTGACATCAAAACGTGGACGGATTCCCAGTGAATATCTGAAATCATAAGCAGTCAGGGATATACCAAAACTTTCAGCTCGGTTTGATCCACAAGTTTGAGAGGGTACATTTTCCTCAAGTTTCCTTTATTTTCTAGCTTAGCCTTCAGGGCTCCTTGATCCTGATCTTGCAGCTAACCCCATCATTGATGGCACCTTTCAGTAGAGAGCAATTATGGGGTGGGAATCCACTGGGAAAGGCAAATGCTGGCTTTTGCTGAGGCTTCTTTCTTTGTTTATGCCATTATTGTAATACTATATCATTATAATTGTTATCATAATTGTTAACATAATTATCTTCATATTGTTTCTAAACTATGAGCTTTTCCAAATCTGGGGATACATATGATGATTTCCAGAGCTATAATACCAAAAACAAAAGCCATCTCAAAGTTTTACAAGGACATTCCAAGGGATTTTCAAATACCTCATGAACACCCATTGCTAACTTGCAGATACTGTGTCATAATTATATAAAAAGTATTCCTGGATTCATACACCCCACTATTACAAGAGATTATCACACTAAAGTAGGTAAGTTAAGGTCACTTGGGTTTTTCCTGTAATCAGTTCATGGTTTATAACACTTTTTGGACTGTCCTTTCTTGGACTTTAAAAATAAAATCTATGTTCTTTTCTATTACACATTGATCCAGAAACAGAAATCTTTTTATGTTAACTGAACTGTTAACGAAAAACACCCCAACAACATAGGGTACAATGAGGTCCGTCTTCACTGTGTCAGGGCTAGAATCCCTTTTTCAGTGGTCATGTCTTGCTGCCTGATTTACTTGCTTCTTTAATCCTATGTTCCGTGGTACATCTCTCTAACATGTAACAGGAGAAGAATACATGGTAAAATACAAAGGAAAACAAAGCTCAGTGGAGCAACTCAGAAAAACCAGCTTCAATTGTGACTTGTGACTGCCGGCTGAAATATTTCTATGTCCCCAGGACTGAAAGACAACTAGCGGAGAACCATCCAAAACCCATTAAAAGATGCTCCTGATGATGGTGTTTGCCTTGTACTGAGTAGCTGGAGGTAGAACTGCTAAGCCTTGCAGAAAGAATGTTTTTACCCTTGTTGCTTGTCTCTAGCCTTCATTTGCAATCCCAAAAGAATTTTCATTTTGTCTCCAGGTATACTGTTGATTACACTAAAAGACCTGTAATTGAACAAAAGAAATGACTGCCCTCCTGTCACCTTAATTAAGTAGGACTCTTAAATAAATCAAGTCAGCTCTACTTCCTCCCCTAATGCTAAAAAGAGCAATGGAAAAATAAAAAAACAATTCCACACATAAAGCCTGGAGATAATAGAGAGGTCTGTTGTGGATGTCACGCTATGCGTGGGTTTGAAGCGCCTACAACGCACAAGGAATAAGCAAAAACAATTTCAGCACTTTGAGGAACTACGTGTCCTACAATTTGGGGTTGGTACCTAATTATGAACTCACGCAAAGGATGCCTAATATCCTCCAGGCAATCTATGGAGCTGTATAAAAGCTTTCTGCATTAAGCCTTTCATTCCACTTCTCTCACCTTACTCGCCTTCGTGAATTTGGTAAGTCAGATTTCTCTCAGACTTTACTAAACTTATTAACTCCAGACCAAGCCTTCTTCAGCTGCTGCAAGGCTGCCAGTGATATGTAGATCATTTGCTACTGGAAATAATATTTGGTTTCTCATTCGTTACTAGGCTCTGTAAAGATACGCTTCAGCAGAGGGGTATATCAAGCAATTTTGAATTGCAAACTTGTAACGTTTTAGCACTTCAGAGAATTCCTTGTCTATTTTAGAAGATAAAAAACAGTTCGTATACATGGTTGTATACGGCTGCATTTAGCAGAGCTCTGCTGAGTTTATAACAGGAAAGATGAAACTTATTAAGTTGAAGCCATCAACTAACAGTAATGTAATACTATCAAATCAGTTCAACTGGAAATACCAAAGATACAACAGAAAAGTACATGACTTTGTCACACTAAAGTCAAAATAAGCCTCCAGATTACAGTGCTAGGAAGAATAGTAATAGGAAATATGCTGAATTCCCAAAATTATTGACACCCTGTAGCATTGCTTCATCATAACCTCCTGTTTGTTATTTCTTCAGTGTTAACATAAAAGACCGTCCATCCCTACGAGATGTCTTGCTACGACCTGTGCTCCACCTCTGCCTGTGGCGTCTACCGCCCCCAGCCCCTCGCTGACAGCGGGAATGAGCCATGCGTCCGTCAGTGCCCTGACTCCACCACCCTGATCCAGCCACCTCCAGTCGTCGTCACCTTCCCCGGCCCCATCCTCAGCTCCTTCCCACAGGATTCAGTTGTGGGATCCTCTGGAGCACCTGTCCTTGGGGGCTATGGGGGCTCCCTTGGCTATGGGGGCTACGGCTCCCTGGGCTATGGGGGTCTGTATGGCCATGGGGGCTCCTCGCTGGGCTATGGGGGTCTGTATGGCTACAGGGGCTATGGCTCCCTGGGCTATGGGGGTCTGTATGGCTGTGGGGGCTCCCTGGGTTACAGAGGTCTGTATGGCTACAGTAGATCGTATGGGTTTGGCTCTTGCAGCCCTTACTCCTACCGGTACAACAGGTACAGCCGTGGCAGCTGCGGTCCCTGCTAAATCCTATAGAAATATCCCAAGTGAGGTATAACTGATAAATGAGATCTGATGGTTTCACAGCTAAAGAGGTCTGCACCTCCACTGCTCTGTTCCAAGACCACAGAGCTGTGTCCCTTCAGCCCCTTTTGAATTTTTCTTCTTAACTCCTACCTTTATTTTCTGCCTTAATGCTTCTCCTGTCACATTTCCATATTTCTTGGGGCAATATGTTGCTCAAAATGTTCCTGTTTGTTCAAATCAACAGCTAAAAAACCCAAATCAATCATATGTGAATGTATCCCTGAGTGGAGAACAGTTTCCTACTTCTTGGAGACTCTGAAAATGTATTCCTTCTCTCACTGTTATTAAAAGTTTATTGCATCGAAGTTTACATGATCTGGTGTTCTTTTCTCATGGCTTTGCCCTTGTTACTTGTCTTAGAAGTTTAACCTGTGCTGTCATCAGTCTAAACTATGTAGAGGAATGTCCTGCCCCCAAAAAAATCAGGGATTTCAATTGTACAAAAGCATTGTGAAGCCTCAGCAGAGAAGGAGCTATTGTCCTGGCCTCCCCATTTTCAGCTAAAGATTCTTGAGATTTTTGAAGAATTTGGCTTCTTGGTTGTACATCCACTGGTTCCACATTACTGCTGGTAGAGAAATGAAACAGTAGGTCACTAATTTTAAACTCTTTCCTAAAAGTGTTAATTTTAGTAAGACTTACTTCCAGGTAAATATTTGAGTAATCTCTTTGAACCTCAGGTTCTAACTCAAATACTTGAACTCTGTCCTCAGTAATACTCTCTGCAGCAAGCTGAATTAATTTCCTGTCAAATCCTTGAAGAAATTTTTCTGGGGCATACAATAAAACTTTTAAATCTGAATGGTCTTTCTGTATAATCACAAAATCTGATGATGTTGGACGATTTTTGACAGAAAGGTCAAAGTAGCTACTCCAGACAGCTACCCCAAAGGCTAATTCTTATATACCAGTGAGAATGGCTGGAACAGGTAGAACATAGTTATGGTGCCTGAAAAGCTTAAAAGGCAGAAAAAGTCACAACGCAGCATACATAACCTCAACACTGTTGTTGTGTTTCCCAGCTCCTTCTACGTGTGAAGTTCTCACAACATAAACCCCCATTTTCAGCAGCTCTAACTTGCAGCCTCTCCCATGATATTCCTCATCTAAAACGTCCATTAGATGGTCTACCCACCTGTGAAGAGCTGTTTTCCTTGTTGCAGCTCCTCCTACCCTCTCCCTCTCAACTGCTCTGTGCAAATAACCTTCACCATTCTCTCCCTAAATCCCTCCTGCCCGAGGGCACCATCCACCACCCTTTTCTTCATAATCTGCTTTGAATCCAGCCTCAGATGAGGCACCAGCTCTGCTTCTGCTGTGATCAGCAAAGATGTTCAAGTGGCTCATTAGGGAATGGAGGTTTAGTGTGGTTTCTTTCTAAACTAATGTTATTATCGTAACCCAGAACAGCTGGGGAGGGAGGATTCCTGCTCCCAAATGTCTGCAACACAGGGTGACTGAATTCACTGATAGCTGAACCATTTCAGCTGTGTTTTTGAAGTCTGAGCCTCACTCTATGTAAAGATGTGAGTTTCCCCCATTTACAGAGAGGAGAGCTGCATATCCATAGCAGAAAAAATGAAAACCAAAAGTTGATTTGTTTGATGCAGAGTAGAATCACTTTAATGAGAAAAAAATGTTCACAGAAAAGCATTGTAGAATTTTCAAGAATATGCATCAGAGTACAAGTAGTTCCTTCCATAATTATTCTTGTTAGACAGTGAAGTGCCATTTTATAAGAATATATTTGGTTTATCCCACTCATTATACATGTAGTTGGAAAAAAAGCCCAAATGACCATGAGTAGAAAGTGAAGAAATTAAGGATGTGCTGTGTGCTCTCAGCTCCACTGCAGTGGCTGGCAGCGATCAGGATTTCACAACATCTCCTTCAGGACCACTACTGTGGATCAAGATTCTGTCTCTCCATTGCCGGTTATTCCTTACTCAGTGGATATTTCTGCTGTTTTTACCAGAACCCGCAGCTGCCACGGCTGTACCTGTTGGACCAGTAGGAGTAAGGGCTGCAAGAGCCAAACCCATACGATCTACCGTAGCCATACAGACCTCTGTAACCCAGGGAGCCCCCACAGCCATACAGACCCCCATAGCCCAGGGAGCCATAGCCCCTGTAGCCATACAGACCCCCATAGCCCAGCGAGGAGCCCCCATGGCCATACAGACCCCCATAGCCCAGGGAGCCGTAGCCCCCATAGCCAAGGGAGCCCCCGTAGCCCCCAAGGACAGGTGCTCCAGAGGATCCCACAACTGAATCCTGCGGGAAGGAGCTGAGGATGGGGCCGGGGAAGGTGACGACGACTGGAGGTGGCTGGATCAGGGTGGTGGAGTCAGGGCACTGACGGACGCATGGCTCATTCCCGCTGTCAGCGAGGGGCTGGGGGCGGTAGACGCCACAGGCAGAGGTGGAGCACAGGTCGTAGCAAGACATCTTGTAGGGATGGAAGTCAGTCTGTAAGACATGGTAATTTATGTTAACATTGAAGAAATACAAACATTAGGGTTAATGCTACTAACAACAGGGGAGCACAGGTCATAGCAAGACGTCTTGAAGGATGGAAGTAAGCTGCAACAAACACTGATGATTAGACTAAGTAGAAGAAGACTTCAAAATTCATCAGTTTAATGAATCAAGTACAGGATTTTGTATAAATAAATTGATTTCACATTTTGCAATCATAATCCTCTTTTTTCAAAGAGTAGATTTTCAAAAAGTGTCCAAAAGATGTCTACACATACAAAAGCATATGGGAAATGTTATACCTAGCTGTGAAAGTGTTGTCACTCACAATTATCCTGTGAAGAACTTATATAGATTTCTACACATTAAACTGGAAACTGAGAAGCAAAAGCTGAGAGAGCATGACTTTGTTCAAGGTCATTTGATGAGTCAGTAGGAAAACTTGGATTTGGGTTCAGCAGGTTTACATGAGATGTAGTTTATATATGACTTAATTACAGTAGCTTCTTCTTCCCACTCATCCCAATTTTACTGAGAGTTGTAGGAACAACAGATTATAGGATTGTGACTGGCCAGATTGCTCGGAAAGCTGGTTGACAAGACAGTAAAGGACAGATGGTAACGTTATTATCCCAGTTCCCATCTATGCAGCCACTGTATGGATAGTATCTAGAGAGTTTCAATATAAACAGCCTTTTAGTCCCTAACGTCTTTCCAAAAGCTCATTATTATTCCCAGGACAAACTTTGGAATACATTAAATGCACTGAAGTAAGAATCATAAAATCATAGCATATCTCAAATTGGAAGGGACCCGTCACGATCATTGAATCCAACTCCCTGTTCCTTGCAGGACTACCTAAAACTGAAATAGATAACTAAGAGTGTCTTCCAATTACTCCAAGGTCCAGTGTTTCTGACACAGAACTCCACAGAGACCCACGCACCAAACAGGTGTATCTGCCACCCCAGAGCCAGCATTAGAATCCGTGTCTCAAGGCAACGCAGATACATCCACAGTATGGATGATGGACATCAACTGAAGTTGAAAACAGCCACAAAAAGAGACATTGATAGCAATAGAGAAGAATCAGACTTACCCAAGTCACCAAGAAGTCAAGGGAAGTGTTTGGAAGAGCTATGAGAGGGAACAGCTTTTATATCAGAGCAGCTGGAGGTACAAGATCAACGTTGGTTGCCCGCCCCAATTTCAAACACGTGTAACCCATCAAGATGATGAAATTGCTGTGTTCATTATTGGAGTTTATGAGTCCTTTCAAATTTGTTTGTAATAAGGACCTAAACATTACTTCAGATTATAGAGAATTCTTTCATCTTGTGACGACTTGGGGAAAATTAGTACCTGACATTATTCCAGTCACTTCCTTAAAATGACAACAGAAATTATTAAGCTAGCTCCTCTCATATTAACACCTGGAGACTGTCTCATGGGTTTATCAGAATTAGAAACTGCTGTCACGGACAGGAATTTTGTTTAAGTACATATAATTCACATTACAACCTGCCAGAAAAGAAGTTAAAGACTGTCAATGAGATATGCAGGAAGGCTGGGGGTGGTTCCTACATGTTTGGCATCCCTACCTACAGCTGGGGGACAAGGCACCCTTGAGACCTGATGATGTTCTCCGGTAGTATTGGACACTGGCTGTAATGGGGACAATTCAGCTCAGAAGAGCAGCAGCAGCCCCAGGGACCTGCAACGTGTGCTTCACTCTCTAAATAGGGCTTATGTGGAAACTAAAATTTACTTTCGAGCAGAAAAAAAATGGTGAAACCCTTCATTTTGGGGTGCTGGGAACTCTTTTCATATGGATATGAGTGGAATTGGTTTCTCCATCCATCAGTCGCTCAAACAGTTGTATTCTCTTACAAAAAATGTGTAGGGTTAAGTCTGCAGGGTTTCGCATAGGAGACAGAGAGCAAGGCTTTGTATCCCTGAGGCTTGCAATTGTTTTTTGAGAGATAAACAAGGAACGAGTTTCTGAATTTATCTAAAACTACAAAGAGATTGGTGATCCCAAAGAGACTTTCCCCAGGTATTCTGGGTTTGATGTTGTCAATACAAAGGTTGTGCTTGAGAATGTTTAATATGCCTGAGGAAACCTAAGCTTTCTCAGTACAAATGGATCCTCTGGTACAAAAATTGAAATGTGACAGAAGTGCTATGAATTATTGACTTTGATTCTCGAGAATAAGGTTTGTTGCTGCAAACCTTAAGTCCAGGACAGGGCTGAGCTGGCAGTTTCTGTGACCAGGGAACAATTGGGAACTTGGAGTGCACCATGCAAAACAAAGGCTGGGTCTTCCCTTGTTTACAGATGTGCTATTTTAATACTGCAGACTCTACCTCATAAGTTAGCTCTAAATTACGAGGTGGGTTTCTCAGCCTTTGAGGTGGTTAGAAGTTTTTTTTGGACAATAATATTTTCAAGCTTCCAGGGAGCAAGTCTTTTCAAATGCCACAAACTATCCACTAATGGTTTGTGAATGCATTCTTACAATTAGATGAAAGGTTTGTACCTGGATTTAGGCGCCTAGCAATTATGGAATGACATCGCATTTAAATGTGTAAGTCAAGATACTTGTGTCCTTGGTATAATCAGTTCATGGCTAAATACTGGGGATTTGTGTATCTTCAGGTTTTTTTGGTGTAGAAGTCTAGAATGAAATATAAACTTTTAAACACAATAAAACGTTTCATAAGGTGTTTAATCAGTGTATCTTTATAATTTTCAGCTGCACATCAGACCACAGAAAGAGAGGATTTTATTATTTGCTCAAGATGTTACAGTTCTACCAATGGTCAGACTTTATCCACACAAATTATTTATCTGTCTCTATCATGGTGTATCTCTGGATAGCTTTAGCAAGTTCCCACCAGTCATGTTTCATTTAACTCCATTTCTCAGTAGGCTTCAGTATTGCCTGATTTGAAGATGGACCTAAAAATGATTCCTGAAGGCTTTGTATCAGGGGACAGAGAACTGGGAAATGTGGGTGGTTTACAAGGATGTTCTATCTCAGCCTTCTGCTTTAAATGGTCCAAAAGACTTGCCAGTGTTTGAGGAAAGGACAGGGAGAGTAACCCACAGCTGAATGCACTGAAAAGAAAGCAAGAGGTATTTCACCAAGTCCCTTGTTCATTAGATGAGGTCATCATCGTGTTCAGGAGCAAAAAGCCAGACACTAGAAAAGCATTTGAGGACCACAGGATGTTTTCTGTGGCTTCCTTTGGGTCCAGTATTGGTCTCACGTTACGTAGCTGAGAGCACAAATCATAAAGATAAAAATGGTGACACCAAAGTTGCTCTAATGGAACTCCATTTTACCGACAGGTATCTCTACAGTCTGGATTTAATGGAAAAATCTGTGCACATCAGATGACCGCAGTCACGCAACGAGCAGCCAGGTTTTGCCATTATTAATGGAGAAGCTAAGGAAGAGCATTAGTATAATGCTTGTTGTAACACCAAGGATGTGAATGGAATGATAACAGGAATGAATATGACACGTAACCATTTGAGATGAAAGAGGCTTCTGTGATGAAATGCATCTACCGTATTTCATGAGACTTCGAACCATAAATAGTCAGCAAAACTTTGAGGACCTGCGTGTCATATTAGTTTTAGGTTTGCCCCAATTAGGCACATGCGCAAATTGCAGCTTACATGATCCCCATGATCCAGGGAACTGTATAAAAGCTCTTCCAACTCAGGGCTCTTCATTCCACCTTGCCTGCTTTATCCACCTCGGTGAAAAGGGTAAGTGTCATTCTGTGTGATCTCTTTCCTAAAATTTGAGTATCTCTTTTCTGTCAATTTTAGTTAAGGTCGGAATCATCTGTAAGCATTCTAAGATTCTTAAACACGTTGGATTATTTCATGATGCTTATTTTTCTTATTTGATGTTGAACATCCATGTATTCAGATTTAAAATGGTAAAACTTGTTTTTTCAAAAATTACTGTTTCCTGTTCATACAAATTTGAGCTATCAAAGCAGCTTCCAAAACATCAACAGAAGACTTTTTCAAGCACTAGGAATTTTTTAAGGCTTTTTCATCTACGTTTCTTATGTGTCTATGTAAATGTATGCATTTCTTGAGAGGACAAGCTTAACCAGAAAGAACAAGTATTGGAAAATGGAGAAGAAACTAGGAAATCCCAACCTACCCTTTACAATGTCCTTGCTTTGAACAGGGAGTTCGACTAGGTGAGCTCTGGAACTCTCTTCTAATCTAATATTTTATTGGTTCTAATGACGAAAAAAATTGTTCACAGGTGATATTCCTAGTCCTGCCACAGGTTTTCTTTCAGATTGGATCAGATCCTATGGTGAAAGTCTTTTTGAAGAGCTCAGATCCCAACATACTTACCTGCAGTAGAAACCTGGCCCTAGTTATCTGAGTGTACTAGTTTCCCATCTGGGAAATCAAGACAATCTTTTCACCCACTCTGTGACTCTCAAGCTACTTTGCAAGCACTTCAGGGCAGGGAATGCCTTATTTAATCCATGTTTATAGCAAGTTCAGCATACCGGCAGCATGATTCTAGCTATTGCTTCTGGAAGCACATTACAGGTCAATATGGCAGAGTTGTTCTTCAAGCTACCCATTAATTTACTATATCAACTTTGCTGGTTGTCAGGTTACACCGCTTTGGTTTTGCTAGTACAAAACAAACATGAAATGACCTTTCAGACACAGGCATTGTAAGAGTGGCTGCAAAGTATAGTGGAAGCCATTTGCAAAATAAAGGGCTGCGTAAAAATTTTGCAGTGTTTGGCAGTGGGGTAGAACAAAGAACTACTTCACAGAATCATAGAACCATAGAATGGTTTGGGTTGGAAGGGAACTTAATGATCATCTACCTCCAACCCACTGCCACTGGTAGGGACACCTTCCACTAGACCAGGCTGCTGAAAGCACCATCTGACCTGACCTTGAGCACTTCCAGGGATGGGGCATCCACAGCTTCTCTGGCCAAACTGTGCCAGTGCCTCGCCACCCTCACAGTGAAGGATTTCTTTCTGGTACCTAATCTAAATCTCTCCTCTTTGAGTTTAAAGCCATTACCCTTCTTAAAGGGAACCAAGCATCAGAAATTAGGGATGATACCATAGAAGAGATGACTGCTCAGTGTGCAATCTGCGCAATGCTGATTTACAAGAGGGAGAGGTGTCTCATGAAAAATACTGAAGAGAAAGAAGAACAACCAAGACCTGAAAGATAAAGCCATTATTCTAGTCCATGTGTCCAACTTCCAAACTCTTTTTCCCATTGATTTTGTGCTTTGTTTACTCATCAGTGTGTGTTGCAGATTACCTCCATCCCTGCGAGATGTCTTGCTACGACCTGTGCCCCACTGCCGTTGGTGGCATCTACCGCCCCCAGCCCCTCGCTGACAGCGGGAATGAGCCATGCGTCCGTCAGTGCCCTGACTCCACCACCCTGATCCAGCCACCTCCAGTCGTCGTCACCTTCCCCGGCCCCATCCTCAGCTCCTTCCCGCAGGATTCAGTTGTGGGATCCTCTGGAGCACCTGTCCTTGGGGGCTACGGGGGCTCCCTTGGCTATGGGGGCTACGGCTCCCTGGGCTATGGGGGTCTGTATGGCCATGGGGGCTCCTCGCTGGGCTATGGGGGTCTGTATGGCTACAGGGGCTATGGCTCCCTGGGCTATGGGGGTCTGTATGGCTGTGGGGGCTCCCTGGGTTACAGAGGTCTGTATGGCTACGGTAGATCGTATGGGTTTGGCTCTTGCAGCCCTTACTCCTACTGGTCCAACAGGTACAGCCGTGGCAGCTGCGGGTTCTGGTAAACACAGCAGAAATATCCACTGAATAATGCAAAAGTGAAAAACGAAATGCAGATTCACCAGTGAGCAGATGAGTGACAGCTTTGTGAAAGCACTCACAAATCCTGTTCAGCGCGGAGCCTTCTGCATGCTACTCACCTCTCCTTTTTTTCCTTTGAATGTTTTCCTGATCTCTTCAGGGGTTCAATTCCTTGTTATCTTCTGCTTCATCACACTTGTCGGAATGCAGTGAGACATTTAACAGCGTCTTTCAAAATGCATTTGACTCTGACATCTTGGATATACATCCTTGCTATTGCAAAGTATTTTTATTCTTTTCGTTCTCATTAAAATTGTGTTGCATCATTTAAAATAAGTGTGTTGTGATTTTGTGTCCTCATCCATTCTGAATTTGCCAACTTTTCTGGATAAAGCTGCCTGTCGTACATATGGCTGCAATAACATTGTGCAAACCCTGCCCACATAGTGAAAGTCTCCATGAGGAGTCCTTGCCAGGCCTGTTTCACCACTGAATTGCAACAACATGGTCCCAGCACGCTGGCCATGGATGAAGAGCAGCCTTCTCTACACATTACTTTATTAGACTCCCCATTCATGAGTTTGTGAGATAATTCTTTGAACTACAAGTGACTGTTGGCACCCTGAAAGTTAAGTTCTTGCTTATTCCACTGCAGACTTCTAATCCAAAGTCATACAAATAATTTCACCGCCACTGCTCTTCACGGAAGATCGGTGGCTGATATTAAATGAATTTCAGATTCTGTGTCTCTCTAGCACAGAGTAGCCTAGATCCATGCTGTTGAATTGTCTCACTCCAAAATTTTGTCTGTGTGCAGATGATACTTCTTCAAAACCACAATAAGGACCATGTGCATAATTTCACAGTACATCTGACTGGTTCCTGGGTTTGGGTTTCTTTGGTTTGAGTTATGTATATATTAAATATCAATAGAATCTGTGTAAATATTATATAGGTAGCCTAAAACCAAGGAATAATACTGCACCCCACGTGGCATATCTTTTTAAGTTATGAGGAAAGCATGTCACCATCTCCTGATTCAAGATGCTTATCTCACAAGATGGTTTTCTTTTTGTGGTTCAGCTGCCAAAAGATCTTAGGCTATATATTTTGCTACATTAAAAAATATGGTGAAGCATAATGCAGCAGTGTTCAGTGAATATCTGACCAGAAACTGAAGGCTGAAGATGCAGAAACAAGGACAAGAGCTGCTGGGCATGCCCAACTTTACTCCATAACTCAGCAGTGCACACAGCACATTTCTCAGCACTCATTGCCCAACAAAGCCAACTATAAATCTGCCTTTTATTTCATTTAATTGTCTCTGGTAAATTGAATTGCTCTTCCAGCAAGACCCACAGCTTCCACAGTGGTATCCAGTATCAAAACAACAGCCTGAAGGGATGTTGTGCTTGCTGTCAGGACCTGGAAAATCTGTAAGCAAATCTGTTGTGGTAAAGATGACCAGAACAAAAGCTCCCATAGGAAAAGAAGCCCTTAAGTATGGGTGTTAAGATATCCTGCTAAGCTGTCCTGAAGGAAGGAGCTAAGTATCTGGGCTGACAAGGTGATGACAATGGCTGGTGTCTGAGCCACTGCCCTCAGGTCAGGGCAATCAGCTCCCTGCAGCTACTGAGGCTGGTGCTGGCCGTGAACTGGTCAGCTGGCAACATGACTAAGTGTAAGAGTAACACCGCACAGATTCCCTTGGAACAGAAGGAAAAGTTTAGATCTCACGGAAATGGGAAAGGCAGAGCAGCCGGGATCCTCTGCAGCACTCATTTAGTTCCAGATCCATCCCATCTAATCGTAGCTACCCCACCAAGATCTGCTTGCTGTTGTGGATGTAATTCCTCAAATTTGTTTAAACCTTGTAAGAAAAACTATTTTTAAGTGATGGTTAGTGAGTGGAAACACAGGAATATAGAAAGTCACATGCTTCCTCAGATCAATGGTTGCTCTTACCCTATACCTTGTCTCTGCTAAAAGTCAGTTCCACGTGGTCTGAAGTTTACTGTAAAACTCCTGGTGCTTTATTGAATGAACTGTCCAAACTTCGTTCAAATTCAAATAAATTATTGAATTTATTGAATGAACTGTCCAAAGGCTCACCTGATTCCCAACACCCTGGAGGTCTTTTGTTTGCTATACGGAGGCTTTGCTTACATCCATTTCAAGCTTTGGCTTTCTTCCATACAAACTAATTTGAAAGAGCAGCTGGAAGACCAAGTCTTTAACTATTAAGAGGACATAGCATCAGTTAAATGTGGCAGCGACTGAGGCCTTTGTGGTGTGGTTTGTAGGACTACAACCCATGGGATTTTTTTGTCTTTTAGTGTCAGTTCAGCAGATTATAACTCTGACATTTGAACCAGTGGAGAGCTGACAGCTCCTATTCAATCCATTGTGGAAAATACCAGTTTTCCTGGTATAATAGCTGTTAAAACCTGTATATAACATTACCTCCTCATAAATGACAAAAGAGTAATTTGAATTTACAGAAAAAGAACAGTCTGATATCTAAAAAACAGCTGGCTCTGGGAAGAAGGTGGCAAGAGAAGTAAATACAAGAAACTTTTGAGGAGGGACTATTTATGTTTTCTCAAACTGCCTGAAGAACCTGAAACTCCCATTAACACCAGCCCACATTTATCACACATGGTTCACCTCAAAATGATGAAACAGCTTTGCTCAATATTTATGTTTATTACTTGATTCAAATTCTCACGCTGCATGAAATGCAAATTACAAACCAAATATTTCTTTCATCTTAGCACTTAATTGGCAAGATTCATTCCTGGTAACGTTCCATTAAATACAGTAGAATGACAGGAGGAATTATGCTGGCTTCATTTATTTACCTCTTCTTTTATTGGCTGACATAATGATGGTGGCTCAAATGTTAATCGTAATTGCCATCTGCTTGAATATGCAGGGGTTTTTCCCTTCTTTGTTACCTATGCTAGATGAAGTATAACAGATGCAAAACACAGCGTCTTTCTTGCAGAATCAGCAACCAACCTGTATATGAAATCAAAGTTCAGAGTTGGACAGGCCCATTCTGTGCTTTTTAGAAGAAAAAATCAAAAGATATATTGCAAAATACTTTTTAAAATCAGCCAGGCCCATGCCTTCTCTCCCAGACTACCCAGTTGTTCCATTTCTTCACATTTTAGAAGTAAATTCATTGGTCACAACAAAGGTAAACAGTTTCTTAACCAGATTACAGGCAACATGTTCACTATATATATAAATGCACAAATATAAAAATATATCATATTTTGTATTCAGCTTCCTAGAGAAGCTGAGCATCTGTTTAAAACATGAAAGAAAGGTAGACCACTCTCAGACTTGGAAAGTCCTGGGAAAAACTTTCAAAACATGGGAACAAAGGCAGATTTTGCAGCTCTTTTTGCTACAAAAAGTGAAGGGGATGTGAATTAATACATCAGCACTGAAGGAGCCGGTACACAAACTTAAACAAATACAGAAAAACCTAAATTATAAAATTAATTCAACTGAAATCCTAAGGTTAGACATCATGAGGTGGTAAAGGGAAGAGGAAGAATGTGCTTGACCAGTGCAATGTAATAAATAAATAAATAAATAAATAAATAAAAATGCTGGGCTGTTTGAATCCAACCACACACTTATATTACAATGATGACACATGAGTTCATGCGTAAACTACTAAGGAGGGTTTGGGAAGTGCTTAAAAACACACACAAAAAGTATTTGAACACCCTTTATGAGTATTATTGCTCTTGTAATCCCCTAGGGCCACCTCAAAGTCTGGAGGAAAGAACCTCATAATTTAAGTATAACTTCTGGTAGAAATGTTGCAGTGTTTATTACCAAACAACTGATCCACAGGCAAATGAGGATTTATGAGGCTGGTCCAGGCACCGTTTATTGCACACACTTTCAGAAGGTGGGGATATGGGTGGGACACATCTCATCAAACCTTCCCTGCTTAAAAGCTGGGTGTTTCGGTTGAGCTTGTTGTGTGTCTCCGTAGCCAATGAAAGCAAAATTGGTATGTTTTGAGGATGATACCAATTCTGGTAAGGTAAGCACCTGAGATGGGATGAGTTGCCTTGCAGAAATACTCGTCCCACCCCAATAAGTATTGGGGAAGCCTGAGTAATTTCAAGTGACAAGTCACTTGTAACCTGGGCAGTCGAAACTGGTCTCTGCAACAGTATGCACTCTGCAGGCAAAGCCCTGCTAGCCCAGAAAGAAAGAAGAGGGGGGGGTGGGGGTGAAATATCTATCGTTGCAATAACTATTCCTTGGATAATTCTATTGCTTTTTCTGCCACTTATTCTGGGAAGGAAGCACTCAGAAATTGTTTCTGTGACATCCTTCAGCAAAACTTTGGTTCAATTCCTTCGTAAGATGGAATAGTAGATCTAAGGGCAAACTAGATCTTCATCATATGAACAAAAAGAAGGAAAAGATAAAGACTAACTGAATGCAGTGGTGGACAGAAATGTATAATGTCAAAAAGAAACCAAGAAATTTGCACCTTTTTCACCACTGCCTTGTATTACTTTCTCCTTCAGAGCTGTGTAGTGTTGACACAAGGCAGCTATTCACTGCTAATCCCTTTGCATTTGCAGCCCTTCTGCATTGCTGAACCTGCCAGATAATCTCTGTGATTTGCAGATTGGATTTGCAGATTCCAGGTGAAAAATAAGGAAAAAAAAATACATATAACCCTTCAGAGGAAACTTCAGCTTTTAGTTTAAACACCATTTCAGATACTAAAATACATTTTTGCTGGTCTTGCCAAGCAGCAAGGAAAATCCAGAATTTCTAAATCAAAGACCATTAAACAATGGCCATAATTGTCACAGGTCCAGCACCTCTGTCATGTTTTGTGGTTGTGGGTGGAAAAAGCATCCGAAGGTGTCTTCCACCTCACTGAACATTTCATTGCAAAATGTGTGAGTAGATTAGATTACAGCCTAGATCTAAAGCACTTAAATACAAACCTGTGTATGCCAGCAGGTTATAGCTCTGATTAAAATCATTATGGGAAGTTAATAAAGGAAGTGCTAAATAAATTGAACCAGTTTAATTCCTCCTGCGATGCCAATGAGGAGGGTGGAATGATACCAGCAATGAAGCTGGTCAATTAAGCTTCAAGATGAAAGGGAACTGGGAGCTGGAATGTGCATGTCATGCTCTTCAGAGATTTAGGGTGATTTTGCAAACTGCAAGCAAAAACAGTTTCATCACCTTGGGAAGTTATATGTGCTTCAAATTTGGGCTGGTTGGTGATTATGACTTCATGTGTACCGTGTGCCTCAGATCCCCCAGGCAATCTGCAGGATGGTATAAAAGGAGCAGGTACGCAGACCAGTTCCATCTCCTGCGCACTCTCTTCTACATCAGGTAAGTCTGATGCCATTTCATATCTTTCCTAATGCCAGAATGCCTTTGCACTGCAGCTTAGAATACTGCTCACTATTACATTTGGGGGTTTAGGACTTTTTTTTGATTTTTTCTCTTTTTCTCTTTTTTTTTTTTCAGTATGTTGGCAAGTACGGTAGTCTTTAGAAGTCAAGATCAGGGCTTGAGGCATTTATTTCACTACAATTCATATTTGGGCATTCTTGTACTGTTAGCAGAGTGAAAATGTAGGAAGCCGTTAAATTTAAAATGCAGAATTCTCCTGCACCATTTCAGTAAATGATTGAATTGGAGAGACATGGCCATATCCTAAGCTGTTTGATAACCCAGCTGAAGAAAGAGCATTATCTACACAGGAATATTATTGCAAAATAATCCTAGCTTGTATTTAGTTCTTAGGGATAGGTAAAAATTAAATCCTGCTTATTTTAAAGCCTGGTTATTTTCACCAGGCACAATAACAAGGGAAGTAGACCGGTGGCCTGATCAAGTGAACAAAATAATATTCCCTATTTTTACTGGGAAAAGTGCTAAGCCACAAGCTTTTGGGACCAGACGTAGCTGAAATGCTAGATTGAAAACTGAATTTTTATCTGATGAAGGAAATCAGCTCCTTACATTTTACCAATCTGCTCCACGCTCCATATGAAATTATACTGCTATGCCAAGAAATATTTGGATATAAATATTTTATAGGGAATATTTACTTATTACATCAGGTATCTGAATCTATATGAAGGCTCAAATGCTTTGGGGGTTTTACCAGAGGGATTACAGAGATTAAGAGAGCCTAGAACTGAAAGGGGACAACTCAAAGTATAGTACCTCAAAGAGCCTGAAAAGAAACAAGGACCAGGAAAAGCTGCAGAAATGTGTGGTGAAAGCAGTGCTGGGTTCTTGACTCCATCCCATTGCTCCCAGTACAAAATCTGCTTCTGTCCCATTCAATGTAATGAGAAGGTCAACTCTGGTGTAGCCTCCTGCAGCCCCTGGCTTTCTACCCACATTCACCAGGAAGGAGTGCTGGTGTTTTAGTAAAAAATGTGCCACCAACACTCTGTGAAGGCAAATTAAAAGAAGAAAAAAAGCAGAAGCAATTTCAGAAGGCTTGGTGGATGTCACAAGTGCAGGGATTGCTGGATGGGGAAGATCAGAGCAATGCTGATTGACAGAAAAGTTTGTGAATAGGGTCAACATTTTTGCTCATGTATCTGGTGATCATTGTGCCTGTTCCCCAACAACCCAGCACCAAACCTTGACCTGTTGCTCCAGTCAATCTTGTGCTTTGTATTTATGCAGCTCCGTGCTCTCTGTTTCAGGATCACCTTCATCCTCACAAAGAAATGTCTTGCTACGACCTGTGCCCCACCACCAGCAGCATCGCCTGCCCCCAGCCCATTGCTAACAGCTGCAACGAGCCATGTGTCCGCCAGTGCCCCGACTCTACGGCCTTGATACAGCCGCCCCCCGTGGTCGTCACCTTCCCCGGCCCCATCCTCAGCTCCTTCCCCCAGCAAGCCGTGGTGGGCTCCTCCGGAGCACCCGCCTTTGGGGGCTCCCTGGGGCTGGGGAGCCTCTACGGCACTGGGAGCCCCTACAGTTATGGGGGCTCTCTGGGATATGGGGCCCAGTATGGCTATGGGAGTTCAGCCCTCTCCACAGTCAGCAGTGGGTACTGCAGCCCATACTCCTCCCGCCAGTACAGCCGGTTCCTCCGCAGCACCTGTGGGCCCTGCTAAAGGCAGCAGAGAGGTCCCAGAAGAGCCACATGAAGATCCATATGCAGAGCAATGAGGACAGAGGTTCAGCGTTCCTGCAGCCCTGCAATGGAACTACTGCCACTTAGCCTTTCCAGTCTTTTTTCTGATTTTTGTTTGCCCTTCAATTTCTAATTTTTTGTTTGCTATTGTTGCCTGTTCCAGCTTTCCCATTTTTTTTAACCATCGTGGGGCGGCCTGTTGTGTATGGACATCGCTCATAATGACAAGTGTCTTTTTCAGTAGTTGCACAACAGACAGAAGAAAGCCAGCTGAGGACAGCAATATCTCTGAACAGGACATTTATCGAACATTCTCTGAAATTGTTTGGAAACAGATTTTTCATAGTCTGTGAAGTCTCACTTTGCAAACACAGGTATTTCTTGCTCATTAAAATTTTGTTGCATCACACAGCAGCCTTCTGGTTTCCCTTCCTCCCTTCATCCACAGCCCATCCTGGGTAATATCTTCCCACGGGCAGGACCAAGCTGCTAACTGAGCAGTAATACTGCAGAACATTTGAGCACAGACTGAATTTACAGCGTCACAACTCTTTCTGTAATGACGCTCCTGAGTAGCAGCTTTCCACCTTTTGAAGATATGAAAAGTTTAAAATAACATAGCATTTTAACTCCTGTTATTTAGACATGACTTCAGTGGGGCCTTTCTATGAGCAGCCAGAGAATTGTGGGTTTCCATGTTGAGCTCAGCATGGCCACAGATGCCACCAAAGTGGGTGCCCAGCAGAGTACTTTCCAGATGTAAATTTGCACCTATAGATGCTCAACCTACAGCATCAACTTGCTCAGTGGTACTTAAACTCCAGACATCCCAAGCAGCTAATAGTTATTCCTCCTTGCAGCTGTCAGCTTTTCCACCCCAACAAGAAAGAGGACTAATCCCTGTTTCCTCCAAGAAATAGCTGTAGTGCAGTATCAGGAGCAGCAACAACGCAAATTGTAATGAAGCTACAGGTGAGGCATGTTCAGTGCTGTGCAAAGAATAAACCACATCCCTGTCTTCAAGTGCTTCCAGAGTAAATAGACAAGCAAAGCATGAACATCATTGCTCTTTTCCCCTTTTTTGCAGATAGGCATCTTTTATACAGTTTAGAGGCCATGTTTTCCATACTGATAAAAACATTAGTAAATATCTTCTCCAGGTGACAAAAGAATCTCTTGGCAAAGCCTAGAACTGAACTCTCCAATATCCCCATTTAACCACTGACATATGGTCTCTGTTCCTGGTTTTCTATTCCAGCAGTTAGCTTCAGGTTTGCTTTTCATTGTTACGCTCATCTCCTTCAGGAAAAGAGGAAAATAACTCCAGATAAGGAGCACAGCATGGAATATTCCTGTCTGTCTCTTTGCTGTGGCATCAAGAGCACTGGCATATATTGGAACAGGGAGAATTTCAATGATGCCAATCTCCATATTAATATTCAAATTTGCCTGTAATCTAGGTCAGTACTCTGACTGCTTTGAGTGAGTCAATAATGCTGAAAATGAAAATGTCCTGAATACTTTTAAGATAGAACTCTGAAAATGAGATAATCCATCCAACTGACATGTTTTCATTGAATTCTGCTTGTTTTGGCTGAAAGATGGTATGTGGCACGGCCGGTAGTATACAGGGCAAAGGAAATTTAACAGAATTTAAATAAAACAAAATAAAATCATAGAATCGTGGAATCAAGGAATGATTTGGCTTGGAAAAGACCTTTAAAGATCATCTATCCCAATCCCTTTGCCATGGGCAGGGACATCTTTCACTAGATCAGGTTGCTCAAAGCCCCCTCAAACCTGGCTTTGAACATTTCCAAATGTAACCTAAGGATTCAAGACATGGCTTATTATATAATGTCTTTCTAAAAGAGGAGAATGAACAAAAACAAAAAAAAAAGTTTCCTTTCCTCGGGTTTCTCTGATAGAGTATTTTATTTAAAACATCCGAAACATTCAAGTTCAGATTCTCCAATTACAAAAGTGATAAAAGGTAGAGTGCAAGTAGTGACTTTACTAATTCCTCCAGAATCAAGCCCTGGAAGGAAGCTGGCATTCATCAGGGCTTATTTCTGGTTCTGTTATGTTGAGCCATGTGCCTGCAGGCTATTTACCAGTGGTATGAGTCTGAACCACATAAAAAACCATTAGGCTTTAGCAGTGACTACATATTTAGCAAATCCACCTATTTAAATCAAACATGAAAGGCTTAACACCCACACATATCTGTCTCGAACTGTAATTTAGTGCGTGGGGAGGACATACACTTCAGGCTGTGTTTACATCACTTTTATGAATCAGCTTCTGATTGCATCTCATTTAACAATAGCGTTACCTTGTACTAGGATTTAAAAACATGCTCAGAGCACATTTAGACAAGACAGAGGAGAGTGTAGTGACCTCTGTAGTTCAAGATGAGACAGCGTGATTTCATTTATTGTTGCTTCCTATTGTGGGTAATTACTTGTTTCATGGCAGGAGGAACAGGAGTCTGAGTTGCTGGTGCTGTCAACAGGTTGGACATCCCATGGCTGACCCCGAACTGCAGAGACCTCACAGCCAGATGTGGTCTCCATGATGCCATGCCCAGGAAAATGTCAAGAAGCACCGCTTCCAAATTATCATGATAAACAGCAGCTGGTGTTCCTCCCATCTTATATCTGCACGTGAAGTGACCCGAGAGGCACTGGGGCTGCCAGTGAAACTGGTTCTCTTCTACCGTGCTCATCCGTGATCACGCTTGCATGACAGTGTAACCCAGTGCCTTTGGGAAGTGGCAGGCTGCTGGTGGTCCACCTCAGTACAGAGCAATGGGAGGCAGTTAAAGGACAGTCCTCTGGCGTTTGCTCTGGTCTATAGCCATAACATGCAAACTCAGGCTGGCAGCTGAGAATCGGCAATGCAAATTTTGCCCTTCCCTGCTCTCCAAGGGACGCCTCTGCAGGTTACTTTACAAAATAATGGAGCACTACGCCTTCAAACACCATTCAAAGTCAGTAGCATCCATCAATCAATCAAAACATGCTATTGTGATCTATTTATAGTCCGGGCTCTAACTTCTAGCTCCCACGTGTGCCTTTTTTGTAGTAGAACAAATACGTAGGCAGAGCAGCTTCATCCAGGTATGCTGACAGCATCCACACCAAAGGATGCCTGGCTGCACCCTTTCCCCCCACAGTGAGAAACTGGCTGCTATTGCAAGTCCAGTGCAGAGGTGCTGCAAGACAGGCTGAGAAAAGGATTGGTGTAATTCTGTTTTTCTGTGTGGGATAAAATCAAAGATCTTGAAATGAGGACTTCTGTAGTGATCAACAGCAGAGTGACACGTCTTGAATATACCTGATCTGGTTGCTTTAGTGCTCTACATACCTGTACAAATCAGTACGGGGTTTTTTTGCCAGCATCCTAGAGACTCCAAAAATAATCACGCAGTGCATTGCAGACCGAGAAAGCATGAAAATAAGACAAAGCCTTCAGACACATCCTGACAAGAAAGAGGTGTTGGCTGCCTACCTCACTGTAGCCTCACCTCATTTCAGATAGTTTTACAAGCGAAGCCACACCTCCCAACCCTTTAAAGTTATTACCACATACTTGCTCCTGTCCAAACAAATTTCTGCAGCGTGAAACAGGGGTTTGCCTGGAATTAGCCTGCCAAGTGTTGCGGAGCTTGTCAGTGTATTGCTGGTACTCCTTGGAACAGCACCTTCACGCAGGGAAGAGCAGAAGTGCTGAGCAGTGTCTGACGTCTGCTCCATCAGAGTCCTGGTTGGCATTGCAGACACAGGATGGGGTGAATGTCACTTAATAGCTGTACTAATTGTATGCAAATTGCATCACTATTAAAACAGCTCTACAGGACATGCTGAGAAGCCCGGAACCCTGTTGCTGTTGAACAAAGATGTGCTGAACATGTCCAGTACCCCCAGTCACCTGTGAGTAGCCTGAAATTTGGGTGTAAAATTCATGACATGGAAATATTATTTTGTCTGAATTATATGTGATGCTCTGCAGGGAAGACTTAAGCATTATTCTTTTCTTTATTTTAACTGGGATTTACTAGAATTTAGAGGTATTAATGGGAAAGTTTAACAATCTCACAGAATTTCAGCAAAGATTTGCCATTCAGTTGAGAATTCCTGTTGGCTACTCAAAGGAAAGTTCTACCCACAGATTTTTACATGCTATTTTTAAACAATGAAGAATATTATAAAACCAGTATACAGGGATGTAATTAAGGTGGAGCCTCAGGCAAGTAGTGAGACTCAGGGAAGCTCTTCAAAGTTACTCGGGTGTTTAACTTTCTTTGCTAGCATGTAGCAAATACACATTGTAACCACACCTCCTGGAGGAAATTTCAAATTTAGTTATAAGGGTTACAAAACATGTTTATCCAGCATAAAATTACTTTTGTGAAAAAAGGCAGTCACGATGCTTACTCCTGCTTAATGGTCCTGTTCATCTTTCAACCTTAGGCATTGAGAAAGCAAACGCTGTCATGTTTCACTACAGAGATTGATGTTCACCCAGAATTGTATATAAACAAATTTGTTGGTGGACAATAAAGACAAAAAAGCTCAGGATTTTGATGCACAGTAATTTAATGAGAAAGTAAGAAGCCAAAGATCTTATTGAGAATGAAAAACATGGGGAAATGTTGCCAGGGTCTCAAGGCTGCAAGCAAATAACTGCTCCAGGGCTATGCATTCCACATACATTACTCTTGCTTTTTCATGGCATGGGAAGACTTACACAATCTTGTCCCACTTTCCTCCAGCCAAAGATCATTGATATAACTAATTTGAGGCCAGTATTACCAGGAGCCACTGGAAAGAACTGTCAGAAAACTAAATTAAACCATTAGCTTGAGAATTATATGCAAGAGATGCACAATTCACGCTCCAGGGAAGAGGTGTCAGCAACAGGGTTTGTGGAGGTACATCTTCCTCCATGTTGGGTGATTGCTCCTTATTCATTACATGTTTAACATGGTCTGCAGCTCCCAAAACCATAACCACTGGATCCATAGGAAGAATATGACCTCCCATAACTGTACAAGCTCCTGGAACCATAGGAGCCCCTGGTACCCAGAGAGCTCATGGATCCAAACAAGCTCCCAATGCTGGATGGTGCTGAGCTGCCCACTATGCTCTCCTGAGGGCAGGAGCTGAGAATGGGTCCTGGGAAGGTCATGACCACAGGTGGTGGGTAGATTACGGCCCTCGAATCACCGCAGGACGTAACACAGGGCTGGCTCCAGGCATTCGCCACTGGCTGCATACAGGTCACCTCGCAGGGCGCAAGGCAGCGGGAGCTGATCATCCCTCGGTAGGAAGACATCTTCTGGGAATGGAGGGAAATCTGGAACACACAGCACCGAGGCAACACAAGGGTGAAAGCTCAGATACTAACATAATGGAGATTGAGCTTGGCAGAGAAAGAATAAAAGACAGCAAGACCAGAAGAAGGCTGAAGGTTTCTGGTTTGTCTCAGCAGCCATGTGTCTTTTCTCAGCTTCTCATGCCCTCCTCCTCCTCTTCCCTGGAACAAACTCTGTTTCTTTTGACTCCTAATTATGGAGCCAATTTGATACACAAAATCATCATTAACAATAAAAGAAATCGCATATTTGAACTCAAGCTATGCCCCATCCTTTACCATTTCTCCTTTCCACCATTTGCTTTTTGAATCTGACTTAACTGTGACACTCAACCATTTCTCTTATAAACAATGGCAAAAAAGAACAGAAACACTGGCTAGCACTTACATTAGTAGCACCCTGTGCTGGTTCTGAACCACCTGTAATCAATACAACTGTATGAGGCAAGTCATTGTTATTCCAGCTTTAACGAAGAGGTAACTGAGGCTGAGAAGTGAACATCTTGCCCAGAGCCATTTCATGAGGAAAAAATTCAGACAAGCCTGGTGGTTAATGACAGTGTTATTCCCAAGGCTTTCAGATGCCACAGCTGGCACCAAGGCTCCCTTGCACATGCTTTACACAGATAAAATGAGCAGCAGCCACATCCCCGAAGAGCTCATAAAAAGTTTGCTTGGCAGGATATCCCACCTTGGGGTGGGAATGCAGTATCAGTGAGGTTTCCAGTATAATTAGGACTCCTGTGAATGTGGTCCCAGCTGTCCTGCCAAAGATGGCTGAGGTGACAGATGAGTGTGGCAGAACTAGGATCTGTGTGAAACTTTGTGGAGTCCTTTTCTTTAATCATAAGATCACTTGTTCACTCATAAAATCGATTTGCAGCTCCACTTGATCTCTGTCCTGCCTTACTAAAACCCATAAAATGAAAGCCTGGGAATAAAGAAAAGGAATAAAGTCCTGACAATAACAAGTACTAATGCATGACAGTCCCCAAATTAATGCAGAAATAATTGCAAAGAACAGGACAAAACATTATTGCTAATGGTGGCTTCCTAGTTCAGTCTGAGACTCAGAGTTAGTTTTCTTGGTAGTCACCTCTGCAAGTCAACGCGAACAAAATAAGGCAAATTCATAAAGGCAAGATTGTTAGGTTGGAGGAAATCAGAATTCACTAAATCCTACTCTCAATAAGTTTGCATGTCCCAATTACAGCAACATCCTAATAGCAACAGTGTCAAGCTCAGACTTACCCCTTCACAGCAAAAGCAAGTCAGGAGAAATGGTTAGAGCAGCCCAGAACCGTGAGCGCTTTTATGCCTTTTCTTGGGCAATCAGGAGGATGTGAAACATTCTTCATGTATGATGTCCTAATGCATTATCAAACAAAAATCCACTCCACCTGCAACTGCCCCAGATAATGCAATTATTTTGCTCAGTGATGGTGATTACTATTGCGTTCTTCTCATTACTCTGGCAAAGTAATATTTTTTTTTATTGCTTTTTCCTATTTCTCTGATTGCCTCATGGAACAAAGATTGCTCAGAAGTTTATCCATAAACACAATATGCTGACATGCCTGAGATACTACCCCACTTTTCCAAGTCATGCTCCAGTAAGGGGGCGTTGTGCAATTTATCCCATCGTGCCCACGCACGTTCATTCCTATGACTCTGATATGAGGCACATTAGACTCCACAGACACCTTCCTACTGAGTCTGGAAATGGGAAGCATTTGTTCCCATCCTCCTGGCTAAGAAACAAACACGAAACACATGTCCCACTTCAAGCTTTAAAAGTACAGGTGGAGGAACCTATAAGCAGGGAGCTGCTGTTTTCCAGCCCTGGCATGGGGGGACAGGAACCTCAGACAATGAGAAGTTCATGCCCAGATTTCATTGTCAGGCACCCCATGGGATCATTGCTGAAGACCTCAGTGCTCCTGAGTGATGAACGATTCATGGTTTGGGATGAAACAGGTCAGGGAGTGAAGCCATGCATCACCCTAGGAAAACCTTGGGCTGGCATCTTAAAGTGCAGTTTCAGCTGATGCAGAAGATGGGCTGCTTATTTCAGCAGATTTCTCCCTCAGATCCAGCACCCTGTCCTCAGTTCTTCAGTTATTTAATGATAAAACTATTTCCAATGATGTTTATCCATTCTACGTACCCAGGTTGACACAATTTACAATCCCTTTTTTAACCTCTAGAAGATGAGTCCCTCCCCTCTAAAATCCAGCCCTTTCTACAGAATTTAAAGTCGAATGCCTGGTTTTGAGTAACCTTGAGAATTCTGTTCTAAAATCTTAAATTTGTTTAAGTTTGGTCATCTAGCGTTTGGTAACTGCTGCCAGTACTGCAGTGTAATGCCATACAGGTGACCCATCGAGAAGGCAGACGAAGCCTTTTTTTCTGGGGCCACTTTGGGATTTCCCTCAGTGTTGTTTCCTAGCAATGCCTCCCTTTAAAGCCACTGATAGTCTACGGTAGAGGATTCACATAAACTCAAAACAGGAATAGAAACAAAGGGAAGAAGATGTTGTGGGGAAACAACCCATACGGTCTGCTCCTCCTGCCCAAACCACACCTGGTTTCACTTTGTATGGAAGGGATGACAGTGATGACAGATACCTACAGATACTTACCAATGAATCACATAATTCTTGGAGATGCATCCCTCTTCAAACCATCCTGCCCTCCTGAAAGGGCAAAGGGAGCTACATACTAGCGTCGGTTCTGCTGACGCCCCAAAGTACTTCTTTTGGCCGATGATGCTCACTCAGGGTTACAGCCACGTGTCGGCTTTTGTAACTTTGCGGACCCACGAAGTGGCACCTGGGTTACATCCTAATGTTTTTTTTCGCATATAATGGAAGTTTTGTGTGCTTTACCGACTTAAACCATTCACAGCCATCTTTGCCAGTGCAAATACGGTGTAGTGAAATACTCAGAGACACATAGCTCTATGAAAATAAAAGTTAGTGTGCGATGTGGACTACCTTTGCATGGATTCCTTGTATGATAAATCACACGCTGTGGCACATATGGATCCATTGTACAAGAACAATCATCACACCCATTTACTAAACTAGCACAGAATATTTTATCTATATCAAGTACATAATTTTATTGTAACACCAACAAAAAAGACTTTGAAATGCATCTGCAAAACCTTCTATAAATCGATTTTGGATTATTTCTTTACAAGCATGCCTATTCCTGGCTAGCTTGGATGAACATCACAAGAATAGCAAAGGGACATCCTTCGTTTCAGTTTGTAATTGAAATCCAGGCTCTGCTCAGGATGCCCAGATGTTTCTGTGCAGTTCTTCCAAGTCCATGGCGGACGGCTTTGGAGTCATCCATCCAAGAGTGCATCTCATACAGTGTGGGTGGAATTTGTCTTGTCTGGTAACACAGCACACGCAGGTTGCACTGGCATGTCTGCTACACCCTAGGAGGAGTCAAACGACAACACAGGAGTGGATGAGACGTCAGGGAGAGGGAGAATGCCATGAAAAAGGAGTAACTGCCAACAAGGAGGCGTCGAGCGGCACTTTCTGTTTGAAGACCAGTATTTCTAGGTACTTGAAAAGTAGTGTTTATGTCCTGGTTTGACTAGTTCAAGCCAAAAAGCGTGGCTGCTGTTGATGTGGACACATTAAACTCTGTTGCTGCAATGGCCATAAAACCTAACTGGGACCATGACATAAATATTCATAGGGATAATGCAAGACTCAGCACTGCGCTCTTGTGGCTTAGCTGAGAGTGTGACTCAAGCTGAGTAAATCAGTTATCTCGGACACCTCTAGACGAGGTGAATTCATGTCTCTGAGCTGAAGTGTTGGCATATCCTCAACTTGCCTTGAAACTGTGGTGTCATTTTCAGATTAGAATTACTGGCGCCCATCTGGGACCTCCTGAGATAGCATTGCAGTCAAGATTCAAGCGTCTTTTTTTGGAGGGGGCTGATTTTTTTCTGAGATGACACCAAACTGTCCCCTGCTTCCTTGGGAGCAAAGAGGTTCTCCAGTTTACAGCAGTTCCTTTCTAAGAGGCTTTGATTTTAAAAAAAATCTTCCTTATATCAGAGCTGATTGTATAATTCTGATTATATGACTGTGTAAAAACAGCCTCTTCTGTCGAAGTAGAATGCAACCCTAAAAGGCCCACCAGGCACAGGATGCCACCTTAATGCAGTCTGCTATTAAAGTACTTCTAGGCAGTATTCCCATATGTCTCGTGTGTCCATGATTTTGGTGTTTTCTTCAAAACACAGCACGCAAAGTTCAGCCAGCTCCTTGAGCACAGTGATGACAAGGATATAAAGTGAGGACAAAAGTAAAATGCACATATTTACCTGAATATAAAAATGTATCTACACTAAATATTGGCATATTCTAACCTTAATAACAACACTCTGCACATGTATTCTTTGACCGAGTCCTGAAGCGCGCGTACCTCCTGGTGCAAAGGCTTTTTTATGATGGCATTTACCATGTAAGATGCTGATTCTGGTTCCAGATGTTGGGAAGAAGGAATTATGCATTGCATGGGACATATCCTGGCCCTATGCACATAAGTGCATCTATAATCATCAGCTAATAAAGGGATGTAAGGGAGAGAGGTGTGAAGAGACACTGGATTAAAACAAAAAGAGAATGCTAATAGTAGGATGCAGCAAGATTTTTATTAGGAACAAGAAATGGCATTTACTAACAATCAAAAAAAATATTGAAGGCATGTTTCCAGTTTCTCAGACCTGATTACAAGAAATTCTCCAACAAGGAATGAATGTTTCACAAAAGGTGCTCTTTCTACCCCATGGCAAAACTAACTTTGTCAACCACAATCTGCTTTGCAGCATGCAGGAAGGTTTTGTTGAGCAGAAAAGCTTAACCCCGTGGGAGAGCAAAGCAACTACCCTGGTAGAAATTTTGTTACATCTTCTTGGCTGAACATAAAACCAGAAAACCAGTACATGTCTTCACAGAGAGGCTAAAGCACAAAATGACCAAATTTCTCACCCGTACTGTCAGAATGGAACACACACATTTTGAGAAACCAGTGCGGGTTTACAGCAACAATGTTAAAGCAAATAGAGCATAAAAAGACAAGCAGAAGAGCGGTTCCCACGGGTGCTGAGCAGCACGCATAGGTCCCAACGCATTAGCCAGGAGTAACGGGTGCCCAAGGCTATGGAGAGCTCCTCAGCTCAGCTGCACATCCAGGTCTTGCCGTCAGTTCCCCCGCTGTTTCTCCTGCCATCCACACCTTCTGCCACGCTTAGCATGGCCCACAGCCCCCGTAGCGCTGCCTCCAGAGCTGGCTGGTGGAGGAGGAGGAGAAGGAGCTCCCGTAGATAAGCGAGCCCTGCAGACCCCTGGGGCGGCCCAGCTCCACTGGGGCTGAGGTGCCCACGAAGCTCTCCTGTGGGCAGGAGCTGAGGATGGGGCCTGGGAAGGTGATGACCACGGGCGGCGGGTAGACCACGGCACGGGAGTCCCCGCAGGAGGTGACGCAGGGCTGGCTCCAGGCGCTGGCGAGGGGCTGCGGGCAGGCTATCTCGCAGGGTGGGGAGCAGCGGGAGCTGAGCTGCTGGCTGCAGGAGGACATCCTTCAGGCACGGAGGGGAACCTGCAATGCACCGGGCAGCCTGCGTCAACCCACTGCTCATGAGCCGCCGTGCAGAGACCACCCTGCTCTGCCTCGCCAGCAGCAGGGAGGGCTCAGCACATGCTGGATGCAGGTGCTCTGCCAAGGCTCGGCTGCTTTTCCTCTCTCTTCCCCTTCCCTGCCCTCCTCCCTCCCTCCCTCCCTCCCTCCCTCCCAGGCAGCTCCTCTGCACTTTCCCAGGCTCTCCTGCTAAGCATTGCCCAAGCTGGCCATCCCCAAAGTGACCTGGAGCAATCAAGCTGGAGACCACCCATCACCAGGTTTTGCATCAAAACCCACCTCACGTACCAAAGCCTGTGAAAGGTGTGCATTTTCAAGGAAAAAGAGGCATAAGCAAGACAAGCAGAGTATTTCTGAAAGAATCAGTTAAACCTACTCAAGCACGATGCTTTAAGTCAGAGTTTAAGTCAAACTTACTCAAGACGCCAAAAAGGAGAAGTAAATAGCAGCTGTCTGAGGCTGTCGGCTCTGCGAGCCCTTTTTATACCCTTTCTTGGGCTGCCTGCTGGTCTATGACACCTCATGAACAAGATCTTAATTAGCTCCCAAACACACAGATTACGCATCACTCCTCAACTCCTCATTCATGCAAACAGTTTCCTCATAACAGTGAGCAAGTGTTACCCAGCCCAGCTTTTCCTCAGTGTCTCCCAGGTTCTTCCTTCTTAGAAATCACGCAGCTGACCTCCCCAGGTGGTGCAGTATGTTGATTTACTTTATTTTTCTTGCAGATTGGGAAGTTTCTGAAGTTGTTTTCATACTCTGTGTTCATTACAGTGTTTTAACTCCAGATATATTGTTACCTTCTTGGGGCCCATTATTAAATTTTCTCTGGGAATATCAAGGAATACGCAAGACAATCCCTTCCATGTCCTTGTGCAGGTCAGTGTTGAGATGCTGAATCACTGAGGACACTGCAAACACCCAAGCGAGGCGCGGCATTGCAGCCCTCTCCTGTATGAGTTAGGGGGTTTGTGTTCAGCTCCCTCTGCTCTCAACCACAGCCCCAAGGGTCCCTGCTTGGGGATAAAAGGAAACACACGGGGCTGGACCCCAGCCTCAGATGTCCCATAACACAAGATAAAACATCCCGCTCCCCTGTGTGGCTTTATAGGATTTTCTTGCTTGATTCTATTCACATCCAAGTAAAAAACCCACCTGATTATTTTAATAGTAATTGAAGGATTTTGCTCACAGCAGACAGAGGGTCATAAAATCTCTGCAGCTGGATGAATGTGCTAGCTGGTATAAATCAGGGCCGTGGTGTGAAGGCTTCAGGGAACACAGGAGAGAATGTGTAGTCATTGTTTTCTGTTCAGAGTCAAAATAAAAATACGGGAGATCTGCAAGAGTTCACAAAACAAATTGCCTCTATGCTTTACTGTGCTGTATCAGACCTGCAGCGTGCAGCTGGGACGAGCAACAGGGCAGAGAGAGTAAATCTCCCACCCTTATTCCAAGTATAAAGCCCTACAGTGCTTCAGCTCAACATCAGCAGGGATTTAGTAAAGAAATTCAGCACACAGTGCATTGCACCACTTGTGACATGGAGGAGTGCTCAAAAAATCCTGGCTATGTGGAGCAATTGCATAAATAAGGCAGTTTTCCAACATTTTTGTCACATGGGTAAAATCAGCAAAATGCTGCAGGAAGCGAAACTGCTTCCAAAAGTTTAAGGAAGCAAGAAGAGGGTGTTGGAAGAAACTGATAATCATCCAAAGATGAATAAAATAATCACAGGAGGCTGGGGAGTGATGTGCATTGTCGTGTTTTGTTACAAAATAAACCTGAAACACAAAGTGTGTCTCAACACCCCCAGGCAATCCAGGAGATGGTATATAAGGGCCTCTGGCTCAGAAGTATTCACATCCCAGGTCCTTGCTTCTCCTCTTCATTGATCTGAGTAAGTCTGACCCCTTTGTTATCCCTTTTGGTCTTAGGTACAAGGCGGCGTGTTATTTTTAACGACCTGCACACACAGTCTGAACCGCAAAGGGACCTGCATGCGCAGTCTGAACCGCAATGGTGTCAGTACGTAGCGTTGCATGCAGACCTTTCTCCTGGCTACTCTGAACTGGCAGCTGCCTGGCTGTCCGAGCTGCACGGCAGCGGTCAGCGGGGCTCAGCCACGGCGGGGCTCAGTCCAGGAGCTTTTACCCATGAGATCAGGGTGAACGGGCTGGTGAGCCTGGGCAGAGCGTCCCAGCTGCCTTTGGCATGCTTAGCCTGTGGAGAGCCTTGGAGGGAGGGAGGGAGGGAGGAGGGCAGGGAAGGGGAAGAGAGAGGAAAAGCAGCCGAGCCTTGGCAGAGCACCTGCATCCAGCATGTGCTGAGCCCTCCCTGCTGCTGGCGAGGCAGAGCAGGGTGGTCTCTGCACGGCGGCTCATGAGCAGTGGGTTGACGCAGGCTGCCCGGTGCATTGCAGGTTCCCCTCCGTGCCTGAAGGATGTCCTCCTGCAGCCAGCAGCTCAGCTCCCGCTGCTCCCCACCCTGCGAGATAGCCTGCCCGCAGCCCCTCGCCAGCGCCTGCAGCCAGCCCTGCGTCACCTCCTGCGGGGACTCCCGTGCCGTGGTCTACCCGCCGCCTGTGGTCATCACCTTCCCAGGCCCCATCCTCAGCTCCTGCCCACAGGAGAGCTTCGTGGGCACCTCAGCCCCAGTGGAGCTGGGCCGCCCCAGGGGTCTGCAGGGCTCGCTTATCTACGGGAGCTCCTTCTCCTCCTCCTCCACCAGCCAGCTCTGGAGGCAGCGCTACGGGGGCTGTGGGCCATGCTAAGCGTGGCAGAAGGTGTGGATGGCAGGAGAAACAGCGGGGGAACTGACGGCAAGACCTGGATGTGCAGCTGAGCTGAGGAGCTCTCTGGAGCAGTGGGGACCTATGGGTGCTGATCAACACCCATGGGCGCTGTTCTTCTGCTTTTCCTTGTTATGCTCTATTTGCTTTTAATGTCAGTTTTCTCAAAATGTCTCCTTTCCATTCTTAGAAACCGAATTACTGATTATGCAAAATCTGTTTCTCACTGTTACAGCACAAAAGCACTAGTATCACTGGAAACTGGTCCATGTATGTTTTTAGTTCTTTGCGACCGTGCTTTTTTTTCTTTGGTAATTCTTCTTTGATGTCTATATGTCTAATAGGAAAGATCCGTCGATGTCACCTTGCACTGCAATTTTTCCAGTCCACTGGAAACTTGAACCAAGACAGATGAGCGAAATGTCAAAAAATAGTTTGATGCACACTGTTATGCTGGCCCTGTTTCAAAACACTGAAGTCCATCTTGTATTTTTGCTTTACTTTGCTTAAGATGTGTACTTTCTGGTCCAAATAAAATCTTATGATTGCATCCATATAAGATTCATCTGTTTGCTTCCTTCTCGGTGTTGGGGTAATGCAGCCTCTGCAAACCGATTGAACTAAACCACCCCCTTATCTTAGAGATCTGTAGGGGAGTGTTATGCTCTCACAGACTGTTTATATAATGCCTATGGATTCATTCGTCAGGGAACTCTGCTTTCAACACGCAGAGCTTGCCTGTGTGCCAGATTTAATCTGTACAAGGAACCAGGTGTGAGAGAACTGCCCAACCCTTAGATAAAATTTTCAAGGCCAGTGTGAAGTGCTAAATAGCCACTCCAGAGACATTTCAATAGCTCATCCCTACCTCCCCTACTTTTCCAATGGTTTTTATCAGAACTATTGTAATTCTGTACACCATAAGAAAATTAAAAGGGGAATAGTAGTTTATACTGTAATTTTATATAACATAAAGAAGTAAAGAGAGAATTTTGAACAGTGCATAGCAGCAGAGGGAACTTCCCAGAAATGTTTAGAGACAGAAAACTGGCTGTCTCCAGTGATGCAAAAAAGAACTGATGCAACCCCAGTCTGAGATATAGGAAATTTTAATTTGCTTCCCTACTCTGTACTTTCATATCTAGCTTTCTGAGATCATCAAATTGCCTCAGCTGGGAGCACAAATGCCCAAGATTAGGGATCTTTTGCTACCTTCACTTCTTATTACTGTGCAAATTAAGGGAGCCTACTGGCAGAATCAAAGAAACAGGGGGGCAGAAATGGGATCCCAGAGGTCAGCAGAGGCACGTTTCAAAAAGCAACTTAGATGACCAAAAGAAGACTGCAATAAAATAAAGTAGGTAGCCCCTGATAAACAGGGAGCAGTGATCCAGCCACAATCAGGGAACAGCTGGAAGCAATAAAAGTGGCTTTGAGGTAAATAGAGCAATTATCCAGGTAGCCCCTCAGCTGTTGCTGACTTACATTAACCCTATTCAATAAAGTATTGCATGGCACCTACGTTTTTGTCTCAGCATCTCACTGGAATTTCAGGTTGGGACTATTGAATGGTGTTTTATGAATAAGGAAAAGGAGAAGACTGAATTTGCGGTGAAGATGTAGCCAGCTATGTTTCCCTATAGACAGCTAAATGTTACTTGTCCCATGTGCTGCGGCCGGTGCGCTTGACTGGCTGCGACTTCCCAGTGAGTGTCCTACGCTCTTGTTACGCTTCCTGCACGTGTGTGTCTGGGCACAAAAGTAATGGTAAGCCTCCCTTCTGATCTTTGTATCGTTTTTTTGTTTTCAGTCATTTCCTAGCAATGCAAACTGGTGCAGTATGAGGTCTAAAGCAGGCATGCAACATGGGAAAGCTCATTGCTGAGCAGAGAGCTAATGGGGTGGGGTGATCAGGTGAGGTCTTCACCCCCCTCTCAGTACAGAGCTTAACTAGGATGGAAGCACCAACATTCCACACAAGAGATTCTCTCAGTTGTGTTATTTCATAACAAGCAGAAAGCAAAACCAGAATACTAAAACTATGATGCAGCATGCTTATGTTTTTTAATGGGTGATAGACGAGGAAAGTTTACAGAAGTAAAACACGATCATACAGAAAATGAGGATTTTGAGGCTTTTACAAATGAGGTTTCTTGTTGCATGAAGCTTTGCTTCACAGTGTTCTTTTCTTCTTTTGTAGCTGTAAGTTTGACAATGCAGTCCAGTTCTCATCCATCAACGTAATTCTTGATTGGCATCAGGCAATATCAAGTGGGAGAAATCACAGTATACAAACTTTCCCACTATGCTTCTAGTATAAAGCTATCAGGTTGAACGTAGAAGGAGTATTAATGCATCTGAAAATTTGGACCATGAGAAGAATAGAAGAACACAGTTATAGCTAAGAAAGGAAAATTACTTAAGTAGGTACAAGCACAATACGTGGTTAAGTGTGAGCAAGAATCTGGTTGGTGTTTTTTTTTTATATCAGCATCTTAAAAACCCATCTCACTCCTGAGTTTGGATCTTGCATTCAGAATCCTGACTGGTCTTGGTGCAAGTGTATTCCTGCTGGGTTTGGCAGGGCTCACACCTTCTGGAGCGATAACCACTGAACCTCTGAGAATAATAAGGGTATGAGAACTTGCTTTCCTGTGATGCCCCATAAACAAAAGAGCCTCTGTAGCCATAAGACCCCCCATAGCCAAGGGAAGTGCCAATGGCAGCTGGTGCTGAGGATCCCACCACACTTTCCTGAGGGCAGGAGCTGAGAATTGGCCCAGGAAAAGTGATGACAACAGGGGGTGGGTAGACCACAGCACGGGAGTCACCACATGATGTGACACAGGGCTCATTCCAGGCGTTGGCGATGGGCTGTGGGCAGGCCACCTCGCATGGCGTGGAGTACTGGTAGCTGCAGAGCTGTCTGTAGGACATTGTTCTGTAGTAGAAGTGGATCTGAAAGGCAGAAGACTACATGTAAAGCAATTCAATGGTAGATCAGAGGTTTATGTTCAGGCACTCAAGCACGTTTGATGAGGAAGCCACCAGCTTGAGTAGCTTCCTGAATAGAGATGATGTGGCTTCATAGGTCCTTGCTCTCTCTTCCACCTTTTAGTCACACTACTTGAGTTCCATCTATCTTCTGTCCTTGCCAGACTCTCAGCTCTTCCTAACCTTCCTGTGTACATCAAACAACCTACGCTTTTTGACATATCTATACATAAGGTGTCAGCACATATCCCAAAGGGCTACATCCATAAGCAGTGCTTGATTCAGTTGTGTTCTTTTGTACAGGAGCACTGACATTTCTGTACTTCATGAGACCCATGGCCATCTCACCCAGCCCCCTTTGCGCAGCAGTCACCCTACAGGACAGGATTTACAGGACCACCTGCTCCACAGGGCTTCAAAACTGAGCTTCACCTTCTAGTAAAGCCAAGATAAGGCTGGAGCTCATTTCTATACCAGCTTTAGGAACTAAAAGTCGCAAAACCTTGAAGCACTTAGCAAGGACAGCAGAATTCCCTCAGGAAGCTGGATAATACCAGCTCCAAGCTCTCTGAGGAGCAATGCAGTTGCTTTTGCAGCAAGGCTAGCCTTGACACTGTCATAGCAGACACTTCTGTAGGATTCAGCTAATCATTAAAAGAGCATATGAAAGAGGCACAAAGAATTAAAAACTTACTCAAGTCCCGGAGGAGAAGTCAGGAGAAGTTGTTGGGAGATACGTGAGCAGCGTGTGCTTTTATACTCTGCTCAGGTAGTCTGGAGGATCTGAGACACCCTTTGCACATGATGTTTGATTAGATCCGAAACAGAAGCGATTACACATCATGCCTCACAGCATATAATCATTTTGCTCACTGTTTGCAGTTATTAGGCAATTCCTAGCTTTCCTTTACACCTTACTACGTCATCCCTCTCTAAACTATTTGATCACATTCACGTTCATCAGATTTCAGCCTCTCTGAAACAATCCCCAGGCTTTACCCTTCTGAAGTAATGAGAGGTAGTTCATTTACATTAACACCATCTGGCTGGCAACTGTATTATATTTTGTATCTTTTATATTTTAAATTCTACTGAGAGATGGGGGACAGACTGTAAATATTAATCTTGAAACTCCAGCGTGCAGGTCTACTTATTTTGCCTGCTTCATGTCCCCATTTGAGTGGCTCAGTCAGGGTCAGATGTGCTGGCACATCTCTGCGATCCACTGTAAGGCAGAAAATGAGCATTTAGTTAATGCATAATAGCAATGCTGCTGCCTTTAAACCGCACTCCGGACTTGTATGCACTTCTTGTACAGATCTTGTCACCCCAACAACCAAAGCAAAAGGCGATTTATGGTCTGAAGAGAGGCTTTGCTCACACTGATAAATGCTGCTGTTTATTCTCCTCCTTTTTTTTTTTTTATTTCCCCCTCCCCTCAATTTTTCTTTACAGTTAGTTCTGTGTGTACTCTGGGATAAACTTCTTTCCAAACTTCGGTGGCAGATCCTCACCTGCTCCAATTCATAGGATCATAGAACAGGGTTTGGGTTGGAAGGGATCTTAAAGACCATCCAGTTCCACCACCACCACCCCGCCATGGGCAAGGCCACCTCCCACCAGCCCAGGTTGCCCCCAGCCCCATCCAACCCGGCCTGGGATGTTTCCAGGGCTGGGGCACCCACAGCTGCTCTGAGAGCCTGTGCCAGCACCTCGCTGCCCTCACAGGGAAGCATTTCTTCCCAATATCTCATCTAAATCTCCCCTTTTTCAGTATAAAGCCATTGCCCCTTGTCCCATCACTCCATGCCCTTGCAAAAAGCCCCTCTCCAGCTTTCTTGTTACCCCCTTTAGGTACTGGAAGGCTGCTACAAGGTCTCCCCATGACCCAACTGAATTTAGCTGGTCCCAGTTTGTATTATGCTCCGTAATAATTTCATCAATGTTTTCTTAAAACAGTCCAGCTCAGTAACTTTGTGTCTAGCTCTCTCTCCAGTGCACTTCTTCACTCCAAGATTCAATATTTTCCAAACTGGGTAATACCTGTATTCTTGGCCACAGGCAGTGTTGTTTACAGGAGCCAGTGGCACAGAGCACTTTTCAGGAGGGAATCAGAATTTGTTCAAATTGAATGAGAAAAATCAATGATCATTCTAGAAGATGTTTTTAAGAAGGATCTCAGCCATCCTGAGAAACCAATAAATGCTTTAGCCCTCAACTTTCCCTGTACCCCTACACCGTACAGGAGAGACACACGGAGAGGGGAAACTCCATCTGTTTGTTGGGGTTTTATTTTTATTATCACTGCCCTCTAACACGATTCTTCAGGGCAAGACTTTAGGCAGCAGCGACCCGATGGCCATCAAGGCTCGACCCCTTGATTGACACAACAATCAGTCAGATTGACAGTGGTCAGTTATCTGGGGGATGCAAAGGATTCAGCTCGCAGACTCTCAGCAAGTAATGAATTCCAGCAGTAAATTCCATTGGATATTATGGTGGCATCCCAGACTCAGGTGAATCCAGGTGCCTAACTTTACTTAAGATGGAGGAGGATATAAAAGTTAATCACAAAAAAGGAGCTTGATTCATTCCCACCCAAAATTAACAAAGGGAGTGGACTGATACCAGGAAGGACCTGGTCATTGAAGATTTTAAAGGAAACGAACCATGAGATGTAGTGTTGTGCAACGACATGATGAAGCAGGGAACACCACAGTAATTAGGATAAGCCAGAAAAATTTTTGCATCATCAAAGTTTGCTGAATACGCAACAGATATCAGTTGGTAAAGCAGCAGGTCCTCGTGGGCAAGGTCGTTTCAAATACACAAGGAGTTTAAGAAAGTGGAAAATAGTGTTCAGTTGTCAAATCTTTTCTGGACACTCCTCTTGCTATATGATCCCTGTAACCTGGCAAAGATTAAATTTAGTCGCTGGTTTCCCCAAGTATTGAAATGCAGACAGAAGGGCAGCTTTACTTGCTAACTATATATTCTGTTAAAACCATGATTCTTGTAAGAGTTTGGCATGAATCTATCTCCGAGGAAGCCTTTTTGACTTAAGACAGTCTGAAAACTTGTTTGTAAATTATTGGGCAAGGACTTCTAGGACAGCAGAAGGTTGTTTAGGGTCCCCTGTTGCTCTGATTTTCACATGGGTTAATCTTTACACATAATTTTTAAATAGTTTTCTAATTCCTTAATCTGAAAATATTTTGCTGTGAGCAACTTTTGTTTTGTACATTCAGCTTTGCTATGAAGTTGTGAGTATCCTCAGCAAGACTTTCCCAGTTGGCTGACAACTTACACCATCCCAGAATTTTCGACGTGTGTGGGGATGGAAGGTTTCTGTACAGCCACTTTGGAGCGTATCACCAGACTTTTTGTTTAAACTTGAACTTAAAATCCATACTCCGGTCATCTGAGGCAATTCAGGGGTGTGAGGTGGGTGTAAGCAGTTTGTAACCGTTCAGGCTCTGTCTAGGGAACGAAGAAAATCGCAGAGATGAGTTGTTTGACCCACACCATGGACTTGTAACAGCTCCACTTGCAGATCTTTAACTGATGCTGAGAGATGAGCAAGGAAAACTGTATCAAAATGTGCATCTAAGCGCTATTTCTACAGAGGTTTCATGGAAAGACAGCTAAGGATTACACAGCAGGAAATATTCTTTACATCTTCAAGGTGCTGAGATGGTTGGCTGGTGGTGGGGAAATCTAAGCAGGGAGCCAGTGGCCACAGTCCTGTCCCTGCCCTCTACTGAGCTGTAGTTTTGTGAAGAAAAATGGATATCCTTGCACAAATACCCCATGTTTTCTGTTTATTTTTCTTAATCCCAGTGTGTTTATTTTTTTTTTCTCGCTGATTTCATCAAAATATTTGAAGGAGAAGCGAGGTAGAAAAATAAACCATGAATAAGAAAACATAAACAGAATTAGCACAAGGCAGGAAGATGATGCAGGTGCAGGCTGTTTGGATTCTGAATGGTCTGATTTGTTTTTTTCTTACTTCTGGCTTCATCCTGACAGAATTTCTTGCTCTCTTAAGTGATCCTTGAGGACTTAATGGTGAAAGATCATCTCCCCTGAGGGAGGTCTGGTGCATGCAATGCTTGGCTGCATCAGTAGCTTCTCCTTGCCCTTTGTGACCCTTCTGTAAAATTGTATGACCCACTATTTTTCCTTCCATGTTTATTTTATGTCTTCAGGATGGAGATGGGTTTTCTGCCTTTCTTCTGGCCTGGGAGGGCAGGACCTGCTGTAGAAAATCAAACCCACCCAAATTCTAACTGTAACACTGGCAGGAATTGGCACACCTGTAATTTCCTTCCCAGCTCTCCCTCTGAATCAGAAACTGATGTGAAGACAAACACTTCACCCTGATGTCTCAATTGCCTTTCCTGTTACAACCGCACAGACCACAGGGGTGTTGTGAAAACGCTGTCTTTTCAAGCGAGGGCTGCATTCCTAACCGCATAGTCCCCAGCCGGCAAGACACACCTGCACCCGCCCAGCAGCCGGCTTTGTGCAGGGCGAGGTCCCCGCGGGGCTGTGCTCCCAGCACTTCCCAGTGGGATTTGTTCCATGGCTGGTGTCCAAAAGGCAGGCAGATGTGCGTGTCACCTGCCTGTGTTTGGCTACCCATTGCCATGGCACGGATACCCCAGGAGGCTGCCCTGGGTGTGTTTGGACCTCCAGGACTTTTAGGACATCACCAAACATCACCCATGGGCTAGGATGTAGAGGGAACAGAGTAGGTCTGACAAACCTGTTGGAGAGGTTGGAGAAGGTGCTGGAATTGTAGCCCTGTATCCATGATCTGTGCAGTGCACTGTGCTTGGCATTGCTGCCCTGGGTCTCTGACCCCTCAAAACAAGGCTGCAGCTTATGGTTTTGTCTTCGTTCATAAGCATGGCCACAATGTCGTTAGTTAAGTCCAGCTACACCAGGAGTTCACGCACTTCAGCAGGTGGAAAACAACGTTTTCAAGGCTGCACAAGTCAGACCATCAGTGATTTTGACTGTTGTTTTGGGAGAGGAAGAAGCTAGTAAACCTCACCAGGCTTATTGTCCCAGAATGTATTTATTTCTCAGTTCAGAGGAAAACGCCTCTGTGATCTTGTGGCAAAGAGTGAATAGACATCCTTTTGCCGTACACTGAATCCTGAAGTATGCCCGTACCTTCCAGGCTCCCCTCACCCTTAATTTTTCAGTAGTGGTGCCTGACCTTCATTTCTTTCTCTTTCCAATGTCCTATTGGGATGTGCTGGGAGGAATGGTACAGTGGCTTGGATGTAATTGTTGCAAGGAAGGCTAAGGAAGAGCTCCACAGGTACCTCACTGGTTTGTAAGGTATTGGGGCTCACCATGCTCACAGGGACAGTAGCATTTACACCACTGGAATGCAGGAAATAAGGGGTGGAGGAAGTGTTCACCGTGAATGTGCCTGCATCAGATTTTTCCTTTGGATTCCAAGGCTGCCAAACACAGCAAAACCATAGTACTTGTGTCAAGTCCCTGGCTGTGAAACATCTAGGATCTATGTCAAGGTCTGGGATTTCTTTTTAACAGCTTAATTAATGCAAAAGACTAGTCATCAGGGATTATTTTAGCATCAGTAGGTTGCAGATTTAGAAACCATACAAATAAAAGCAGAAAACATGGTATTGCAATGCAGAAAGGATTTTATTGGAACTGACAAATGGGATTGATCAGACTACAGCAATACTACAGGGAACAATCCAGAGGAATTAAGTTTAATTTGCGTGAAGGGGTTGAGCGCAGAGACAGAATATTGTGAGCAGAGACCTGATACAAGTGTGAAATACAGTATCTGGGCTTGTTTCCCAGGATGGATGAGCGTGCCTGGCTAGTGAGGACTCCGCTGCCCCTCTGAAAGCCGTGCTCCTCCCATCACTCACAGATTTTCAGTTTGCTTTTGTTTCTTCTGGGTTTTGCCATCCAGGGAATCCTTGCAGGGCTTAGCAGGGCGGTATATCCCGCAACTGCGGGAATAGCAGGGGTAGGAGTACCTGCCACCCAGGGAGGCACCCGACCCAAAGGAGCTCTGGGCATCCCAGGAGCCCCCATAGCCAAAGGACCCGCCCAGCTCCAGTGGGGCTGAGGTGCCCACAAAACTCTCCTGTGGGCAGGAGCTGAGGATGGGGCCTGGGAAGGTGATGGTCACGGGTGGCGGGTAGACCACGGCACGGGAGTCCCCGCAGGAGGTGACGCAGGGCTGGCTCCAGGCGTTGGCATATGGCGCGGGGCAGCTCACGTCGCAGGGCGAGTAGCTGCTGGAGTTGCAGACCTGCCTGTAGGAAGACATCCTTCTGGCTGGAAGCAAGCCTGGAACACACACGGGGGGAGAGCGCGGGTCAGGGGCGACGGTGCAGGTGCGTTAGCAAAAGGGAGCCCTCATTTATTCACACCAGAGACAGTGAAGGAATACATTCAGTGAGTAAATCTGTTTCAAATTAAAGGTGAGAATGACAAAATGCATTTTACTCTATTTCCTATCACTCTGTTTCACATCTCGAAGTAGTTCTTGCAATACTCATCTGCATTTCTTAGAACTGAACTGACCTTTAGCTCAAAGCTTCCCCTGCCCCGCAAAGAACACGACTTACTTGGTTGAACAGCAGAAGAGAACTGAGTCTTCCAGAGAAGCAGTTTGAAGACTCTGGGCTACAGGTGCTTTTATACAGTTTCTCAGTTTGCCTGGGGGAAGTGAACCACTCTTGTCCTCATGTGTCCTCATTGTCCCTCAAATACACTTTTTTGCTTGTGTCACTCAAGGTAATTGTTGGGCTTAATTGTTTCTCCTAACTGAATCCACCGTAGATGGTTTTACATCTACATCATAGCCCGTAGACTTCTTGCATGTCAAATGTGAATCTATGAATCTGCAAATTAATTTTTCAGATTAAGTTGCTGTCTTACAACTTAACCAATATTTCTGTCTGAGTTGGCCACATATTGGTGTTTGCTTATTTTTCACAGTGTTATAAATACTGTGTCAGAGATGGAGATCTCAGACCTTTGTCCAAAGCCACAGTAGTCTGTTTGATCCTTCTGTTAGTATTTCAGCTTAACTTTTTTGCTTTTGTTAGCAATTCATTTAGAGAGAAAGAAAAGTTGAGTTTTGGAAGCACTAATCGTAAATCCTTTTTAAACTCAAAATCCATCTTCAGCATTGAACTGTTAGCTACAAGTTGTCATCATGGGACAGACTTTTGCAACACTCAGAAGTGAGCCCTGCAAAACAATGTAGTAGATTGTGCCCTGTTTAATGACAGGTCTTAACTTTTACGTATGAGACACAGAAATTAATATCCAGCTCTCCACAGATGTAACTGGGCTTAGAACTGAGGCAGAAGCATTGTCACGATGATTAGCCTTGATTTAGGGAATACCCTTCGCTAATCCAAACAATTTCATACATCAACATGCATTGCTTACTGTATTTGGAAACAGAAGTGCGTGATTAAATCTCAGCAACTTGTATTAGCCACCATGTCCTCGTCCTATTGTTTTCTTGGACTGAGACATGCCAGAAAGTCTGTGTCGATTCTGTTGAGGGTACTGATTGTACAGCCTTGATTTCCCATAAATGAGCTTTTCTTCTGTGTTGTGCAGACAGGAATTTTTCTTCCCCTTATGTCTTGGAGGTGGAAAATGTCCTCTTTTGTTTCCTGCAGTTCTCCAAATGGTGGTCCCTGACTTGGCGTGACAGCGCAGGAGATGAAAGAATGAGGACTTGATGTGCTGAGCGCTCCTCCCAGCTCTCCCACTAATCCCCAAGTGGGGCTGAGAGCGCTGGTTAGCCTCAGCCTTTTAATAATCCCATCAAGAAATCAGCAATAAAATTTAGCCAATTCATCTGGGTGTTGTACAAGTGAGTGGTTGTGTAGAAAGCGGTGAAAAAACGAGATTTTACATTCTCATCTGGCTTTTTAAGGATTTCATTCCAAGGGTTTTTCACAGAACCAAGGGGAATGTGTCACAAGACTTGAAGAGTCCAGTGTGAGGACACCCTGCCTTCCAGGTCTGACAGATCCCCAGGTTTGGGGTTTTGCCCAGGAAACTAATTTCATTTAAACCCATCTCATGGATCACTGCATGCTTTGGGTGCACACCGCAGCCAAATTTTCATCTGATTTCTTCTGCCTCCAAGTTAACCTTTTCCTCTTGCAGTTTTGTGTTATATGATGCATTTTTTCCTAGCAGGTAAAATACTGCTCTGTGCCAGCCTGTGTAACACCCACGTGAAATGGGGAATCACTACTGATGATTTCTAGAAGAGATGACTAAGACAGAGGGCAAATAATTTACCAGACGTCTCTTGGCAATTAAGCGAGCCTCTGGGAGGAGATCTCGGGCATGTCTTGTACTTGTTAGTGTTATTATTTATAATTATCATTCTATCATCTCTTAGCTTATGTAAACGAGGTTGGCGCCCAGATACCATGAAAATAGAGAGCTCAGTCACTGCTGTCAGGAATCAATAAACGAAACCAACTAGTTTTAGGCATGGTGAAAGGAAGGATTACCATCCCTGCTGGTGAGAGCTTCCTGCAGTGAGCACAGAGGGCAGCTTCTCCTCGCCCCGATGCATGCAGGACAATGAGGGCATCTAAAAACCTCTCCCCAGACCCTTGGCAAAGGTTACATTGGAAATCTGCCCCGGACCACTGGGTCTTAACTGGGAGATCTTTACCTTGCCTTGGGTCTGGACTTGATGCTATTTTCTATTTTCCATGTTGGAGTTTCCCTAGTAGGTTCAGGAGCAAGACCAGAGTAAAATCTCTGTTTATTATAAATAGCAAAGAAAACAATTTCCATCCCGCTTCATAAATCCAGAGGAGCATAGATTACAACTCAGAGTAGGGCAGGGACATGGTTCCTTAAATGAGTTTTGCTGCCCAGAGGGAATCATCATCCATAATCTAATTCAGCTCTCCAAGTACTGAATGCTACAAGTGATACTTATGACATATAAATCCTTTAGGATCATCGAATTTACACCTAGGTGCAGGAGGACCCCAACGTCTGAGTGCTCACTTTCACCTGTGGCCTGTTACATCGGGGGAGGAGCTGGATACAATTTTCCAGTTGTAAATTTATTTATTGCAAACTCCTGTATGCAGCTAGACCTGTCTGAAAGGGTCCAAATGTCGTTTTTTAGAACAAAGTTGCTCAAAGCAGCACATTTTGGAGTGGCTTATGTGTGAGGCTACTCCCTTCCTAGCATTTCGAAGCAAGGGTTTCCTTGCCCTTTTTAATATTGTTTTCAATTAGGGCAATATATAATTATATTCCCCAGGAACGGTGTGGGATCAGAAGGCACGTGCAGCACCTAAGTCCCGTTTCCCCTCTCTCCACCACCCCGACCCCCTCAAAACAAAATAACTTTAAAATAGGCTGTAAAGAAGGCCTTTGTCTCACAGAGCTGCTTCTCTGCAGCTGTCAGCAGGCTGATCACTAGACCTGAAGCACCAGAGGGCTGTGGGGTATAGATTTATTTCTTTTTTTTCCCACCCCTTGAGGCAGAAGGGAGTGGGGATAGAAAGGGAGCAGCAAGGTACCCTGCAAAGGTAGTATAAAGGTCTCTAAGTTTCATCTCCCTTTGCAACTAAAAGGTTTGAAAACCTTCACACCAAGCCTGACAAAATCAATACATTATTTAAAAAAATAAAGTCTATTTTGTGAAATCAGCAATCCTCTGTTCTTCTGAGTTATGTGCTTTGAAGCTCGGACAAGTGGAAGAAGGAAGTTAACATCTGCAATGAGTAGAAAGGAACTAAGGGTGAATACTATCCCTATTTTGAGATGAAAGATTTCTTCAGGCTGCACTGTGGCTGTGATACCATTCGACTAATAATTGCTTAACAGCAAACAATATGCAAAGAATCCTCCACCCGTTGACGTGACAAATGCAGGAAAGTTTGTTTTGTAACTGGGAAGGACCGCATGCCCAAAGCGTGGCTCAGACCCTGGAGCTGCTCTGAGGAACCATATAAAAGTCCTTGGAGCACACGGCTCTTCAACCTGCTCCTCCGGGCTTGCTTCTTGGCTTCTCTTCGGTGGCGAACTGAGTAAGTCTGACTTCAATTAATTCTGTTCTATGAGTTTAAGAGCCACTTGAATAAGAATTTTAATGTACTTATGTCTGAGCACTTAATATGTCTTTGTCTATTATTGGAAGGATGTTCTTTTCATTAAAAAAGATCCTGTGACAACTTCCAGCTTGGCAAGCTTTGGAGGGATGGGATTTATGTGGAAAGCATGGGGCTTGGTGTTTCAGTGAAAGAAAGCTTAATGATTTTAACTATGCCTGGGAATGCTTTGCAAATGAAGAGAATAGGTTCAGGAACAGTTTTAAACAAATATTGCTAGATTAATCCTCGTCTTTCTTTAATGAAGCTTTGAGGACTTCTAATGTTATCTAATCTTTGTTATTCCTGCGTATGAATTGCAATCACACATTACACTTAGGTATGGAAGGGTAACTTTCTGGACGTTGTGTGGTGTGAATAAATGAGGGCTCCCTTTTGCTAACGCACCTGCACCGTCGCCCCTGACCCGCGCTCTCCCCCTGTGTGTGTTCCAGGCTTGCTTCCAGCCAGAAGGATGTCTTCCTACAGGCAGGTCTGCAACTCCAGCAGCTACTCGCCCTGCAACGTGAGCTGCCCCGCGCCATATGCCAACGCCTGGAGCCAGCCCTGCGTCACCTCCTGCGGGGACTCCCGTGCCGTGGTCTACCCGCCACCCGTGACCATCACCTTCCCAGGCCCCATCCTCAGCTCCTGCCCACAGGAGAGTTTTGTGGGCACCTCAGCCCCACTGGAGCTGGGCGGGTCCTTTGGCTATGGGGGCTCCTGGGATGCCCAGAGCTCCTTTGGGTCGGGTGCCTCCCTGGGTGGCAGGTACTCCTACCCCTGCTATTCCCGCAGATACACGACTTACAGTCGTGGGAGCTGTGGGCCCTGCTAAGCCCCACAGCAGCCAGCCCCAGCAGGGTCCAGAGTAAAGTCCCAGTCCGTGAGGGAGCAGAGGGGCATGGCTTTCAGAGGGGCAGCACACGGGGATGCAGTGGGGGTCCTCAGGAGCTGGGCACGCTCAGCCACCCTAAGAAACAAGCCCAGATACTGTCTTTCCCTTCCTGTTGCATTAGGTACCTGGAAACAAGATCCCAACTCTGTGGTTGAGGGGCTGTTTACTTGAGAAATGTAGGAAAGACTTCAGTTTAAATTCAAGTAGTTTACTGAAGACTAAACATCACCGCAAATTAGATCCTGTATATTCCGGCCTCTCTCATGGACTGATGTTTCATGGCTTTTTGAGGTATAGTGGAAAGTCTTCTCAAATTTCCAGTTTGGGAGCTACCCTGTTTCACATAGTCTGGGATTCAAAAAAACCAAAAAGTGAAAACCGAACTCTACTCTCAAATGCTACAAATGCAACAAAGACAGAAGATCCTCTTACAAACTGCAGCCCCAAAAGAAGACACATCCTTCCTCACCAAACCCTGCAAATATATTCTGTACTCTCCGGATTGCCATGTTCTGCTGTTATGAAGTCCTTGTCCCAATTCAATTAAAGTTTATATTGCATGACAGAATTTGCCTTCTGGTTTCCTTTTCTCCTCAGCTTAAAACTATTGGACAATGATGCTAAAATGATGCCTCATTTGAGGCCCAGGCTCCTCTGGGTGTTCACCAACAGAAAGGACAAGGTCTTGGATGTTGCTTGTATATTGTCCACTCATCCATAAGACGTGGCCATCCCCAAAAACTTTTGTAAGGATTTGTGGTGAAAGGCGTGCGATTAAACAATTGCACCAGCCTGTTTGATCAGAGGATATCTTCATCCTCCCACCAGCTCACAGAGAGAGAGAGAGAGAGAGAGAGGAGTTGCCCTCAGTATCTCCACTAAATTTAAAAATGTATTTGCCGGTTAAAATCTTCTGCTAATTGCAAATGCCATGCAAGGAACAGATCTCCATTTTTATCCTGGGAAAGCCCTGGCTACATCTGGACCCAAACAGCACAGAAGCAGTGGGGACACATGCGGCCTGATTTTCTCTGGCTACTAAGAGCATCTCTTTCTGCTAAAACTGAAGGGCCAAAGCCCTTATTTCCAAAGTCAGCACGTACTTGTGACAGGAAGAAAACCGCCTTTTGGTGACTACTGGAAACAAAAAGAAGGACAAGAAGTCTTTTCATTGACGCAGAGGTAAGTGGAAAACTGAAGTGGAATGAACACCAGGTCAGTGCTATGTAATATGGCTTTTAATAGGCGTGAGAAGCAGGGCTAACAGTTGCAATGACACAGGGAATAAAGAGAAACACTTCAGGACTCTTTCTACCACAAACTTTGTGATATCAAGTCAAGCCTTTGGTAAGAGAATTGCTGCTTTCCTCATTACAGCTGTAAAACTTGAGTTGTGTCTCCTATTTTACCCCTTCACAATATATTCATTTAAAGCGGACATACCAAGAAATAAGTTTCCCAGTGCTCTTGTACCTGTGGAAAGCCACAAAACAATGTACAAACTCTTACAACACATTATACTGATCATTGTTTAACCTCAGGAGTATGGAGGATCCTTCAATATTTGCAGTGCAGATATTTTTTTGTTTTGTAACTGAGCACCAAAGCTCTCCCCCAGAAACAGTGCAATAAATGCAGAGGCAGGAATGTATAAACAGAAGATGCCAAAAGCCTAAAGTGTAAAATATGCTTATAGGTTGAGCTCCTTATATTTTTCAAATAAATAACAAGTTTTCTCCAAGATGGAGCTTTAGGGCAATGAAAATCTTCAACCTAAATGGGTAGAAAATAAGACTTTTGAAAAGTGGTTAAAAACATTCTGAACTAATTTGGACAAACACCTTCTGCTTTTAATTTTAAAAGTTAAAGTTTCTTTCAAAAACTGTTTTCTATGTGGATTTTTTTTTCTTCTTCCTTGAAATATTTTCTTTACTGGACCTTGACTAGATTTTTTCAACCCCCATCTGTGTGTGTATTTATACAGTTTTCCCAGCTCTACCTATGTACCTGTTTTTCTGGGCACTGCTGAGAGCTCCCAGCTCCTGCAGGCTTCAGCCAGAGCTGTGAGCTCCCAGCTCTGCTCATGTTCAGACTCAGTTTCCCATCCATTATTTGCTGCCACGTTTTTCACACCCTGATCACTCCGTGCAATGAGCTCTCAGGAATATTTAGCATGGCCCACAGCTTCCTTGGCTGTAGGTGCTGTCCTGGTGTTAGGAGTATGGGCTACAATTTCCCCTTCCCTATGATGAGCATCCAGAATTGTAAGACCCGCTGTCATTGCATACACCCCCATAACCACTGGAGCCCCCAAGAAGGGTGAAGCCCCTTAAGCCAACAACATCTCCAAAGCCCCTTTAGCCATGACAGCACCCAATGGGTGGTCAAAGCCGAGTGGTCCAGAGCTGCCCACAACGCTTTCCTGTGGGCAAGAGCTGAGAACTGGTCCTGGAAAAGTCAGGACAACGGGTGGTGGGTGAACGACAGCTCTGGAGCCATCGCAGGATGTCGTGCACAGCTTGTTGCAGGTGTTGGCCTAGGGCTGAGGGCAGGGCACCCCACATGGGCTGCTGTAGGGGATGCACAGGTCTCTGCAGAAAGGCATCATGCAGGGAAGCCGGTGAACCTGAAACACAGAGAGAGCAGAATAATGCTTTGATCCCTTGCAACTGGTGCGCAGCTCCTTGCAGTGAAGTCACCCACCAGTCCCCTTCTACACCTGGGATGAGCATGACATGAGTGACAGAGAAGCTTGTAGGGCAGCTGGGTGCTCCAAGGCTTGTGCCTAGATTGCTTTTAGTAAGTAGCCAGCTCCCCTCCAAAAAAAACTCCGAACAAAACGGCAAGTTGCATCCCAGTTCCAAGCTAGACCTGATTCTTTTCATTTTAAAGTATTGTTAGAAACCCTGGTTACTTCAGAGTTGGGCAGAAGCATTAACTGAGCACAACTGTGTGACATTCCCGTGGTGACGCCTGGAGCCAGCGCCAAAACAGCAGCTCTCTAATGGGATGCCCTGTAGGCATTAGACGAGTTCCTGTATCCCTTAGGGCACTGACTGCAGCATCCTCTTGCCTCCAGGCATAGACAAAATTAAGAATAAGAAGCTCCTTTCACAGAAATATTTACAGTCAAGGAGCCTGCTACAGCAAAACTTAGCACAAACACGATGGTAAATGGCATTAGACAGGGTCTGGAGCTAAAAAGGCTTGTTCTGGAAAGGAGAGAGCTACTGTTTGAGGTTAGACCTGGGCTCAGCCTAGCCTACTGTTTCTCACAGATATTGTAGTTTCTTTTAGTTTTCTGTAAGAAATATTTACTATTTGATTATGGAGTTATTTCTGTAGGAGAAAGTTGCGCCCTACCCCGAAACCTGAGTCTTTCTATATGTTTCCACGTGGCCAGGAGATGTGTATTTGTGTATGAGTGAAAAAAGAAGAAAAAAAAAAAGTTAAAATTTTAAGTTTCCACAGTTGCATATGAAAGCACAAACATTTGATTAAATGAGAGCCTGGCTAAATAACTATCCTAAAAAATAATCTCCCATATCAGAGTATTTCTACAGTGAAATTGTATAAAGCAAAAGAAAGAATTTAGACTCCTACATACTTAGTGGAAAGTATCTAAAGCTCACATGGGTCTCTAAGTCCCACATTAACGCCCCAAACCTGTGTCTATCAAAGCCACCACAGATGACTTACAGTAGGAGACTTGTTTCTAGCAGACAGCTATAACCATTCTGAGAGTAACAAAGCTTAACACTAAAATTAAAGATGTAACAGTCAAAAGAATAAGCCAGATCAGACTTACTTGATCCACTAAAGAAAGGAGTAGCAGGTAAACAGCCTTGAGCTGCAAGTGCTTTTATACAATTTCTCCAACTGCCTGGAGGCTAGAAGACCTGTTTGTTGGTGATTATCTCATTTACTTGCAATTCAGATGTTGCTGCTCAGATCATTGCTTCAGCTGCTGTAATTATCTTTCTTAGGGCTAGCTGTTCCTTCTGAGCCCCATGCTGTGTGATACCCATCTGACAACGCGGGGGGGGGGGCGGGGAGGGGAGGAGAAGAGGCGGGAGGCTTCTGTCACCATCACCAGTAGTAGCTGAGAACACAAAACCTTTATTTGCAAAGAAAGCCTGTGAAATTCCTCATTAGATTTTTAAAAAATTGGCTTCAATCCCCTGGTCAATGTGCTGAAGAAATCCAAATCTTCCAGCTGGAAGCAGAGCTGGAAACTAAATAAACCTGTGGACTCTCCATTTCCATGGAGAATTATACTTTCTTTACACAATGAAATAGCAAGCAAAGTCATCACTGGAGAAGGAGGGCTTCTGTCGTTTGTGCTGCATATGCTTAATCAGGAGAGTTTGATTTAGCACACTGTAAAGGCCAGTTTTCAAAAGTTTTTTAAACAGCATAAGCCCAGGTTTTATGTAGAGTAATCCTCTTAGGTATCTTTTCAATTGATAGGGCAAATTTATACCATACAAAGACCAGAAGGTTCCTAAATTTAAAGCTGAGGTTTTAGTACAGCAGAGGAAAAATTGTCTTCTGTGGCAAAGAAAATAACCTTGACCTGCAGAGCTATGAAGGGTCTCCTTAGGAGGAGGATGAGATCATGTTCTAAAGTGAAACTATTACTCATTATCAAGACGTAAAACTGCAACAACATGTCATTAATTTTATTACAGTAGAACTCCATATCTACAATGTGTTAATCACACAGAGGTGCTTTGAAGTCCTTTATTCCGTAGAAAAACATTAGAACAACCCAGATAAGTGTTGCCTAGAGCTTCCTCATAACGATCCCACATAACCTAAGTATAATCTATACCGTAACGGACAGGGCTTGAATTTTGAAGGATGTAAACAAGCACGAGAGAGGAATGAATTGCAGCAAGGCATGCTTCTGCTGCCCAGCCTACACACACGGCACTCCGTTTCATCCTGCCAAGCCAAACAGCAAAATGCCAACGCAGAAAGCTGCATTATCCCACCCATCGGGGTCAGCAGTGCAGCTCGCAGCCACCACAGCAATGGACCTTATCCAAAGGCTGGGAGAAACAGACAGAAGAGTTTGTGCCTGGAGAATAGAAAGTCTCTGCCCAGACCTTCATAACCACGGTTAGCACAACCAAAGCCTCTGTAAGCACCATTTTTGCAAACCAAGACAACTGTGGGTTTGTTGTCACTCTTTATCCTTACCTCATGGGGATGTTGCCTTCAGCCAGCCCCACAGCAGAGGAGGATGGTGAGGTACCATGTGCCACACCAGGAGTGTAACATCGTCAACTACATTCCCAATTACAAGCACCTGAGCTGCTGCCCTGGGCTCATTCCTATGGTGATCACCTGAGAAATTAAAAGAAAAGTAAATAAATCATCTACCACAGCAGGCAGAGATCTTCCCAAGGGCAGAAGCTTTGAGGGTCCTGTGACATGTTGACCTAAAACCTGCAAAGCTGGTTAAAAACTGGGCATTGTAGTCGGTGGGGAGAGTGGGACATTCCTCCAAAAATGCAGAAGAGGAGCCAGAGACTGGAGGTTTCAAAATCTCCTTTTCTATGGACAACAGAGGGAATTTAGCTGGTTGGCTTATCCCCAGGGTGGGTACCTAAAGCAAATCCCTCCTACATTTTGTCTCATTTTGCACAGAAAGGCTTCTCTGGGGGAGGGTGAGTTGAGTCACTACAAGCCTGAAACATGCAGCAAGGAGCTGTAACGATAAATCAGTAAAAACAATGGACAGGAGCGAGTGAATCCCTGGCCGCTCTTCAACGTGGCTGATATCCTTCTGGGGAATCAGCAGAAAATTCCGGATTAGTGCTTATGGGCTCATTATCTTGTTACATAGCCTGTAAATTCCAGTAATTGTTAGATGCTCCAGTTATATTGGACACCCTAAAGGGATAGATACTGCACAAGCGCAGGCCATGAGACATTGCCTCCCCTGAGGGTCTTACCATATAAGCAGAAAATAATAGCGTGCAAAATTGCAGGAGATGGATTTATAGAACTAGTAGTGGTAGTTATATTTAACAATCAATGGGTGCAAGAACAGCAGTGGCTGCTAAGAAATGATGCCCAGACTAATCCTTTTAAAGCTGACTTTAGCATTAGCAGTGCCTTTACTAACATTTACCTTCAACAGTCCTGCTTCCTCTGGTCAGTGTTTTGGTCTCAAGCACTTGTGAGTCAGCAGCAATAACAAATGAACAATTTATAGCATGAAAATACAACTTTAGGGATGAGCTTCCAGTAGCTTTGATGACAGTTTGCTGGCCGCTGCCAGGGGAAACAGGTTGGTTTTATAATGGGGAACATGTGCATTGTCCTGCCAGTCAGACCAAGCCAGCTGCCCCTCCTTGACTCCCTGCGTGCCTTTGGAAAGGACAGGATGGGCACACTGGTGCTCAGGCCCTAGCTCAGGACCTCAGGAGTGTCCTGGCACATGCTCATAGCTCAAGTTAGACATTGCAATTGCGTGTGGCATCAAAAGCTTCTAAAGAAAGCCAGAGCCAGAACCGATGAACTGTGTAATAAGATATTTTTTGGCCTCCAAACACCCATCAATTAGAATCGAATCGAGTCACCCAAGCTGTCGTTATGGGGAGCCTTCAGCCTCTGACTGTCTCTCAGCTCTTTCCCATTCCTCATCCCATTCCTGGGAAGCCAAACGGGTTTCCCAGCCCGCCTTTAGGAACACCACGGCATCAGAGAAGCAAACACCCTGGCACAACCCTCCCACACGTGCCAGACCAAAACCAAGTATGATATTGGAGCATCTCACAGGCAGCAGCTATCCACAGGGCAGCTTCTTTCACACCAGCACTGGCTGCTGCCACACGCTCAGCTGCATCCCCAGGTGAGGGCTTGGCCCATGGTGATGAAAAAAAGCCCTCAAAAAAAAAAAAAAAGTAAAAACGTTTTGGTTTAATTAACAACGTGACCATCAATTCTAAGGCTTTCAGTCATGACCTCCTTGGGGAAACATCACCAGAGTTATGTTTTAGAGAGGAATGATTAGTCAACACTGGGGCGTCTCACTCCAACAATTACTAGGATGGTAATAACCCCGCACACCACTGCAGTCAGAGAACCATCGCTGTTAACATCTCCCAAAATGCCTGTTCTGAGCAAGCAAGACTTTCCCAGGCTGTTGCTCCAGGGATTTCCATAGTGACTCACCATAATCTACCAATCATTTTGACACACTGGCATCAAGCTGGTCAACAAAGAGGAAAAACATGAGCAGATTAAGGGCAGAAACACAAATATTTTTTACGGTGAGGAGTGATGAGTAATTCCAGGGCACAGAGCTCCATCCTAACCTTTTCTGATGAAGCGCAGCCACCATCACCACAAGCTTTGTCACCATCCTGGCTTCTCCATATAAAGGACACCATGCCTTTTTCTCTGTCCATATGATCTGCATGTATGGGATGTGTTGTGGTTATCTATGCTTTTGGACGGTGTTGAGCTCCAGATCTGTATGTTCAAAAGAGTATTTTCAAGCTAGGTCTGTCTGGCTTGCTTATTCGGCATCTATTGCTTATGCCGCTTCGGCGCCTGCCGATTGTTGTAGTCTGGCACAGAATTGTTACAGGGAGGGAATGGTGACTTGCACCATGGGAGGATCTACCTCTTCTGCATTACCTTTGCAAAATAATATCTTGTGGTTTATTAGCATGTCTTACTGACTCAAGTTTTGGAAACTGAAGGGTATTGCCTGGAAGATTTGCAGGGCTGATTCATGGGCAAAGATTAAATCTTGATGAGGGTTACAGCACTGTGAGCACTATGCTTGCCCAAATGCGTGGTGAAACATTCCTAACTGCTTTGAAAATGTTGCTTGCTCAGAATGGAATAATTGTTGATACTTGTCAGTTTTTTTAATACCTTCAGAGTATTTGCCTTTGTATTGCATTTTATTACAGTTGTTCTAAAGCATAACCATAGGCATGGGTGACCAAATGCATTGCTCAGAGCAAGGTAACCCTGAAGAGGAGGGACAGGAAGATGAAGACTTCTGCCCTCACCCCATGGGGTTTTTGTGGGGCCCCACACAGATCCACGGGGCCCAGACTTTCCAAAGATTTCATACTGAATAAGCTGGTTTGAAAGTTTGCTCCTTACTGAGTGTCCCTCAACTGTAAATACAAATCAATTCTCCTCCCAATGATATTTTTTTATCTCCTTCTCTATTTTTTTCTAGCTACCAGGCCAAAACTGTCTGGTATTTCATTTATATCAGGGTTGCCAAACATTAAAACTTAGCTGTAGTGTTTAGGAAATACTATAATTCATGTTAGATCTTTCAAAAGATAGCAATAGCTGAGCCTAATCCAAGCTTCTCTGTGGAAGCAAGTCATTTAGCTTTAGGGCAGCGATTATCTTTTTTATAAAAAGTGACATCATAACTACCTACATCCTATAAAAAATTAGCGATGGCAAAAAGTGATGAAAAGCAGAGCAGCTGGGAAAGTGACAGGCAGCAGACTCGGAGCTGTCTCACAGTGTAAACAGAAAAAGAGATTAAGGGAATGGACTGGGGCAGGCTTATCACTGGGCTGATCTTCATTGACAGGCATTGATGAAGACTTTGCAGAGGCCGTGGCATAACAGCAGCTCTCCTGGGCATGTGATCAGCAGCAAGGGCTCTGGAGACCAACCCAGGTCACTTGCATGGCTGGTTCATGATAACCCTGGCTGGGCCCATGCACTTAGCCCTGCCTGGAGCACCCACCTAGACCTGCCTGGAGCACCCACCTAGACCTGCCAGGGGCACCCACCTAGACCTGCCTGGAGCACCCACCTAGACCCGTCCGTAGGTTTTGCGGTCCCTGCTGAGCTGCCTTCCCATCACAGTCTGAGTCAGCCCAAGCTGGTTCCACAGGAGGGCAGCAGCATGGAGCTGGGCAACCGCACCTGCATCCCTGCTGCACCCTGCAGCCCCATCAACCTCACCTTGTCCCCTCAGGAGGGACCAGCCTCCCCCAGAGCACATTTCCCCGGCTGGGAAGGGAACTGGGAATAAAGAGAATCTTCAGATCCTGTGATGGTGACATGCATTAATTGCCCCATCAGACCTTGCCAGCCTTGGGAAGACAGATTCCTGGCTGTTGCCCAGCATCTTTGCAATGGTAGCTTGGGTGGTTTATCTGGAGCTGCTTTATTGCTCAGGTTTCCCTGTTTTCCTGTGTTTCCTTCTCTTCTCAGACATCTGATTTGTTTAACCTCTAGGATTAGTTGGGATTGTGTTGGGGAGCTGGGGGGACAATGTTGCTAGCTGTGAATGTGCAGCATTACGTTTTTTCTAGCCTGATAGCCTGGGGCTTGACAGGGTTGCTATTGAGTGCTTTGCATGATAAAAACACTTAGGCTGCTGGGCCAAAGTAGCCCTTTGAACTAACAAACTCTACTCAATGGAGGGATTAAAACTGCTTCTTTTTTTTTTTTTTTTTTTAATGTTAAAAAAAACCTGATTGTTTTAAAATGTGATCACCTGGACAGTGAACTGAGGGGTCCAAAAGTATTTTGTCAGCCCCTCTCTTAAACTTGGGCTGAGTGGAAACAGCCCTATGTTTTGATCATTGACATGAAAGGTATCATCATGAAACAAAAGAAAAGCAACTTCATAGTGAAAATCATCAGTTTACTAGAAAAAAAAAATATCCTGAGAAGATATGGAGATAAACACGTGTGAAATCATGACCTTTTTTTTCCAAATCAGTTATTACAGAGTCTTGGGGAATGTAACCCAAGTAATATACTATTAACATTCTATTAACATACCACTTTACATGTGTAATACATCAGAATGTGTTTGTGAAGCACCCTGACTCCCTTTGTTCTGTGGAAGTCTTGGGTTATTTCTGGGTGGGTATAATTGCAAGAATGACATGGTATTTCCTAGGCACCAAAAGACCGTGACTTAAATAAGCAAACACATGTACGTAGCCATTATGGAAGAATGAAATTAACGTAATCTTTAGTATAAAAACAGCATCTCAAATTGCTTGTCATGAGCAGGACATATGTGATGTCCTAAACGGCATCTGCCTAAAGGGATTCACTGCTGGCACCAGCCAGGCAGATGTAGGTACCTGGGGCTTTGACCAGAGCATCCAGGAGCACCTAAGGAACTGGTACTCCAGCTCCACACGTGGCTGTTAACACTTACATGTGAAAAAGAATTCTTTGCAAAAGCAAGCTGCGAAAGTTTTGATGCAGGAATACGAAGAGTATCTTGAATCTTGCTCAGTTCAGTTTGTTTATGGAAAAGAAGGCTTCCAAATAGAACTGGTTACAAGTTACAAAGGACATTTTAAATATATACATTTTGGTATAATCTAGAAGTGTATACTTAGAAAGTGCAGAACCACATTTCTCTATGAATAGGACTTCTGCTCACTGGTTTCCAGACGGCAGCCTGCATTATACGACTGACATCTCATTTTTGCACAGGGGCCTGGAGAGCAAAACCAAATCCTTCATTTTACCTGGACATCAAGTTATGAGTGGTCCAGGAAGAGTCTCTTCTGTTCCTCTATATAAGGCTGAGTGTCACCAAGAGAGCATGGCAAATAAGTAGCAGAGGAAAAAGAGGATTCAGAAGGCCAACGGTTTGATGCAGAAGCATTTTAATGTAAATGCAAAGTGGAGTAAACATTTGCAGAAAGAATAATGCAGACTAGAAAGAGTATATTTCTAGAGACAAGAAAAGCTAAAACCAATCACCCACTCCAGTGTGATGCATTTCATCAAGGTGTTCACTTTCCTTATTCTTGCTGAGTCTGACATTCAAATCCCTATGTGTGCTTTGTTTTATAACCGTGGTCAATGTCAAATTGGGTAGAGAAAGTTAAAAGCGCAGACATAAGATGCAAAGCCACAAGAATAAAGAAAGCATTAATCTAAGCTAAAGCACTCTATAGGAATTAAACATAAGGGTCCTGGGTTTCAGGGGTGGTTCCCTTTCCAGTAGCCATGCCTGTAAATCACGTGCCATATTCTTTCACTTCTTTGCTTGTTCTTTTTCCGTGCCTGTTCTTTGTTTTAAGCTGATTAGACCTTCTTGCAAAAGCTCCTCTGGCAAGGATGCTTCCAGCGGGTGGAATAGGTGTAGGAGCGCTCGGGCACGCACTGGGGAGTGCACTGGGGAGCGCACGGGGGAGCGCATGGAGGAGCGCATGGAGGAGCACACTGAGCAACGCACTGGGGAGCACATGTGGGGGCACATGTGGGAGCGCACGGGGCAGCGCATGGAGGAGCACATGGAGGAGCACACTGAGTAATGCACTGGGGCTCACACTTCGTAGCTAACTGTGGGGCACACCGATCGATGCAAGGCTCCAAGCACTCGATGCCCTTCTGCCCTGAAGTGATCCCCACAGCCGACTCCAAAGTGCCGGCCAGCTCAGCTGACTCCGTGGAGCCCACGATAGTTTCCTGTGGGTAGGTGGTGAGGATGGGTCCTGGGAGGGTCACGACCACAGGAGGTGGGAATATAATCACGCGGGAGTCCGGGCAGGCGATGACGCAGGGCTCGTTGCAGGCAGCGGCACGGGGCTCAGGGCATTTTGCATCGCATGGGACAGAGCATGGCTCGGTGCACAGAGTTTTCTCACAGGACATCTTTTAGCTGTGCTGTAGGCCTGCAAGGTATGGGAAGGAGCAAATATAAACCCAAAGGACCCAGAAGAACAGGGTCAACACTTGAGCTAAACTAAGATGAGCCCTGAAGAGACACAAGTTGGCAGATAGGTTCGTACCCATTGCTCTGATCTTCTCCGTGGCCTTTCAGAGCCCAGTTCCTTCCTGCAGACAAGAAACAACCTCTCTGGGGCTGCTGATTCAATAACAACTGCTTTCTTCTATGTAATTTGGGCTCCAGAGGTGGAGTTCAGTAAAATTAGGGTAACACATCACGAACCATTGCAGAAATGGAAAATACATGAGAGGTAATACTGTAGCAAATTTACATATTCTCTGGGCTAAGCAGACAAAAAGCAGAGAGAGGTATATAATCCCTATATTATATGTGATGAGGCAATCCCACAAGGGCACCAAGTACGGTGTTTTTAGCGCAGTGAATTTGTAACAGATGGCTTTGATACAGCGTATTTAGTACCAAGCTCGCTTGGAAAATCAAAGAGCCTTTTGCAAGGTTGCAAAGAAAAAGCTGAAACCAGGTCTCCTGAATTTAAATTTCAGAGAGAATAAAACTGTTCACAAACCTGGGCTGAATTCTACACCTTCTTTCTTTCTTTCTTTTGAAAAAAAGTGAAGGGCGGGGAGGTAATTTGAAAAAACAAAACTCCATTTCAGGATGTCATTTCAAACTTATCCACATTCCAAACCAAAGCACCAAATGAAGGAGCTAGTTAATCTGTTGTTTCAGATTAAATGGAATATTTTGGTTTCAGCCAAGGCAATTACTTATTTTCTGTCTAACTGAGCGGCATATTAGAAAAGCCTGGGTGGGGCCACAGTTTGACTCAAGCAATTTTTTTCCAGTTTTTTTTTTTCTTTTGTTTTTTTAGACACAATGACAAAATACCCATTACTCACCTAAACTTCTCCTGACCTTAAACCCTAATCCAGACACTCTCTTCAGGTTCCCACCCCTTCATTCTACTACATCTATTAACTCTGTGTTCTTGACTTGACCTGCAAATCCCTCAGCAGAAAGCAAGCCAGAGAAAATAGCTGTAAAACAGACCCAAACACATAATACAAAACATTTATAGTGGATAATATATTCTTACACAGCCTGTTGAATGCTGGCCTAAGATTACTGCTTTGCATAAACAGAATGAAAACACCCAAAGCAACTTCCCAAGGAATATGCACCTTAAGTAGACATTTTCTGGGTTCCCATTTCTTCTGCATAGCTGTACGGACAGATGATTTAGCAAAGCCCTGGTCGTTCAGACTGAGAATGAGTGCCCGAGAGGTCCCAAAATCAGATAAAAATTGGAAGCCACAAGGTCAGAACAACAGTGCTAGATGTATACTCCCAGCTAAGATATTTCAAGGCTACTTAAAGCCTATATGTGCTAAATTTCCATAATGTAATGGAAGTAGACATCTTTAAAACTATCTAGATTTCAAATGTATTTTTAAACCTCAATCCATTAGTGCCTCTGAATGAATAATTAGCAAATGAGTCTTTCATGAAAATAAACTCCTGAACATTGTACAGAATTGCAGAATATTAATCCAAAACTCACCCCTGAAGTAAATGCAAAATTTCAAAAGTGATACTTTTTTTTTTTTTTCCTAGGAAGAAGTTATATCAGAATCCAACTTACTCAGTTCACCGAGGAGAAGCCAAGCGAACCTGCTGAAAGGTTTCTGAATCATGAATGGTTTTATATACCTTCCTGGACCACCAGGCTGATGCAAGAAAATAACGTCATATTTGTGCATTAGTTTCCATTACTCCCCAAACAAAATTTGACGTGTAATTACAGTAATTGTTTTGCTTACTGTTTGTGTTGATTATCCTATTCTCACCAGCACGTGACTTGCACAGTCCCATTCCCGGATTCCTTTCATTTCATGATTTTAAGCACCAAACTCGTTCTTGCAGCTGTGACAGTGTGAAAGCAGCCAGGAGGACGGAGCTCCGGCCACCGGAGCCCTGACACTGCTGCAGCTGGCCAGAGGCTCTGCAGGACATATCCTCGCAGGTCCTTAGAAAACAGGGCTTTGTTTTTCTTGCCTAACATCATAACCTCCAAGAACACATAAGAGCCTAACCTAGTATTAGTAGTAAATGTGCTTGCTAGTTTAAAGCTTGTTAGGACGTGTTTACAGAAACTGTAGTCATGGCATGACTGTAGTGTCAGAACTGTCTCGGAGAGACACTCCTAGCAGAGTGCAGCATTGCCCATGGTGGCTCCTCATTTGATGTTTGAGCCTTTTCCATGGCAAGAACTTAGAACAGAGCAAGCATATATGCAGCAGTCGTAGCCCCAGTTTAGCATGAGAGGTCTCCTCCTCTGGAATACGTTTCCTAGCCAAGCCCAGGAAGAAACAAAAGAAGAGAAAGCTCATTTTGGTTAAAGTGGGATGGTGAGAGGGATGTAGGCATTGCTCAGTCTGGTTTGGAATAAATCACTCTACCCCCAGTCCCTTTCCCAGTGGTTATGGTCACAGCTGCATCCAAAAAATGCTTTTGAGTGTGAAGAAGGTGCTGCGGGGAACTCCAGGTAAGTGAGCAATGTCTGGCAGAACAAATGAAGCTCAACATTCCCCATGCAGGTGGGCCAAGGAAAAGAGGAGCAACTGATTTCCATAAGATTGCTCTGGAGGGGTTCAGTGATACAGAGGACCATGAGTTACAGCATCACTTTGTGCCCAACTTGACCTGCTGTGATGAAGCAGCAATTCATGCCATGTTTGAAACACAGACCCAGCCCCCTCAGGTGATACAAATATAATACTATTTAAATCAGCAAATATACCCTGATTTGGAAAGGTGAATATTTGGCCAACTTATTTTAAATAGTATGATTAGGATAACAAATGCATAGCTGGCTTTTAATCAAAAAAAAAAAAAAAACCAAAAAACAAAGGGCTCCAAATTCCTCATTGCCTGATTCAGAGAATCACGTGGGTGGCCCTGACATATATATTTTAAAGTGACGCTATGATTCAATACTGTGGAGTTTAATACTGGCAGCCTGTTATTAACATCATAGCACCACAGTACTTTGCATATATAAAACATTAGTGGCTGTTTGCAAAACTATCTCAAAGCATTTCCTCGGAACATTTCCAGTAAGTGTTCTTGCCTAGAGGATCCTCCAAATCACTCTGCTTCCAAGAGATAATTGATAGCATGGATGTTGCAACAATAATAAGCAAAAATGTTGTATATGCATGGAAATGAGGGAGGGGGAAAGAACCCAGAAACTGTTCGATGTGTGTATGTACACTTTGCCTGGGCTGGCAGGTCCCAGGATCATGGTGACAAGCGAACCGCTCCCCGGCTGGCGTGACACAACTAACTTTTACCCACTGCTCTGGAGGTACGCAGGGGATTTGAATAGCATCTCTCAGGAGCTGTTCTTCCAGATGCAACCCTAACGCGTCAACCTCTGGGAGCTTTGGAAAATCATGGAGTGACTGGCATTCATCCCCAGCTCCACTGATCAATGCTGACCCTGCCAGGCAATTTTTGCTGCGACTCCTCCTGCACTCTGGCTAACGCTCAGCTCACATGGCAGCAGCCTCCCGTAGCTTTTGCCTTGTATTTGGCATTTCCAGCCTCAGAGGTTCATCCTTCGCTATGTTTCTGATGCAGGCATTTCCCACCAAGCCCCATAGCAAGAGCAGGGCTGCAGGAATATCCACGCTCACCTTTCTGGCAGGAGTTCACTCACCCAAAGCAGCTCCAGAGGGAGCTTTTGAGGGAGCCCAACTTTCCCATGCATACATGCATTTATTCTCTCACATACACCTATTTATTCACACGTATAAAATCAGTGATAAGGAAGTAATTGTACAATTGCTGTTGGTAAAAGGATTTCAGACTCCAAACTGCTGAAGCAGCAAATACTGTTGTGAACAGGTAAATTAAATGAATAAGAATTGCTTGAGGAGGTGAGCATTCTTCTAAAACATTGCTGAGCGATGCAAGGCATTTTTGCATTTAAGAATGCAATTAAAAAATCATTTGAGTAAAAACAGAATTATGGGAAATCATTGTGGAAGAGAACTGGTGAGGTTGCCCAAAGCCCTCCTGAATTATTGCTGGAAAAGCTTTGTCTAAGCTGCTAAAAATTTTCAGTACCGGGATTCCATCACCTCACTTATAAATCTGTCAACACCTAGCTGCTCCAGCAGCTGGAAAGTGGAGTGTTTGGGGTTTTTTTCCCCTAAAAGTAATCTGTCTTCTTTGTTGTAATATAAAATGACTTCATCTCCTGATTTCCACTGAATAATGGGGATTTTATTGCTTTTCTTCTTGAAGTAATGCTTTACGATTTTACATCCCTTCTTATGAGCCTCTCTAAAATAAATAAATCAAATGTGCTGGAGAGGTTCTGTGAAATAAGACCAAGAAGAGAATTAAACAAATGCAAGTAACTGCAAGGGAGGGAGAGATTTCTCTAATTAGGAAAGACAGTAATTAGAGAAGGAAGAACATGCAAGCATTTAATTATAAGTATAATTAAGCACTGGAATAATTTGGCTGAGATGAGTGATTCCGTACTGACTTTAAATCAAGTCGGTGTTCAGTCAAAAGGTGTACGAGAGTTTAAAGAGAAATTATTGAATAGAGAGAAAGAACTGGGTAATATTTTCTGGTTTGTATTGTCCAGAATATCCCTCCTGGCCAAAAAATCTGTAGGCACAAGAATACAAAATATCTGTTGTGCCTTAAGGTATGGTACAGAACCAGCACCTAGTCTCAAAACCTGTCGCTTCCCTGTTTTTCTTCCAATTGATAGAACAGCACAAACAGCGGAGAAGGAAAACCCATGCGGACACATGCCAGAAGAAAATAAGGTTTTGCAAGATTTCTGATTAGATTTTAAAAAAAGTAATAGAGCTATACAATTACATAATAAATTGTACAGTTATGTCTGTATTGACATTAAAACTGCCTACAGTTCATATAAATGCAGTAGACCTAGCTTCAACTTAGCTAGTGTAGCTACTTCTGGCATCAAAAGAGTTTCTTCCCATGATCATAAAATCTGGGTAGAGACCTGTGATTCATTTTCCACTGTTGCTTTCACTGGGCAAGTGAAGCCTGTGGGACTCAGTGCTTTTGCCTTCCTCACCGTTGCTTTTCCAGACTTTTGGAGACATGGATGAGACAGCAGCAAATCATATTTATTATTTCTGTATCTCTGGTTTTGTCTTTTGTATTATTCACATTTGGGTCTCATAGGCACACATATCTATGTCCTTCACGTTAGTCAGCAGAGCCGTCCAACCAGATTCTAAGGATGAGTCATGTCCTTGCAGCATAGTATCTTCATAAAAATTAAAAGGAGCGGGGAGCACTAAGTCAAGAGAGAGCTAAAGGACGTGTGTGCACGCAGATCTAAATACTCAGTGTTTCTTTAAGAAAAATCTAAAAACCAGAGCCCTTCACGTGAAAGATTTATTACATTACAATTACTTAAAACTGATAATGTATGCTCCTGCTTTCAAGAGGAGCATGTCTGCCGCTAGGTTGTATTTCTAGGAAGGCATCAGCGGATTTACTAGTTTGATGCTATGCTACGTGACAGCACGAACAAAAGCTAAAGGATGTGGGGAAAAATTTATGTCCCCCCCATTACACACAATGTTACAGTGCAGTAAAGGGGCCTGATTCTTCCCCAGGACACTCACGGGTTTCTCAAGGTTATTGCAGAATTACCCAAAAGATCACTTGAAAACGTGAGTTAAAATGAAAAAAAAAAAAAAAACAACAACCAAAAAACATAGAAGGTTAAGTATGAATGCAGCATAGCTTTAATGACAGGGAAGCACAGGGTACATTTGGTGAAGACAGTCCCGCAGAACACAGAGGATGTTTCCCAGGGCTTTGGGAAGCGATGCAGCTCCATGTGTGCCAGCAAAGTCAATCGCTTGGCCATCACCAGGTTGCAGCTTCCCCCGCGAGCTCAGCACACACCAGGGATGCTGGAGCCGGACACGTTGCCCCTTCAGAAATAACCGGAGCTACAGCTTCCTCCGCCAAACCTCCTGGAAGAAGAGTAGCTCCCACCGCTCAGGCAGCTCCCCCCACCAAAGGAACGGCCTCCTCCATAGGAGCCCCCACCATACGAGCTGCCTCCTCCGCAGGAACCCCCAAAGCCACCGCCGTAGGAGCCGGAGCCAAAGGACCTTCCGCCTCTGTACGAGCTCCCAAATGACCTGCCTCCAGAGCCCCCAGAGCCAAACGAACTACCCCCTCCATACGAGCCCCCCATCCCCATGGAACTGCTGCCCCCATATGAGCCCCCCATCCCCATGGAACTGCTTCCTCCATAGGAACCCCCTGCACCAAACGAGCCCCCTGATTCAATAGAGCCCATTGGCCCTGAAGACCCCCCAATGGGCGATGGGAACGAGGTGCCCACAAAGCTCTCCTGTGGGCAGGAGGTGAGGATGGGGCCTGGGAAGGTGATGACCACAGGCGGCGGGTAGACCACGGCACGGGAGTCCCCGCAGGAGGTGACGCAGGGCTGGCTCCAGGCGTTGGCGCACGGCTCTGGGCAGGTCACCTCGCAGGGTGAGGAGCATCCACTGCTCATGAGCTGTCCTCCTGAAGACATCCTCTGTGGTGTAGGTAAACCTGCATCACAGGTTAAGGAGTAAAAGTAAAATATACATGCAGCCCCGATCCTTTACGCAATCACCATGACAATACAAGCTGTTTCTTTCCTGACAGAAGGGATTATTTTCTTATAAATGTGAGTAGTCATCTTGTGGAAATATCTTGCTTTACTCCAGACTGAAATATCATGGTTAAAGCTAAATAATTCAGAAAAAAACGCAGCTTCTCTTGCAGACCAGTGTAGCTGCCAGTAGGGCATATCCCTTTCTAAAGCATCTTTAGCCTGCCTTCCTTCTGAGCGTGTATCTTATTGTCTTCCACCAACAATCTCTAGTTCTGCCAAGGACAAATCACTAATTTATTTCTCTCAGCTATCGGGTTCTTTGGGCAACAGGTTTGACAGACCCTGTATTTGTAAATGGAAATCATCAGTGGTTCTTGCCATATGCATACATGTTTCTCTGTGTGTATACTACTACTACTACTACTACTAATAATAATAATAATAATAACAATAAATACCTAGCTGTAAGTTATTAAGTTGTAACCTCCTTATCAAATTAACAGGATTTAATTGACACTTTCCCTTTGTGGTTTGGAAGAACGCAGCCTCATATGCTAAGACCTGCATCTACCAATGGTTACTGCTGAATGCTACAAAAATCTTCTCTGCCTAAGAAATAAAACAAAACTCTTATTGATGACCATTGTGGTGGACTGGCATCGAATTCATTCCCAAATTTAACATGGATGGCAACACCCCAGTTAATGCAAAGGAGCTTAAAGAAAGGGTACTCACCAGGCTCACAGAGAACACCAGACTGAAGAGAAGTTGTTGGTGAAGCCGCAGGAACTGCAGGGCTTTTATATTCCCCTTCAGACCGCTGCCACAACATGCAATGCACTTTTGTACATGGAGCATAATAGTTACCCAGCAAAACATTCTGCTGTATAAGCTACTTCTAATTGTAATAATTGTTTTGATCACTGATAATGATTAGTAAATCAGCTGCACATCATACAATATCCGCAACACACCCTTGATCTTATTTTAATCCTTAAATAGTTTTTATATCCATTTTATGACTAGTGCCATCTCCTGACCTCATTTGAATTGCAATGGTGGTGAACTGAGCTCTTTTTGCTTAGCAAGGTAAAGGCATCAGTCTTTTCCTTAAGCAAGATAAAAACAGCAGTTTGGCTGTGTCGGGAGAAATATTTTCTGTTCTGCAGAAGACTCCATTTAAATTCAGGATTGCACAGAGTTGGGAAAACTGCAAATTTAATCTTTAGAGCTCCTCACGTGGGAGGGGTAATTTTTTCTGCCTGTTTAACATCCACCCAAGTAACTGATTACAGAAGTGCTTAATCACATGGCCACTGTCGTCCAAGTGCAAGGAAGTACCGTGCGATAACATGTGATAAGCCAAAATACAAGCATCTTAAGAATGGCAAGGACTATTTTTTTCAAGAAAGCCACAGCAGCATTCCCGGACTAGTACTTAGAAATCTCATACATTAGGAGACAGAAATACAAGTGCATAAATAGGAAGAGATATTTGCAAGTAAAATTTCCTTTATCAATAACCAGAAATACAGTGAGAACATTAGATGGGATCATTATTTTTGTGGGGTTATAGCAGAGAAACATCACGTGCATTAGTGCCAGCAATATCAAACACCCAACTTAAATGTTTTGAACCAAAGTAAACTAAAGTAATTGTAGATTTTGACCCCCAGTCATAGCTGTGGGAGGAAAGCAGCTGCAGCTTATCTGTATCTAAATGGTTGGGGTTTCAACCTGTTCCGCTTACCATTCTACGTTTAAAGTTTGTATCATTATAACATTTATGCTTAATGTTTATGTCATTTCTATCAGCAGATTTCTGGTGTTTTCAAGCCCAGTTAGAGAACAGAGCACAGGGAGCTTAGATGGTTAAGATCTTGCATCAGAATGCGAACGAGTCCTGTCAGGCATCAGTGGGCAGCCTTTGATGTGACGATTTTGCTAGTCAGCAATTCTTCGTTAACTCCTCAGGTAATGTGAATCTTTTTGGTTTCCTACGGTTGGGTTGGGGAATATCAATTTAAATGAAGAACCCTGAGCACTGCTGCTGTTTCTCGTATTTCAGTGTGACTGGCAAGCGATAGTACTTCTATCAACCACCCAGTCATTTGCAATCCAGATTTTGAAGGAGAAAAGTGGAATATTGTGTACTAAATCCATTTATCAGTTCAATATGACCCTCACATGCATCTATACTCATTCCAGTTTTAACTCCAGAGAGGGCCAAGGACAATATCAGCTGTTAGGTGACTTTGTCAGGGTCGGAGTATAAAATAAAATGTAAGGTGTGTGATGCTTGTAACGTGATTTGGAATGAAGAATAAAGTTGTGATCACATCACTTAAGGGAACAATTAGAACAATTAAAGAAATAATCCATACAGCAAAACATAGTTTGGCAACGCGTAGGAAGCTCTTGCACAAAGCACGGCTCACATTCCACTGGTGGTCTGAAGAGGTATATAAAAGCGCTCTGAACGCTTCGGTTTCATCAGCGGCAGCTCTGCATCTGCACTTCTCCAGACCTGGTGAGTTGGATCTCCTTCATTCTCTATACAAACCATTAGGAAAATATTTTCAGTATTTAACTGTGGACTTAGTCTTCTGCAGAAAGTGTGGTGTTAAGCAATGCTGTTTGCCTTTTGTCTTACATTAATTTTTATAGTCATTTAAACGTATGCCATTGTAGACACGGTTGATGAGTTATGAGACTGGATTTTCTCAGGCACTTGGAAGAATTCAATATTGTCAGTTAGCTCCAAAGCTGTTATATATATGTTATACTATATATATATGTGTATGTTATAATCCAACAAAATCTTGAAAATGAGCTAATTCCAAAGACACACGGAGTCTGGCTTTGCTCTTGGTGATTACCAGTATCTCTAGAGCAGCAGAAAGTGCTTTGGGAAGTACTAGGTGTTAGCACACATGCGTTCAGACAAATGCCTAAGAGAGAGAAACCTGAATCTTCCTAAACACTTTTTCTGCCCTTTTTCACGCTTGCAAAAGACAGCAGAGCAAGCTTTTTTCCATCCTGGATTTGAGCATGGTACTTCACTTTATCTCCTGCTGCAGGTTTACCTACACCACAGAGGATGTCTTCAGGAGGACAGCTCATGAGCAGTGGATGCTACTCGCCCTGCGAGGTGACCTGCCCAGAGCCGTGCGCCAACGCCTGGAGCCAGCCCTGCGTCACCTCCTGCGGGGACTCCCGTGCCGTGGTCTACGCACCACCCGTGGTCATCACCTTCCCAGGCCCCATCCTCACCTCCTGCCCACAGGAGAGCTTTGTGGGCACCTCGTTCCCATCGCCCATTGGGGGGTCTTCAGGGCCAATGGGCTCTATTGAATCAGGGGGCTCGTTTGGTGCAGGGGGTTCCTATGGAGGAAGCAGTTCCATGGGGATGGGGGGCTCATATGGGGGCAGCAGTTCCATGGGGATGGGGGGCTCGTATGGAGGGGGTAGTTCGTTTGGCTCTGGGGGCTCTGGAGGCAGGTCATTTGGGAGCTCGTACAGAGGCGGAAGGTCCTTTGGCTCCGGCTCCTACGGCGGTGGCTTTGGGGGTTCCTGCGGAGGAGGCAGCTCGTATGGTGGGGGCTCCTATGGAGGAGGCCGTTCCTTTGGTGGGGGGAGCTGCCTGAGCGGTGGGAGCTACTCTTCTTCCAGGAGGTTTGGCGGAGGAAGCTGTAGCTCCGGTTATTTCTGAAGGGGCAACGTGTCCGGCTCCAGCATCCCTGGTGTGTGCTGAGCTCGCGGGGGAAGCTGCAACCTGGTGATGGCCAAGCGATTGACTTTGCTGGCACACATGGAGCTGCATCACTTCCCAAAGCCCTGGGAAACATCCTCTGTGTTCTGCAGGACTGTCTTCACCAAATGTACCCTGTGCTTCCCTGTCATTAAAGCTACGCTGCATCACTACGTTTGCCTAATGTTTTCTCCTTCACCCTTTCACCTGCAAACCACTTTGATTATGAAACATATCCATAAAGCCAGATGACAGATGAAAACCTTCCATCTTAAGCCTTTAAAAGGCCCCTTTAGCTAAGAGCAGGAATTTGGGCAGTGCAAAACTTTTTACCCTGTGACATATTCCAGGATTCATGCTACTGAACTGGAATTCTGCTCCCTGACGATGTGTGATGATTACCTTAGCTCCTAACTGCGAAGCGATATAATAATTGCAAACAAATTAGCTAACTGTTTTCAAATTGAGCCTGTTTCTTCAGTCAAATTAACATTTTGCTTGGAGCTGATGAGTTTCTTGCCTGCAATCATTAAAGACAAACTTCTTTAAACATGGGAAACTTAAGCAATTACTTGATTGTGTGAGTACCCTCTAAATGCATTTTTTGTCTGTCTCCAGAAAAGCTGTCCATTAAAATTTTTCTTATTACCATTTTCACTTCAGTTTTAGCAAAGAGATAAAAGTTAGATTTTTCAGAATGGGACCAGGAATCTATGACAGGGACATTCTGTATGCTGGCTCTTCTAATAGTCCCTGTGGTTCAGTTCATCCTTATTGACTTTCCAAACATGAACAATTCTGTAGTTCAACATGAAATATAAAAAAAAAATTACAAATCTTTCTTTGGTTCCTGGTCTCCCTCGTATGTTTTCCAGCACCGAATGGAGCAAAGCCAGGTTTTAATACATCTTTAGCGTTCAAGAGACTTCTGGAGACTCATCCATCAGTCTCTGCATTCCCACTCCCAGCACTGACTATGGAAAACAGCAACACAAAACGTTATTTCTGGTGTGGTGTCACTCACAAATTATGAAAGTCTCTCTTGCACACCCTTGCGATATGAAAGCACATTATGCTGTCATATAAACACAGCCCTTTGATGGGGCCATAGTCAAAAGCATGTTCTAAATATCTTCAGGTATTTAATGCTGCAAGTTCAAGGTGACAAATCTCAGGAATCAAGTAGGGATTATTTGGATGATTTTCTTTGGTTACCATTCACAGTCCCCAGAGAACTGTATTTTTATGCTGGTTTGCATTCTTCAGGCACTCTCACCAACATATTTAAGTTGTCTAAACCTCAGACATCTCCAGGGAACAACGATAATTCCTCATAAACCTTATAAATTTCCAATCTTCAACTGACCATGTCTCATCCCTTACACTTTGGGGGTTTTCCTACACTTTTCCCCATCAGGCAGGGAGAGATAATATTCAGTCTGACCTCTTCTGAAAAGGTCTTGTATATATGACATTTTAAACCTCATCCCTCATTTGACACCTAACAGCTGCACGGATGAAAAATGACTGATCTGAGCATTGCTTGTGGTAGGTGACTTCTGTTTGTTACCTGTTCATACACCAGCACAAAGTACTGGGTCATCAGCTTCGGAAACCTCTGTGCCCTATGGAGAAGCAATGCTGAACCTTGTGTGCTTAAATTTTTAATGTTTCATTCAACCATCCTTCTCACAGCACCTTTATTACTTAAGCAATTATTATTTTATGACCTTAAAAACACATTGGCGCTCACAGGCTGTGTAACCAGCTCTAAGGAGCCTAATGAGCTAGTGGAAAGGATAGGACCAAAACTATCTTGTGGAGAAAGAAAAGCTGAACAAAATTTGATGATGCAGGAGGATTTTAATACAAATGTGAGACAGGATACACTGCAGAATGAGGTGGCACACACAAAGAGGACACTTCCTCAGTGCCAGAAAAGGGCACAGCATTCACTGCCTGTGAAGAGTCCATTTCCCACCAGTTGTTCTTCTCCACAGCTTTGTTGACAATCTTGGTGTCAGGCCTTGCAAATTACTTCTTTTTTCTTTCATTGGCACAGTGAAAACAGGGATCTAGCATTGTGAGATGATTAACAGAAGCTGTCGCTAATAATACAGACAAAGAGAGACGTGCGAGAGGTGTGGGCCCGGTTTTCAGAGGTGCTGAGCAAGGGTGGCTCCCGTTGATGCAATGGGTTTCACCATCTCTGAAAGCCAGCCCCAGCTGCGTGTCAGGATCTTGCCTCTTCACCTCCAAAGCTGTTGTGCGGCTCTTCAGGCTGCCTTAGAATGAGCCACAGTTTCCAAGGCGGGAGCCACGGCTGCTGCTGTAGGACCGCCTGCTGTAACAGCCCCCCATCCCTGAGGAGCCACCATACCCAAAGGAACCCCCAGATCCAAAGGAGCCCCCCATCCCTGACATGCCCCCAGATCCAAAGGAACCCCCAGATCCAAAGGAGCCTCCCGTCCCCGACATGCCCGCAGATCCAAAGGAACCCCCAGATCCAAAGGAGCCCCCCATCCCGTAGGAGTTCCCAGATCCGTATGAGGTCAAGGCACCATACGGCTGGGGAAACGATGTTCCCACGATGCTCTCCTGAGGGAAGCTGTTGAGATTTGGTCCCGGTAAGGTGAGGACAACTGGTGGGGCATACACCACAGCTCTTGAGTCCCCACACGATACCACACAGGGCTCAAGGCTGCTGGTGTAGACGTATGGCTGTGGGGCTGTCACCTCACTGGGGGGCAAGCACCGGGAACTGACGTTGCAGTACATTGTTGTCAGGGCTTGGGCTGAGGCTGGAAAAGACAACGTGCAGTCAGGACACCATCACAGCCGGCGCTGATGGGTGCCCATCACACACATGACAGCAATGGGGTTAGGTAGGCAAATTAGATCCTTGTTCATGCTTTCTAGTCCTCCCTCAACCCTTTCTCTCCTGTGATCCCTTTTCTTCCTCCCTTCTTGCCCCTGTGGAGATGCCTAGGACTTTGTTTATTCAGTAGGGTTTAGCTTTATAGTCACATCTCAAGTTTTGAAAGGCATAAGAAAAAATAAAGTAATTCTTAAAATTCTGTCTTTAAACAAAAACCACTGTCTACAGGTTACTGTAGTGAGTCTCCTGTCAAAAATACAATTTCACTGTGACATCTTACCTCGCTAATATCACAGAAGAGACCTAGGAAAGATTCCTCATTTTAAACTATCACTACAGAGACATGACAGATATAAAATTATTAGCTTAAGTCGAACTCACCTAGAGCACCACGAAAGGTAAGTCAGGAGAAGTTTTCAGGAGACTCCCAAGATGTTCCTGCTTTTATACCTTTTTGCAGGCAACTCTAGGGATGCTTCACATCCCATAAAATATCTAGCACTTACCAAACTATTGGGTATCTTTTCTGGGTGACTCCTTTAATACCTGTAATTATTTTCATAGTTTCCAATTAGTAAACCATCCAGAGACCTACACAATATGACTCTCATAAAATAAATTTGGGCTTTCTATTGTGTTGAAATTGCACAGCCGATGTAATATCATTCTGGTGACTCCACTGGTTTTACAATGGCAATCAATTGACTGCTGTTAATGATTTACCAAGAAAGGGCCCCCAGAAAGATCAGGTCTGCAAGTCTGCTTTCAGGAATGGCCTGACCCTGCTGCTAAGCGACATAATTTTGAAGTTCAACCTCACTTCTTAGGTTTGAGATCCACCTTGCAGCAAAAAGACCTGGTGATCTTTGGGTATGTCCTTTCAGCGGCTCCACCGGCATCCTCAGCACAAGGCTCTAAGCATAACATAGCAAAATGAATTTTGATACGTACTTGGGTAAAATTACTCAGAAGGCTCAGAGCTTAAAGAGGATGTCATGTGTGACTTCAACCCCATTTATCTGTGTTTTGAAAGACTTTTTGCAGGGCCTTGTCCTGCCCAGTGCTCAAGAATAATTTGTGAGCTCTCATCATGCTGTATCATCCATTTGGTCAATAGATGCAGGTGGGGTTGCAAAGAATGCTGACCCCACATCCAAGGTGGGGTTGGACAATTCCATTTGGGAGGCATTATACCTAAATCTAAGGCTTACAAATGAATGGTGAGACTGACACATCAGTAAGCCACCTTCCTTAAAGCCATTAAAGAGAAGCAAACGGAGAGATCAACTCCTGTTTCAGCTAGAACCTGAATGATGCCAAAAGGATTTTTTCCATTAAGTTTGAGACACAAGGAAACTGCTGGGTTTGGGGCACACATCAGTCAAAGTAAGTCTGTAAATGGATCGCTAATTATGACTTGAAATGAGAACAATTACAAGGCTTAGAAGAGTATCTTCTTCTTAGTAAGTGACAAAAAATTAGTGAACAGTGGATGACCTCATGTTTTTCCTATTGTCTAAGAAAGCGTATAAAAGGGTAGAGATCCAAGAAATCTTCTATTCTTCCAGCTCCACTGACTTATTCCTCCAGGACAACAGGGTAAGTCTAACTTGATTGCACTTCTTCGTAGCTATAGAATACTTAAAACTTACTTATTTTTTATCTTACAAAATGCTAGTGATTTTAGAGAAGCTGAGGTACAGAGAAGAGTATATTTAGCAACAATTCTTAGAAAAGCTGGGGAAAAGGGAAGAATAGAGTAAGAAGATTCTATTCCTTTCCTCTGGAAACTATCTGAAGTTACAGGCAAATCTTTCTGGAGGTCTACTTTGAAAAGAGAATGAATTAGACTTTTCTGAGCAAGTAATTGTATAAGGAACAAGTAATTTAGTCCCAGAGAAAAGAGCAATATTTTTTGAGAGATTCAGAAGAATAAGAGATGTGGATGGTACACAAAAGAAGAACTGAGAAGCCTTAAAAGGGGTCAATCAGGAAGGAAATAGCAGGGAAAATGGAGAGTGTGAGGCAGGGTTGAACTGGGGGTTGATGAGCAGCTGGAGGAAAAGAATGAAGAGCACCTGGATCATAGTGGGAACCTCTTGGTTCCTGACTGCAATGGTTTCCTGACTGCACATTGTCTTTCCCAGCTTCATCTCTGCTCCCCAAGAATGATGTTGAACGACATTAGCTCTGACTGCTTGCCTGCCGGTGAGGTGACATGCACACAGCCATGTGCCTACAGCAGAAACCTTGAGCCCTGTGTGGTATCGTGTGGGGACTCAAGAGCTGTGGTGTACGCCCCACCAGTTGTCCTCACTTTCCCAGGCCCAACTCTTAGCAGCTGCTCTCAGGAGAGCATCGTGGGAACATCATTTCCCCAGCCGTATGGTGCTTTGACCTCATACGGATCTGGGAACTCCTACGGGATGGGGGGCTCCTTTGGATCTGGGGGCATGTCGAGGATGGAGGGCTCCTTTGGATCTGGGGGTTCCTTTGGATCTGGGGGCATGTCGGGGATGGGGGGCTCCTTTGGATCTGGGGGTTCCTTTGGATCTGGGGGCATGTCAGGGATGGGGGGCTCCTTTGGATCTGGGGGTTCCTTTGGGTATGGTGGCTCCTCAGGGATGGGGGGCTGTTACAGCAGGCGGTCCTACAGCAGCAGCCGTGGCTCCCGCCTTGGAAACTGTGGCTCATTCTAAGGCAGCCTGAAGAGCCGCACAACAGCTTTGGAGGTGAAGAGGCAAGATCCTGACACGCAGCTGGGGCTGGCTTTCAGAGATGGTGAAACCCATTGCATCAACGGGAGCCACCCTTGCTCAGCACCTCTGAAAACCGGGCCCACACCTCTTTCTTCCGTGTTATGCCTCATCTTCTATCAATAGCAGTTTCATATGATTGATTCTCTCCTTAAATTCTTATTAGTTTTGTACTACGTCCTTTCTGGTGGAGCGGAAATGCTTCAGAATTTGCAAACGGGACTCTGCTACAAAGATTTTCGTTTGGCCTTGTAACATGCAGTGCCTTTCATCATCGGCACAGGTGGTCTGGCTGCCTTTTGACCACAGAACGGACCATTCATGAACTGCACCATTCTATTCTGTCACAATTATTTCATGTGCTATTAAAAGTCTTGTTGAATTATATTAATTGCTTCCTGGTGTTTCTTTTCTTCCATTCTGCTTTACAAAGTAGTTTAGTGAAACTGAACTCAGATGGAGTCAAAATAAGAGGTGGAGCTCCGCGTATGTAAAGGAAAATAGAACTCAATACCCTGATGAGTGGGTGCATAGAAGCACCAATCTTGCTGTTCTTTCTGTGTAGGGAAGTATTTCTACACATTTTAGTGGCTGAGGCTGGAAGGAATCATTCCCGAATACTCATTTCAATTTGAGTAATTTGCTAATGGGCTTTGCAGAGGAGGAGTGGTAATTGCACCGACTTTCAGCTTCACGCAGTTGCACTCGCACAGAACTAAGAGGATCAGAGTCAGCGATTTTGAGGCTGAGCCAGGAATGCCTGTATAAACTGCTGTACACGTGACTTCAGTGAAGGTGATGCCTCACAATTTACAAAAGAGAATTACACCCCCACACAGTTCTTACTCAGTAGGGCTGAGGAATGAAACATTGAGTAACAAGAGTGAAAATTTCTGGAGCATTGCTGCCACAACCTTAACTGTCGTACATTAGAGCAAGGTCAGACGTTCCTGAGCTGAGAGTAAAACTGGAGTTACAACAGCTGAGTACCTCCTTCATCACCTTGGGACCCCAGTGTGTACACATACATCTCTGCACCTGTCTTCAAGCAGCTGAGAATACCAAATTTGCACTAGGAGGAAGGTTTTATACCCAAATAAAAGCAATACTGCTTTTTCAACAATCAAAATATGTATTATTACTTAAGGCTGTGGATTATGAGCCAGCTAGCAGAACATCATTACTTTGCTTGATAGGCTTCTCATAAAGGAATGCCTTTACCACTGGGTGATATAATTCAAGCAATATTCTGTTAATGTTATGGTGCAACACATGGCATGCATCAGCCCACAATATGAGCAGAGCTATTGGAATATTTCTCCTAAGATTTTCTGATTGAAATTCCTCTTCCCTCAAAAAGCTTGCAGGCATATTGTCTTTGAGAGCTGTGTAATAGATATCAATGGGGGAAAAAAATTAAAGTTGTGGTGGAAGAATTTATTTCTTGGGCAGTTCTGGCAATGTTTGCACATGAGGCACTTTGTGATCCTGAATTCTGAGAGAGCACAAGGGCATCCATGTAGCTGTTGCCTGAGGGATCCCATGGTGATGCTTAACAAGCTCAGATCATTTACTGCATAAATGCTTCAATTAAGTTAACAAACCACAAGGATTAAGACAATCAAAGGAAGGAAATGAATGTTATGCTTGGCACAGCAGCACTCACTCAGCCTACGCAGGAGCCCTCTCTTGTCACATAGAGCAGCACAATGGAAATGGTTCCTAAAGAAAAATATTGATACAGCTGCTGGGGTGAATTCCTCGGCTTACTTCAAGGCAAAGCGCAAGACTTGTGGTCTAATTCTCAGCTGCATACAAACAACTCCTGCCGGTTCCCTTTGGCCCTGCCTCCCCACAATACCCCCATCTAGGCTAACCTGCTTCCCTTTGCAGTCTGTAATCAGATAAACTATTTTAGCATCAAGCCTAGATAAATCAGAGCACGACACTGCCTTCTGATGGAGTCAGGAAGCATGCAGTCATTTCAGCCCCTGCTGAGCGTTAGAACAATTTCCTTAGGGACAGTCACAGAATGAGTGGTAATGACCCTGAGTAACTGATCTAGCTTCAGAGTTATCTTGGGTTTGAGCTGGAGTTGTACCAGACAACTTTTTCTGTTCTATTTATTAGTATGTATACCGTGGTAAATATCAGAAAGGGAAAAAAATACTTCATTGAAAATTTTCTAACAAATTACGTTGGCCACACAGAGGAATTAATTCTCTAATGAAAGTCCTCAATTAACGTGTAAGACTTGATGCCCAAAGTTAACTTCTTTCAGACTAGAAACTGCAGTGAAATGAAAGCCAGAAGACGGTGCTATGATGCAACAGGGCTTTAATACAAACAAAAAGTGGAATACATTCTTGCAGAATGAGGCAATGCAGAAACAAAGAATGTAATTTCCATTTCAACAAGGACTACAATCCATCAGTCATTCAGGGGAGCACAGGGCTCACAAGAGGTTCTTCTTTCAGCTGGACACTTTCACAGTCAAGTCCCATTACTTGTTTTAGCCTCATCAGGTTCAGGAAGAACAAAACATAACATGAGCAAACGACAAAGTGAGACAACATTGGTGTTGTAAGCCTTAGATAAAGCGCAGAGATCCCAAGCAACCCCAGCTCCTATCGACATTGGCTGTAGCAGAGGCTGCTTGGCAAGTCTGATTTTCAGGTCTATATATCAACTACTAGTTTTTATTTTATTGTTCTTTCAGTCATTTCTCTCCTAAAGATTTAAAATGGCCCATAGTTTCCATAGCGATACCTATAATACCCTCTGGAAAAAAGGGGGAAATAATTTCTACCATATCCTGAATAAAATGAGTTTCGGTAAAAGCTTCCCAAACGGGAGATTCCACCACCACATGAGCCCTCCCCACCACTTGAACCCCCTCCCATGCCACCACAAGAACCGCCTGAACCATGGGAGCCCATCCCATAGGAGCTGCCTCCACCACAGGAACCACCAGAGCCCATTCCTCCACCTCCGGAGCCCATTCCTCCACCTCCAGAGCCCATTCCTCCACCTCCAGAGCCCATCCCACCCTCAATTTCAGGCATGGCAGTTCCTACAAAACTTTCCTGAGGGCAAGAGCTGATAATGGGTCCAGGGAATGTCACGACAACGGGTGGCGCATACACGATTGCTCTTGAATCGCCGCATGAGCTGATACATGGTTCATTCCAACAGTTGACATAGGGTTGTGGGCATGTCGGTTCACACGGCGCACCACAGCGGGAGCTAAGCATCTGTCCATAGGAAGACATCTTTCCAGAAGGCAAGCCAACCTGCAAGGCAGAGAGTACACTAGCCCGGTAAAATTACAGCCAGAGGAATGAAAGAACAAACTGTGTTATCAGAACGTGGGTTGTGCAGGTGTGTTGAGTGGCATTCCCCTGAACAGATGCAGATACACATGTCCCAGTTGTCTACACTAAACTTAAGAGTTTGTGATTTAAAAGAAAAAAAAATTAAAAATAATCACCATTTCTAAGGGAACAATCCCTTCTACTCTGAAATAGAGTTGTGCATTACAGATCTCACCAACCAAGTGAGATGAATTGCTGAGTAGAGGCTTCGAAGTCTATTCCCACTCCTCTCTAGTGCTCCATTGCCCCGTAGCCTACTCCTAAAATGACCTCTGGAAAAATGCCTCTCTGGCCTTTTCTCACATCATTGCCTGTGCTGGTCTTTTTGTCTGGGAGTCAGTCCCATCCCAATAATGTTTTTGGAGTGTCCTGTCTCCACAGATAGATGTTCAATTCCTAGTCATTGCTACCATCCACGTTTTTGAAACTCCCAATCTGTTTTCTTTTGCCGACATGTGGCAATGCCTATATCCACCCTATTTGCAAGTTATGGTTTTCAAGATATATACATATACCTCAATGTTTATAGATAATAAGGTCCTACCCTAAAATAGGGTAGGGTATATAACCTCGTATTAACACTACCTATAAATCCATGTCTATAATTATAAACTGATTCAGTTAAATCGGACTTACCCCGTCACCAAGAAGAGTAAGTCAGCAGAGGCAGCTACAGAGACCTGAGTTACGAGCACTTTTATATGCTGTCATAGATTATAGAAATTGGGAGATACCTTTACGCAACCGTTCTCTGCATCTTGTGAAACAAATGTTTTCCCCTGGTGATGCCTTCCTTTGTTGCAACTGTTTTGATAACAGCTTATGATATTAGATCATGATTATTAGATCATTTACAATCCCACACAACATGCTGCATCCATTTCACCCACCTTGTCTTTTTGTTGAAAATATCACAATAAATTGAGTTTGGGTTTCTCTTAAATACTTGCTAATACTCTTGAAGGTAGCTCGGAGGTGGATAAACTACATGCTGCTAGTAAGCACAGGATTCCAGTTTATCATTTGTCATCTCAGACAATAATAATCAGTGGTCTTCTGGATTTTTCCTGTTTGAAGCTAGGAAGTTTTTTAAATTAAATAGCCACTAGTGTCCATGGCCCTTGTGTACTTGCTCCAGGGGCTTTGGGAAGGAAGTTTATGGCTTGGGACTGTCCTTTGGAGAGATGTTCTCCTACATGACTATGCCACGTCCCAGGTAAGTAGAAAGTAAGAGATACCAAAGCAGTTCATGCACTCTCCTGTGAGCACTAGGGTCAGGCACAATAATCCAGTTATCAGTTCAGCTAAAGACAGCACCTGCCCAAGCTTTTACGGTTTATCATCAGTTCCTCATCTCAAGGAATCATCCCCTTCCAAGGTGCCTTCAGAATAAAAACAAAAAAATACTAATAACTATGAATAAATTGAATTTTCCTTTCTGTGTATGCTTGTTGAAGGCCAATATGAGGAGAGGAATAATATGTTACCTGTGGGACTAGAGGATCCAGAGGAAACATTACCTAAAGTACAGGTGTGTAACACAGAACATATTCACAAACACCAGTTCTGTGATTCACATAATCACCTATACATTAAAAAACAAAAAAAAAAAAAACAAAAAACCCCAAAAAACCCGCAAACTAAAAAAAAAAACAAAAAAAAAACTCTTAAGTACATTTTTATGGTAAATTATTAAAATTAAAGCTAAAAAAAACCCCCACAAAAACCAAAACCCCAAACCAAATAATTTTATTTACATTTCATGAGCATGAAATCAATATAATGACCAGAGGAATGTACATGTATGCAGCCAATAGAGATGTGACAGCAAGCTGCACAGAATAATGAGTCACATAATTTGTGGGAATGAGAAGCAACTAATAATTAGAGCAATTGACAGCTGAAGCAATCAAAGGAGTTGCCAAACCAAATATTTTATAAAAGTTAATAAGGTTCTCATTGTTTTTGAGGTTTTTCCAATGTATAGAAAATTTGTTCAAAACACAGCTTCTTAACACACCCCACAGAAAATCACACTGGCTTCACCATCCATGCAGTTTGCTTTCCACAACCGATGCTTTTCCCTTGGCAGCTTTAAGTAAGGGGAAATCTTGTTTTACAGAAGGTAGAAAGCCAGAAGAGCAGATATCAGACTTTCAAGCTCGAACTGTAGTCAGCCCTCATATTCTCCAGATACCCTTTTAAAAACATAGCATGCAAAAAAGTTAATTGGCAATAATCCAACATCCCCTTTCACAATGCCTGAACCCCAGCTGCCTTACATCAAAGAATTCTTTTAAAGAGATATCCTCCCTCACCAGGTTAGAAAGCTAAATGCTTCTGAAAAGATGAAGGAAAAAACCATCAGGGATTCTGTATTTTTCTTTACAAAGAATTTGTTGCTTCGTATACAGAGCAACAAACTCACGTAAAGCAGCAGCCTGAGGAACCCCAGACTTACAGCTTTAGGTATAAACTCACCCCACATAAAGCAATTTTGAAGCATTATCTGAAAGATTCCTCATCTTGTTTTTTCCTAGCACGTTGTTGTTGTTATTGTTGTTGTTGTCGGCAGACTTTTTTGATTTTCTGGTTTTAGAAATGCCAGTACTGTGCTCTGATCCTTACCCAGATGCTTTGCATATGAAGATTAAATCTGAAAGAGGAAGCTGGTTTAATTGCTATTGCTCTCACCTGTGCCATGCTATAATTTTCTAAATTGGCCTGAACACTCGCTTGTCTTAAAGGAAAGAGCCTATATTATTATCGCAGGTTGTAGCAAAACATTATTCTTAACCTTCATTTTTCCACAGATTTTATCATAGCAATTCCAGCGCTCCTAATGGAATAACAAACATCACCATGCAGCAAAGTAAATAGGCTAAAACTGGGAACCATTGTGCAAGAGGCCAAAGGTAAGGCTGCTTTGGATCCTGGACGTCCATATTTTGGCGTAGGTTTCCAGCGTGGTCTAAGAGCTGTCACCTGGAAAACTATTTCCAAAACTGCTCAGAGTAAAGGGTCAATATTAATGAGTGCTTTTTCATTGCCTAATTGGAAGACTGAAGATGAAATAAGGAACTAAAGGACTTGATCACCACTGTCTGCTTTTTCGTTATCTGCATATTTGATGCTATTATATTGCTCAGACCAGAGCAGTATCTCAGGTTTGTATTTTGATGTTCGTTTAAAGTTGTGCATTACATTTACTTGATTCCCTTTGCTCATACCTATTAAAAAAAAAAAATATATCTTTTTTTGTCGGCAACCTACTCCTCTCCCTGTGTTTAGAGCTGTTGGAGATGACTTAGACTATACTATTGTAAGTATAGGAAACCTCATGCCCATGGTCTGAGCAGAGCACAAGAAAACAGATAACAATAAGGAAAAAAGTTTAGATTAATGATGGAATTTATAGTTTTCCAGAAAAACTAATGCTTCCCCCAGTTCCCAAAACCAAAGGAACTTCATTTCTTCTTAAAATCGCACCCATAGCCGCCTTCTGTATCTCAGCCTTTATTTACAATGATTTTCTCCATTTCTTAGAACCGAGATCCACTGCTTGCTTGCCCTGTCAGTCACTCAGTAAAGCACAAGGTGCCATTGTGCCTGAAAGCTGGACTTGGCCGTGTAACTGCGTGGTTGCCACAGGAGAAAGGAGGACGTAGGGGTTAGAGCCAGTTCCAGACTGAGACAGCTACACTTGGGTGTCTGAAAATAAATATCTGAGTTTCTCTTACAGTCAGCAGACACGTTTGGTGGAGCCTGGAGATCTACCCATGCATTCCCCTTTCCCCAAGAGCTTGTGTTTCAACTGAGCAGTTCTGCCACCTCTTCAAAGCACCACCTTTGTGTCCTTTGAGGGACCTGGAAGTGTAGAAGCCCCACGGATATGGAGACCCCGTATTCCGCCACCACTGTGTGTTCCAGTTTCCATTGGCACTACGATGACTACCTTCTGTTTTTTGTCTTTTCCATACTTCATCCCCTTTCAGAAGCAAAATTCACCCTGGTCCCAGGGGGAATTTGGAGTCAGTGACCTCAGTCTACTCATCTCCCATTTGCATCCTGAATACCTAGGCTCTAGCAAAGATGAATACCTCATCTTTAAGTATTAATGGCAAAATGCAGCTCTCTTGTTATGTGGATTTCCTCTTGTATGGCTAGGTTGGATCACATTTTCTAGCTACGGTGCAACAAAAGGTAGTGATTAAATAATTATACACACAAATAATTCTGAAGCTGAAGAATTCTTCCCCACCACTAAATAAGATTTGTTCGGAGCTCAGGAATAATTATACTACTGCAATCTTACCGGGTATCTTTCATCTTAGAAACAAAACAGAACTAATGCTCTTTAATATATGAGCGCTGCTTTCCTCAATAAAACCCGAGGGGATGTGAAATTGCAGCCCAAGGTGTAACTACAGCTTATGCGTCTGTGTATGCTTTAGTTTTGTATAAGAGCTGACCGATGTACACCTCTCCAGCTGTACACAACGTACCCATCACCCAAGCCTGTTTTCCAGGTCAGAGCCACCTTACTTGACCAGCAACAGAGCTGTAGCACTCTGAGGGCTACTGGGTCACCTGCAGTCTCCAGGTGTGGGAAGAGCTGATGCAGCAGCATTGATAAGGCTGCTGGGTTGCTCCATCAATCAGCCCAGCCCTGCCTCACAACCCTCCACCAGACCCAGACTCTGAGGAGGAGACTTGAACCTTCTTCTCTGTGCCTGAGATGCTTCAAAGAGGTGAAGGACCTCAGTAAGACCCAAGAGGTTTGTAGAGGTGAGAAGGTCTTAGTGTGCTCGCTGGAGTAGTAATGGTGTATTTTGACAAAGACAGCCTGGAATAACACTTTTGTCCCCTGACCAAGGGGGACAAAGGGGTGTGGGGTTAGCTGGGCCTTCTTAAAATGCACATGTGGTGGAGATGTGGATAGGTGTGTTTCTTAGTAAAGTGGGTGCTCATGAGTCCAAGTTTTGGGGTTTTAGAGTGGAGCACCCTGGAAGTCCCACCCTTGCAAATAATCCATTTTTAATACTTTGTTGGTGCTCATAGTATGTGCTGATGCTGCCAGAGTGGATTTGTATTCCTGTATCACCTCATGGCTCTCAGAGGTGTGGTGCTAATATCCAATTCAATAATATATTAATTCTAAAGCTGTTAATTAAATCTTCATTCTGGTTCATTACCTAATTAAGCATGCTAATCTCAGCAAGAAAAGCTGGCAGCTAATTTTCAGTTCCTTCAAGGCTATTAAGCTAAAACAGTACTGATCTGGTGTACAGAACCTTGTTAAAGGGATTTATAGTTGAGCTTAGAGACAGAGAAGACCCTTCTCACAAAATGGAAAGCAGAGCTCTGCTACCCGGAGAAAACATCTGAATTATGGTGCCAGTTCCTCTTCTGCTCCAAATACCTGTATAGCACTGTGTCTTTCCACTCGGGTCAAAGGTAAAACTTCAGCCTGAGTAGAGAGCTCAGTGCACTCCTACGTTGCTTCTGGTAACTCATGTCACAGCTTGAAAAGGGATTTAAACAGTAAAAGCCGCCCTGCACCAGCACCTTTTCTGGGCATCCCATGCAGGATTCCTTCTGCCCCTTTCCCCCATGTCTGTCCCAGGCCTTGGTCTCCCTGGTCCCCATTGTAAATCTGGCTGGTGTGCAATATTGCATTATAATGACAGGTTATAAGTAATAAGACTAATAATAATTAGGTGTGTCTAAGTCTTAGATCCACCCTTCTGTATAGAGTGTCCTTAGACAGGTTAGGTGGCTTTTGGGCATCGGTTATCCCATAATAAGATGATAATTGTCTGTGCCATACAGGTGCAAAGAGAAAGAAGGTTTGCAAGAAGCAGCAAGATGGTGATGTGGGATGTTATACAATGACAATGAAATGCGGCATCCTTTATAATGACTGAAACAGCCGGGCTCCTGCATGCAATGCAATACAGGTGGAAAGCATTGAAACCAGCAGAGGAAGAGAAAGAGGTGGAAAGTGTTTATGGGAGGCTGTTTAAATGGTAGGCAGAGGAGGAAAGGCCAAAAGACCAAGGCAAAATTGGCAGAAAGATGCAGTATTATCAGAAATACTTTTTTTTTTTTTTTTTTTCCTAGCCTGTTAATCAAAATGTCTCGAGGTATGGCTTAGGCAGATGAGTAGAGAGTATTGAGGGTTCTTTGAAAATGCAACGTGTCAGCACACACTGAATGGACTCAAACGACATGCCTGTATTTCAGACAGCAGAGCACTATGGTGAATTCTACACAAAATTCACAAAAGGATCAAGCTCTAAGTTCCTAGGTTGAAGGGCTAGTGGCTCTTCTCTAAAAAGCCTCAGCAAGGCTCTTGGAGGACAGATTATCTGGTGCAAGCTGCTCCATTCTCAAGAGAAACCAAGTTAGTGGTTTCCAGGTGTGTAATTTTGTTTTTTTGAAAAGGAATAATTTGCAAGACATCTTTGGTAGGGGAAAATAATCTTCTGAATCCCCTGTGCAACTCAGTTATTGTTAAACTCCTTGAACTGCTGGATTGGATGGGGTGTAGATAATGAGTCAAGGCTGGGTCCTTCGGAGCAGAGGTTCCTGAGAGTTCCACCCTGCCTATGACCTCGTTCCCAAATTTTTCACAACACTGTTTGCATGAGCCAGGCAATCAGCAGAGCTTATCTCTCTGACCTGCCTCCCAGCTTATCTAGGGCGTGATGCTGAGGCACCACTCACAAGCACATCCTCCAAGATATAGTAATTACATCTTCATGTTGGATCAATAAAGTAGGGTACATGCTAATGTCTGCCAGATAAACAAGCAGATTGAGAGGAGTTCCCATCCTGTAAAGGGGAAAAATGATGTATACACCAAATATTGGAGGGGCTCATTTTAGAGCAGATCTGCAGGGGGCACATATGGGCTGCTCCTCTCCCAGGCAGATGTCCAGGGGAGCCAGCTGAGCAGACAGCAGTTCATAGTAAAGGTGAAAGCAGACGGATGGGCAAAACTGTCTTCTCAGTGGCTGGCAGCTTTCCAGGGAGATAGGGCAGGGTAAGCAGGGCGGCTGGCGGGGATCCAGGCTGCTTAGCATGTTATCATACAATGTTTTAACATTGCTGTAAAAAGTTTTCCGCAATCCCTTTTCTCTTTGAAGAAGTCTCTGGGAAAACTACTGTATCTGGATGTGGCTGCGTGCAGAAGAAGGTGCGTGCCCTGATGTTCATGGGCATCTGCCTCCGCAGGCGAGGGCAAATTGTTAAACAGCAGCTCTTGAGACTTACCAGCCCAACGACGACGGGGAACTAGAGTTCAGTCAGCTTTCACATTTTAGTTTTGGGGACAAGTTTACCCACAAATTTTATTTTACTTCTGTTAAACCGGGCTCTTGGCTTGTGAAGACTGACAGAGGTGCCCAATCGTAATCACAGTAATGTTCTTCTTGGGACAAAAAGGACAATGCTTGCACTTAAAATGTGTGGGAATCTTTAGAGGAATAGAAGCTTAGAATTTGAGGGTGGGGAGAGGGGAGCAAGAGTAGCTGGGGCTTTTTCCTGAACCAAAGTAAATAAAAATGAAAATGTCTCTGTGTATCGTTCCTTTTTATCTGCTTAGTGCTTTTCAGCCAACACATGGAGCCATGAACTCTAAAGCTGTACTTAACAGGGTGAGGAACAAGTGAAAGCTGTGAGATGAAAGTGAAAAAGAAGTCTTGTGCATGTGGACAGAGCTGAGGAGTGTGAGAGGCAGTTGATTGTTTTCTCACTTCATGGGTGAGCAGGAATGACAGATTTGGTTTTGATGTTTGCCATCTACATTTCACCGGTAGGTACCTGAAAATCAAGAGCAGGAGAGGGAAAAAAAGCGAGAAAACCACCATAATCATGCAAAATAATTTTAATGGGAAGTGAAAGAACAAGACTGCTAGAATAAAGGTAAAGGGCACAGTTCCAGATGCAGATTCTGCCACTCGTATACTCCATTAACATACATATGCAACTGATACATTTAGTCAAATACTTTTTTCCTTTTTCTTAAATAGAAATAAATATAAAGTGAGGATCAGTTTCTCCCCCCACACACACATTTCTTCCCTGAGGTGAAACTGAAAGCCAGAAATAAATTATGTGGTTGAGGGGTGTGTGTATATATATTTATCAAAAGCAAAAGTGAATTATCTGGTGACTACTTGTCTTAAATGCTAAGACCAGTCTAATTAGGTCTAGCAGTGAAAGGGTTTGTCACGTCTCAATTGATCACATTTGTGGTGTTCTTGAACCTGCTGGTGCCTTTGTTTTTCTGGAAAGCAATGGGAAAAAGAACAAATTGTTCCAGAGAATCAGATACTGTATGTTTTAAAGGGCAGGTTAACACAGATTAGGATAGGGAGCATTTTATTATTCTAATCACCTGCCTGAGAATGTACCTGAGGCAAAAAAGAGAAAAAGAAAAAAAAAAAAAAGACAAGTATCATTTAAAGAAGTCATAGGTAAGTCCTTTTTAGGGAGGTAGTAGGAGCCTACAAGGCCTTTGGACTTGGTCGCCAGGGTTGGTGTCACTGTGTTATGCTTCTCAGGTCTCTTTGTCCTCACTTGCTGTATCAGTATTTTCAGTTTCTGGCTTTTTCTCTAGAGCACGCTCTTCGCCCTCGCTCTCAGATGGTTGGTAGCTGGGTCTACTGCAAGGATGCATCCAGCGGGAAGAAAACACATAGGAGCACCGTGGTGAGCGCTGAGGGATGCGTTTTGGGATGAATCTTTCTGCAGGTGGCTCTGAGCACAGGACTTCAGCTCGCAGAGATGTCAGTGGGGCTGGTGCCCCTTCCTCCAGGACTGCAGAACTTCCCACTACCGTCTCCTGTGGGCACGTGCTAATGATGGGCCCTGGGAATGTCACAACTACAGGAGGGGGGTATATAATGACTCTGGAGGCACCACAGGATACAACACATGGGTCATTGCAGCTGGTAGCAAGAGGCTGTGGGCACTGCACGTTGCAGGAGTAGAAACACTGTCCTGCATCCCACTCCCCACTGAGGGACATCTGGGAGAAATGGTGGTGAACCTGTGGGATGTAACAGAGACCATAGGTGTGTTTCTCAAAGCATTTGCAACCCACACCCTGCCCTTCACCGCACAGACCCCTGCCCCTCGCCGGGGGTCTCCTGCTCTTCTCTCCTGTTCTCCTTGCAGCAACGTCAAGGCAGATGCCACGGCGGGGGGTACGCTGTGGCGGAGAAGAAGGTGCAAGAGGATGAGAGTGCAGCTCAGGTATTTTAGTTATAGGGGCTGTGCAGGGAGCGTAGATGCTGCAGCAGAGATAACGTGAGCTGTGATTTCAGGAAATGAAGCTCAAAGGTCGGTACAGGTTTGCCCCCTTGCTCCGCTAACCCCATCACCTTGAGTCCTTCTCACACTGCCTCCGCCCTCCCAAAAAGGACCCTTAGACCTCCAGGTTTAACCAACCTTCATCCCATTTTATCACTGCTATCCATTGCCAGCGGGCCACTGCCCCTGTGCAGTGCTTCCTTTCACTCTCCCAGCTACAGATCCTGCCTGGGCAGCCACCAAGGGCAACTGGAGAGGTACTGCAGTGGTGGCCAGTGACTTCAGCATAGCTGCTGCTGCTGCCATAAAGCCACTGGTCATACAGGAATGGGGGTTTTATATCCCTCTACTGGAGAACGTCCTTACCTGGGATTATTTGTTTATCCGTGTAGTAGAGCACACCCAGCCCTCATTAGAGTAATTACGCACTATAGTATTTCTGTGCCTCTGCTGAGATTGCACTGAGCGCTGTATCAATGTCCTGGGAGGTTCGTGCAGACTAATGAGCCTGTGTCAGGCAGGACTGGGAGGAAAAGAACATCATTCCAGCCCTGCAAGCTGGGCACTGCTGTGCAGGAGACGTTAGGACCCAATTTTGGTGCCATTCTGCACGGCAGCCCCGAGCTCCTAGGAAAAATCTTGCCTCTGGGTACCTCCAGGTGGTTTGCAGAGACCATTCATGGCAGAACCAAGAACCTGATAAGGATTTTTGGTGCCTAACTTTTTGCCTAGACCCTGAATCCATCTATTAGGTCATTAAACCCCACAATACATTTTTGTAATTCTTTCAGGTTGATCTGTCAAAGTTAAAAACTGCATGATGTAGCTGATTAAGTAGCCACTTTATTTTTTGTCCCTGGAGAAAAACAGGTACTTTGAGAGTGCAATCAAGCTCATTCAGAGGTAGGTGTTTAAATAAGTCATGATAAACATGATAAATGCTTGTTTCTGTTCACCAGTTATGATGGGAAGGTCAAGGGGGATGCCATTACTTGTCTAGCTTTTCATGATCTGTCAATGCTCAGCGTCAGATGCTCTCATCAGAAAATGCCTGAAGTCGCTGAGTATGAAAACAATTGTCCTTGCAGAGTTTCTTCTTCCTAACAGTGCTACGATAAAGGTGTCTTACCCTGAAGAGCGAGGTGCCAGCCATGAAAAGACCTGCGTGGATGACCAACTGAAACCTGGGGAGACACAACTTCTTACTGAAATGAGCTCTGTGTTCTAGCTATGATTGGGGTGCCAACATGACAGGAAGGAGGCGAGAAGATTGCAGTCCCTTTTTAACGCTTTGAGAACTGAATCTTGCCGATTTATGAACAAAAACTTTTGGAAAAGAGATTTTAACGTCTCTGATCTTCTCCAATTATTTTATGAATAAATACTAATACTAATGTTACTGAGCAACCTGATCTTGTTGAAGATGTCCCTGCTCATGCAAGGAGGTTGGACTAGACGAGCTTTAAAGGTCCCTTCCAACCCAAACAATTCTATGATGCTATGATAACATTATCTAAACTCTACCTGAATAGAGATTAAAATGCCTTTTATGTTGGATACCAGATAGCTATATACACTTAGTTGATAACAGAATTGCACTACTTTTTTTTTTTTTTTTTTTAATAAAAATACTAGTCCAAATAGATATATTTTTAAGGCTGCACATGGTCCAAATATACAGCTAAATAATTCCTAGTAATTTTTTCAAGAGAGAATCTCATTTATATTTTTAGAAACCACAGACTGGCTTGCTGATAAACCGCAGCTCATGTTAAAGCAACATTTTACCCAATATAATTAGATTGAGGTGAATGGGACTTACCAGCTGTCCAGGAAGAAGTCAAGAGAAATGGCCAGAGGAGCCCTTAATCCTTTGAGTTTTATATGCTTTCTTGAACTTCCAGGAAGATGAGACAACCTTTGTGCGTGAGGTCGTAATTACTTTCCAAACAATTTTTCCCACGTGTGTAACGCTTATAATTACTATAATTATTTTAACACTGTTTACTGGCTTTATTCAAATTTCCATGGTACATACTGTTACATGCTGTGAGGTTCCCTTTTTGTGTTATTTTTTTTTTTATGGTCTAAATTAATTGCTGCTGTGATTCTGCCACTTCTGGGGGTACAACTCACTCCAGTTTGTTCAATTTTGACTTAAACATCGACCACATGAGCAGTGGTTTGCAGACAGCAGGTGATGTATTTTAGCCATACTGGTTGCACCTGCTTCTAGATGCGTGATTTTAATTCATTCCTCTAAATCCACCATAGCATTTAGTTGGAGGCACCACGGGCTTCGTCCCTATAAGTGGCTTGGAGGAGGGAGGAGTGGGGAACAGAATTTTGCTGCACGTACCCTGGGTTTGTTCACAACAAAGCTGATTTGCTTCATGTCCTTCGCTGACTGTTGCCACAGCTTCAGCCGGAGGACGTCATTCTGCTTGGGGATCCCTGTTCATACTCCAGGTACTGACCAGGTGCCGAGTGTCTGGCTCCAATCCCCGTGTGTGATCAGAAGGTTAAGAAACACAATCTCCGAAGGATGCCCACTTACAGAAGAAAAGACTGGAAGGAGACAAGGTAATAATTTCTGCATATAAAAGGTAAATGCCCAGGTGAAATAATTTAGCTGCCTTTCGCACCTGCTGAGGAAAAGAGAAGTCATGGGCTAAAAGTGCATCGAGGGAGACTTCATGATGGGAGGAAAAAATTTGTAATCAATTGCAATCACATGGCTACTGATCTACAGGGATTGCTGAATTTTGTGGAGCCTCACTGATTTCCTAAGGATTCTGGTAGATTCTCAGAGTTGAGAGTCACCCGTTCGATTCTCAGAGGTTCAGCCAGATCTGCCTTTTAACCCGTTTCGCAATGATTCCTTTTGAATGCAAACAGAAAAGTATGGTTTAATGAAAATGCAAAGTGTCCTTGTGTTGTCAGGGCTTGAAAACAACATCCTGTTTATGAGGGCAATGAAGGCACTTCCATCAAAAACTGCATATTCTAAAGCTGCTATTAGCCTGGAGGTGTTTACCTCAGATAACATACTATTAATATTATAATGATAAAACACTTTGCATGCATAAACCAGTAATGAATATTTTTAAAATGTTTTGACATTCCCTGTTGTGTGGAAGCGTCACCTCACCAGTCTCTAATTGCTGGGATTATTCTCGCCAGCCTCTCCCAAAAGACAATGAAAAGTGAACATAAGGTTATCCGCAAAGTCAGCCCCACATCCATGGCTCATGATGGAGGCTAACCCTGCTGCGCTGCTGTTCTAGATCTCTGTTACTAGAGATAGCTGGCAATTCATGTGGAAAAATCATATTTCATATTCTTTGACAATTTCAAGTAGCTGGTGGATGTCTTGGTGACTTCTGAACCAATTTCTGACCGTACGCTTCTTCCTTAAAACAGGCAGAAGTGTCTAGAAAAATGGAAATTCCTGTTTCTATGCCAGTTTACCTGCAGAGCATCCAATACCCAAAACTGGGAACTCATTTAAACCTCCCAGTTTTCTTTCTAGGAGCTGTTATGCCTTCTGCACAAAGACACCTTTGGAAAGGGGAGTAGAAACACAACCTTAAAACATCTCAGGCCTCTCAATAACATGGGCAATGTGGAGTTTGTCTGGCTGGGGGATGCTGCACTAGAATCACTTTGGGCAGCGGTGGCATGGAAAGGCTGTGCAAAAACCCCCCAGAAAAGCTGCTTTGTAGCCCACCCCATCACTGCCCACCTGGACTGGAGCCCGTCTTTGCTCTAAACACTCGTTTGGTGGGTGAAGGTAGGAATAAACTGTCCCTTCAGTGTTTTCTTCTCCAGGGCAAAGACACCTTGCTCTCCCAGCCTCCCTTCCTGTGCCCTGAGCACCTGCAGCTTCCATCAGACCCGCTCCTGGCTGTCCATTGTTCTTGTGCTGAGCACCCAG